>NC_085048.1:35548354-36241253 GCF_963662255.1 Cinclus cinclus | reverse complement strand
GACAGCTGATTTCGAAGAGGGAGACAGGCAATAAAAATGCTGTGAATGGTGAAGGAAATGAGTCTGACTCACTTCCACTTTCCCTTTCACATCTTTAATCCTGTGCAGTGCTGCCTGTGACAGGAGTGGGATTATGCTGGGATTACTGATAGCAGTCTCTGATCTGCTGTGTAGATGGTTTTATTTTCAATCGGGTTTCTTTGTTTGTTTGTTTTAATGAATCTCTATTTATTTTCACATTTCCCTTCAGCAACTTCTATCAGACATATTTAAATTGCCTGTCTTTCATTCCCATTCCAGCTGCAAGCACATCTCCTCCTTGCAAGTAAATATGTTTTGGAAGGGAGAGGTAGGGAGAAATGAAGTTAACATTGCTTTCCGTTTTGGTCTTAAGAAAATAAGGAAAAAATGTGAACATGAAAGGGCTGGTTTTGCAGTGAAACTCTGGTGTCTTTCAGAGGAAAGCACTGTTTTCATATTCAGACCCTGGTTGAAGCTTGAGAGAAAAGCAGGTGACAGTGAGTTTATGTTGACCATCCAAAGGCTCAGGAGGGGAAATCAAACAGGTTTTGTGTCATTTACTGGCAGTCTGTAAACAAGATAGTTCACATCACTGTGTCTAAGGTCAACCTTTGTATGCACAAGCAATAATTTGGGAGGGTTTGCGCAGCGTTTGGCATTCCTTGCTGCTTTAAATTGACCTGTCAAGTAGTGTGTTATGAAACAGTGCCTGGAAACGTGGAGCAGAGGGGCATGAATGAACATTCAAGGCATGAAGCCATCTGAAGGAATGTTGTAGGTGTTTGCATGGAACTTCATGTACCTCAGGCTTGGCAATGCACAGGGCAGTGTTAGAAGGGTACAAGAAAACACCCAAGAGCACCCATAAACAAGATGAGGAGCTGGTTACTGGCAGGTTCAGGTGCCTGGTGGGGGTCCATGGCTGTCAGTGCCAGAGGCACTGCTGTGTGTTGGTGTACATGTGTCCTCGGCAAACTGTTCTGCTTGAACAACTCATCTCCCCGAAGAAGATAATTTATAATCCATGTTGTTACTTTATTTCCAAATAATTTTTAAGTGCACCATTTTAAGACCATATATGTTTCAAATGTCTAAGGAATGTTTTCAACCCGTGTCTTTTCGTTTGGCTGGAGCAACCTACCTTCTTTGATAGCCTATGTGCAGAGTAGTCTTCTCGTTCCAGAGGTTCGATTGTACCAAATAGGGACAGAAACATAAATACTTACTGCCATCTTTTGGGCAGTGTGGGTATGACTAAAAAAAAAGAAGGGTCAATCAAATTACTCTGCAGCTCCTTCAGTTTTGTCAGCTAATTCTTATTTGACCACCAAATAGAACAGCTGGCCGAGAAACATCAGGTTTTTTGATAGCTATCAGTCTGAGGCTCTAAGTGAAGGACGGTTTCTAAGGAGAGGTGCTTGCTTTGGTTTGAGCAAGCTGATAGATTGTGGGCAAAAAAACTAAAAGGCTTTGAGCACATCCACCATTCTCCAGCTTTTCACACAGTGCATGTTCATTGTTTCAGACTGCTGAGAGCTTTGTGTTTTGCTCTGCTTTTATGCATAATTGCTAGAATTCTTGAAGTCAGACCCTGAACTTTTCAAGAAATACAATTTCAGTGCTCTTTAATCTGCAAGAATATTAGTGTCAACATATATATGTTTATTTTTAAATGTATATATTTTAGCAGGATAGGATATGTTGCATCTCAGTCTTCTGACCCTTTCTTCTTACACAGCGTACTGCTCAGTTAAAATGCTGATTAGATGACCTTTCCTAATTGCAATTCAGTATTTTTCATCCACTTGAGGTGTCAGGTTGTATTTTTAACCTCATACTTAATCAAACTTTCAGTCCTGCAGTCCAAGCAGAGACACATTTCCTGCTGTGGTAATAGCCCCTTCCTTGAAACTATTTTAAATTTAATAGCAGCAAGGTACTTCACTCTTTCCAAAAGGCCATGTCTCTTAGTGGACAGAACCTTCTTTTAATGCAATGGGATCATTTATTAAGGCTTTATAGAAAGATGAAATTTTAATCTGGGATTCATATGTGATGCTGATTTAAGTACAATTATCGTCTTATCCATACCATCTGGACCTCCACGATGTGCCACAAGGGAAGAACTTGCTCAATGTAAAGCTTGGTTTGTTGTTTATTGAGGGGGTGGCAGCAAAGATAATCGTCCTTCCACTCACTCTTGTTCAGCTTGCATTGAGCAAGCAAAATATGACTCTTTGCTCTTGTCTTGTGTTTGTTTTAGGTGAAACTTCCTTTTCCTGTTGATCAAATCACAGATCTTCCAAGGAATGATTTCCAGATGATGATAAAGATGCACAAGCTAACCTCAGAGCAGCTCGAGTTCATCCACGATGTCCGCCGGCGCAGCAAGAACCGGATTGCAGCGCAGCGCTGCCGCAAGAGGAAACTGGACTGCATTCAGAACCTCGAATGTGAAATCCGCAAGTTGGTGAGCTCTGTGCCCTCGCCTCAGCCCAGCTCACCCTCGTGTTGTAGCCTGCAGGGCACCAACAGCAATTCCAGTCCAGACTTCAGTGGGTTCAGTCAGCTTGTACATTCATGAGTGGAGCACACAGTAGACAGTGCTGCCACATTTTAATGTAAGGGAGTGAGGTGACTGGAGTGAGGCCAAGTGGCTGCTCAGAAAATTCCTCTCACTTTCAGTCATGGTGCACCTCAGGTGGGGTTTGTTGTGCTTTATTTGTTTTGTTCTCTGCTCAAGCTGTAGGAAGCATAGTGTGAAAGAGGCAGGGATCTGTTGGAAGAAGCTGAGTTACCATCACCTCACAAATGGCAGAAAGCTGTGTGACTTTGGGTTAGTCACTTGCTGCCTGTGCCTGTCTGCTTCCCGTCTGTAACAGGGAGGTGACACTGACCTCACAAGCTGGTTGGAAGGCCTCAATCGCCAAGGCTTGTGAAGCCTTCACATACTGTGCTGCTGAAGCCCTGGGGGGAAAACAAAGCAAAATCAAAACGTTGTTCAGAGTAGTGCTCGACTGATGCAAAACAAGCAACACAACAAAGATAAACAAAATAGTGAGCAAGTGCTTCCTGCACTGAGTATAATGCACAGTGTGTACAGGGTGAGTCAGAGGTTCTGCATAGTGAAAGAGTGGATGGATCCTCATCAGGCTGTCAGAAGCAGCAGGTCCAGTCTTAGCTGCACATGCCTGTCCCTCTGCACTCTGCTGGTGATGGGGAGGAGTTCCTGTCTCACTCTCCAGAGCCTCAGGAGCAGCACTCTGAGGGCTGGACTAGCAGCGGGGGGTGATTGAGCTTTACACCTGTAGCCTTCCCTTGAAAATGAGTTAATTGATTTCATTCAGTCCCGTGACATTGCTGTTATTGTCTGATATAGTAAAATGTAGACAGACAAAATAAAAATTTCAAGCTCTTTCCCCAGCACAAACACGCATCTAAGGGGAATGAATGAATGAATGAATGAATGAATGAATGAATGAATGAATGAATGAAAGGCATATGAGTACCCTTTTGGGCTTGATCTCTGCTCAATTTGAGGAATCAAAAACCACTTGAGGTACAGGATTCTTCCCAAAAGAAGAGTTGATGTTTCTATTTAGCAAAGGGTCTTGAACATGTGGCAATATGCAGTGAGTGAGCCAAGTAGGGAAGGCAACCCACTGGACCTGTTTGCAAACAGTGAAGGCCTGGTGGGTGAAGTGATGGCTGCATGCCTTCTTGGGCACAGTAATCACAAAATGATGGAGTTTTTGGTTGTTGGAGAACTAAGTAGGAGGGTCAGCAGAACTGCCACCTTGGAATTTCAGAATGCAGACTTTGGCCAGTTTAGGAGACTGGTTGGGAAAAATCCCTTAGGAGACAGTACTGAAGGGCAGAGGAGTCCAGGAAAGCTGAACATTCTTCAAGGAGTAAATCTTGCAGACACAGGAGCAGGCTGATCCCACATGCCAAAATGTGAGACACTGGAGAAAACCAGCCTGGCTGAACAGAGGTTTGGCTGGAACGCAAAGAAAAGAAAAAAAAAAAAAGAGTTTATTATCTTTGGAAGAAGGGGCAGCAACTCAGGAGGACTGCAAAGGTATCATGAAATTATGCAGGGAGAAAATCAGAAGGGTAAAAGTCCAGCTAGAATTTAGCCTGGCTACTGTTGTAAATGACAATGCAAAATGTTTTAGAAACAGACAAGCAACAAAAGGAAGGCCAAGGAGAATCTCCATACTTTATTGAATGCAGGAAAAACATATAAAGAAAGAAGGAGGAAAAGGCAGAGGTATTTAATGCTTTCCTTGCCTCAGTCTTACTCGATAGTAAGACCGGTTGTTGTCCAAGTACCCAGCCCCGCCAGTGACAGGGAAAATAATAAACATACAACACATGACCACTGGAAATTCATTTGTTGTCATCTGTCCTCTTTGTGATCAACAGTTTCCAGTCTCATGAATTACATAATGGTGCTGTGGTTTAAGGGTTTTTCATTTGGCTGGGTGTTTTTTTATGAAAGACCCCTTCTCCCCCTGTAGTTACTTACTTTAAGTCACCCATCTTCTTGACACAGATGGTTTCACAACAGACAGTGAGTGAAATGCTTGTATCTTCAGAGTTTGATAGGTAATTTTTTTTTGCCTGCTTTCACTCATTCATCTACCCACTCACATTCCCTTTTTTCCCTGGAAACTCGCAGCATATTCTCCTCCATAATTCATCATCTCAAGATGTACTTGAGCATCTGTTTATTTTTTTATTATTTTTATGCTTTCTTGATAGATTTATCAATATTTTAGTAGTTAGTTCTTTTCATGTGCACTGCTCTCTTTCACATACACACAGCTGTATGCCTCCAGTGTGAGCTTTGGGCCCAGGGCAATACCATCAGGTGTCAACAACCACCTATAGTTGGATTATCTGAGTTGTGGAGCTTTCACACCTCAGATGCTGAGACATCTTGGGTTTAGCAGTGTTACTAGGTGAGATACGTGGCTGAGCTGCTTTTGGGGCCAGCTCAGCTCTGGAAATAGTTCTGGTACTCTACAAAATCTCATCTACTCTCTCAAGCTGTATGCCCACCTGCCTGAGACAGAAGGAGATGCGGGACCGTCCCAGTCAGTCTACACTGTGTCAACACTGTATTTTAGAGGTGAAACCCTAGGCTGGGTTCATAAAAATAGCTGTATTAGATCAAGCCCAAACAATTAAGCACCAGAACATAAGAAAATGAGCCATGGTGCAGGCCACAGAGCACACTTAGATCCTCTTCTGAATAAACCACTCAGTGGTAATGGAGCTCCAGGAGGTGCACCCAGCCTAAGTGACCAACCTGACAGTTCAAGGGTCAAGCATCAGCAAACCAAACATTAGCATCTTATCCTCACTTCAGGAATTAATCTGTTTTCTTGCTGATTACATGGGAAGTGGCGCTTCTCCCTCAAAATGTTTTATTCAGAATTCTTCTGTACCATCTGTCAGGCAGCCTTAGTTTACAAAGGGAAAAGTTCTGTGGGAATAACTTGAGATTCTGTCATCTTCCAGTTAAAATGTTTTTCTCCAGATGTTTCCCAAACTACTGTCCACACAGACCATGGTGGTCAAATACATGATGTCTTTCTGACTTTTCCTCTGGCCATGTGAAAACAGGTGCAACATGTTGGTGTTCTCGGGTACTGCTGCATACATGCCCAAAGTGAGCAGGCAGTGGATGTCCCGTCCTCAGCCTAAGATGCCTTCTTTCTTTTTCAGGTGTGTGAGAAAGAGAAATTGCTCTCAGAAAGGAACCAGCTGAAAGCAAGCATGGGAGAATTGTTGGACAACTTCTCGTGTCTTTCCCAAGAAGTGTGTAGAGACATGCAGAGCCCGGAACAGATCCAAGCTCTCCACCGATACTGCCCCGTTCTCAGACCCATGGATCTACAGCCAGTCACCACCATCAGCCCCGCCCCAGCTGGAGTGGAGCAGAGCCTGGTGACCTCCCAGTGCGTTGGGGAGAGCATGCAGTGCTGCTCAGAGCAAGGCTCAGTGCAGCTGGGAGCACCCTGGCTGCCCAACAACATCTCAGAAAATTGTTCGGCAGGTGCGGGATTGGATGGAGCCGACGCAGGTACTTACCCCGAGAGAGAGCTTCCACCAGAGCAGAGCAGCCAAACGGTCACGGTAGACTTCTGTCAGGAAATGACTGATAAATGTACAACAGATGAACAACCTAGGAAAGATTACACCTAGTGACTCGTAACCTTAACGTTACACCTGGTCAGGTGTTCTTCAGTCAGCCAGTGGCAGTGTTCATTTGTTGTCTAGAAGAACGTATTTGGTGCACACTACAGTGGTCTTAGCAGCAATACTGTTTTTAAGTATTCCCTCCTCTCTACAAGCAGGAGTTCTCTTCACAATGGTGCTATCCCTTGCTCAGGCAGGGAACGAAGCAGTGGCAACACTGTCTGTTTTTGTATGTTGATTTCAATCTTAACAGGGATGGACATAACACCTCTGAGGACCCAACCGCAGCTTTTTTCTCAGTGGCCCATGTCACAAAACCCTAACTCAGGAATTTCCTCTGAATGTTCAATTTTTCATTGAAGACAGCTTCTTTACACATCAAAGTTTTATAGCTAAACTGTACATATTATATATAATATATATAAAATATATATATCCATATGCAAGAGTCCCTGCATGCCTCAATTTTTCTCATCCTACAAACTGGAAGCTTTCATTTCTATTGTACAAACAAGTTCCAACATTCCTTTTTGTCTTTGATGCTAGAACTAGTTTGGTAACTTGTTACACGATAATTTTTTCCTCAGTTCGCAGTTCAGCAATAGCATTCAATTTGTACTTATTTATAAAACTTTAATGTCAGAAACTTATTTGAGATTTTATTATAGACAATTTTTTTGGCACAGCCATTCTGTGTCACTTGAGCAATGTGGAGTTATTTTATTTTCTTGCAGATACTGTACAGTAATGGTCAACTTTGCCACTTGCACTGAGTTTCTGGTCAAACCTCTTTTCATAAATGAAGTCATGACTTCAGAATAACTTGAGTATATGGTTTTCTTTGCTTTATGGCTTAAAGGAAATAGAAAATTTTTATCTAATAGACAAACACTCAGGAGCTCATTATGTAGTAAAAATGGTCTTGCCAAATACTGAATTCACTATACAATTTGTAAAAAGAATCTGCTTGAATTATTTTTATATTTAGACTTCTTTCTGTTTCACAAACCAAGTTTAAGTGCTGTTAATGATGCTTTTGGAGTCTTACAGGGGAAAGTATATTTCACTCTTTAGAGAAAAGTGTATTTGACAACTGGATCAATTCAGCAAATGTTCCACGAAGTAAAGCAGTCAGAGATCACGTCAATATACTTGGGGGCTTTTTCTCCAGCCCCACTCTGCATCCTTTACTCATGGAAGCAACTGCTGCTCCGGCTAGTCCCCAGAGCCTGACCTCAGCTGTCCTCAGACATTACCTGTTCTCTCCACCAGACCCAAGTCACAGAGGTGGGTCTGGTGAAGTCAGTGACCCTGCCTAGGTAGGCAGGGTTGCAGGATCACACCCCTAGTTGTTGACTTTGGCTTCCTTACAGAAGTCCAGCTAGCACTGTATCCTCTAAGAGCAAAACATACGTTTGCCAACACCCCATTTGGTCACTTACCCATCAAATTGTTGTGTTCCAGGATCCTCTCATCCTGCAGCACTGCCCTCAGCACAAACTGCAGCTAAAAGAGCACTGTCTCAAAGGAGACTACTCAGTGAATTGGCTTAGTTGTAACTGTATTGGACTTGTATCTTAATGTTGACTCATGTTATGACTGTGTGAGACAGCAGCTTTCCAAGCATAACATCTGTATGTACAGTGTAGACAGAAGAACAACCTCCTAATGCTTTTTTAATAATTATTACTATTCTAAGTGTACTGAGTTTTTATTTTGTGGTTCTTTGCCCTACGTGTGCCAGGTTGTGTGGCTTTATCGACGACAACTGTCATGTGCTTTATTGGCTGATATTGTTTGTTCTCGCCTAAAAAAAAATTACCAGCTGTTCACACCTGTTAAAAAAAAAAAAAAAGTGTGGGGAAGCAGCTTCTCAGAAGCACTAGGTGATAATGTGGTCTTCTGTGCTAACGTTTACACTAGAGGTGTGCACTGGTGGTTTTTTGAGGCACTCAAGTAGATCAGCATCTTGAACCCTGGAGGAGGAATCAGCTCCCTCTCTCCACTTTCTTCCATCTTCAGACTGTGCTCATGGACTGTCGCCCACTTGCCACAAGGTCTTGCTTTTATCCTCCTCATGCAAACTATTGTAATTGTAGCCAAGCTACTGAGGAGGAAATGCATATAGCATGTGCCATGTTTGTTGAAAATACTTTTTTTCCCCGCATGTAAAAAGGAAAACTAGTATATAATGTAGGAGAATATTTATGTTTAAGTATTAATCATTACTGTACAAAATCCTTACCTTTAAATGTTCAAAAATATACAAATGCCATAAACTCCTAGTTCACACGGTTGAAAAAGGGGGAGGAGTTGTCGTTTCTTTTTAAAAGAGCTTAACCTAAAAATATCTGAACCCCCTCCCAACCATCCTTTGCAGGTAACTTCACTGAGAAGCTCTTTGGCGGGGGGGTGGGATTTGATTTTCCTTTGAATTCGCTGACGTTGCAAAGCAGTTCTGTGCTTCGCAGAGAAGTTTTGTTTCTATGAGACCATGGTGAAAGCTAGAATTTAAAACTAAATGTGAATCACATTATAGAGTCATAGCTACTTGGGGGGGGGGGTTGGGGGTGGGCGGGAGGGAAGGGTCAACTGACACAGTATTTTAAAGATGTGTTTCTGTTGCCTTTTTTATTTTTAAGTGACCTCCTATATATATGAATAGGTAGAATGTTTTATGAGTATAAAACCAAGTTTTAACTTGCTTCCTGACATGAAGATTTACTCTACTAACAACTCATGTGCAACTGGTACTCTTGACCTCATTCCAATGGTTTAAAAAACCCACCCACACAACCCATTGCGCTGCAGCTCTTAGGTTTGACCTGGCCTCATACTGGTGCTGGGTCTCTTGATTTCCTCTACCTTGGGAACTGATATTTAAAACCACTGCTCAAATAAGTGTCTCTTCCTCAACCTTTCTCTCGTCTCTCTCTTTCCCTCCCCTGCAAGCTTTTCTGGATGTTTGATTTCATTCTTTCCCATTAGAAGTGGCTGATTTTGTGTCATTGCTTCCTATATTTACATGTATCATGGTTTTTCAGTGAGGTTTTTTGGTGGTGGTGGTTGTTATTTTTTTGTTTCTATTTTGTTTTGAAGTCTTTTTGCTATTTTGAACTATGTGGCTTTCAAAGCAGTTACTGGGCTAACATTAAAGGAAGATACTGGGAGAATTAGTTTCAGACCTGGACATCTGTTTACATACCCAACCATTCTTGTCTCACAAGGTCAAATCAAATGACCACAAAATATCATTGGAAAGAGCGAAAAAAAAGAAATCTGCCTGCAGAATTCTAAGAGTTTGGCCAATGGTCACTGTGATCTTAAGAATCTCTTTGCATTTGTCAAAGAGGATACATGCAGCATCTCTTCTGCTGGGCTTTGCTTAGGAATGGCACGGTGAGACCCCATCTCCCTACTGAGCATTGCTCTGCTCCCATGGGCATGTGAGTCCTTGGGGCTCTGTCCAGTCTGTATCTAGTCCTCCTTTTCCTCTGCCATTGCTATACTTGCATTGCCAGGAAACCTCATTTCATTTAGGCTTGTTATGCTTTGTCAGGTGGGTACTACACTATATAATGTCTTTGTTTCTCTGCGTTCTCTGGGGGTGCCTTGAACACAAAGCTCATTGCAAGCTGATTCTGGAACAAAAAGGTAGCAAAAAAAAATTTAAAAAAATAAAAAGAGTGAAAACAAAACAGAAAACAAGCAAAGCAAAAGCAAAAATGTTGGCTGTGTTATCAGGAAATCCCAGTATTTATATCACTGACTTCCTAACGTGGTGACTCAGGCGTCAAGAGTTTGATGCTGCAGTATAAAACTATTATTTTATATATTGTACAAGTAATTTATTAAATGTCTTTCTAAGGGTATATGCTGCTTTTAAGATGCACTATATTTTTGGATCTAATCCCTGTATTGTTTTTTTCCCAAGGAAGTAAAATGTGCTGCAAAAGCAAGCCACAGTGATTAGTATGCTAACTGCTACTTCTCTTTAAAAAGGAGAGTGGGAATGAGATACGTAACTTTGCTAAGTGGATTAACTCCTGCCAGAGAAATGATTAGTGCTGATACCGTAGTTGTTAATCTGGGGTGCAACACTTCATCATGTCTGTATCCTAAAGAGTGCTTAAATACAAGCTGAAATGCCTAGATATATAGTTAATTTTTTTAAGGTGTGACTTCATGATTGCCTAGTAAATAAAACAAATCTGCATGCTGGAATCACTATAATCCTGTAATAAAATGAAAACTGATCCACTATGAGAAAGCATGGTGAAGCATTGCAACTCCAGAATCAACACCACATCCTCACCTGTGTCTTGTAAACCACTGCTGTGGTGGTGAAGAGCGATCAAGGGATGCGTTCGCAGAATAGGAGACCCATAGTGAATTTTGCAGTGAGACGAAGTGAACGTTTGCCAGCTTTCCACACACTCACATTTTGCTCCACTTCACATCCTCTACTATTGCAACAGGGAGTGCTGCTTCCTCCTTTTTTATTTCCCTGATCTGAGATGCTTTTGAAGGTGCTCTGGGTGAATGTTGTAGCCCATGGCTACAGCATTTTAAAAGTCTATTTTAGGGCTGCCTTGAGAAGTTTTAGCTCAGTATGAGCAGCGGCTTTGCATAAGGAGGGGATCTGCTAAGTATGGAGCAGCTTTATTTTTATCAGAAGTGAGGTGAAACTCAAACTATTAACATAAAGAATTTCTGCTCTCTTTCCTGTTAAAAATTTTCTCAACAGATTCAGACTTCATTTCAGTTTTGTCTCTGCCAACACAGTCCAAGTTAATTTTATATCCATATATAAAATACATGTATGTATGTATACATACATCTGTAATTCTAGTCAGAGTGTGTGTTTGTGTATTTTCCTGTTTATAATACATATATGTATATTTATAATACTCCCTGGAGTATTTTATGACTCAGGCATCAGGTCTGATGCTGTAGAATACAATATATGTGTATATGCATATGTTCAAATACTGTGTGTACATTTAAAAGATCTATTGTTGGTGGTCTGTAGAATAATATTCCCTTTACTCTCAAAAATGTAATGGCATTACTTGCAAAGACTAAGTGTACAGTATTTTCCTACACTCCACCAATATAGGCATTATTTATGTCGAAGTCAATTATTGATAAGCATTTTAAGGTATTACATGGATAATATTGCCATTTTTGCAAACAAAATCACTTTTTTGGCAGGAAGGAATGCTAAAAATATCTTTATAAGCTTATTACCCCAACCAAACAACTGCTAAAAAGCCAGTTAGATGACTCCTGTTCTTGTGAAAACTTAAGTGACTGTGGGCAGAGCCCTTGCCATAAGTGAAAGACACTGTGTGGTTCATGCAGTGCCACTGTTGTCCCTTTTGGCTAATTAAGGGCATGCAGAAAGAAACTAGCATCCCAAAATAGAAATGGGAACTGGCAGTGTTTGATCTCATTGATTGCTTAGAAGCAGAGATGGTCCCAGGCTACGAACCCAAACGACCCCCCCAGCTTTGGAGGGAGCCAGGCAGGGGTTGCAGGTCACTTCTCCTGCCTGCAGCCAGAGGAGTCCACGCTCTGGGATGTGGGCAGGGCAGAGGAGGGAGCAGCTGCCCCATGCTGGGGGTTGTGGCAGGCACCCCCTGCCCAGGCCAGTGGCACCCTGCACCTGTGATGTACCCGAGAGAAACGTGCATGGTTTCAGTCCTGCTCTCACTGCTGCGTTTGCTCTGCCTGAAGCTCTCTGGATCCCTCGGACCAGCAGGAATGATACTAAACACTTTGGTGATATTCATTCAGTGCGTGGTTGTTTACTCAAAGTTGCAAGCATCACCTTTGATTTCAAGGGTGGGGATGCCCTAAGAGTTTGTTCCAGAACCAGTTGGTTACAAGTGCACCTCTTATATATGCCTTACAAACTTCAGAGGCCATATTCAAAACAGGGTTTTATCAGTGTATGCAAGGGGGTGCAACCCCTCTTCTCTTCCTCCCCAGGTCAAACAGTATGGACAGTTTTCACACATATCTACCTGTATAACCCTCTGTACCTCTCATAACTGGTCAATGACTGTAACAGGTTACATCAGGTGTTTTTTCTACATACTTTTTACACAAATTCTATGCGATTAATGTAACTTAATTCAATGCATCATTTTATTGTACTAGTTCTTAAGCTTGTCTTTATTTTTTTTTCCTAGGTGACTGTGGTTTCTTGTGATTTTTATTGTATAAATAAATGAGGTGGCTGTTGATGCTTACTCTCTGTTACTAAGAATTTTTACCTTTTTGGAAGAAAGCATTGCTATGAACTAATGAATTTAAAATGTCATTTACTCATTGTAAATACAGTATTGTGCAAAAAAACAAAAATGAAAAAAAACCACCCAACCCTTTTCATTCATTTGAATTGCTAGTGTTAACTGAATTTTGTCTAGACACCATTTCTGTTGATGAAATAAAGACATATCATTATGTATTGTAAATCGTCTCATCTTGACTCTGAAATCGGTGTTGCAGGGCTCGGTTAACACGAGGGTTGTAGGTGAGATACAGGAGGGTGGCTTGGATGCAGTTTTTACTGCCAGGTGAATCTCTGAACTGATGAAGAGACTTCTACTCACATGGTCCCTGCTAATTCACTGGTGGTCTTTGATCCTGTTACCTTTGTTCTGCAGGAACATCCCAGGGTGTTCTGTTGCAAACATTAAATAAGTTTTTTTGGAAGATCAAATAAGCTGTATCTATGCCCATTCCCCCAGTGCGTGACTTAAGGCAGTTCTGCTCAGTCTTTGTTTTGGTCTTCTAAAGCGCCAGTGTACTTGTTGGAAGGTAAGGGATGAGGCTGGGGTTTGTTTCCCCTTTGAGGAAAACCTGAGAGAAACTGAGAGAGGTTTCCGTAGAAACAGAACATACCTGAAAAATCTCTGTAGAATTCCCTTCTGAATGAGGAAACTTGTGCCGTGGACCATTAGCAGGAGAGCCAGAAAAGAAAGAAGAAATTATAACAGCTTTAGATGCTATTTACCACAAGAAGGACATGGAGTCTAGCAGGGAGGTGTTTGTGCTGTGGGAGTCCCACATCAACCACCTCTGTCCTTGTGTCGGATGCAGGCTGGGAGCCTGCTCAGCAGCTTGGCAGGAGGAGACCCAGGGAGGGGGCAATGGTGACACCAGTTGTCTACCCTGGCCTACATGCTTGCTGGGATGATACTCTGTGGAGTGGGGAGGAGGGCAGGCTGCTAGAAGGAGGTACCCAGGCTGTTTTGTCACCAGACAGAAGACTGTTGATTGTGTTCCCTTGGTCACCAACCTTAGAGATGCAAGCTGCATTTTCTTCCCTTTGCAGCAGTGAAAGTTGCCTGCTATGTTTCAACCAAAATTCTCATGGAAGAAAATGAAGTGTTACTTTCTAGTTGCATTACTCAGTTTTCCAAATCCTCATGTTGAGAATATATGAAGAAGGCTTCCCACCCCATCAAATCTGTCAGAAAATGTTGCATCCACCACATCTACGCTGCCTGGCAGTAGACTAAGTCCATTAGCAAAGCTGTTTCTCCATCCCTCAATTGTTGCTGGCATTTAATGGCCACGATTTCAAGTTTGTTTGGGTTGTTTGGGTTTTTTTGCCTTAAAATGCTGAACAAATGCGAAGGCAAATTGTCAATGAGTTTCTAGTGAGGCAGAATATGAATGTAAATCCTGGTCTCAAACAAAACCAAAATGCTGCAATCTTTATGCTTGAGTTATTTTCCTGCAGTCCTGCTTTCTGCTAGCCTTGCCTTAGAGTGGTCAAATCATGGAGGATTTTTATGCTTAGGGAAAGCTGCATAGCAAACAAACTTGTTCCAAGCATCGCTCCCCACTGAGGTGATAGAAAATGTGAACTGTGATAAGCTTGACAAATAAAAGCAGCTTGAAGTATGTGGCAGAAACAGGAGCAGGGACAGTCAGAAGAAGGGGCTTTATTTTCCAGGTACACCAGTGGAAGAGCTGCTTTCTTGGGCTGCTTCCTTGGGCTGCATACAACCCAGAAAGCCAACCCTCCTGAGATAGGCTGTACTAGCAAACTGAAATGAGCTCTTTTTGGCTTTGCTTTTCTTTTGGTTCTTATGTGTGAATGAATGACACTGTGAAGCAAGTAAGATTTTTGTGACTACGATGTGATCTCAAACAGCTTAAAGTAAATTGTCTGATATCACTTAGTTTCAATTTTGAATCCAAAAGCATTAGCTATGAGGAGGCCACATTAGCATGGAAAGGCTCTATCAGAGTTTGAGGATTGCATTAGCACAGGCAGACAAGCAGCAGATATTCTTCAGCTGTTTTCTTCTCTCTTTAATTTTCTGTCCTTTCAGATTCCATGAGTGTTTCCTCTGTCTTTTTATTCATCAGCTGCTGAAGAGATAGAGACCACGTAGCCTTCCAGGTTACTTTCAAAACAAACTATTCCTTTCTTGTCGGTGCCTTGGGTCTTAGGCTACCTTGAAGTTCTGTGGATCTGGCTGGTTTCTGATACGAACACCGCTAGCATGCACAACAAGCTGTACATCCCAAAATGCTCCCCAAAGACACAAGGCTGTTTCTGCAGTGGCAGCACACTCTGACAAGATCCAGCTCAGTTTACGTGAGAGAAATCTTGAGTCATGAAGCAAGCTACCCATTAACAATAGCAGTCAGAGTACAGTACAGCTGGGATTGGCATGAAATGGAGGAACAAAGTGTTTGCTTTTTTAACCTGTATTATCGATTTAGCATTATAGCAGTGGGAGAGGGGAACATAACAGCAGAAAATCTGCTTTTCATCTCTCTGCTGAAGGCAGTTTGTGCTCAGTCCCTTAGTTTATTTCTTCTCCTTAGAATGTCCTTACTTTTTCATGATGGATGATAGTTCTAGGAGCATGCTCTGAAAGATAGTAAGAGAAAGAAAGCACAAAACTGAATTGGTTTAAAGGAGAAAAGGAAATGCTATCATAGTAATTAACCCCAGCACATATATCGTTAAGGTAATCTGGTGTTTACCTGACAACATACTTACCTTGTAGGGCTTTGTTCAATGCTAAGGGGAGGGTGGGAAGAGGGGAAGCACTTTGATTTTAAACCAAAATAAATACATGAATGCATGGGTGTGATCAGCAGGTTGAGGGAGATGATTCTTCTTCTCTACTCGACTCCTCTGAGACCTCACCTGGAGTGTTGCATCCAGCTCTGGGACCCCAATATAAGAATGTCATGGATCTGCTGGAGCAAGTCCAGAGGAGGGCCATGAGGATGGTCAGAGGGGCTGGGACACCTGTCCTATGAAGGCAGGCTGAGTTAGGGCTGTTCAGCCTGGAGAAGAGAAAGCTTCAGGGAGACCTTATAGCACCTTCCAGACCTAAAGAGGGCTTACAGCAAAGCTGTAGAGGGACAGTCAGCAAGGGCACATAGTGATAGGATAAAGAGTAATGGCTTTAAACTGAGAGTAGGTTTAGATTAGGTATAAGGTATTATTTAGGAATAAATTCTTTACTGTGAGAATGATGAGGCACTGAAACAGTCTGCCCTGTGCAGTTGTGGATGTGCCATCCCTCGAAGTGTTCAAGGCCAAATTGGATGGAGCTTTGAGCAATGTGGTCTAGAGGAAGGTGTCCCTGCCCATGGGTGTGGGGTTGGAACTAGATGATCTTTAAGCTCCTTTTAAACCCAAACCATTCTGATTCTATAATTCTGTGATTTACTAATTTGTTTGAAAACAGTGAACCCACCCTAGTAGCTCTTCCTGTACCAAATAAGGGGGTTTGTATATTTTTGAATTCTTTAAAACCTTACAAAGATGGACTCAATTAAACAAGTTCCACTTTCTAAAATCCAGGTTATTTGTTTATTGCTGCAAAAATCCTCAAAGGGGTTAATTAGGGTTAAACTGCTGCTGACACCCCAAGTTTATCTGTGTTTGTGCAAGTGGTGAACTGCTACCTTTGGGTGGCCAAGTGGCTTTTGCAGGATAATTGGTACACTTGCTGTCATCACCACAACTTTCCTCTGAGTGCTCCAGGGTGGAATAAAATAAAAGTACTGTGGGATTTTTTTTTTAAGAGGTGTTTGCACTGAAAAAATGCAAAACTGGCAGTAGTTACAGCAGGTGTAAATGTGAACACCTTTAAGATTCTCAAAAATTCTAGAGGAACACAGGGTTTTGCAAGTCCCTTACCCCACCTGTAGATTTTCCTGGGGGAGCTCAGCTGTATAAATAACTCCTCCGTGGTTATCAGGTTTGTTATTTCAATGTACATTCACTCTTATCAAGCTGTTGCAGCCCCAGAAGCAAAAGCAGGTGAGCAGCTAGTTAAATGAGTGGGTATTTATTCCTCACACGTTGTTGAAAGGTTGAGTAAACATGCCCTGTTCTGAAGAAGATGGCAAGCACTTGTGCTGAACAGCAGCTTTCTCTTCCCTATCCTGCTCACTATGGAGTGTTTTCCCAGGGGCTAAGAGGCTCAAAGCTGAATGGAGAATTGAGAAGCAGGAAAAAATTGAACAGCATGGAGAAATCAAAGAGCAGTGCAATGAGGGAAACCAAACCTAGTGAATTGTAAAATTTTCACAACTTTGACAGAATCAGGATTTCAGCCCCAGAGTCTTTCTTTTCTGCAAAAGAATAAAATCAGCAGACATATCTCAGACTAATTCTGCAATGTGAGAGTATCAGTGTCCCCACCTGCTTCACTGTCAATTTTATTCCCTTCATTTGCCATGAGAAGGGAGCATTGCTTTTAAAGATATTTTGGTTGCTTTGCAGCCAAAGACACAAATTTAGAAAAATAACACTGTGAAAACACAGGGCTCTCTGGAGGAGAGGATGGGGAAAATGCAGCACTTCTTGGAAAACAAAAATCTAGAGTGCCTAAAATGCCTAATTCTTTATGAAAATCTTGACCTAGTAATTTTGGTTGCTAAGGTCATTATACATCTTCTAATGATCTCCAGTTTTGTTTTTTGATTTAGGATCATGGCTTCATGAAGAAACACAAACATTAGATTATGTCAAGCCCCCCATCTTCTTGGAATACCCTTAGGTACTCCAGCAAGAGCACAAGCACAATAATTCTCACAACAATAATTCTCAGGTTTAGGCATGGGTTGCAAATATGATAATTAGTTCCAAGTCATCTGAAATTGGGTAGCTTTGTGAAGAGAGTAGCCAATTTAGTATAAATATTCCAAATCCCAGTTAACCAAATAAAAACTCCTACGTTTTAGAGCACACCACAGAATTCTTTAGAAAACTATCATATACATAAAGAACAAAAAGAACTGATGCTGGACATCCTGCTCAGGTTACATGGAACTGGAATCCTCTGCTTTAGAAAGGCAGGAAACACAGCTAGCAAAGACTTCAAACACATCTATCAGTGAAATAGCAGACAGACTGCAGCTTTTGTAGAAATGCTTGCACTCGGTTATTGAATTGGGAAGACATTGTGACACTCTGAAGATGGAACATCAGGCTGTGGTCATCTCAGTGGAGCTTTCTGATCATTCTGCAATCATTCCCTGGTTTGCAGAAAATGAGTGAGCAAGAAGACTGCTTGATTCTGGCAAATGGTTCCTTTGTAAGGAAAGCTGCTGTCTTTTCCAGTTCATTTGGAGTGCTCAGATCTGTTTTTCATGCCTCCAGAGATAAGAAAAAAATTATTAGATGGTACCAATGGCTTGACACAGTCTTGCATGTAGAGGCTGAGAGACAGCAACCCTCAGTGCAATGCTCCAAGAGCCAGGTGCCTATTCTGGGCTGTAATTCCTGACCCTGCCTGTTTTCAGGAAACCACAAGTAGTATCTGTACTCATTACATACTGATATTTGACTGCATCAGTCTATTAATCTTACCAGACTTAAGCATGTATTATCCACCAGTCAATGCCCTGACTGGTGCAAATTATGAAGGTTTTTCTCTCACATCATTCATGTGCAGATCCTGTTGACATCAGCATAATTCCTACACATCTTTGTGGATCCACCTCCTGGCTGTCAGCTGTGATTAAGGGTATACTAAATTCAGTGAAGCTCTTTTCACTCAGTTATGTGTGAAAAGCTGCCATTTAAGGCCTGCTTCCCCTAATGGAGTCTGGCAGCCTGGGACCATGCAGAAGATGCCCTTTTGCTCCATAGCTGTTTTCCTCTTAAATAAAAGTGAAAATGCAGTGAGAGATGCAAGCCTTTGGGCAGAACTATGTGTGTAGCCACAATATCTCTTAGAAGATAAAATACTGTTTATGCTCTAACATGTATCCTCTAAGTGAGCCTTGGAAATTATTAGCTAGGAGACAGTTATCTGTGCACAAATTGTTTTCTGTCACTTCAAAGCATGCTGACTGTGGTCCTCAGGACCAAGATTTTGGAGATTTGCAGATAGTCTGACTCCAGCTGTACACAGTTGCTGGATTCCCCTGTCAGTGTAGGTTTTTGTAACATTCTGTCGAGATTAGCTCATCTGTATAGTCAGCAATGCTCTTGTCATTGTGTTTAGGTGGAATGAAATCAGTTGGAAACAACCATCCTGTCATGCATTGATTCTCCACCTTTGCTTTGCTATGTGCTTGAAGCTCCAGTTTTGGTGGCCTGTCTTCAGAATCTAATAAACCTAAAGTTTGACCAGCAGTTGCTCAAAAAAAGTTTGTTTTTTTTTTTTCCCAATGGATCTTTAGTCAAATAAGTTTTTTAGGTTTTCTGTCTCTCACTTCATCTTCCTGGTCTCAATAACGATTAATTTTGGATAATGCCATGTGAAAGAAATGGAACAGAATGTGAAGAGTGAGTCCTTTGGGTGTAAAACTAAACAGTTAAAATGTAAATATTTTGTCAGGAGTTTATGCTGCAGTTGGGTGTGAAATGATGAAATGGCTCTTCATCTCCACCAAATCCAGATAAGGAAGTTTTAAATAGCCTTCTAGTTTGCATTGTAGCCAAATATGGTTGGTCTGTATAAATCCTACCAGTGGGAAGGGCATTTCTTCTTTTTTTGTATATAGAGCTTGTCTGGTTTGAGCTGAAGTCTGGAAACATTGAGGAATCCTGATAGCCAAACATGCATTTTGTATTCAGTATCCTACTGTGCTGTTTCATAGGGGCTTTCAATAAGGAATTAAATGCATTCTCTAAGTGTCCAAAGTAACCTTTCTTCCAAAGAGGAAGTCCTAAGACAAGCTTCCTGTTCTCTTTGAGACATGCAATTTTTACTTACGAAAAAATGTCCTGTGATATGACCTGGCCAATTATTATCCACCACCTGGTCTTTATAGTTAGATCCAGAGGAATCAATACATAATGAGAGGTAACTTTAAAAACATTTATTTGTCCCTAATGGTTATTATTTACTTGTTGGACATTCAGTTTTGGTGTGGAAATGGCATGGATAATATTGGTCAGAAAAAAAGCTCATAATTGGTTGAAGGACAAGCATCCATAAACTGTACTATTAGACTTGCTCGGTGCTCTCAATGCCACAGCTCACAGAGTGTAGTTGACTTGTCTGAAGACTCCTGCAGTATCGGGTGGATTTTGTGTAACCTTGAGGTTTTCTTTCAGCTGAGAATAAAACCATGGTATTTGTGGGCAGCTGCAGCTGTCCTGCTGTCTTAGTACAGGGTATGCGTTTGGTTGGAGGTTGCTAGGACGGTTATTGAGCTGTAGAAAGTGATATTTTCAATGTTGAATTGATACTCCTCTCTCATTGAACTTAATACAAAGAATCCTACAGACAAATTCTGGCAGAATGGTGTAGATGAGGGGGAAAAGAAAAATCTTGAACCAGTATGGGACTAAAGATGATAGTTTGGGAAAGTTATCAAAGAAAATTGAAGAGCAACATCAATTCTGCTCTTAGGCTACCCATCTTAGATTTGTAAAATCCAGGTTAGAACAGACTGAATTTTGGCTGTTTAGAGTATGTCTGCGCACATGGATTCACTGTTACATTAAAAAGTGTCTGTGCTTTCTCTACATTACTATTGCAAGTCACTGTTAATCAGGGATGGCAGTGGGTAATGTTTCTGTATGCTTCATTTGGAATTTTTTAAATATAGTTTTTGTAAGTACTTATTTTTAAAAAAAGGATATGATCAGTAGATTTTGAATCATACACATTTTTCTTTCATCTAAACATGACCTTTCCTATGAGGAAAGGCTGAGAGAATTGGGGTTGTTCAGGTTGGAGAAGGCTCCAAGGTGACCTAATAGTGGCCTTACAGTAAGTGAAAGGGAGTCTACAAGAGAGCTGGAGAGGGACTCACAGCAAGGGCATGTAGTGATAGGACTAGGGGGAATGGCTTTAAACTGAAAGAGAATAGGTTTAGTAGGAAGAAATTCTTTACTGTGAGGGTGGTGAGGCACTGGAACTGGTTGCCCAGAGAAGTTGTGAACACCCCATCCCTGGAAGTGTTCAAGCAAAGGCTTTATGGGGCTTTGAGCAACCTGGTCTAGTGGAATGTGTCCCTTGACAGGGCAAGGACTGGAACTAGATGATCTTTAAGATCCCTTCCAACTCAAATCATGCTGTGATTCTATCATTAATATATGATTCCATATATTGATTTCTTTTCGAAATCAAGTTAAAACAAAGCAAACCAATGCTGAGTGCCTTTGACTAAATTAAATAGTTCATATAGGAATTGAGGAATACAGACTGGAAGAGTATTCAAGTTTTAATGCCCAGGTTCAATGTATTTGTGATGCACCAGCATATTCATGTATTGAAATCAGTATTCATAAAAATGCTGCAGCAGTGCCAGAATAAAGTGCATTTTCCAAAACCTTGCCTCAGTTGTATTAAGAAGTACATGTACTTTTAAATACTGCAGGCTGTAAGCAGGAAGCACCAGGTAGCATACCTACAGCAATTACATTTTAAACTGCTAGCACAAGTCCTGTACATAATGATCTCCAAAGACAGCATGCTGGAAGAGTGTTACTTTCAAAAGTAATGACATTGTTTTGAAAACTGACTATATTTCTCTGAAGATCTTCTCTGGGAGGTAGAATCATTGTCATTATATAGGAAAAGCTGCCAAGCAACTCCTGTGAGTTCTCAACAGAGTGCTACTGAAATTCTGTCTTGCTTTGAATAACTTCTGCACTTCACCTTTTGAAAGAGACTTCTGTCTGAGTATCAAACCCCAGCAGATCAACAGATCAGGCTCTAGGCCCTCTCTATTTAGTAGAAAGATTGTAGTGGAAAGTGGTTAAATTGCACCTAAGTGACAATTTAACATGGTTTATGCTGACTGGCTTACTAAAGGAACTATAACCCCATTACAACTCACAAACAATTTTTGGATGAGCAATGTAACAGTGCCTTGTGTTTCTTACCACAAAAGATTCGAAGTTGGTTGTTTTCTTTGTTTTGTATATAGGAAAAAAGGGGGGTTGTTTAGAAAGCGAGGAGAAAAAATTGAACAGAATCTCTGACTTTCAGCATTGTGTAAAGTAATCTTGTTTATTATGCGCCCTATAAAAAGGTATTTATGGGCTTGCTACTGCAAGTGATTGTAAAGGAGCCTCTATGCTCTCAAAGAACAAAACCTGTGATCTGAGGCAACCAGAATTCAAATCACTTTTAAGAAAGGCTTGTTGATTTCTTGAATGCAAAGCACAATACCTTACCAACATTATGATTGTAAGGAAGCTTAGAGCATGTGGCAAAAGAAAAGGAAGAGCTGCTGAAAAAGCAATTTTGTAGTTATCGGCTCTGGCATTGCAATTATTTGGTGGGGGTTTTTACATGTAGATCTTTTGATTTATTCATTGAACAATTATTCAACTTGGAGGTCACCCGTGGGACAAACCTGTAACTGAGAGAAGTTGTGTCATTGAACTCAATGCGTTCAAGGCTTCTCTTTCTTACAGTGGCCGGAGCTGAAGAAGTTTTCCCTGGGACAATCCTCGTCGAGTTGATTGGATGATGGAATGAGTATAAAGAAACTGGGATTCGGTGACCTAGAGCTCCTCGGAACTCAGTAATTCCCCGGCGTTGCTGCTTTCACCGCAGAAGGAGGCCGAGCGTTCGGGAGCTTGGCAGTGTCCGGGAGGCTGCGGGGCGCTGGGGCGGTGCTGGCGGTGCTGCCCGAGCCGCTCTGCCCCCTGGCTCGCCCCCTCCTCCCCAGGGTCGGCACAGGGTGCCGGGGCCCCCCGCCGCCCCCCTCCCAAGGGCTGTCCCGGGCGCTACTTGCCATGGACACGCGGCGTCCCGAGGCTGCGGGCGGCGGGCTGGGCGCGCCCTCCTGGCGGCGCTTCCCCTCCGAGCCGGAACCGGAGCCGGAGCGGGAGCCGAGCCCGGGGCCGGGGCCGGGGCCGGAACCGCCGCGGGACGCGGTGCTCTCGCTGTCGCTGCCCGCCCGGCTCCCGGTGAGGACGCGGGAGAGGAAGCTGGATTTGCGGGTGCCCGGGCAGTGCCCGCTGTCCGGGGAGTCGCCGCGCTCCTCTTCCAGATCCCGGCAGGCGCTCGCCCGGCTGTGCCTGCGGGGCGCCCGGCGGGAGGCGGCCGCCCCCGCCGCCCCCTCCCCTCCGCCCGCCGGGGCGGCCCTGGGAGCCTCCTCGCTGCTGGAGGAGGGCGGCTGGTGCTGTCCGTGGTGCCGGCGGCGCGGCGGCGGCGTGCCCCGGAGCTGCCCGCGGTGCTGCCGGGCCGGCGGGGCCGCGGGACCGGCGGGCGGCGGGAGCGGCGCTGGCGCGGGGCGCGGCGGGGACGCGTTGCTGGTCAGGCAGGGCGGCGGAGGCACCACCGAGCTCTTCTTGGAGTTGTACAGGCTGGGCTCCTCCTCGGAGGGGCCCGCCGGCCACTGCGGCTGCCCGCACAGACTCTTCTGGATCTTCTTGATGCCCAGGTGGGCGATTTCGAGGATGTTGAGGAAGAGGGAGACGGCGGCGATGCTGTTCATGAAAACCATAAAGATGGTCTTCTCTGTGGGTCGGGACACAAAACAATCCACCGTGTTAGGGCAAGGGGACCGAGTGCATTTGTAAAGGGGAGACATGTGAAAGCCGTATAAAAGATACTGACCTATCATAAAGCCCACTTCGACCACCGACCGGGTCAGGATATGTAGGACATAGGTGCGCAGCAGGGACCCTCTCAGGGGTGCCTTATGCACTTTCTTCTGTTCCTCCAGCTTACGCAGTTCTCTCTCCACCCTCCTGTGTTCCTCGAGCATGGGCTCCAGGCCCTCGAGCTGAGCCCGCAGCTGGGCTTTCCTGTTCTGTCGCTCTTTTTCCAGCACCCTTAACCTGTAGAGCGCGTGGCCCATGTACACTAAGGATGGGGAGGACACAAATATGATCTGAAGTACCCAGTATCTGATCAAAGAGATGGGGAAGGCTTTGTCGTAGCAGATATTGTTGCAGCCAGGTTGCTCTGTGTTGCAGATGAACTCGGACTGCTCATCATCCCAGACATCTTCAGCAGCCACTCCCAGCACCAGCATCCGGAATATGAAGAGGATTGTGAGCCAGATTTTGCCAACTATGGTGGAGTGGATGTGCACTTCTTCAAGGATGCTGCCCAACAAATTCCAGTCCCCCATGGTCAGAAGTTCATTTCTGGGGGGAAAAAAAAAGTCTAAAAAAAAAAAGTTAAGAAAAGAGGTTATTTTCCATGATGGGTTTCTTTTGGAAATGGCCATTTTTAGCTTTGTCATTGTTGTTTGTTTGTTTTTGTTGTTTACAATTTTAATAAATGTGTTTCAGATACATTCCTCTGGTAGCTGGAGAGCTCTTAGAAGTGCATCATTATTTTCTACTTATTGGGTCTTTAAATGAATTCAAACTTCATGATTACTGGTCAAAGATGCAAATGTGAGATTATTTTAAGAATAAGAGAGATTGATTTCAGCTGTTAACCACAGTACTTCATAACTGCCTATAGTTGTATATTATTTTCTTCCCACTAGAAATGAAGACAACATTTTTTCCCACCTTGCAAATCCTTTGCCAACTACAGTTTAATTCTACACCCAGTCCATTCCACACTGACTTTGGATTTGCCATAGTTTTTCCATAATAGATTAAGTTCTTGGCTTTAATTTGTTGGATCAAGTTTTGAGAAGTGTCCTATAATTGTGACTTTAAAAAAAGTCACATTTTAAATTATTTTTTACCCCAAGGTAGCAGCAATATTAGTGCCATCCATCCAATATTTTCCCGTCTACCTGGGTAACAATATAAAAGTTTCTCTCTTGGCTTCCCAAAACTACAAATTTACACCTAGCAGTATATTTGCAGTCTCAGTTCCAGGATAATATCAATAAACCGAATGCTCCTAGGGTTAATACCTTTATTTTTATACATCAAGTTTTACTGCATCTTAATTATAAGTTTTAACATATGAGTTAATGAAATCAGAGCGATGTGGAGGTTTTAGACAGTGGGTGTGTGAAAATCTTTTTAACTACCTCTATGCCAGAAACTGTCTGATTCACAAGCAAATTGGTCTATGTTCTGCTTGATTTACAAGCTGCTACTTTTGAAGTTTTGTTTTGGAGCTTCAGGTAGTGTGAGGAATTGAAATGTAAGATATCTGATTGTTTATTTGTGAATCAACTGCATGTTTGGTGTTGTGCCCCTGGAACTGTTTTTTCTACTAATATGGCAATAAATTATTGAAAGCAACTGGGATCATATCTATCTTAGTGTTTACACTTGAATTTTTTTTTTTGCGATAATACTTTCAAAATATTCCAAATTCCACTAAACTGCAACCTTTACTAAAGTGCAATTTCTAATCTTTTTTTTTTTTTTTAATGTGGCTGGTTGATGTGCCCAAAATCTTCTATATATTTAAATGATACCATATCTGGGTGATATCACCATTATTAATATGACTTGGTTCATGACATGATCCCAGGTAGTTCAGTTTTGCTTCAAGGCTGTATTTATCCACACTGCAAGTCAAAACTTTCAGTTGTAACCAGCAGTGAAGTAATTCTCAGCATAGGCATCCTACAGACTTTATTATTATGTTTCTGGCACTGCTTTTTGTCTGCAAATTTGAATTTTCACACGTGGAACTGGCTAAGGAAACACATATAGCCTAGCAATCTCTTAGGTGCTGTTATGCACCCAGAATATCTTGTTTCCCCACTCTTTCCCTCCCACACATATCATTGCAATGAGACACATGAGGAAAACAGAAAGTCAGCAATAATTATTGTAGTCCAATGCAACAGTTAAGCAAAGGAACTTTAGGTATATTCACTGCCTTGCAAATGGGTGGTCCCTCACTGAAATTAATTGACTCAGCAAAAAACCCCAATCCCAAGTGTGATGCTACAATGTAAATTCGGGAATAAATATGTTTTAATCCCAAAGATTAAATTCTATAGCAGCAGGAACTGTTCTGGAACAGAAACTGGACATAACTATTCTGGGCAAGGGAGGTGTGTAAAGATATCACTCTGGCTCTACAGAGTTTTGTTTCGTAAGTTGCTTCTACTAGTGTTCAAATAACTCTATCCTCACCTTTGCATTATAAAATCCAACAGAGGAAAGTAATTCAATTGTAAGAATGGTATAATTCACCCTTTAAGTGAGCCTTTGATACCAGAACACTTCCTCTCAGCTCTGCACTGGTAGAATTGCAGTATAAACAATGATACAGTAAACACTGTGTACAAAATACAGAAGTTAGTTTAGAGCTACAAAAGCCAGCATTTCTAAGAAACTGGCCAAAACTACTTCACAACCTTGTCATAACAATGTGCTTCTATTTTTTCTATTTTTCCCCTTCCCTGGTTTTAACTGAGTTCTGTGTAACAGAGTAATTTCAGTTCACTCTAAGACAGTTATCTTAAATATCAATGATATAGTTATTTCCAGTTTACTAGTATACTAGAAATTCTAGTACTACAACATATACTACTAGCATTGTTGACTAGAAATATACAATTTTTTTTGTATAGAAAGTACATACCTGAGACATTTCTCACTATACTACCAAACTCCGTGTCTGCCCAAGTATTTTTATATGGTTATTTCAAGCAATTAAAATTCATGCATGTAATCAGTTAGAACCAGATGGAAATCTACCATTTCTCTTGGAGGAAGTTCCTTTATTTTTTTGATTTTGTTACTTCTTTAAAAATCATCTTGTCATTTGCCACCACTCAAAGCACTTCAATGTTACATTCATGCCAGGTTTTCATCAGTTGAGGTATGAAAAACCAGCATTAAACGTTAAATTTCGTATCAGAAGTTAAATGGTAAGATACAAATACCCATGGATTTAATTTGCACTGCTGGTCTGCAAGTCTGCCTGCTCCATACTGCCCTAGGAAGAATTATTTTTCTGCCACTTACCTTAGGAGAAAGCCCTTCTTTAGTCTCTTAGAGCATTGCAGAAGGAGCATGCAGAAGTGCTTGTTGCTATTTCTCTGAAACCTCTCTTTCACAGTCCTAGGACATCTACTTTTTTTTTTTCCCCCAAGAGCCAAAGCATAGACGTGGTACACTGCACGGGCTTCTCAGTTCTATGTAGCTGGATGCCAAGATCACTCAGTCTAAACTATTCATGCACAGTTTAAAAATCATCAGATGATAGGATGGTGCCTCTAGCCAAAATTATCATGCAATTATTTTAGTCAGTGGCATCTAACAAAGCCATTCCCCCAAGGCTTAATCTGTATGGCAGCAGTTTGTAAAGTCCCTATGCCTTGTTTTAGCCAGTTCTTCAAACTTTACACCTCCACCCAGCTCCAAAATGAAATTTTATTTTGTAAAATGGCTAAACAGGCAGCCTCTACAGTACAATAGAGTCTTACATTTTCTTTACGTTCCATTAGTTTCGCTTTGAATCAATGTTCAAGGATCGATCGGTCATGTCCGATTTCATACTCTGTTGCCTGGTGAGTTAATTTAGGATGTGTTAGACTGAGCCTTTCAAAATGGAGGCTGCAGGAAGTAAGACTCCAGTCTTAAGTTAGAAACACAGCCTTTCAGCACAGTAACCTTTCATCAGCTGGGTTGAATAGCCACCCTCAAGCCCATTTAGAACTGGTTATCTGTGAAAGACAAGGTTTGAAAAAGGAAGGCGAGTTGTCAAAATGGTATTTTGTGAGAAATTGGAGCCACTAGAACTGAGTCGCTGATACTAAGACCTTCTACTGCCTACTCCTGCCCAGGCCTAGGCCTAAATTTTGTAGAAATTCCAAATACTCATTTTTTTCCCTCTCTTGTTATGGAACTTCTGGCCTTTTTCTTTCATTTTATAAGACACATGTATGATTTCTATTTCCAACTCTTCTCCCAGAAGATACTCCTACTAACCACTGGCCAGTTCTCAAATGACAGTAGCATCACCTCTTCTTTGAAATTGTCTCTGATTTATGCACAACTGCATCCTTCTCTCTTGAACAAGCAGTACCCGTCTCCCTCCAAGTCCTGTTCGAGGATGCCTTCAGAACCCTGCCCTGCAGCAGATGAGGTGGCTGCAGCACCTTTCCTCTAGCCTCAGCCTAACACATCAGATGTATGGTTTATGCACACATTACAAACAAATGCTTTAGGGGCAGTAGGACTACAATTTTCACCCCTGAGAGATGCATTAATATTCATCCAAACCGCTCAGACCTCCACAGGCCTTTCTCATTCGTATACTCTCACACTCTTGTTATTGCCATTTTATTTTCACGTTGCTTCTTTCCAAATCTTGTCACCAAGTCCCTAAAACTTTTCCTTGCTGCTTCAGCTGTCTCAGACCTTCGACTCAGGCCTGGGCTGTCTGTGCTGCCTCATCAAATGTTGTTGACCTGACATTTTCCAGCAGCTTCCACAGTGCCCAGGTATTTTTCAGGAGCACCCTCTTCAACTCTGCTGTAAAAACTTGAGAAAAGACCAAGAGCTGCAGCACCTATGATGTGTCCATCCTGTCAGGGAATGAGCTCTGCTGTTCACTGCAGGAACAGCTCATCCCAGGTCAGCACATTTCTGTCCCATCCCACCTCCCCCTTCGCAGGTCCAGAACCACAGGCTGCCTACTCCACTCTGCCCTCAGAGCAACCTGAATTAAGGTTTTGGTTTTCTCAGAGGACAGGGCAGATGACAGTGGGCTGTTCAGGGACAATTTTTTGCATTTCTGCTTTAGCAGAACAAATAATGTTGTTAAAGGACTGCTCATAAAAGGTTTTTAATGGATCATATAATTAATTACGCATTAAAGGGAAACAGGGTGAGGGCACAGGGATGGTGGTGTTTGCATTTGGAGAGAAGCAAGAATCTCTGTTGCCTCAGGACACTCCTTGCTACAAGCATCTGCCACAGATGGAATCAGCTTGCAGCATTAATGACAGCAGGCTGTATGTGGATGTGGTGGGAGAGAATATATCCTGCAGATCAGAGAGATGGGACCTAGGCCAGTGGTGACTGGAACAGACAACAGTGAGAAGCAGCACTGTGGGAACCAGTGTATCTTCATGCCTGCCCTTCCTGGACCAGGAGTGACTGCCCTGCTGGGAAGCACAGACCCAAGGAAAACAGTGCTGGGGCAGGAGCTGATCACAACCAAGGAGGGTGAAACGTCTGGTCCTGGTGGTTATCCAATAAACCCCAGTATCCAAATTCAGTATGGGGCATTTACTGGGTCTTGTGTTTGACAGCAGAATTCTACACCTGGGATGGGGTGACCCTGCCTGTACGCACAGACTGGGGAATGAGAGGCTGGAAAGCAGAGCCACAGAAAAGGTCCTGGTAAATGACAAGATGAACATGAGCCAGCAGTGCCCTGGTAGCCAGGAGGGCCAACTCTGTCCTGGGGACCATCAGGCACAGCATCACCAGCCGGGCAAGGGAGGGGATTGTCCTGATCTGCTCTGAGCTGGGGCAGCCTCACCTCCAGTGCTGGGGGCAGTTCTGAGTGACACAGTATGAGAGACATTCAGCTATAGGAGAGAGCATCAAAGGAGGGCAGTGATGATGGTGAAGGGTCTTGAGGGGAAGCCAGTTGAGGTCACTTGGTATGTTCAGCCTGGAGAACTCATTGCAATCTACAGCTTTGTGAGGGGAAGAGGAGGGGCAGACACTGATCTCTTTTCTGTGGTGCCCAGTGATAGGATGCAAAGAAATAGCCTGAAGTTGTCAGGGAAGGTTTAGGTTTGATATTAGAAAAAGGGTCCTTGTTCAGAAGGCAGCTGAGCAATGGAACAGCCTTCCCACAGAAGGGGTCACAGCACCAAACCTGACAGAGTTCAAGAAGTATTTGGACAACACCCTCAGGCAGATGGGAGGATTCTTGGGGCTATCCTGTGCAGGGCCAGGAGTCAGATCTTTGTAGATCCCTTCCAAGTCAGGGTATTTTTTGATTCTAAATTAGAAGTGCCAGCTAGCACAAAGTAAGTTCTTCTACTATTAGATCCAAATACACTTTTTATAGCATTACAGGTTTTGATATTCTTATCAGGGACTCACACATTTGAAAAACAGAAAAAGATACATGTGGGAAGTAATAGTAATCTTCTTATAACACAAGACAGCAGCATTTCCTTGTACTAATACTTTACAATTCTAATATCACAACAAAGCTAACAGTGCAGGGTCAAAACCACTTCAAAGTGCACATGCTTTCTACTGTCTCACCAAACCCAGTAAAATTGGATGTGAACAGTGAGCTGGACAACAGGCTGCAGCCGAAGCAATTCAAGTATGGGCATAATTAAATGCAAAAATGAGTCTACAGAAATTTAACTTTCACATAAATCACTAATCCGGTACAGGTATACTCACTGTCTAGAAACACCCCAGCTTATTAAAAAAGTCACTTCACTTGAACTTGTTTTTCCATTTTACTACAGACAAATATTACCATGTTTCTGGTACTAAGTTGCTCCTTCTGGAGCAAGTTACCTTTCACAGGAACCAGCCAGCCACCCCTGAAACTTTATCCATCTTTCCTAGCAAAGCCAATTCTGCTCCTGAAATGCCTCTTGACTGATTTTATAGTTTCTTCTAAGAAATGCTTAAGACTGGTTCCTCAGCATGCTTTATTACTGCTGTGTCCCTTTGTGAAAACAAATTGCTAAAGATTATTCTGCATCTGGCTTTAGAGTGAATAGAATTAGAGGAAAGCCTTAATGGGAATAGCTGGGTCTTGCTGGATTGACATCTAAGAAAAGTGTCCTGAGTTATGACAACTGTTGTATGTACACCTTTAGCTGCCAACAGACTTTGCTTTAGAGAGAATCCCTCAAAATTCAATGCCCAGTGATTTCACTATCATGCACACCTCCATAAACCCCACTCTCTGAATTTAAACTCTGGTAAACTTTTGAACACTCACATCCATTAAACAGAACCCTGCAAAAATAGGTGTGTTGGATAGAAGTAGACCTATTCTTCAGTAGCAAGTTGGAGTAAGAGTCTCGAAGAGCTACCAGCTACACTCCTCCAGCGAAAGGTCTTGGACATGAAAAAGTCTTTCTCCTTTGCAATATTCCACTCAACACTAATCTTTTTTCTGGAAACGTAGGATTAAAGTTGTAGATCCTGTTTCGTAAGTGGCTTAAGGGTTTTATGCAGTTTGTGAAACTCTCCAATTTCCAGTCACATTCACTAAGAAATAAGCAGTATGTACTCAGAGCAATTAAAATTAAAACAGCCGACAACTTCCATGTTTATTGGCCAGAACATCAACAGTTACTCATTTATACAAACTAAGAGAAGAAAATTTTAATGGCGCTTCACATCATGTGTTGTTGTCAAGCCATTAACCAACAGTTCGAAAAAATATTTTGATTTACCTGAGGTTTCACAAAGAAGACCGTAGAATTACATACAGTACATTTGGCATATATGTATCAAAATTCTTGTTGGAGAAACAAATTACAAACAATGGTACAAAACCACTCCAAGCCAACTACTGTTCAACAAGAACATGTGTGTGAGTTTTACAGTTTTATTTTTTGTATTGCTCTTACAGTAAGCAAACTATTTAGTTTATACAAAATAAACCTGTGGTTTTATATAGTTAGAAAAATCATCTTTGGCTAAACAAAGCTTTCTATTTTTATACATATATTTATATATATACAAACATCAGATATTTTACATGACCACATAGGAACCTGTACACATAGATACAATAGAGAGAACATTAACCAAGTTTCACACTTTACAAAAAAGGAAACCAAGTCAGATTCAAAACAGTCAAACCCCTGCCCCCGTCACCTGTACAGATATGAAAAATACGTAAACACAGATAAGGAATAAACAACTTTGTAATAAAATACTGCCTTCCTTTTTTGACACAGAGAGGAAGCACTTAAGTGGAGAGAAGTGACTTCCCTCAGTGCCTTCAGTACTGTGCACATGTTGATCTATAAGGATATGGTTAAAAGAATACCCTTAGGAGAGTCTGCTTTTTCCACACACATGAACACTTCTCTGCAAACTGACTATTCTGAAAACAGTTTCAGTTAGATTTAAATCTCCAACAAATTAACAATTGTCACAAATGTTTGTTAGGAACAAGCACGGCTTGGTGCGCCAATCCCCCACTGAAATTACCAGGCACTTCCAGCATAACACGGAAGGTGAGGTTTGATCATTAAAAGCAAACATTTCAGAAGCAAGCACAAAAGATGGAAGACTGCCAGAATTGATATCATCACCCACTCAAGTTGTTCCTTTTAACAGTTCCCAAAGCACTGCCTAAAACAAGGACAATGCACTTTTTGGCAGCAGGACAATCCATCCCATAGGTTCACATGTACAATATTCTAAAGGGGTCAGTGACAACATTGCTGACAAATTATCTGATGGTTTATTAGAAAGAGAAATCTGTCCCCTTAGTTGGAGAGGGAACAAAAAACATACTGACATTGAAGAAATGGTCACTGGACTCTGAAAAAGAGCCAATTTAATCCAAGCTGAAAGGCAATGCACTTAGGTGAAGGCTATTAAATTAAGCCTAACTGAACTCAGCAGATGCTCTGACTGAATAAAGACTACAGCAATTCTGATCCTCTATAGAGAATAGAACCTCAAAAAATCAATTAATTCATTAACCAAAAACCCTTGCAACTTCCAGGGATGTTTCTCAGAGAGAAGAAAAAACAGAACCTTTTTAGAAATTTGGGATAAAACAGCAGTATGCATGAGATGTGTGTGTAAATATATATATATACACACACTTTAGGTATGTTCTAGTAAAACTGGAAACAGTTATAACAGATTTTTAAAAACAGAATATAATGAATTTCTAATGTACTAAACAATTTGTAAAGATAGAAGCAATTGCTGTCAAAATATGCCAAGTTGACAAGCTTTTGAAAACTCCCTGTTTTTAATGAAGTTTTCCTTCTGGTTAGTAACTACAAAGTCACATTTTATGAAACTGTAAAGGTCTGTTTCTAAATCAAATTTTAAAAGAGAATCACTTCTCATTTTTTTTTTAATAAAACAGAACGTTTATTATGTTGAAGACCTAAATGAAGTGCCTTTTCCAGATGTAATTTGGTACAGAAAAACACAATGGCCTGCCTTTGCAGAGTAGTGCTCATAAAAAGTAACATTTACGCTACTCTGCACACTGACTATTCTGGAAACAGATTCTGTCAGATTTACATCTCTAGTAAGTAAATTGTCACAAATGTTTGTTAAGAACAAGCCACAAGATCCATCTATTCCTGAGCAATAGAATTCTATTACTAGATAAGCAACTTTTGGAATCATTGCTATCATTGCCCTGCCTTATTTTAAAAGAAAAAGGCCTCACTTCTTAAAATATGCTCTACAGTCACCAAGCTGACCTACCTGTCATTTTCCAGGATTATCAACCAAGTGGATTCCGAAGAACTCTTGCTTTTTAAGATCACAGTTCAACACCACCACACGCAGAACTTCTGACAAGTGAAACAAGAGCCACCACTCCCACTCTTGCCCATCTCTGCTCACAGAGCACCTTTAACCAACAGGAGATGGCCCCCTTGAAATGATACTGCCCCATGTACAGTGTCAAAGCCCTTTCTTTCCTGGCTACTTGGTTCGTGAAGCTCCCTCTGTATTACTCTGTTAAAGAAGTTCAGAGGAAACTCAGACAGGTAAATAACTAACAGTGCACTGGATGTACCAAACTCAGTACTCTGACTTGGATACTTCCCCGTGATCCCACCATATGAATGCAGTGGCTCCAGTCCATCCCTGCAGGTAACAGATAAACCCTGTAACCATGAAGCAACTTGGTCTGAGTTTTCCGAGTCTACCTGCACTTGGATTTCTTGAACAGCTTCATTAACTGCTTGAATCTTTCTGAAACCTAGCAGAAGATAAAAAAGAAAGAGACATATCATTAAGGCCCCTGACTTCCATATCTACCAAGACAGAAGACTGATCTGACATCAAGTTTTTTTTAAGACCACTACTATTTGCATCCAAGAATTTTAATAGGAGAATTTTAGGATCACCACTAACAGATTAACTGGATCCAGGAAGTCTTCCTATACCTTTCACATTTGAAATAGCTTCCAGGTTAATCAAACACATCTAGAGCCAACACAGGTTTAACACAGGTTTCCCTACAAGGAGGAGGAAAAAAGTGAAGGCTTCAAAGCCAATTAGTCTTGAATTTGCCACACATAACTGTAAGATGCAAATCTAAAGACAAAAAGCTTATTTTGTACTCCACAAAAAGCACCATTTATTGGTTATTTTCTACCCTCTTGTACAATTGCTGTTTCAGGTATTTTCTGCTCATTATGGAGTAATCTGCCTGCCAGGGATTTTGCATAACTGTAGATCAGAGTGAAAAATCTTTTTGCTGAACATAGGTAGAGCTGACATAGTGACCTCATTCAGCTCTAAGACAGTAGTTTTTATTGCTGTACACATACTGCTATAGCATACTGATGATCCACCAAACTAACTGGGAAGAGGCATAAATACACAGATAATACTGTTTTATCCAACCAGCCACCTCAACAGCTCCTAAACCTCACAAAAACTCTACATCTGTACATCACATCTTAAAAGCCAAATCCCAATCACACAGGATTTCCTAACAGAGTCAAACATGTTTCTCCCTTTCTAGATTTGCAGGACACAGATTAAGAGAGCAATTCAGCTCAAGTATAAAGTTATATGCAAACCTCTGGGAATATTCTACATTAATTTGGTATCTGTATCTTTCAAAACTTTTATATTAGAAAGTGAAAGGAAAAAAAGAAACACCTTCATTAAAAATGTCCTTTCTGCACAATCACTATACTTTTTCTCAGCTCTAAACTGACTCTTTTCTAATTTATTAAAGGTGTGCAAACGCTTCAGGCCTCTCAAAATTGCCTTTCTTTATCTAAGTGCTGATCCAAAACATAACAATCCTATTGTACCTGGATTATGAGTGGAGCAGTTCCATTGTACCAATCAGAGGTACTGAGGAATCTCCGTTATACCCCTATACTTGAATTTTTAAGAAGCAACAACTGGCAGAATCGAAGATTCTTTTTTTTTTTTCAGGAATTCCCCCAGAAAAAGACACCAGGAAAAGAAAACTACAGATCTGCAGAAGATCTCCAAAGATTTTTGTTCAACTGCAATTGTAAATGTAGGAACATTGCTGGTAGTATATATAAGAATGATCATCACCTACCTGATTTGGGCTTTTGTTCAGCCTAGTGGCCAAGGTAACAAAGGTTTTGCTTGATGGTCCCTTTCTCTGACATTCCAGTAGAATTTCTCGGTCATCATTTCTACAGCAAAAATACATTTAAAAATATTAATACATATAGTTGTGTACATGTACACAAATAAAATAGTACATACAGGCATATATAAAATTTGGAGTATTTCCAAACGACAGAACATGAGTTCCAACAGCAGTAACAAATTTGTGAAGCATCCTTTCTTCTACCAACACAGAATAATAGAGTCAGTACAAACAAGTGGTAGTGCAGATTATGTTCCCCTGCTATGAAGAGCAAGACAGTTAGAATAGAGCTAGCCCCAAACCAAAGTCAAAGAGTTTTAAGCTTCTAAACCAGGTAGTTAAACTTGACTTGAAAGGAACCCAAATTCAACAGGAGTCAGTAGCTCCAGTTTCAGTTTACACAGCTGAACAGCAGCTTTCACGTGAGGCCCACTGATAGGTTCTAAGATAAACCAGAGAGGTGTTCGACTTCTCTCAAATAAACAAAGTCATATTCTTACAGAAAACTCTAAATCTCCTTCTACCTTGCTGGTTTGCACATTAAAAAAATCACATTAGCTTCTGCTGCCTTTTGTCCACGAAGGAACCAATTTTCTTTTAAAATGTTACGTAGAAACTTCCTTTGTATCTGAACTATAATTTAGAAAAGTCTGTCCTGAAAATTTTAGAAGCCCCTTTATAAAGTGTTGATTGTATCAATTCTAGCAAGAACAGCAAAATCCTCTAACTATTCTTAAAAGTAAGGATATATAAAAGCAATTTTGCATGTATTACTGACACGCAACAGCCATCTCGTTTGTCTCCCACATCCTGCAAACTGGAATATACTGAGTTGAATGGTTGACTGGTACATTGCCACACATCGAGCAGCTCAGACCACAAACCAGAAATCTGCTTGCTGCCATGCTTTCCCTCAGAGAGGGAAACCTTTAGCTGCTCTTAACCAGTCACCCATGCCTTGTAGGAACACCACAGATCTCCACCCCCTACCAAGCTTGGCTGGAATTTTTGGATAGAATAAATAAACTGGGCAGAGGAAATAGTAATAACATACAGTGCATTACACTAAGTGTTGTTACCTTGACATGTAAGCTTTCAAAACAAAAGCCAAGAGGACTCTTGTTCTGGGAGATGTGGATAAGTGATGGACATCAATTTCCCAGAGCAATCCTGCACTGATAAAAGGAGGCTCCCATTCTCCTTTTTAGAGAAGGGTGCAGAGCTACCAAATAACTTCAGTCATTAGCTAAATACCCTTTTCTTCCCTCTCTTCAGTGTTTTACTTAGTTTAAGAAAACCCTAAAGCAATCAAGCAGATCAAATCAGAAATTACCTCGTCCAGGAAACTACTACTTCTCCCTTCTTTTTAATGATGTTTTTGGCATAGAGGCTAGGTGATGACTGAGATGAAGCCAAGGGAGAAGAGTCTTGATTCTGCTGTAGCTCATTCTTCTTACTGGAACATTCCGTGGATGATGAATTTCTATCCTCAAATCTGATAGTACTTTCATCACTCCTCTCACCTGCTGATTCAGTTCCTTTTCGTTGCCTTTTTGAATTGGAATTCTCTCTGAAAGTATCATTTTTCCTCTTTCTATTAGTTTTATCATCTATGCTTATCTGACACGCTCCATTAGTATTTGAATTGGGTTTTGTTTCAAGATCACATTCACCGGCTACGGTCCTGTTAGAACACTCTCCTGTTAGGTCTATAGAAGGATCAAAGCACTTTTCCAGGTCTTTCTTTTTATCACTGACTTCTGAGTTTCCTGTTGAAGTTTCCCGAGTCCCGTTACATACTCTGGATCCCATTGCATGACACGAAGTTCCACTAACAATAACATCTGTTATGCATGACTTCACACTGCATCCAGCAGGAAAAGAAGCTTGAGATGTAACATGCATTTCATTTATGTTTTCAGATACTTGCAACTTCTGTGCCTCAGACTGCTCAGAGCCTTTATTTGGGCTTTCAGTGTTGTGGCTATCTTTGTCTGGAGATTTTCTATAGGCTACAAGCAAGCCAGTAGTTTCTTCCTTTCCAACACCTTCGTGTGACTCCTTCAGAGCCTGAGCCAAGGTAGGATTTTGTTCTTGTTCAGTGCTGACATGAGGCAAGGGATCCATCTTAACCAAATCTGCTTTGACTGTTTCTTTCACAGTGGCACTCTGGCTGTCCTTTTCTTTTCCCCCAGTTCTCATTTCTCCTTTTCCAATCTTGGCTGAGGACGACTGTGCCTCCTTCACTGGAGCTGTCTGATCAGATGCTGGTGAGGCAGATGGCACTGCCCGCCGAATCTTTACAATAAAATGATCATTGGATTTCTCCATGATTACAGCTTGCATTGGTAGGCTGGGGCGACACTGAAAACCTGGAGCAACAGGCCGACTTGTCCACGATGATGAACAACTTGATTTACTGCTAGAGTTATCAGATTCCAAAGCCAAATGAATGTCTTGTTCAGTGGCATCCTCCTCTCCAAGAAGTGCATCTTCACTGTAATGTGCACTAACAACACCCTCTGGAGCTGAGCTAGAATTATTCTCAGGTTTTAGGAAGCTGAGGTGAGCATCTGATTTCAAAGGTGATGGAATCGTTAAGGAAACAGCCAAATCTTCGAGGAGGATAGAAGAAACACACGATTTATTCTTCTGTAAATTGCATTCATCTTCTTTGCACAAAGTTGAGTTTGTGGAAACCTCAAACATACAGCTCTCATCCAGCACATCTGGATCAACAGGCATCTGAGGCCTAGATGCTAATGAGGGAGCTCTTACAGGTGAAACAATAGTCCAACTAATATCCTCTTCCAGTTTACAATCCGTGCATGTCTCCTTTGGAGCGATGTCTTGCTCCAGTACAGCAGCATTATCCCTGCATTTATGACTATCTAAAAACTGTTTTTCTGGAGTCCTGAATTCACACTCATTTCTGTTGATATTGCCACCATTTTTTTCCAAGAGATCAGAACCTTGCAATAAGCTTTTGAAAATTTCACCCATTTGAGCATCACTTACCAGATTAAATGTAAGACTGGATGCTTGTTGTTCTGTGAGAAGCTCGTAACTAAGATCAGATTTGTTAGCATCTCTGGACTGCTGGAGTCCTTCCTTGTCATATTTAACACCCTTCAGTGGAGTAAGAGGGTTTTGTAAATTATTCTCTTTAGACAGGTGAACTTTTGGTTGGGAATTTGCTGTGTTATCAATGGAATTAAGACATTTTGTAAAGGCAGTTTTTGGTGCTCCTGTCTTATTTTTCTCATGGTGACACTTAGATTGTTGATAATCCACAGTTTGCCTTGAAGTATATTCTTCAGGCTTTTGAGAACCATCTTTCAGGGACTTTCTTCTAGATCTCTGCACATCATTTTTATGACTGATCCTGTGGTTTTGCTTTCCGGCCCTTTTGAACTTCCCTTCCTCAGCCTCATTTCCCACATCACATAGCTTAATTATAATTCTTCTTATATTTTCAAATAAGTAATCGAGCTGCTCATCTACAAATTTCCACAACTGTTTTTTCATATCTGATACTTGCTGGTCAAAAAGACGGTCCACTATTGCATTCTTTTTAACTTGTTTAAGTTTTGACTCTATAATATCACAGATATTAAGTTTTAATGTATCACCTAATGCACACATCTTGGAAAAGTTCAAGTATCTTATTAATGCTGTAAAATTTATGATCCCAGATTCTATAATTCTGTGAAAATGCTGAACTGGGAAGTGTACTTTGAACTTCATATAACTTTTCCTCATCTGTTTTCGTATTGCTCTGAGCATCTGCATGATTTCTTGTATATTTGAAGGTTCAACAATAACATGAACTATTTTTTCAAGACAAGCAATGCTCACAGTTTTCTTTTCCTTTATGTTCTTTGAAGATCTGAAGGTATGATTTTTATACCCCTCTCTGTTCTTTTGTGCACTTACTTGTGCAGAAACAAATTTTCCATTATCTTCATTGCTGTGCACAGTTTTGCTATTTTGATTCTGTGGGCTGCTGGACAAATTTCGCGTCTCAGAAGAAGCTTTTGGTCTTGCCTTTTTAGTATTTTCAGAGCCTCTCTCTGGTTTAGATTTTTCTTTCTCTTCATCACTACTTACGATTTCGCCTTCTTCTATTTCATCTGAAGAGATACTTAGCCGAGACTCGATCTCCAAGTGTTCATCAGACATGCTAACTGGTTTTTGATTTTCTTTGTTTACTTCCTTTGCCAAGTTCTTTGAGGGACAGATGACAACAGTACTTTCAGGAATCAAATCTATAAAAAGAAAACAGTTTGCAAATCACCATTAAGAATGCAATTTTAAACAGGTATTTTCAGAAAAACCTGCAAGATTCTCTTCTGTAAACTGATTATTGAGAACTGTTTGAACTTGAGAAGCCTGAGCTGTAACAAGTTTGGGTGGCTTGCTTCAACAGGTGCTAATTTAATATATTTCTTTGAGCTTTAAAAGGCAAATTGAGCTTTCTTTTGAGCAAATTTTGACCCTCAACATTTCACCAAACACATGAACTACCTCACAAGCACACATCAATTAGGAAAAGAAAAATACAGCAGTTTCCATCAGTTTTGAATTTCCTTCCATTTACTTTAACAAGTTTTCTGATTACTGTACCAGCTAAATTATAACTGCCACAGCATTATGAACTAGCATTTACATACAATAGGTGGCTTTTCTTTTAACAATTTCAAAACTAAAGCAAATTGAGAACAAATGACCCATTAATGTTTTAATAACCCTGTACAGTTACACTCTGAAGCCAAAAATAGGTTTCAGTGTTTTCTAGCACTAAATCTAATCTTCCAAGAATTTTTGTTTGTTTTAGTTGCAGCAGGAAGACTTAAATTCACAAATACTTGAAAGAATATGATCCTACATAAATTTTGCTTCCACAATTTCAGAGAAAAACCCAAAGAGATCTATGCAAAACTAGCCACAATTAAGAAATGTGCATGTATTTTTTTTTTAATAAGTTAATACAAAACTCTTATTTCAACCAGTCTTCTGTCAGTACTGACCAACTCCAATTTTTAGAGCACTAATATTCAAATGGCTAGAATCTTGGCTGCAACATTAAATGCTTCCACTACTAACAAAAAGGACCACTGAGACATACACAGCTTAAGAAGACACAATCAGTATTTTTCTGAAATTAGTTAAAAGAAGTAATTTCTGCTTTCCATGAGTGGATCTTCCAAGTCTTATGTAGAAAACAAATTAGAATATAAATATAAAAATACAAATACCTTTGTTGTAAGTCTTCACAAGGCCTTTACAGGGACTTTCCATCTTCAGTGCTTTAGCCAAAGGACGCACTGGACTGGTCAGTGGGCTGATTGCCTTTGGAATATACCTCAAGTGATTGAGATCAATGCTCAGTATTGAGCTGTCATCATCAACAGAAAATGGGTTCGTTTCTCTCTCTTTAGTTACAGGACACGTCTCGCCACTGAGAGAAGATGCTGTTGCAGTACTGTTATCAGTGAGATCTGGCCCCAGACCACAGGTATTCTGGTCAACTACTGGTTCATCCTTATCACTTATCATACTTCTATCCAGTGAACAAGATGTACTTGTAGTAACTTCACAGATACTCTTTTCCTCAATGGGATAGTCAACTTTTTCTGCAGCCAGGTGATCACTATCCCTAACAACTTCGATTAAAGAGTCTGCTTTTGTTTCACTGATATCCTCTGCAGTATCAGAGGACTTCAGGTCATCAGAACTTCCAGCTTCTGAGTCATGCAAGACAACATTTTGAGAGCCACACTGATCTGTGGAGCTTTCTGTGTCAGCAGCCAGCCGTATTTTATTTTCCTCTTTCTCCTCTGTTGCTGACTCTGGAACTTCTCCCATACTTCCACTTGCAGGTTCAGGTTGTGCCACTTCTGCTGCAGGTACATAATCATCCTGCATCTCACCCTCTGTCACAGGCAGCTCTTCACACTTTGCCACACTGCCTGTCACCTCCAGGGCCAAAGATTCAGGGTGGTTCAGACCTGTCATTGCTGCTGATTTTAATGAGTCCTCTGATTCAACCAGATCACAAACCTCTGCCACTTCTGATAGTGTTTCAGCCTCCATCTCATCAGGAACCTCTGCTGCTTCTGGCAAGGCTTGGGGCAGTACCTGACCCCCTTCTACTTCTGGTAAGGTTTCTGAGCTTGGTTCATCATCTGTGGCTGCTGGCAATGCTCCAGACTGTGCTGGATCTGCTGCTGCTATTTTCAAGGCTCCATTCTCAGAACTGACAGAAATAGGCAGTGCTGATTCAGTGTTGCTCTGAGCTGCAGTGTCCAGAACTTGCAGTGTTGAATGACCGTGCTGGGTGGGACCACAGTCTACAAGGTGGGCAGAATCTAAGAGTTCTGCTTGCAGTGTGAGTTCTGTACCTCCCTCATCCGTGGCTTTTTGGGAAGGTGTTCTAAGTCCATCCACTGCAGAGACACATTGTTTCTTATTAGGAGAAAGAGTTAAATTTAGCTTTTCCATAAAGCTAAGTTTTAAGTCTTTGCTTTTTGGCCCAGTGCGATTACCTTTAGTTTTGGGTACCTTATCTTTTAAGTTGTCTGCTACTCTGGATGTTTCTTCTAGCTTAGAGGATTTGTTTCTCTCACTTTTTGTAACATGTGTACCTTTCTTTGAGTCCTTTACAGATTGATGAGAAAATTCTTTTGCAACCTTTTTTTCATTTCTAAAATGTCTATTTTCATCCTGATCCTTTCGTTCCCTTTTCCTTTTTTCTTCAGTTCTGTGTCTTTCTGATTTGGAATGTGCTGTTTCCCATTCATGTCTACTACTACTTTCCTTCAAGCGTGCATGTTTATGCTCTCTGCTGCTGGAATTAGAAGGTGAAGTCCTTCCTTCTCGAGAGGTATGATCATCTGTTCCCCTGTCTCTCTTGCAATCAATGTGCTTTACTTTTCTAGACTCTTCCACACGACATTTACGTGACTCATGAAGATTCTTTGAATGTTCGTTCTTGGAGTGAGGACTGCTTCCCCTACCAGGCCTCCTTGGCTGCTCTTGCAGCTTCTTGTTCAGTTTATTTTTTTGGCCAGCATGTTTTTCACCTTTATCATGTGTTTTAATGTCCTTTTTTAATACATTTTGTAATCGCTCATCACCATACAATTCACCTCTTGTTTGAAGTCTGTCTTTACCAGCTGTCTGTTTCTCCCAGGAAGAAACGCCCCTTTCTACTCTTCTTTCTACACTTGGACTGCGTTTGAGTTTCACGCTCTGACTTTTTTGTTGCAACTCATTTTTACTAGCCTTCTCTGAAAAGGTTTTCAGCTTCTGTTGAGGATCCAAATTCCCCTCCTCACTGTCACCATCATTTCCAGTGCTCTGATGTACTTCTCTTTTGTATTTGCTGACATTCCCCTTGCTGTGCTGTTCATTACTTTTAGCTTCTTTTCTTTCCTTTCTGTTATCCTTGTTGGAGGTGTGGTCATAGCTCGATGCACATGTGTGAGTACCATCACTGCAGAGCTCTTCAGGAGGGTACCTCAGCAAAAGTGGAGTGTTCCTTTTTTCAGAGCCAGACTTCCCACTGTCCATGTTATGAGATGAGTAACTGTGGTATGCATCTTTTGAACAGTCATTTTTCATTCTTTGCTCCAATTTCATATTGTCACCAAAATCAGAAGGTCTGAATTTGGAATCTTTTGTTTTAGTTGATCCTGGAAGGTATGTCCTGGTGAAAATGCTTCGATGGTTAGGAAATTCTGATAGCCTGTTTATAAAAAGGAAAGAAGTTACGTTACTTTCAAATTTATTTAAACATTACTAAAGCTGAACTGCGCGAATCCATGTATCTGTAAGAATTGCTAGCACTTTCAACTTCAAGCTGAAAAAAATGGTGACATTAAAAGACATTTAATAATTTCCATCAGCGCAGAAAAGAATATAATTTATATACATATTTTAAAAAAATTAATCTATAGAAAAATCAAGATTTAAGGAAGAAAACCCTGAATTGAACCTAGTTAACAATTTCAGTAATTCAAATTAGTATTTCATTGTTCAGTAATAAAAAGAGCTCTCCCCCAGGGAAAAAAAAAAGAGGAAAAAAAAAAAAATACTTGTTCTTTACAGTATTAGTATTTCAAATAATTATAATTTTAAAACCCTCATTAAGCAAATAAACTACATTTGGGAGTTGTTGCAAGCTCCAGAAGACAAGTAGGACATGATGATAACCAAGCTTCATCAAGGCCACTTGCTACTGCTGAGAAGTTATTATATTAAAAATAATTTTAGAAGTCAAATTAGAAAGGGTATACATGTGCGATTAATGTAATTGCATCCAAGCTATGTTTGTTTGGTTTTGTGGTTTTATAGTTGAGGGGGTTATTTTGAGATAAACACTAGCAATTCCTTGAGATATACCATTTTGGAAATAATCTTTACAGATAGATACATTGCTTAACAAAAGCTAATCTACTATAAACCATGCAGCAAACAAGGCATGTTTTTAAGATCTAGGGTGCCAGTTTCCCCACAATTTTCCATGATGGATGCCTCCAAAATACCTAGATCAAATATCTCGTTCACAAACTTTCATCACCATCAGATAGCATTGCAGTAGAGCTTGTAAAGCACATAAAGTGGTCAAATATTCAAAACAAAAAAATATTTTTTCAAAAAATTTCATTTGAAATTCAGAATACTGCACTCAAAGGTGTGAAAATGACAGCTGTTGTGTGAAAGCTGATCAGCTGAAAGAATTACACATGAAATAAACCTCTTGACCTCCATCAGATTGTGCCTGGTAATTCTCTGTATTTAGCAAAGAAACCTGCAGTTTATATGCACGTAGCCTTTAGCACAGGAACGTCAAAAGAACCTTTTTTACAACACGCTTTGATGCAAGAAAATGTCAAAAGGTCGAAACAAAATACAGACAAACCAAAGATGTGTGAGCCAAGTGAGGTAACCTTCTGAAAAGTTGGTATCCTGAATCCTAAAGCCCTGCTCTGGTTTTACATGGCTCAGAAACCTTACTGTCAGCTACTCTCCCATCCATACTTCACTGTTTTCAACTCCCTCCAGTAACATCAGTGGTACACAGAAATTACCAAGAATCCTCTAGTTGTTATCCCCCACCACTGGAGACAGGAATTTCATATGTTGCAAGGAAAACATTATACTATCTATTTCTTCTCAGTTATTACCTGAAAAGTTCCATGGAATTCATGTCTGAGGCCATAAAACAGACACAATTCAACTTCAAAACTAGCAATATAATTCTTTTAAACATGCAAGATGGATAGATAACCCACAAGGAACACTGGTTTACAAACAAACAAAAATTCATGCAAATGGTCACACTTGGATTCCTCCTTGGTTTCTAAAGTAAAAACCAAAGACCTCATCAGGCAAAAGAGACATGAATTTTCTCTGATTGTACTGGTTCTAAACTACACAAAACTAAGTAATGATTTTCCCGTTAATTTTTCTTAAAATACACACAAAAATTTCTAACAAGTATATAAACATGATCAGACCAAAAGCATGTTTTCAGTTCTACTGTCTATTTGTACCTTTGACGCAGATGACTGATTTCTTCATCCTTACGGTTAATTTCCACTCTTGCTGTTTTGATAAGGGCTGAAATATTCTTTTTGAGAGCCTGGTTTTCATTCTGTAGAATGATATTCTATTTAAAATATATATATGTAAAAAAGACAGCAAGCAAGAGAGGGAGAGAAAAAAAAAACAGAATTAGCTTGGGTATCCAAACATATAATGAAAAATAGTGTAAGATAACCCCTAGAAAAGTGTCCCATCACTGACAAAATTACAGTAAAACATATATAAACTCTGGAAGAAACCACAATTACTGAATTTCTTTTTTAATATTACTCACATTTATGCTTCTGTTTGTGGTCCTGGTAATTATTTCAAGAATACAATTTAGTAAAACTGAAATAAAACAAGTGAGCTAAAAAATTATAATCCACCTCTTTGCTTCACTGCTTTACTCAATTTATTATCTTCTTGATCTATGTATCAAATGAGAGATGTAGTCCTAAAGCACTTCCAGAGATAGTGGGTAATTGCATTTCTTTCAAGGTATCAAAACCAACTTAAGGTGCTTTATTGTTTAACATTTCTAGAACCCTGTCAACCCTAGAAATAGTCCCTTCTCTTTATACTGTCCTCAGCAAAGCCTGCTCAGAGAGGCAGAGAAGTTTTGCAGAAAACAATACAGAAGTGTCACAGGGTAGCAGCTGCTTATCACTGCAGACCTTAGAACCTTGGGGAGTTATGTGTAATATGCAGCAGAGCACAGTGCAGAATTGCCTCAAATAATCCACATCTACAGAATGGCACAGCAAGGGAACACCAGCTCAGGGTGAAGAGCAGATCAGACTTATCAGAATGACACTATGCTCAAAGCAATCTGCTTCCAGTCCCAATGAGGGCTCGGGTACCTTTACAGCCCCGTCCACAGTGCATTAAAAAAACAAGTACTGGATACCTTTCTGATTACTATTCATCTGACATGTCTGTTTTCTAATTAAGAAGATAGAACATAGCTTTTAATCAAATAAAGTCTTACTGAGCACAACATTGTGAAACAAGTCAATTTACCTACTGATCTTGTCAGTTGGCTACTCCTGCCAACCATCCTAGGCAGACCAAGCTCCTAGCATGTACAGGGGTGCTTGCTTTACAAACCATCCATGCAAGGGATCAAGTCTGGGAAGCATATGAAATTACTTGCTCAAAGCAATATTCAATTTACTTTGCATGATCTTGACAATATTTCCCTTCAAACTACAATACCTGTGCCTGTATTTCTTTAAATTTCTTCATCAACTCTTTAATTTGCTGTTGACACTTTCCATATTCTGCCTGCAACTGTCAAAGAGAGAAGAATTCACAGGACAGAAGTAGACTTGTTTATACAGAAAAGTTACATCTCTAGATCTATAGTTAGTAATACACTAATGTATACTACAAACTGTTTTTTCCCCCCAAAGAAACATATGAAAGCCATACTGAAACAAAAGGCTTTAATATGCTCTAACTGGTATACAGGTCTCTAAAACAACACACTCAGGTAAGGGGAAATCTATGTATGCTTGCCTCACAATAATAAAAGCAATTCCTGTTATTCTTAACAGGAAGCCATATAATTGTGAAATTAAAGACACAATTAGCAAGGAGCATGAGCTCTGAAAGCCAAATAGATGGGGGCTCTCTTGTCAGATTTTATGTAACACAAAACAGGTAAGGAAAAACACAACAAAAAGTTACTACAAACAAACTTGGACTGCAAAAATAGACTGCCAAGGACAGGATCCTGCTGAGATCACAAAGGTAAGTAAAATAAATTCGGCATGAGCTCTTCTTTAGAGGTAGATAGTGACAAAGCTTTCCATTCAAACAATCAACAACTTTCAAACTTGCAAAGTGATATTTTCATCACCCAGTGGAGTCCTGGAGGGTTTGCTGCTCCTTGCTCGATAACATCTGTGGATGCCTGTCCCTTCCATGCCATTTAAATATGTCTTATAGGCCAGGACAGGTGATGCTACTAAAGTGAGTGCTGTCTTCATTTGCTAGAAGTAGTTGCCTACTGCACGGCCACCTCTAGTCTCAAGGACAGAATTTAACAACACATAGATAGGGCATGGATTTATCTGCTTTACTCTGGTGAAACCTATTGGGAGAAATACCAAGACTAGCTTTGTATTCAATGTCTTGACCAGATCCTTGACTTCCCATAACACAGCTGATAAATGAACTCCATGTGAAGGATGAGAAATGGGAACAGATCATGTCACAGAGTGACAGATTCACTTGTTGTTCTACGAGTTTATTAGCACACTCCTGTTTTTACTTATTTAGAAACAGCTTATTTTACCTACAACGTGAGGATGCTGACAACATTTTCTGTATTTTGCTTTTTACACAAGGAAATTTTGAACACCCCCCACCCCCCAAAACACCAGAAGTTTTTTTCCAAATTAATACATACCTCTTCATAGGAAGCTTTCTTTGCAGTCCCTTCTTCAATTAATATCTCATCAAATAAATTTAAGCTGCTTCTAGATGGTGTAGTATTTGGAGCAAAATTGTCTATATAAAGAAAAACAATTACATATGGAAAAAAGTATTTTTCTAGCCATGCTGCATTGTGTACACTGTCCTACACTCACTGTGCATTTTGGTTTTACTTCTTGTACTTACAAGGTAACAACACACAAAATTATTATTACACGCTCATGTCATACCATGTTGTAATAAGGTACAGAGATTTCTTGAAATAGCCATCTGCAAGTGAAATGAAAGTGAAACAAAAAAACCTCAAACAACCAAACCAACTGAGAAGCCAACACCCAAACACACAAATTATTTAATGACAGTTGCTTTTCCTTCAAATCAGCCTTGGTGCTCAAATACACTTAACTGACAGGACCTGGCCTATGACACCCTTGAAATACAGATGCATTTGCAGGCACATAAAAGAAGTCAGCTATCAAAGCTGAGCTTCCATCCTGTGGACAATACTATAATGCAAAAAGTAATATTAACACATTGCAAGAGGATGTATAAATACCATCTTATCTGTACAGTGGAAAGAACTCACCAGTGCTCTCTTCAAATTAAAAAAAAACAAGGTCCCTCAAAACTAATCTGTGTAAAATGTTTCCATCGCATTGCTATTCTTCCTTATGTCTTTAATGTTTACTAAACAATGCAACTCCATATGTGAAATATGAACTTAAATACAAAAAACTTAATATGCAAAATGAGAAAAAAAACATATAACTACTTTAAGTCTGTAGGATATAGTACAGTTCTTCATAAAAATTCAATGGTTTTACAGCAGCAATACCAGGAAAGAAATAATTGCTTAAATACTGGAAACAGAATTTCATTAAACAGTACTCTATGACTCACAAAGAAGAATGTATGCTGGAACCATTTATTTCTCACCTTCAAATAACTTAAAAGATGAAATTAAATGGAGCATGGAAAATTATTTGAAAAGTAACAAGACATTGAAAGGATATCCTGAATTTACTGTATCACATAGAAAGTATGTTTCAGATCTCTAGGTGGGGATTTAGTGATCAGTGACTGTTGGATCTCATCCTGAAGCTTATAAAAACACAAAATAAAGGTGTTTTTTCTAAGTAAAATGTCCCATTATCAAGGCACAGATAAAAAAGCTAAGGTTTTTCTGCACCCCTTTACATGCCCAAGTATCTTCAAATAGCCAGTAAAAGAGGAAAACTGCCTTTCATTCATTCAGCTAATAGATGTAAGAATTCTCTGCTACATCTATACAACCTAATATATAACTTGAATTTATACAAGTTGCTCACTGAAGCATAGGTTACACATACAGCTGAATGTAAACTTGAAATTAAATGTTGTTTTATTTGAAATGAGCCTAAGATGCAGAGACTACAAGCCAAGCAGTGAGACACAATTAACCTACCAGAAACTGACAGACTGCTGTCCAAGCCATCATAAATATCCACTGAGCTCTCATCTCCTTCCCTGAAGGGGGAAGCTTCAGCTAAAGCAATGAAGAAGCAGGAGGGGGAAAAAAGGAAAAAAAAAAAAAAAAGGTAAGCATTCAGCAAACTGCAAACTCTGCCTTTCCCATAAAGTATGTGTAGTTGCAATCCTAGACCAGTAGAAAATAGTAGAAGTAATAGTACAGACCAGTAAAAGGGGAACTCTATCCAGGAAACTACTATTACTGTGGAGCAAAGATCTTTAGTCACCAGGAAGCAAAGACAGTCTTGCAAGATCAGTTCATAAGTATTACAAGAACTGTGCATAAAGCAAACTATATGGCAAATACATTTTAAAATGATAAATTAAGTAAGCTTGACCTAACTTTGAAACTGTTTTCCAGAATACACCGAACACAAAACTTATACAACTCAAAACCAAAAGACTTGGTAGGATAAAACCACTACTTTTAAAAGAAAGATTTCTTGCTAAAAAGAATTTAGCAGTCTCTATCATAATAAAAGCAATTTGCTTCAGCATTGCTATCTACTCACAAACTAACTGGCTCTGTAAACGTATTTTAATCTAAATCTCCTCAGTCTCTCTTCATGTCTTTTTCCAATGCCTCTTATCACTGTCGGCTCCTCAATGTGAACCTCTCCGTTTCTGCAACAAACATCACTGCTATAAAGAAAAACATCAATATCGACAGTCCTTCTGAGGCTGGGAATCTCCCAAATATGTGTCAAATCAACCAACAGTGGAGTTGGAAATAAACAGTACCTTGCTTATGAGTTCTGTGAGAGTTGATAGCATATTGGCTCTTACAAACAGCAAATAAAGGAGCAGTGCCCCTCACTGTTCAGATGCAAACTTCATTAAGATACAGCTGAAGGTTAAATTATACACTGTGGAAGACAGGGGAAAGACCAGTTCTGGGCATCCCCTCAAAACATTCCAGAAATCCAAAGTAGACATACAAAAGTACATATAAAGCATGATTTTAAATACAAACTTACTAATGGGATATGCCTTGCATGATATTGTTCCACAGCCATTTAATTACATTTGAAGCTCATCAGTATTTGTCACAACTTCAATTTCTTTTCTAAGTTATTTCTGGACCTATTCATTCACATGAAGACTGCTTCCATTAACTCCTCACAAACCAGTAAGTAATCTAATACTTCTTACCTCTGTAGTGGATATCATACAGTCCAAGTCCATCCTCATCTGCTGCCATGATACAAACTCCCTATGGTTTCCCCATCTATGAGTAAAATATCAGAGCAAAAGGAACCAGTTACTTGACAATTTCAGAACAGCAACATACAGCAGCATCATATTGAAGTATGTCGATTACACCTGAGCTACCTGTGTCCCCGTTCTTCAATAAAATGCAGCACTAGAATGAGATCAAGGTAACAAAACGAGCTTTCAAGAAATAGAAGAAAATATCTGTTACCTGAATAAGCATCCTGAAGATCTTTAGTTGTCACTTATAGACCTTACAAAGAAATTCCGATATGAAAATCAGCACTATGTTCTGTGAACAGGTTATCTGAACGTGCATCTTACCCAGTTAAAATAATTTGATAATTCTGATTTCTTCCCTACTGACCATTTATGAGCACTGACACTTGCCTGACACCACCAGTCAAACCAGTACCGAGCAGGGAGGCTGGGAGCAGCTCAGGCTGGGGGGAAAGCACAGGCACCGAGCAGCGCTGAGCCCCCCCAGCGCGTTGAGAGTCAACGGCACCTCCTCACTCCCCAGGCCTCGCTCTCCCCGCACACGCGGGAAGGCGCTCCCGCCCGTCCAATTCCTGCCACGGCGGAAGAGCTCGGGACCTCTCGGGGGTCACGGCAGGAGCACCCCCAGTCGCGGCTCCCACAGGCGCGGGCGGGCTGCTCCCGGGGGTGCCGTGCCGTGGTGGCGGTGCCGGGGGTGCGGTGCGGCGGGACCCGCGCAGGGCCGGGAGCACTCACCGGTCGCCGCCGCGGTGCCGCAGGCCGGGAGCGAGGGGGCGGGGCCAGCACCGCTCCGGCCAACGGCCGCAGCCGCACGGCGCATCCGCCGCCGTGACGTCAGCAAACCCCGGCCCCGAGCAGTTGGCGCCAAATTGAGGCGCGCGGGATGGCAGCGCCCCGCCCCCTCCGCCGTGGCCCCGCCCCCTCACCCCTTCCCGACCGCGGGCCCCATCCCGGCCCGGCCCGAACGCGGGAAATCGCGCGCTGCTCCCGGCAGGACGAGCGGGCAGCCTCCCGCCTGCTCCGGCCCGGAGCTCACGGCAATCGCTGGTCGCGTCGGCCTGTGCCGCGGCCGCCGGAGGCTGCTCACCTGGTGCCGTTCTCCGCCGCTACGGCGGTGCTCCCGGAAAGCCCGAGGTCTAATCCCAGCGGTTGGTGCTGTCGGCGATCCCGCTGCCAAATCCCTGCAGGGACATCGTTACCGCCCGACAACCGCGCTCGGCCTCCGCGAGCGGCTGCCGCCGGAGGCGTAACGCTCCTGCCGCCCGAGCCGGGGCCACCCGCTGCCGCGTCCGTCACCGCCCGCCCTCGGCCGCCTCCCTGACCCAGATTTAAAGGGCTCGCGGCAGGCGATGGCTGCGGCAGATGGCTGTCCGGGGAGCAGAGAGCGGGGGAGGCCAAGGACGCGGCGAACGCAACCCCGGACGGGCGGAGTTCCAACGCCCTGAGCCCGCGGGAGAGACTCGCTCCGCTCCCGGACGGCGCCGGCCGTAGGCGGGGGGAGGCGCGGTGCACGCCGGGAGTTGTAGTGCGGCAGAGCGGAGAGTGCCGCGCGGGGGGCGGGGCGGCGGCCTCGCTTCCCGTGACGGCGGCAGAGCGGAAGTTGGTGGTGCCGCGTCCGCCGTGCGCCGCACGTGCCGCGCGCCCCCGCCCGCCGTTCTCCCCCGCCGCGGGACGAGCAGCGGCAGGATGGCGGCGGACCTGAGGTTCTCCCTGGCCGAGCCGCTGCAGCTGGTGGCACGCAGGAACGAGAAGAGCGGCGCGGAGCTCAGCAGGTTCCTGGCGAAGCAGGTGAGGAGTGGGCGGTGCGGCGCTCCGCTCGGTGGCAGCCCCCGGGCGTCCGTTCTCCTTCTGTCACGGAGGGTCTTGTGGGGGCCACTGTGGAGCCAAGGGAGCGCACCCCTCTGCCTCCTCCGTACCGCCGTCTCCACTTGGCAGCTTTGCGTGTGCCCGACCCTCCCGGCCGTCCCTGGCCCTCGGGCAGCTGGCGGGAGCTGATCCCCGCTCCCCGCCCTCTCTTTCCCTGGAGTGTTTCTCGTCTTCCTCGCCCCTCTCGGGGATGCGCGGGCGCAGCCCATGAGGAAGGTCCTCTTCTGCATCCTGGTACCCTTACTATTGCTCCTCGCCCCGCAGTTAAAATCTTCAAGCTCTTCCTTCCCTGTCCTCTAAGGTTACTCTGGAAGCGTGACAGCAAGAGGTGGCATTTTGTTATCCAGCACTGAGATAGAAACTAGTCCTTACACTGATGCTATTTTACGTGTCTCCTTTAATTACCTTAAAACAGTATGTGGGATAAAAAGAGGCATGGATTTTTCTAGGCTTTGCTTTAAGGTTTGTTTTTTTTTTTTAGTGACAGTCTCACAGGTTGTAGTGTTGCTGAAAACATGGTCCTGTAGTCACTTTCATGCTTAGACTGCCTTAGCTCGGAGAGGCACACCTCCTTTCTAGGAGAGTTAAGGCAAATCTCCTTTCTTTCTCTGAAATGCTTGAGGACATGTAGTAACAGGATATCAGGACATCAGATGTTGTTTTATTTATCTTTTTCGTGATAGAGCTTTTGAAGCCCCTAAGATGTGTACACATTTCGGGGCTCAAAATCTCTTGTTTCTCTTTGCGTGTCTAGGAAATGTCCCAGTTGTTTGAAGATGAAAAGTTTAAAGTATCATATTTTTTCAGAATATTGGATTTTAGCCTGAGTTACTGTCTCAGTTATGATGGGGAAGGCTTTGATACCTGTACTCGAGGTTCTTTGTTGGCAGACAAATGGCTCTTTCTTCTGTCGCTGCAAATCGCAGGATCAAAGTGAAGTTGACGTGAATATATACTCCTGAGTGGAAGGTAATTGGTGGGAAGCAGTGGTGAAGAGTTGCATTTCAAGAGAGAGGAGCTTCTGGGAAATAGAAACGGGGATGATGTGGATACACGTTGTAATAGCAGACAGAGCAGCGAACCAGAAATGAATCACCGAGATCCGAGTTTGGGAAAGACACTGTGCCCTTTTTGTGACTGGTTGGAGATACGCTTCAGGTTTAAAAGCCTTGCTGGGTGGAAATTCCTGAAGAGTGATTGTATAGGGGCAGTCTGGAACAGCACCTTATTTAACAGCAGCACATCCTTTCGAAAACTGAATTGCTGTTTCCAGGCTCGGAAGCCACAGTTCTAAGATTATTTTAAGCTTGTCTTGTCAATAAACAAGCTCCATCTCTAAAGGTCATACCTGATTTCCTACAAGTTACTTTTTACATAGTCTAGGAAGCATGAATTCTGGAAATCTAGAGCTCTCTTTGCTCTGCAACTTTGTCTTTCTGGCAACTTATTTCTTCAACAGTATTCCACAAAGGAATTAAACTTGTAAGTAAGGAGCAGTGTTTGAGGTTTAGTATCATGTGGTCATGGAAGGTTTTGTTCCCTGTTCTTCGTTATGTAATAGAATTAAAATCTTTTCCCTAAAGTATTTTTATACACTATGAACTCTGAAGATACAGCAAATTTCTGTGCTTTTAATGAGGAAAATGGGATGAAAAGCTCTTTGAACCAGTCCTTGTTCCCCACGTTTACAAATTTGAATAATTTAAGCAAACTGTAGAAACAATAGGTCTCCACAAACTGCTGGAATGTGCTTTTGGCTCTGAGTTACCAAAAGTCTGCCAGAAAATATTCCTGCATAGAATTCCGAATGTGAATTTTGTGCAAGTATATGTGTTTTGCCTGTGATCATGTAATTTCATTAGAGAAGTTAATCACTGTGAAGGTTAAAACACTCATATGAATGGAACTTTAATGCAGAAACACCCTTATTTGTTTTTTCTGTCCTTTGCATCTACCACTTTGCTTATATGGAAGGATGCGTATCAAAGAACCTGACCCCTTTGGGTGTTTCTTCTGTTTAGTCTATGCAGCCATCCTAAGTGGACAGATCTGGAGCACACCATTCTTGATTTTCTTTTTTAATTTGTTGGTGGTTTATCTTGGCATCCTTAATTTTGCATTTCATTTTTCTGTGTAGCAGTGAAAGTTGTTGTAGTAATAATTCCAAGCTCTTATTTAGCATCCTTTCATCTTAGCATTTGATGATGAGAAATGCCTTTTATTCCTTTATATTAATAAATGTGGGAAAAAGGAGGTGACCTAGTGGTCTCAAATTCACACAGTTACCCATTGTCTGTCAGAAAAATGTCCTGATGCTCTGGCAACTAAGGCAGAGGTTTTTTCATACTAAGAAGTGACTTCAACATTTTATTTGAAAGATTAGTTAGACCTTACATCATGTAGCATTAGAAATAAGGGAAGGTGCGTTGCACTTTGGCTTCATCCTGGTCTGTATTGTCATCTCCTTCTGCTGGTTTTTGAAGAGCTGTGCTTTTTTGGCACACTGTATGTCAGTGATACAAAATCAGCAAGAAACTTCTTGCTTGAATCCTCTCTTGTGAAGGAGAGATCTGTCCAACTCTGTCCAAGATGTGTTGGAGGAGGTTTAGGAAGTTCTAGCTTGTGCTCCCTGTGAGACTGCATATCACCCCAGCTTTTTTTTTTCCCCTTGAACTGTGTGGGTTTGTAGGAAGATCGTGGGCTCGTGTTTTGGTTTATCTTGCTGAACAGCTGCCAAGAAGAGTGGTGCTGCTCTGTTTTCTTTTAGCCTGTTCCTAAGGCCAAGCCACACCTTTGTGTTGCTTATGTTGAAGAGTAAGAGTGCTGATTTGGAAAATCCGTTCAACTTTCCCACTCTGTGTAAGACTTTGTAAAGAAGGATTAATTTGGATCACCTTGCTGAATTGGTTACTGCACAGTCATACAGCTGCTGCATGAGGGAACAGAGAGGAGAACATGAGTCCCTATGTTGGAGGGGGTCCAACTCTTCAGGAGCATCCCAGTGTTAAATCTGGGAGCTGTGCATCATAAACAGAAGTGTGGATTTCACGTGGAGCCAGCTTGCTCGTTGCTCAATCCTTTCTTTTATGAATTTAGGGTTTGGATTAAGCTAGGTGTTATTAAAGATTTCTGTACCTTGTGTGCACTGAGCAAAGGTACTCTGCAAGTTGGGAAGGGGATGTGCATCCTGCTGCTGGAGCAGCAACTGGGGTCATGTCTGACTCCAGGTCTCAATCCTAGCTGTGTGTCTGCCTCATGTGTCTCATTAATAATAGACAGCAGGTATATGTGTTCTGTGTTTGGAGGCACAGGCTCTTCTGATGCTTTCTTAAAGCAGTTGTTTGGAGCCACATGAGCAGATTTACTATCCCAGACTTGAGCACTTGCAGATCAGCTGTCTATTGGTATTGGTTAAGAAAGTTGGTATTTCATAAAGCCGTGTTTAGTTAAAAAAGCCCTCTGACAGTATTCTGCTTTTCCATAGTTTTAAATTTAGATTCTGAAATCAGATAGACAGTCTCTTTGTAGAATGTGAATGTTGCCATTGTGATTTTTGAAGAGTATGTTCTTTATATGTCCTAAGAGTGCTCCACACAATGATTAAAAAAACTGCTTCCTTTCAGGAAGTTGCTAATGGCATGAATTTTTTGTACAGTAGATATGTTAATACAGAATTTTACAGAGTCAGTCACATTATTTGTTATTTTATTGTTATCTGGCTTTATTTGATATTCAAAGCTCTGGTTAATAAATTAAGCGCCCTGTTGTGCCTTGTTTGGGTAGCCAAAGATGTAACTGATTTGAAAACTGGGAGTACTTTTTATTTCTCCAGTGGAGTTTATTTCTGGTTCTTTTGAGCCATTCTGCCTTTGAACAGCTTATCAGTCATTTTGCCACTCAAAATCTGATTGCCTATAATTAACAGGGCCTTGCTCCATTTTTAAAATTATTTTTGATGCTGCTGTGATAGATGAGAGGTAGATAAACTTGTGTTGTGTAAGAAACTGCTTGCAATTAATGTGATGGGTTTGGTATTTATGGTATATGTACCTCAGTTTCCCTGGTGAGGAGATGAATGTCTTTTCAAATTCAGGAGACTGAGGAACAGGTTTGCACATGTTCTAGAAGGGTGTGGACAGTGGTATAATCAAAGGACCGCTGCACTCCTGTCACAATGAAACCATCCCATCTATGAGACCAGGAGCAGGTCTTCCCCAAGTAACTAAGGCCTGGGACAAGCAGGAATTGGCTGGATGTGGTGCTGAAACAAAAGACTACATGAATTACAGAATATTTCTGTCTTGAAAAGGATAAGGGTTCACTCAGTAAGGGAGGGGAGCATGGAGCATCCGAGTTAAGAGCAAAACCACTACAGTGCAAATTCATAATCCTGGTTTTCAAAATTACTTAATGCTGCAGTATGTGTTCAACATCATGGAAGTGGAGAAATGCTTGGGTAGTAACATGAGCTCAAAGAGCAGAGAAATTTGAGTAAGACATGAGAAATGGGTTGTTCGTCAGTAACAAAGCTAGGAGGGCTGGAGGAGATATGAGGTTAAGGTGCGTTGGTTTGGGTTTCTTTCTTTCTTTCTTCTAGCAGATGTGAATATGTTTTCCATATATTTTAAAGAACTAAATTACTATTTTTGTGTAACAGTATATAAAAAAGTAATTTCAACTTCAAAACTGCAGATAAAAGCTGCTTCTTGTTAAGAGCATTGCTTGCTGTAATTCTTGTCAGAACTATGAAAATAAAGCTGTGGTCATGACTGATTGAATGCTTCTTTTTTGTAAAGAGGTAGTGAAGCAACTTTACTCAAAGTCTTAAATGTTTTTTGGCTGTCATGAGACCAGGCTGTTAAGTTCAATGGAAATTCTAGGAAGAAAGATGTATTAGATGTTTTAACATTTTTCCAATCTTTTGCCTAAAAAAAAAAAAAATTACAAATCGCTTTATCTTTCAGTTATAAGGTATGATTTAGGATTTTGGGACTAGTTTGTAATTCCTGTTTAGTGTATCATTCTGCATCTTACTCATTCTGTATTGTAATAATTTTTTTTTAGTACTGAGAACTGTGTCGAGTACTTGCTTTGGGATTTTGGACTCCCTTCTGGTTTTGAACTTTATTTGTTCCTGTAAAATTCACTCTGACTCCTGCATGAATAGTTCTGAACTTGAAAGTCAAAAATCATTTTCCCTTTAACCTGTTTCACTTCCTATTCCTTTAGGTTTGGACTCAGCAGGATCGACAGTGCATCCTCAATACTTTGGCACAGTTATTGCTGGATAAAGAATGTACTCTCTTGATCGGTCGTCAAGTTCGGCCCATCCTGCTGGATTTGTTGGAAAGGAATGCAGAAGCTATTAAAGCTGGTGGCCAAATCAACCATGATCGGCATGAAAGGCTGTGTGTAGCCATGAGCAAGCTGGTTGCTGACCACCCTGATGTTTTGCCGTGAGTAATGAGATGTCACTCTTTGAACTTAGGAAGTGTTACAACCTGCCCCTGGAGGTAGGGTAGCTCAGGTTCTTGTTAATAGATCCTTTGGGATGGATTAGAGAGAAGGGTCCTGACTTGACTGGTGTTTTTATATATATATATGTAAGTGTGTGTGTGTGTTGCTGATTTTAGAACGTTTCTAAACATGCTTGGAATGGAAAGGAGACATATAGCAGTTTTGTTTATTATCTTTAGAAATGTAATAATATATAAGCATAAAAAATAACACTTAAGAAAATTTATAAGGGAAAAGAAAGGAAGAGGATAGGACTAGAAAGAGAGTAAGAATAGAAAGATCTCACTACCCACGGATCCAGGGGCAAGACTTGGGTGTTGTAGTTCCAGTGTCCATTGGTCCAAGTGATGGTCGAAGTGTTGAATCATCAGGAGGTGGGGGAAGCCCATGGAACACAAAATTTGTTTGGTTCAACAACACTCAGGTTCAGGTGGGAATGCCCAGGTACATCCCCTGGTGGGGTGGGGGAATGCTGTGGTGCTGCTGTTTTGCAACACCCTGGATCATGGCCAGTTCTCTGGTGGAAGTTCCTAAATGTAAATCTGGGGGCACTTTGGGGATCTTTCATTCATGACTCCTCCTAAGACATGACTGCCTCTAAGGCAGATGAACCAGTTATGCTCCATCAGAAGGGATGAAAACCTTCAGTGTGAATGTCCTGGTACATCCCCCGAGGGGAGCTTTCACACCTGAGCCACTTGTGTAAGGGAGGACATTGTCATGATAAAAAGCATTATCCCACCTTGCAGTATTTGCTTCTTACTGGTCTCTCCCAGATGTGGCCCAAACTCCAGCTTGTAGCCCCAGGTGATGGGTGCTCACCCCCTCTGCCCCTGGGCTGTGACCCTGCACATCCTCAGCAAAGCACTGCTGCTTTTGCAAATGGCCAATTCTTTGAGTCATTAACCATTAACATTGCAGTTAATTAACATTTTGTCCCAGCAGTATGTGCTTGTTAGTGTTCCCTGGTGAAGAGAGGTGGTGTCAGCATTTGAATTGTCTCCCACAGTAACAAATGCCTTTTTTTTAACAGAAATTAACTTTAAGTAAATGCAAGTCTCAAACACAGTTTGTTTTAATTAAATCATGTTGTAGGATGCAATTTGACTTTCAGCTGTGATCTACAGAAAAGCAAAACAGCTGCCATGAAAATAGTTCACAACTAAAATATCTGAGTTTAATATGAGACCTCTAGGCTGATAGAATATAAAATTACATAAGTAGGAATTGGTATTACTTTTTCAGTAAACAAGAGCAATCAAAGTTTTCACCAAAGGCAGTATTATTTCCCCTTGATAATTAAATAATGATTTCTGATTAGGTGAAATGTCTGTTATCAGCTGATTACTGAAGTGGTTGTCTTTCCCCATGTGGACAAAGTTAATTATAGGCCTTAGTTCTTAGTACCATCAGTTACTGTCTTAGAACATGTGCCCTGACATTTGTATTATGTGCTTCTTCTGACATACATGTCTGTGTTCCATCTCCTTCTCTCTCTCTCTTCTAAAGATTTGCTCTAAGATACTTTAAAACTACATCACCAGTTTTCCAGAGGCTTTTCCTGGAGAGTTCAGATGCAAACACAGTCCGATACGGGCGCAGACGAATGAAGTTACGGGATCTCATGGAGGCTGCCTACAGATTTTTACAAAAGGAGCCATCGGTTTTCCGGGAACTATGGGACTGGAGTGTGTGCATTCCACTCCTAAGGAGTCATGACACTTTAGTCCGTTGGTAAGTTAAAACCTCCAAATCTTCTTCACTGAATTGTAATTAACAATGTTCACATGCAACAGAAGGCATCTTCAGATAATACCAGGAATCTGTACCAATGGTATTTGTACTTGCACTTCTTAACTGACCTTTTGAAAGCTATAGTGATCTGTGACAAAGTGAATTTTAGGCTAGCTCTTAGTAATGCTTAAAACTATGGTCTAGAGAATCTCTCCAAATAATTTCAGTTTGCCCAAGCCGATTCTTTTTTCACTGTTTTTTTTCTTTTTGTGTGTTGATTTCTTAGTGGCTGTAAAACTTAGCTTAATTAGGCTGTGCTTTGTGTTGCTTTGTTACAGGTTTCTTGTGTGATTTTGTTCAGATCTTTTATGTTAGGTGTCTGCCCCGAGGGCTTCAGCCTAATCACATGGTCTACCTTATTTATGTCAGTGGTATTATTGATAGTGCTTTTTATTTTAAGTCTTCACTTTTTAAAACATAAATTCGGAATTGTGTTAGTAACACATAATTTAAGTCAGGTGTTTAATTTAGGAGGGGCAGAACCAAGAGCGTTGTCAAATCTATCATTTATGAAGCTCTTCAAAATGACATACTTAGTGTCAGAGAAAGAAATAGGACTTGTAATTCAAATTAATTGACTAGAATTGGTTTACCTGGTGTTCAACCAATAGTCTCAAATAAGCAAATGAGCTGACTTTAAACATTTGTCCTGAAATAATCTTCTGCCTACTCTTCCTTCCCCCGTCACGCTCACTGAAAACTCTGGTTTTGTAAGTTAAAAACAGCATTATAATGAATGAAAACTGGTTTATGATTTATATTAAATGGTCCTTTGTTGCAAGACAGCATTATGTAGTCACGACTTGGGAGCTGTTGGCTTTTTTAGGCACTCAGAATTGATTTCATTGCATTAAGTTCACTTTAAAAATAGTATGAAATGCAATTTTGGAAGGGAAATGGTAGGAGAAAAAAATGGGCAAAGATGGCTTCATTTTCCTTGTCTCATGTTAACCTTCATTTACTTAGCAAAGTGCATTCCATTACTGTATTTCTGCTGATAATTCAGTTCTTCAGAGAAATATTAGCTAATTGGTGTATAAATTAAAACTGTGCCGTGATAGAATTGCTTTCCTCAGTTCTAAGATATTTGTCTAATCTGAAAGAATGTTAAGCATAGTGCTAAAATAATTTCTATGAAGAAAATTTTCTGCACTTTTTCCAAACTTGATGTTTTGGTATGCAATTGACAGTTGTAGAACTAGATTTCTCAAAACTGTTTTGACATACTTTGTTCTAAATGTAATTTTTAGGTATACTTCAAACTGTCTTGCTCTGGTTACATGCATGAACGATGAGCATAAATTATCTTTCCTGAAGAAGATATTCAATCCTGAGGAGCTGATACATTTCAGACTGAAGTAAGGACTTTTAAAATCTTGAGCACTATTTTTCTTGATGGCTTTCAGCTGAGTTAATAAACATGGGTTTTACAGGTTGCTAGAAGAATCTCAGCTGCAGAATGTGGAACAAGCCTTGCTTTTGGCCAATCCAGACTCCTCATTTTGGCAAAAGGAGAAAGAGCTGCACTATACCCAAGGACATGTTGTGTCAGGCGACCTCTCTGCACATGTAGTGGCTGTCTGTGGCATTGTGCTGCCTAGCCTGCAGCATGTTTCTGAAGAGCAGGTATGTGATCCACAGTTAAATCAGTACATTTTTGTTTTAGGAATTTCTAAGTACAGTGAACTACCTTTATTTCCTGATTAGACAGTACTGAGATACCATGGGTGGTGTATTTGTCTATCTCGGTGTGTGCTGTGAACTAGTGTTGAATAATACAAGCACCACAAAGAATCTCTGCAGTGGAGTGAAGCAGTGAAGGAGCAATAGTGCTGTTCATTTTACTTTCACATAGCAGTTTGTACAAACATCCTACAGAAAAATATTCAGCCTTATGTAGTAACTCCAGTCTCAGTTAAGGTGACAATCCATAGCTAACTAAAGCCAGGATCTGAGACAGTTGCTTTTACCTGCATGATGTAGGTTTTTTGTGCTATACAGGCATCTTATATGCAGCGTTTCTCCAAGTATATGCTCAGTTCTTCTCTGAAAAGAAAACAAGGCTGCTGTTCAAACTCTTCAAGAAGGCAGAGAAAGGGGAAAGGAAGTGAGCAAGAATTTACTGACACCACTTGAGAAAGTGTAATGCAGACACTACAGGGCCTTGCAATTTTGGGAAGCCCACTGAAGGCATAAACGTTTTTAAACAAATGGTATTGAACCTTTTTTTATCTAAATGGCTATTTAGCTTAAGCTGTTCAGATCCTTCTTTGTAGCTACAGCCAGTATTCCTGTTTTTCTCCTTTAGGTACCAATTTTAGCTCCTAGCTGAGTTTGTTTTGTTTAGTTTTGTAACAGTGATTGACAATAGGACAAAGAAATGAATGAAGACTACCAGTGTCCAGAATTGTTTGAGTAGCTGAAGCAAGGAAAGAGGATTTTCTCTCCAAATTTCTCATCCCCGAACCCTGTTTATCTACCCAGTTCTGTTTTTGAATTTACTGGTTTTTAGCCTTTTGGGATTTTATTATAGTATTGAGAAAGTGGTTTGGAATTCACTGTAGCAGGGGAAGCTGTAGAGCTGTTAAGATTTTTACTCCCATGGCAGCATCGCTGTTGCTGCAGCTTTGCCAGGCCATGCTATAAACTGGATTACTTAAGGAATACTCTTTATCTGCTGAGGGAGGAGAGAACTTTCCTGAAAGGAATGCTTTTATTCTCTGTTAGCCACAGGTATTCCACTGGTCTGGTCTACAGTGTAGTTCCAGTTACATTAGGGAGGTCCCAGTGGCAGCTTAGGAGGTCTGATGAAGGTATAGGAGCAAACTGTGAGGGGAAGGAGGTTCTCTTGTTTCCAGAGAAGTACATCAAGCTGTATCTGAAACAAAGGTCAGACTTAAATACAGGACACATGTTTCAGTGCTCTGGTTTCTTTCCTCTGAGCCTTCTGGCTCTAAGCACTAATTTTTGTGCAATATATAGATATGTAAGTTGAATGTAAGAGTCAGAATGTTTGGAATCTATGTGTAGCATTGATTAATTACCATTCAGTAAACTGAATTCATTTCATTTTGAATAAAATGCAAATGTTATTGAACATACCTTTTTTTTTCATTCACTGAGTTTAATGATCTTATACTTTGGCCTCTCTAATAAGAAGTAAATACTCACATTCATTCATTTAATATTCATATTTACATCATTTGAATGCAACTGCTGTTTGATTAGTCCTGTGATTTGCATCCATTCTGATGACTTAATTTTGCTCATATTGAAAATTGTATTTAATTGACATGAGTTATGACTGAATAGTTACTATGTTTGTACTTAGAGTGAATTCCCCTCAGGATCAAGCTGTATGTGTACTTTTCATTAAGGATTTCACCTATAATAGTTTTTGGATGAAATCTATTTTAATACCTGTCAAGAAATGCAACTTTAAACTCCTTTGTTTTACATGTAGATCTGCAGGCCAAAATTTTTCTTGTTGTTAGACTCACTTTTCTAATTGCTCTGTGTTGTACAACTATAAGAAAAGCAATTCGAGTGTATTGACCCAATTTTATGTTTGAACAGGAAAATTACACCAGCAGTTTTGTTTTGGTTGAATCTGCCTTCACAAATCTTCAAAACCTTGCTATGGCTGTAGCATATCAGACTCCTGTTTTATTAGAAGGACCAGTAGGATGTGGCAAAACTTCTTTAATTGAATATTTAGCAGCTGTTACAGGAAGAGCAAAACCTCCTCATATTTTGAAAGTTCAGCTTGGAGATCAAACTGATAGTAAGGTAACTGATGGATTTGTTTTATGTTTGGATCATGAGACATAATTTTTACTTAAAGCATGGACGTGATTTTCTAATAATACAATATTTTCATTCAAGGACCCTACGATGCCCAACTCTTTCGTACTGGTGTTAATATTGATGAGAATGAATAAGGAAAGTAAACAAGAAAAATAGCTTATTTTCCAGTAGGTTTTAAATTCTTTGCATAATTGTCTTGAACCTATATAATTCAAAATATGTTTTATCAGGGTTTTTCTGTGTGGAAGAGCTCTGTTAGTAGTTTTTTATTTTAATTTTAAAAAAATTGTGTTGGAAAAAGTATGATTTTGATGCCAAAGTTTGTATGAACACTTTTATTTCAGTTTAAGTTAGCTGTTGTCTGTTTAATCTGATACCTTTTTCTGTGATAAAGGTGAGGTAAAGTAAGATACTGGGATGTTGATGTGACTTGCGGTTACATAATAATGGTTAAGCTCTATCTGTAGATAATTTCATGTACTTCTTGTTTTGTGTATAGAATTTTGGAGCTTGAGTTATCTTGTTTAGCACAATTTATTTTTAGTTTTCGAAGGTGGTCAGTATCTGCCTGAAGTTATCAGAAGGTTTTTATTTTTATTTTTTATGCTACGCATAAGCACCTTCTTTGCTTGCATGGAACACCTGGTTTCAGCACCTCATAACTATATCTTCTCATATACAAGACTAAGGCAATCATATTTAAGAAGGTGGTGAAGTTCAAGGTATAAAATATGTTGCAGTAAAATCACAGACTCATTTTTTAAAGCAGTGCTTAAATATTGAAGTTACAATTTGAGAGAAAAGTAAAGCTTTGACTGGATTTTACCTTTTAATATCTTGCCTTATAGTTCTGTATACTGCCATAGTCACAGACTTTTTCAAAAACATAAACTAAAGTTTTGTGTGACCCTAGACAGTGTTCTGTTATTTTATATTGCTTGTAAATTAGGGTGGCACAGCTCATAAATTCACTTCCAATTACCTGTTTTTGTTTTAATTATTAAGTTTCCGTTAAATCACCACTGAAGGCGGAAAACTTTTCTTCTTAATTAAAAAAATTGCAACGCTGGGCACAGATTGCCAGACAGATTGTTTAGTAAGGTGGAGGCTAGGTGTCACTTCTGTCCCAACTTTGGTCGTGTTTGCCATCCTTTCCTCTGGGGACGTGATGCCCAGGTCTCTGATGTGCCCATTGTCTCTGTCACAGACGCTGCTGGGGATGTATCGATGCACAGATGTGCCAGGGGAGTTTGTGTGGCAGCCTGGCACCCTGACACAGGCTGTTACCAAAGGTCACTGGATACTTCTGGAGGACATCGATTATGCTCCTCTGGATGTGGTATGTAGCTTTATGTTTGCTTTAAGGTACTGATCTTAATGCCCATGATGGCAGTTTTGGGTGTCTAATCGCCAGGGTTCTGTAGCAGCACGCTGAAAATGCTGCTGCTTTAGATGGGGTCAGAAAGAATTTACCTGTCTGTTTTCACATGTTGGCACACCTCGTTAGAGTGTGTCTTTGTCGCAGAGTAGTTGGGACCCTGACACTGATGCTACTTGGAAAAATGGGATTGACACTTATAATGTGTCTATTTAATAATGTTTTGGTTTTTGAAAGCAAATGTGGCCCTAAACACCACAGAATATTGTCAATATATGAGGCTGGTGCTGTTAATAAGATTTTTTTGGTGTGTTTTGTTGTGTGGGGCTTTTTCTCCCTTCCACATATTTTTTCTTACACATTTCTTACATCTTAAAAATGTGCTGTTGCACTAAGCATTGCAAGTTTTAACAGATTTCCTGTGTTTCTGGCTCCAGAACAACTAGTCAGTCGTGCTTGCTCTTGAAGTAATGGCTACTGAAAAACAAGTCATTTGCAAGAAGGATGTGATAAAGATGTTTTGCTGCACAGGCCTGCTGGACATTTTTCATATCTGTTCCATAAGGCATCCTCTGTGTGACTGAATAACCTGTCAGTTTGTTTATTAGGTTCTAGGCTTCTGATACAGAAATGGAAAATTTGTAAGAAAGCAAATGGATACTGCTTATATGTACAGACAGTTCAGTGCTAGGGGGTCATGCACTTATTTGCTTCTGTGGACTCAACTCATTGCACTCAAGATGAGCATACCCTGAGTAGTATCCTGCATTCATCAAATCCCTTTCTTCAGGTCCTCCCTTCAGGCATCCTGTCTGCTTTCTCCATATCAAAGGATCTCTTTGTGCCTCCCTCTGTGCTGAGAGGTTGGTGTGGTCATACCTCCTTTCTTTCTACCACCACTGCATCCTTCTCCAGGGAAGGGTAGATTCTTTAAAATAGATACCAAACTCTCCTGGGGTAGCAGTGTATACACTGGAAAAGGTTGGTGTTTGAGAATGACGTTTTTGAGACACAGCTCATCTTTGTTCTGGCAGATAAACAAAATAAAGCTTCTGAACTGAATGTCTCTAATAAGTAATTCGATAATTTTAAAATAAATAGTTTTGATTTGGACTTGATGTGTAAAGGCTGTCATTTCCATTCTCTTATCATTAAATTTGAATACAGGAGGAAAAAAGGTAAGTAAACATTACACCTTTGACTTCCAGTGCTGATTAAAATTGCTGAGAGCTCTGCAGTTCCTGTTAGCATCACTTGGAAGTGAATCTCTGGGAATAGCAGTTGCTGGCAACGTAATGCTGCTCATTGGCATTGCTCCAGCATCTCAAAGTGTGAAATAAGCGTGGATGGTTGTGCTGTCTGTTAGTGTCACAAAGAAGAAAAGTTTTATAATTTTTCTTTTTCTCTCCAGATCTCTGTGCTGATCCCTCTTTTGGAGAAAAGAGAGTTACTGATTCCTGGTCGTGGTGACTGTTTAAAAGTAGCACCAGGATTCCAGTTTTTTGCAACCAGGAGGTAGGTTTGTAAATGTAAGATGCAATTGAGAATATGGATATCCTATTTTTAAGTCCAAGGTACTTTTTAGTATAAAATGCTTGTGTAGGAGTATTTTAGTAATTTCAAATTAGCAAGCAATGTAAGTCATAAAAACTGAAATTTTTCTTTCCCCTTGAAAGCAGCTTTGTGGTGAATGTTGATCTTTTTACAGAAAAATCACTTAAACAAGGCTGAAGGAATGAACCTTACAAGGAGGAACCCTACAAAACCAGCCCATCACCAAGACAAAATACCACTCATAGGAATTACTGTGTGAAAAGGGTTTATTATTGATATTTATGACAGTCTTTCCTTGATATAGTAGTTTGTAATGTTTTCTAACCAGAAAAAGATATAATATACTCTGAGTGTTTCACTGCAGCAGTGGCTTGTGCCTCAGATGTCAAAATGACTTTTTGTTCACGAAGACATAATACTGTATCGAGGTTAAAGATTATGGGATCTGTATGGGGAATGGCAGTTACATGGTTTTCAAATATTTTATAGTTTATTTCAAAACCTTTAACAGATTTTTATGCTTTTGTCTTCTATAAATTTGTTCCTCTGATCTATTTTTTCTGGGATTGAGTCTTTTGTATTCAACTCCTTTAGTTGCTTAATTTCCTAAGAATTTTTATTTCTGTTTGCAAGGTTGTCATGGTTTAACCTCAGTCAGCAACTAAACACCCCACAGGCACTGGCTCACTCCCCTGCAGCAGGATGGGGGAGAGAGTTGGAAGAGTAGAAGTGGGAAAAATCAGGGGCTGAGACAGAGTTTAGGTAAAGCAAAAGCATTCCGCACAAAACAAAGAGACAAACCCAATGACTCTGAGCATCCCCACCCTTCCTTCTTCCCACAACTTTCTATGCTGGGCACCATCTGATATGAAATATCCTTGTGGTCAGTTGGGATCACCTCTCCTGGCCATGTCCCTTCCCCAGCTCACTGTGCACCCTCACCCTCCTCTTCTGGGGTGGTGCTGGTGCTTTTCTGAGAAGTAGGAAAGTCCTTGCCTCTCTGGAAGCCCTCCTTGGGGATAACTAAGACTTAGCTGTATCGTGAGCCCTGTTTTGTCACAAATGCAAAGCACAGCCACTAAGACATCCCTGTATCATGAGCACTGTTTTGGTCACAAATGCAAAGCACAGCCCCACACCAGTTACTCTGAAGAAATTTAACTCTATCCCAGCCAAAACGAGCACATCAGTGAATAGTTTGTATAGCTGTAATTTTCATTAGGCTTGTGGGAGTAGATTCTATAAGTCTGTTGCAGTTTACAGCTGGGAAATAGTATTTAACAACTGAAACCAAACACAATACAACAGAGAAGAAAAAATTTAACAAAAACCCACCAGAAAACAAAAGCCAAACCACAACCCCCAATTTAATGCTTTGCATGTGCAAAAACACATGGCTGAATAGTTATTTCTGTAGTAAAAGAACAAAGGGAATGAAATGTATGATGGAAAGAGCTGAGTCTGGAGGATGAAGAATAACTGTGAAACACCATGGAGGGGACAGGGCTGAAGGTGCTTTTCCTGCATCTCTGCAATAAGATCATTTAAGGTATTTCACAGGCCATTTCTGTCAGGTTTCTCCCTTTGCAAAGGATTCTATATATTGCTTCTGATAGACAACTGACAGTAAGTGAAGTCTTTCTGAAATCTCTATGGATATTCTGCCATTTAGGAAGAAAAACACTGTGATAACAAGTAATTTGGAAAGCATGGATAGGCAAGGTGAGGTACCTGACAGTACAGGGACAAACAGTGTAATTTATGCCTGTTTCATTATGCTGTAGTAGCTGTATGCAACATATTCTTTGATGCACAGAAATGCACTGAAAGTGCTGAATTCTTCAGCCACACTCATCATGCTGTGTTTCTTCCTTGTCTTGATTTAGGATATTCAGCTGTGGGGGAGGTTGGTACAGGCAGCAAAGTAGCCATGCTGCTCTTCTGGACAAATACTGGACCAAAATACATCTGGATAACATGAGCAGAGAAGAACTCAAGGAGGTATGAGGCTGTGTTGCTCCATTGTGACATGTGAATAATTGTTTCAACTTAGGGTAATAAATGTTTTTCAACAGTTGAATCCTTATTTTATCTTCACGTTCTACAATAGACCCTTAAAATTTTAGCTTTGTGCTGACAATTTTGAAGTAAATAGGCAGTTTGTCAGGAAAATTCAAAGTGAATTGAATGAGGATTCATGGAACTTGCCTTGACAGACACAGTTATGCTTTGTGTGGGTCTAAGAATGAAGTTACTTTTACTGCTTATTAGCCCACAGAGACTTGAAAGCAGAGAGAAATAGCAAAAAAGAAAATTGAGCTTACTCTTAATTCTAAGCTTTGAATTGAAAAATAGTCGGTTATCAGTTAAAAATAACTGCTTCTATCAACATCTTTCTTTTGTTAGCATATCTGGAAGGTGTTTGCTTTGTGTAGTTCTTCAGAAGATTAAAGCAGCCCAGGGTTCATATGAAAATAAAATTCTCCAGAGTTTCTCCTTATGATATAGAGTTCAAAACAGGATCAGACTCCAAAAGACCCTTGGCTTTGGGAAAAAGTAGTGAAATACAGCAAGAGGAGTTGAGTAGAAAGTTCTGAATTTTCTAGAATGGAGAAGATAGTTTTTTCAGTACAATTCATTCACTCCTTTGGACTCAGCAGCTGGCACAATTATAGGTGGCCTTAAATATCTGTGTGCTTTTTTTTCCTTTCTTGGCATTTGTCAGATAATTGTTGGGAATGGGGCAAGAACAACTGTCAAAACCTTATGAAGAAACAACTTGAGTGTTAGCTGTGTCACCACTAGGTTCTTTTTATTCTTTTTCTGCAACTTTGTGGCTTAAGTCACAAAATGTATAAATTAAGCACTAAGATTCCACAGTAATAGTAGAAGAGACAATGTTAGAGAATACCCACCTGCTTGCCTTGAAAACAGACTCACATTCTTCTTTTTAATCATAAAAATCAGGCTAGCAGGGTAGGACCAGTTTTCCTGGTCTGTATCTGTGAAAAGTACTTTTGGGAAGCAGTATTTTGGTTGGTGAGCGAGCTGAGCTGAAAGGAAATTACCAAAGAAAAATTATCCCCTAAACGTGCCTTTGTCAGCAGAGTGAAGAGACAGTTTGAATGCTCAAATTAATTTAGTCACAAAAAGAGGGGCAGGAGGTAGGGATTTCTCTAACCAGTTACAAAGGTCTGTAGTCATGATTTGGGTTCAGACAGGATTGAATGTACTTTTTCTTCCTGTTGTGCAAGTATATTGAATGGACTGGAGTACAGTTGAGTTGGCAAAGTTCATTTTTGGCATCAAAATCAGGATCATGGTAGTCATAATTTCTTCATAATTTTCTTCAGGTAAGAGATTGCAAGAGAGCAGTTTTATGTAGCTTGCTAGCTAAAATGTCCATTGAAGTGTCTCTCAGTAAAAACTGGAGTACTGTTGGTTTATTTCCAATGTGGATTTTTTTGTTGTTGTTGTTGTTTTGTTTAATTTTATTTTTTTTCTTTTTTGTTTCTGGTTCCAGGTCCTCCAAAGGAGATACCCCAACCTTGTTCACGTGGCAGATCACTTGCTAGGCATTTTCATTGAGCTTGCAGGAGACAAGTATCAGGCACCAGAAAACAATGCTGCTGGCTCCAGTCACACGCCAGAAGTAGCATCAGAATCAAGATCAGAGCATAAGAAACCAAATCTGGAGGGACGAGAACTGTCTCTAAGGTTGTCTTTTCTTATATGTTTATTGGAAGTCAGCTAGCTGAAGAGGTAGAAGGGTTTATTTTCGTTATTCTTCTTAGTTTTTTAGAAATAATGGTGAAAGCTTGAACAATTAAACGTGAATTTTGTAAAAACTGGAAAATACAATTTTTGTTTTAAAGTAACGATTAATATGTCATTTAAAGAAACTCATTCTGGATTATTTAAACTATTCACTATGCTTAATTGTTGGGAGGTGTGGGGGGTTGTGTGGGTTTTGTTGTGTGCAGTGTTTAGTTGGTATCAAGCCTTATGAAATAATTCTTAATTTTTGTTAACACAAGATATCAGTACTAGTTAAGAACTGGAAGGTGTTGTATAATGTTCTCTTGCTAGCTAAGAAGATAACATTTTCAGTAATTGGGTATGTTATCTAGATTATTTCATGCTGAACACTCTCAGCAATATATCTCAAGGTGACTGAGATAACTGTGTCTGTAATGTACTGTTAATTTCAGAAATTCTGTGATGCAATGTAGTTTATGCTGAATTATTTGTTCCTCTCCTACCAAATGTCAGTTCTACTCATCTGGTATTTCTGTAATCAGCAGTGCTTTTTGAATTAATTAGTAAATGCTAGGTGTGGTTAGTATCTGATATTTTTGTGGTGCATAAGAACATAAATTTTTTCTAGAACAAAGTTTCCTTTTCTTGCCTTTTGGAAGATTTTGTTGTTAAGGAATCTGTATCTTGGAAAAAAGGGGGAGTTTATACATTTCTGGATTCTTTAATACCTTTGAGTTTTACAGTTGTCTTATGATTTAATGGTGTATGTATTATCTGTTTATAAGCAATATTGGTCTTTGTGCTCAGCTACTGCTCAGAATTATTGTCTTCATGTCTTCCCACGTACAACTTGCACAACAGCTACTCGTGCAAGTGCCAGAGGATGATGTTGTGACCGAAGCTGAACATGAGAGAAGATGCTTTGTATTTGTCAAGTTTGTACCAAATCTTTTTGGTTTTTCTTTTTAGAGACCTACTGAATTGGTGCAGCAGGATTGCTTACAACTTTGACAGTAATTCTTCAACCACAGCATTGAATATTTTTCAGGAGGTGCGGTAAGACTTGATCCAGAAATTGATCCAGTTGATGTCAAATTCTAGTGTTGTCTCACAAAATGCTCTCTTTGGGAATGTGAGATGAGGATTTGTTCATTTTTGTTTGAAGCAGTTGGACTGTAGTTAGAATGGTGGTGATCTCTCTGATCAGAAGCTTTTGTTGCTACCAGGAAAGTTGTTTGCAGCAAGGCACTAAAAGAATTTACTGCTGTCATACAAATAGCATGGTCCAAAATAATTTTAACTGATACAAACTGGGGTTGCAGATGACTGAGACCTTTCTTTCTCTTATAATATGGGACTGCTTTTCTACTTACCTATTCATCAGTTTACAGTATAGGTTGGGAATCTTTTTGGTGTGCATCTGTCAGAGGCACATTTTGAAATGTGCAATCTTACAGTGTTACTTCCTTCTCCATTTTGGTCCATTTGTCTAATAATAGCTTTTATGACTGGGCATTGAAAAGTTTATTTTTGGTATAAACCCACTACATTACAGAGTTTAGAAGTTCTTACTACATCTTTTTGAACTCTGTTATTTGACTCCTTCAGAGGATAGTGAAATAGTTTTCTTTATAATGGTTGGATTGGATTTAGGTTCATTTAGGTTAAGATGGTGCTTGTCAGATAAGATCATACAAAACTAGTTTTCAAGAAGTTGGTTTTCTCCTTGACAGGCATTGGACTGTTTCACAGCCATGTTGTCAAACCAAGGGAGCAGACAGAAAATGGCAAAAATTATTGGAAGCTACCTAAACATTTCAAAAAAAAAGGTATGTCAAACTACAATTAACATGATCTTTTTTGATAGTATTCTATATCTTGCAATTTTTGCGTGATAAATTGAAATATGTTATGCTATTTTTAGTTCAAAATTATGCCCACCTCTCTGTCTGAAACAGGGTTGGTTTGGTTTTTTTTTTTTGTTTTTGTTCTCTCTCAGGTTCTGTTTTTCTCCTATTTTATATTGAGCTGATTTTTTTTTTTTCTCAAAGTTTCAGGGAACCTGTTTTAGAGCAAATGACCTCATGATGCAAAGGGATTTCACAGCTGGAGCAGCACAGCTGCCTAAGCACATGATACCACTAGATGCACAGGGTAGCAAAGAATGTGGTTTTTTTCTTAGGTGGTTTACAGTGAATATTAGTCACTTAAATGGAGGGATCAGAGAGAAACATGATCTTTACTGCTACTTGGTCTGTATTCACTGATTACAAAACCAGCTGCCTCTCTGAAGATCTATAAATGATAGAATTAAACTAAATAATTTCTTTCTCAACTATTTCTGACTGTAGAAGTCTGAAAAGCAAATTCCCTCTGTTGTTAGTTTCAGTTTTCAGACAGCTCCCTGAAACTTCTGTGGGTTTTCCTCTTTATCCTTTTTTTGCATTATTTATTTGCAGCATTACATTATTGCCTGTAAGTGGCAAAATATCCTTGCTTACACAAAAGGGCTTTTTAAAGGGAGATTGTTTATTTGTTTATTGTTAAAATAACTGTTCAAGTTTGTGTAGTTGAACTACCATGCAAGTAGGAGAAATAGAAATACAGTAGCAAAGACTATTACCAAGTTATTAAGTTGGAAGTTGTTTAAAAATACTTCTGAGGTCCTTCACGATTTTAGGGGATGATTATGTAAAACCTGCAAAACTGAGAATTTTGCCCTTAAGAATTAACTTGCTGCAAAGTAATACTGGTAGTGTGGCGTGGGTGTTCTTACTGTAATGTAAACATTAGTATCGGAAATGCTGATGCTTTTTTCACAGGTAGAGTTCTTCTGTGAACTCTATAAACCAGAAATTGCAATACGGGAACAAGAAGTCTCTGTAGGAAGAGTGAATCTTGCAAAGAAGCAGATCCAAGCTCTCACTGTGCAAAGGTAAAATATCCTGTAGTTTCCATGTGGATTCAAATACTTTGTGGTGGAATAGAATAGACTGCAGGTCACAGGGTCAAGGAAAATGTGAACTGGGTATTCTCACTCTATTGAAAGGAACATGAGAACTCTCTCCCTTGCAATCTAAGTTTTGCCTTGTGTATTTTTAAGAGCATGTGCATCATTTTTCTGGCAGCCAAAGCATGGAGATTCAGCTTCTTTGAGCTAGAGTGTCTTCAGAGTACTGTGGATCCACAGCTGTTATGAAAAGATTTCGATGGCTCTACCTTTATAGAGGGAGATTTTTGTAGTATATGTCACTAACTTCATTGGCCAGGAAGTGTCTTGGTTTGAAAGACAGGGGTCTGTTAATGAAGGCAGAAGCCTCTCTTGAAATAGCAAATGTAAGCCCCCTCCCTCTTAGTTATTACAATTTTGAAATAAAGGAGCTCTCAGGCAAAGAAGTGGGAATAGGAATAGCAGCCCTTTACTAGGAAAATTAAAATAAAAGTACGGTATTAGAAAAACCAAACCCAAAACACTGAAGAGTCAGAATACAACCTGACACCCTGTCAGTCAGGATGTTGGTAGCAGTCTGATTAAATGGTGGCTGCAGTCCTCCTGGAGTGACAGATGTGGTTCTGTTGAAGCAGTGGTTGAAGCAGTAGAAGGGTGCAGTTTTCCTCTGAAGGTCCCTGATGACATGGAAAGGTCTGGTTTCCCTCTGGAATCCAGTGGAAAAAGGCTGCCTTGGTGTACCAAATGTCAGATTTTTATCTAGGTAGGAAAAGCTTGGCTCCTCCCCCTGGTTGGGGCATCTCACAGTGGGATGATGTAATTTTATCAGTCAAGTAGAGAGACTCCAATGGCCCATTAACAGAAGATGCCTCCCTGGACAAAGGGTGGGTCAGAAAAGATAAAGAACACTGCCCCACCTGTTTTTAACAGATTATGATAGAATACATACTTTTGGTTACATCCTGCATAGCAACCCAAGATAGGAAGTTATTTGGAAATCCTGAATTTTTAGGTTATCTTGAGAAAAACATCTTAGAAGGGTATCTTAGAACTATGTCTTTTCAGACCGATATTAAAAAAAAATCCTAAATCAAACCACTCCACTTAAAAAATGAAGATAAAATTGAAATGAGCTCCTTGATAAGGCTTAGTTTTGAGTAACTTACTTTGTTTTTCCAGGGCAAAACATACCTTTGCTGCCACACGGCCATCTGCAGTACTGATTGAACAGCTTGCAGTGTGTGTTGTCAAAGGAGAGCCCGTGCTTTTGGTTGGTGAAACAGGAACTGGCAAAACCTCAACGGTTCAGTACCTAGCTCATATTACAGGTAATTAATGTGTGAAAATTGTAACTTACATGAAGATAATTTGAAAACCAACAAACAAACGAACCTACAAGTTGATGGTGCTTTTTATCTCTGTTTCAAGGACACCGTTTGAGGGTTGTCAACATGAACCAACAAAGTGACACGGCAGATCTCTTAGGGGGGTGAGTCACTGACACTGTTTTGTTGTTGGCAGAGCAAATGGGCAGTATCTGTTTCACAGTAGGATAAGTGTCTCAGTAAACACCTTTGCATGCAAAAGTCCTTGCTGAAGAGCAGAGCAGTTTCACTAAATTGTGTGCAGAACTGTGTGATGAAGTCATTCAAAAACACAGTCTGAAGTCCTTAAAAATGGCTAAGCTGTTCAATATAAATCTGGTATATTCACTGGAGATATCGTTTGGTAATATTACAAATATTTTGCTTATTGTAAAGACGGGGTGTTCCTCTCTTTACAAAATCACCTCATAAGGTGCATTTAAACATGTGTGAGTCTCTTAAATTTGTAACTTGAGTAAAAGACTTCAGAAACAAGGGTTCATCCATGCAGCTTGCTGTTTCAAGTAACTGGTTTTGGACTTGTTTTCTTTTTTAAGTTCACAGATGACTCTGTCTCACATAAATAATTACTCTTTTGCTTCTCTTCAGTTACAAGCCTGTGGATAACAAGCTGATCTGGCTCCCTCTGCGAGAGTCTTTTGAAGAACTCTTCTCTCAGACATTCTCTAGGAAGAAGAATCAAACATTCTTGGGACACATTCAGACTTGCTACAGACAGAAACGTTGGCATGATCTGCTAAAACTAATGCAGCATATTCATAAATCTGCTATTAATAAAGAAGTAAAAGAAAATGCATCTGGTAAGACTTTAGATGGATCAAACACACATTAGTGCTAAACCACTGCAGAGGGTAGATAAATATTGGTGACTTCTGGTTTTATTGTGGTTTTTTTTGTTTGGTTTTTTTTTTTGGTGGTTTTTTTGTTTTGTTTTGTTTTTTGGTTTTTTTTTTTTTTTTTAGTTTGGGTTTGTTTGAGGTTTAGGGGTTCTTTTCTTCCCATATATTACGTTTGTTTTTGTGGTTTTGAGAAATGCAATGTAAACATTGCAACAAGACATTCAGAACACTGTTAGAACAGTGTCTGGGTTTTGTTTTGGTTTTTCTCTTCCTTTTTCTAACTCATCTCTGCTGTTAGCTATGTCTGACAGTGTGGAGATTATCTGCCCTGTGGTACCCTTGACATCTGGTCTCCACTCAGCACTTGTTAGCAGTGCTGGTGAGCAGTCCTGATTGTTTGTGTGTCAATCTTCTATGGGAATGCATTCATACATTCAGCCCTGGAATCTGCTTATGTCTCACAAACATGTCCTGTTTGAAAAACAAAGCCGAACAACAATAACATAACCAAAGCCAAAGTAATAACTGTTTTAGGGTAGGAATTATTTTTGTGGGTTTGCTTTTGTCTTGCTTCCTCTGTCAGTGATGCTGACTTGCCTAGTGCTTTATTTTGTTCCAGTGTGGTTTAGTATCCAAATAAATTTTTCTTGTTTTATACTTTGCAACCCATTTTGGGGCTGGGGCAGTATTGATTTTTGCCTTGCATGGATCTCTTTCTGGTTCTAGACCAGCAGAACAGGTAAGTTGTAGCTTTCATTCAGTTTGGGCTAAATAAAATTAATTATGGACTCTCTCTTCTTTTCTCTTTTTATAATTTGTTCTGCTGAATATGCAGATACTAAAATAAATGCCCACAAATGTTAAAAAAAAGAGAGTTTAAAGACCACTTATTTCAAGAATTGACAATCCTAAAATAAAGACAAGCTGAAATCTGTAACTTGCAAAGGTTCTTAAGAAAGTCTGATGCTGTGTGTAGCTCAGGTACTGATATTAACAAATAATTGAAATCAGTGCTATAGTAAATATTGTTGTAACTGATAAGCAAGAGTGTGTTAATTATTGATACTGAAGTGTTCACTGTTAATCTGTTCTGTCATAAGGGTTATAAATTTGGATGAATTTTTTTGACATGTCTCTTTCTGGCAACTAGAGACTGGTAACAGTCATGCTAGAACAAAGTGCACTATAAGTATTTGTTCCTCATCTAGGAATGAATAGCAAATTATCTGAGCACAATTTACATACGAATACAGTTAAATTTAAAAAAAACACATGTGCAAAACCAAAACAAGAAAATATTTTTTTTTATTTGTGGTGTGTCATCTGCAGGACTTGAATGGTTTTGTTGCTCAAGCTTACTTTTGTATATCTCTGCTTGAAACGATTTTATTAAAATACTGTTGTCAAACATTTTTTGTGTTACTGTTCTGATGGTACAAACTTAAATTTGTTTTGCTTGCAGGGTTACCACTAAAGGAAAAGTGGGAGGCATTTGGTCTTAAACTGAATCATGCTCATCAACAGATGAAGATGACAGAAAATGCTCTTCTCTTTGCATTCGTTGAGGTATTCAGATATTTGCATTTTGATGCTAGGAAGAGTAAGGAGAAGTATTTAAAAGATGTTGCAATCAGTATTATATAAATAGCTCCCTGGCAAGAACCTTGCTGTGCATTAAAATGTGTGCCGTGATGAGTCTGTGAAATCAAATGTGCAGATTGAAGGAAGCAGTGGTGAGATGGGTGGTGGGAGGCTGATTTGTGGTAGCACATTAATTCAGTGCTGTATAACACAAATTAGGACTTGTATGATAAGGATATCAGTATGTCATATCTTCTTTTCAGCTTTAGGAGATTAGAAAAAAGTTACTGATCAGTCTCCAGTAGGTCATGCTTCTGCCTAGGGATTCTTGTGAAGGATTTAATATTAGGAATCTGAGCTGTTTATCTAGAACTGATTTTTCTAAATGTTGCAAACCCATAATATGTTTTAATGACATTGTGTGATTAGGAGGAACCATGAGGTTTACTTATGCTTGTTTATTGTCACCCTGATAATCTGAATATATGCTCTCAAATTTCATGTAAAGTGTGAGAAATGTCGATGAGTCCTCTATAAAAATGTTTTTTTGAGTAATTGGAGATCCTCTGACTTAAGTATAGTTTTAATTAATAGGGTACAGATTACTTAGGAGCATAATACTGCTTGTGTCTTTGGATTTCTTCAGATTAACTTCATTCTAATGTGGTAGTGACACATATACACCACAGTGGTAGATTGCACAGATAAGGGAACTAAAATCTGTTGTATTTGATCCAATCTAACTGGTACCTGATATAATGGTATGATAACTGTCTGACTTCTGTGCTGGCAAAATGACTGTTGTTATTGAGAGAGACCAGTAAAACTGCCACTGTTGTAAAAGGTCTGGAATTGCCATTTGTCTCATCAAGCCATGGATTGCACACCCAAGTATTTTCAGTATGTGAATGCTTCAGGTGACACTTCATTGCTGGCAGCATGATTAACCAGTTGTTCTTACTTTTAGGGTACTCTGGCGCAAGCAGTAAAAAAAGGAGAGTGGATTTTATTGGATGAGATTAACTTGGCTGCAGCAGAGACTTTGGAGTGCCTGAGTGGTTTATTGGAAGGATCATCTGGGTCACTGGTGTTACTAGATAGAGGAGACACAGGTAATATTTCTGTGCTTGCTTATGCTGTACCTTGGTATCGAGCTGAGTTCCCTATCCTGTATAGTTCAAAATAAGTTGAGATTGTTTTCCCTTAAAATGGATGTGTGCACAAGATAGCAATGTGCTCTTTATAGACTTTGTACTTTGCAAGAGGTGCAAAACACTGGTGTGTTCTCAACAGCACTATAGGGGCTGTTGTGTAGAAAGTTAACTCCTTTTACAGATGTAAAGATGAAAAATGCAGTCTCTGAATGCTGCTTTCAAGAGCTACAGAGAGAGGTAAATGTTGTGTGAGCATTCCAGGCTAGATTTTTTTCCTGGTTGAGGGAGGCACTGGCTATTGTTTTGAGAGAGACAAAAGGAGTTCCAGGCTCACATAATTTTTGAATTTTATGTTGTTACAACACCTTGCTATGCACAAAGAAGTCAGGGTTTAACTTACCTGTGGCTCTTGTGAAGATACAGGTACTTCTGATAAAATCACATGGGGTTATTCTCTGAAAATTTTTGATGCTGGTGTTTTTAAGAAAATGTAGTAGTGCAGCAATAGAAAGTTGCCTTAGATAAAATACAATACCACATTTAACATAAATATCCTGTGTTTATCATGAACTTTGTCTTTTATTTCTGTTTTGCTTTAGAGCCTCTTGTCCGTCACCCTGATTTTCGCTTGTTTGCATGCATGAATCCAGCTACAGATGTTGGAAAAAGAAATCTTCCTCTAGGAATAAGAAACAGGTAGGAAATAATGATTCTGGGGCAAAATAGTCACTGTCTTTTTCAGAGTTCAGTTTGTTTCAGGAGTTGACTAGTGAAGAATGCTTTATCTGAAGCCTGAGGATGCAAGTCTGAACTCAAATTTACTACCTGTAAGAGATGTATGTGAAGGTTTTTAATTAAATAGAATTAGCAAAATATTTTTGTGAAGTAGCTGAACCGTAAGCAAATGGTCTAGCAGTAGTGTAGGGTGTTGTCAGTGGGGGCAGGAAATGATTATTCTTCACAGTTAAGCTGTCAGCACCTGGAAATGCTACTGCAGCAGTTTATGTTCCTGATGGGAGTAACAAAGATGATTAAGTGCTTGGTGTCTGTTGAGCAGCCTTTCTCTTAACTCAGAAGTGTCAATGATCCTTGCAAAAAGCTGCACATCCAGTCTTGCTCACTCAAAAGGAAGGTGGTTTGCATGGTGGCACAGACGTGTGGTACTCAAAATATTTGACGCATGGTCTCAAAGCTGTGGCAAGGCAATTGGAATTGTGGCAAATCCGTTCTTCAGTACCATCTACCTATTCCTGTATGCATAAATCTCCTGCTTGATACAGTTTCCCTCATGAGTGCCAAAAGTTGCTTGTATAGTTCCTTCCCAGGTTCATGAGCACTGGGCAAGACTGTGGAGATGCACCAGCTATGTGTAACTAGTCACTTGTAGTTATTACTGGCAAAGCAAGGTTTTATTGCTATTGGCTCTCTTACAGAATAGTGAAAGGTAAGAGAGTGAGTGTAATACAGAAGAAAAGAGACTTCAGCATCAGCATAACTTGCTAAGTTTAAATGAATTTATATTTTCTATTTGTCGGAAATACCTACTACTGTTTGTCAAAAATAGCTACTGCTCTGTCCATACTTCATTGTTCAGGCTGTAACATTTGAGTATCTATTGCAAATTGTTTAAAATTGTAATTTAAGTCGCACTGTTCACTTTCAGTCTAAGACATTAAACTAATTCAAATAAACTACTTGAAAATATTACTTACGCCCTATTTTTCAACTACTCTGGTTCTTGAGTCTGTCTGTAGGCTTGACAGTCTGTAGGTCTGTAGCTTTAACAATCAATGTTCTGTTACTTAATAATTTAAATTGTTATATTCCATGAGATTTATATATAACATGATTTTTTCAGTATGGTCAGGTGTCTTGAGTGTTACAGATTGATGTGATTCTTTCAGGTTTACTGAACTTTATGTAGAAGAATTGAGAAATGAAGGAGACCTGCAAATTCTTATAATGGATTATCTGAGAAGCTTGAATGTTAACAAAAACACAGTACAAGGAATTGTGAAGTAAGTTGACTATAATATTTTTAAATTCTTGGTGAAATAAGTCACAAAAAGGAAGTATGTGACTGCAGTCTGTGGTAAGACTGCTTTGGGAAACACTGTAATGCTCCCCATGCAGCAGTTGGCATAGCTTTAGGAAACAGAAGAGTGTGGACGTCCATCTTCCTAGTACTGCAGATTTCCGTATTTGTAGGAAGAGGATTTTTATTTTTTTAAATTCAGAATTGTTTTCTTGGTGGCACCAGTTAAATAGCATCCTTGTTTTAGTCCTCTTTCACATCTGAGAGACTAAAATGGTTTGTTTCTGTAGATAATTCCAAAGAAAGTCATGTGTGTTCATCTAATTACCTTTCTTTCCCCTAGTGTAAGGTGAACTATCTCATGTTTAGAATACTTGGAGTTTATAGTCATGCTCTGTATATCGAGATCTGTCAAAAATATGGTTCTAAAAATACTCTTTGCTTTGCTTCACTGACTGTACAGATGGCAGAGCTTGGCATGGCTTTCGTAACCTGGAGCTTTTAAGAAAAGTAACAGTTGGAGATAAACTGAAGTGTTCATACTTGGGGTTTGATTACTTGGAGCAGATCAGTAACAGCTCTATGCAACTTTATTTTTGCAGCTTTTATTTGTCTGTGAGAAAGGAAGCAGAAACTAAGTTGGTGGATGGAACTGGCCACAGACCTCACTACAGTCTCCGTACCCTGTGCAGGGCATTGAGATTTGCAGCATCTAACCCGTGTGGCAGCATAGCACGCTCCCTCTATGAGGTGATTGCCTGTTCTGGCTTTTGTTTCAGTGTGTATTCACTACAGAGGTTCTTTGGGTAAAGGATAATCTTCTCTGAAGTTTGGTACTGAACATAGATGGTTCTTTAATCTGTATGTTTTTTCCTTATTTTTCATGTTTATCACTGAAAAGAATTCTCCTTCTTAGGGCTTCTGTTTGAGTTTCTTGACACAGCTTGACAGAGGTTCTCACCCAGTGGTTCAAAAGCTAATTTGCCAGCATATAGTCTCTGGCAACATCAAAAGCCTTCTCAAGCAGGTAGGCAACTAAGATAATGAAGAGCTGTCTGGTACTTAAAGCAGAATTTATTTTGAGTTGTCTTCTCTCCTTTTTTCCTCTGTTTTCCTCGTGCAGTTCTGTTTTTCATTTTTCAAAGACGAGAACTAGACAAAATTAATGCCATTCTTTTGTATTTTTTTACTTTACTTGAATTGGTTTATTTGAAGTTTGAAAAAATAGGGAAGCATGAATAACTAAAGTACTGTGGAGTGTGAGCAGCTTAATGCAGTGGCTCCAACTGTAAAGCTTTCACAGACTTTGGAGGAGCTTTCTCAGGCTTTATATTTTTAGACTCTGAATGCAGAACATATGGATACAAAGAAGCATCTGTGCTTTGTCTCTTATGGGAAAGAAAGAATGTCACTAGTGCTGGGAACCCAGCATGAGTTTGCATGGCGGGTGGGGAAGCCAGTTAAAGAGATGGGTATTTGTTTCAAAATAAACCCTTTCGTACTGGAAAATGTGTATAAGTATATAAAACAGATTAAAGCAAAGTTACTGCTTGTAAATGACCTTCAAAATTCAGTGCTAAGACTCTTGAGACATTTTTATCTTCATTCCACTGCAAAGATTCCTGCTTCATGATCCTGAAATAATCTGGTCAAGTTTTTCCTGTAATTTGCAATCTTTGACAAAGGGACAGTGCTTATTGCAGGAGTGCTCAGGGATTAATTTAAAATTACTTTAGAGAATATGTAGCAATGGTGTAACAGTAGTTGTTTTCATTAGCAAATTGAAAACAGTTTGTATAATTTGTTATTTCTGTCATGTCTCCTTAGCAAATACCAAAACCTCAAGGAGGGAGTTTTATACTTATAGAAGGGTACTGGATTTCAGTTGGGGACAAAGAACCTACAGTAGATGAGAGTTATGTGCTCACCCCTTCAGTTAAGCTTAATCTGAAAGACATTGTCAGGGTTGTGTCTGCAGGGTAAGTGTTTCAACTTTTTAATTAACAAACTAAGTTAAATGTGTTTGTTTAGGCCTTGAGTTCTTGGTGCCCCTCTAATCTTGGTTGTTTGGATGAATAATGTCTATTTTCCTTCTACTTTACAGTTAACTTTTCATTGTAAAGTGACTTGAAATTTATACATGTGTTACTTGTTTTATTAAACCATCTTATTGCCATAGCTAGTTTTATTTAAAATCTGATCTAGAAATTTGCAGGTAGAATAATCTGCTTATTTCACACTGCCATGGGAAGCTTCATGGGTAGCTGTTAGCACTTTTAAGTAAAGATATTTGTATTTCCCTGCTGTGTGTGCTCTTGGATGCCCCAAATGAGTTAAGTGGTGGTGTTTTGGTAGTTTGGTTTAATAACGTTGACATCTTGTGTGTGAGAAAGACATGGCTCATGCTTCTAACCCATTGTTTTGGTAATGGCTTTTAGGACTCATCCAGTACTTATTCAAGGAGAGACCTCTGTTGGTAAAACCAGTTTAATTCGCTGGTTGGCTGCTGCTACTGGGAATCATTGTGTAAGAATTAACAACCATGAACATACTGATATCCAGGAATATATTGGCTGTTACACATCAGATGCCTCTGGAAAATTGGTATTTAAGGAAGGTAAGTGAACATATTCTATATACTCCAGATTCCTGTCTCATTTCAGTGGCTGGCTTTTTGTTTCTTCTTTTCTGTTTAACTTGTCTGGTTTATTACGATGGAGAGATGACCTGTCAAAGTTAGTATTTGAACTGCAGTGATAATCACTTGTTTGAATTTCAGTGAATTCTGAAACGTTTGTCTGTCTCATCATTCGTGTCCAATCAGACCTAAACAATACTGTTGCTTCCTTCTCTGGATTAGTGTTTATCCTGAATGAAATGGGTTGCTAAAAGTATCAGAGTGCATGCTTCTGTTAGATTTGCTTCATAAGATTTTTAACTAGGAAATTTTCTGTTTCACCCCCCCAAGGCATTCTCATAGATGCAATGAGAAAGGGCTACTGGATTGTTCTAGATGAATTGAATTTGGCTCCCACTGATGTTCTGGAGGCTCTCAACCGCTTGTTGGATGATAACAGAGAGCTGTTCATTACCGAGACTCAGGAAGTTGTCAAAGCTCACCCTCGCTTCATGCTGTTTGCCACACAGAACCCTCCAGGTCTCTATGGTGGCAGAAAGGTCTGTATGATCTATTCCTTTTGGGTAGCTAAGGCTTCAGGGAATTAATCTCTCTCATATATCAAGTGTGATGCGAAAATGTTTTGACGTGTAACATGAATCTCTCAAGAGGGGGAGAGAGTTGAGGTGGCTGTGGACTGTCAGTACAGCTGGGCTCTGTTCAGGTGAGTTGCTTGTTTCATGGATACGGAATTTCTAATTCATTTTAGGTGGTTGAGATTTAAGTGATTTAGTGAACTGAAGTTCATGTATGTTTTACTTGAATCAGCATTTCTTGTCCAAGAGCCCTCGAAAAGAGATTCTATAGAAGTCTATTTTGTACTGGTTTTTTTCTGGAGTACATAGTTTTGTTCATAGTGGCTGGAATGGAGCTATGTTTTGGATTTGTGATCCAAACAGTGCTGATAGTACAGGGATGTCTCAGTTATTGCTGGGCAGTGCTTGGACAGATTCTAGGCTATTTCTGCTTCTCACACTGCCCCACGTACCTGTGGAATAGGTTGGGAGTTCATGACAAGCTGGGAGGGGGCACAGCTGGGACCCCACCTGCCCAATGGGATGTTCCATGTCATATGACATTGTGCTCAGCAGTCTAAACTAGGGGGAAGAAGAGGAAAAAGGGGAGTTCAGTGTTCGTTTCCCTATAATAAATAACACTGGTGATGAAGCCCTTATTTCCTGGAGATGGCTGATTACCTGCCTATTGATATCAAGTGGTGAATGAACAACTACTTTTGCTTTGCTTGCACATGCATCTTTTGCTTTACTTATGAAACTGTCTCAGACTTAAAGTTTTATCACACCTACCCTTCCAGTTCTCCCATTGCAGGGAGAGTGAGCTTGTGTCTTTGTAATGCTTAGCTGCCTATGCCCTTAAAATACCCTGTCCATTTTAAGACTTTTGTCCTCATCCAGTCTATCTCTTGTACTTTTTTCAGTGTTAATGTGTATATGTTAATTTGTATGCTTTGATGCTATCCTTATTTCCTTCAGATGTGTAGGGAAAAATCTATGAGTAGTATCAAAGGAAAAAGTTCAAGCAGTAGTGTGGCCTCATTTTTTAGGTTTTGTCCAGAGCCTTCAGAAATCGTTTTGTGGAGCTGCATTTTGATGAACTGCCGAGTGCTGAACTGGAAACCATCCTGCACAAGCGTTGCAGTTTGCCACCTTCTTATTGCAGCAAGCTTGTCAAAGTCATGTTAGACCTGCAAGTATGAGTCTTTTTTCTTTTCTTATAAGAAATGCAAACATACTTCAAAGGAATGTGCACAAAGTAATAGAAATTCCTTTGGGGAGGTGAGGTATTGTTTGCTGAAGGATATTTAAAATTCTAAACCATGGAGATAACCTGCCATGGTACTAATTTCAGTGGTTAAGACTAAGATTAGGGAAGGTTTGAGATGAAAGGTAGGAGAAAAAAAACAAACAAGAAACCCCCCCAGAAAACCCCGAAAAACCAGACACCTTGGGATTTAATGTGTGGAATTAACTCTTGCTTTGGAGCCAAAGTACAGTATTGGATTTGTAGGGGTCTTTAGGTCATGTGAAATTTGGTAATATTTTTAAGCAGTTGTTTTGGAAATATTCAGACACCCCTGTGTTCAACAAGCATTTGGCACTTAGTATGTAGCTAAAACTACCTCATATTTACAAGCAATTATTGCAGCACAAACTGGATTTTGTTTTATTCCATGTACTTGTTTTATTCTTAGTTGTTTTTTTTTTTTAAGTATTATTATCTAAATTACTTTGTTCCTGGTGCTCATCAGTTACCTACCTGAAAGGAGTTAGTGCTTAGGAGCTGTGACTCTACTGGACTTTTTTTTGGTAGTTATTCATAGAATTTTCTTGTTGCAATGTCACTGCAGAGAATGGTGATTAGCTTTGCCTGAAGTATTTGCAAGGGTTGATGAAAGAAAACCCTCACGTTTTGTTCTTGTGCCAGTCTTACCGCAGAGGTTCGACGGTGTTTGCTGGGAAGCATGGATTCATCACCCTGCGGGATCTGTTCCGCTGGGCTCAAAGGTACAGGTTGGCAGAACAGCTGCAGAAGGAGTATGACTGGCTTCAGCACTTAGCAAATGATGGTGAGCTCTGCTGCCCCAGCTTTTTTAGGTGTCTGTAGAATTGCTTTCCAGCCCCACCTCTTAAGTGTAAATTTTTGTTGTTGATTACCCAGGTAGTAATTGCTTTCTCTCTTCCTCTCTTCTGTAGGTTTTATGCTTCTGGCAGGCAGAGTCAGGAAACAGGAAGAAGTGGATGTTATTCAAAATGTCATTGAAAAACACTTTAAGAAAAAAATATATCCTGAGTCTCTCTTCTCAGGGGAAAGTGTCAAAAAGCTAATGGGTGAGTTTCCTAGAGGAACCCCACTGGTAGATCTCTGGATGTGACTGAAGCTGATGGATTGCTTTGTGTTGTGCAGCTAAGTCCTCCACATGGATGTCAGTGATGGACAGAGATTTTAACCATGTTGTCTGGACTCAGGGGATGAGGAGACTTGCCATTTTGGTGGGACGAGCCCTGGAGTTTGGTGAACCAGTACTGCTGGTGGGAGACACTGGGTAATCTTGCTTTTTATGATGTTCTTGATAGTGCTGTTCCGACTGCAGAGCTGGAGACAAAATGATTGTGTGTGCTTCAGTGCTGCTTTGATCTGGGACATTGGAGCCTGTCTCATGGCAGACTTGCAGCTGCTGTTTTTCACAGTTCCTTTTTGAGGGGAAGCAGATGCATCTCATTTAACCGGTGTCTTTGGGTTCATCTGCATTGTGTAACTACATAGAGTTACATGAAAGTAGTAAAATGAAAGTGAACTGACTTCTGTCCCTGTAGAATCTCACTGTGCCTCACCTTAGTGGCTGCTTTTGGGATATTGTAACATTTTTCTCTTTGAGAGCACATTCAATTTGCATGTTTTATGAGCTTGAATATAGTCTTGCTACCATTTCTCCACCTAATATGCTGTAGAGGAGGTTGTGGAAGTAGATACTGTCTGCTTTTGTAGAGTAAAATTTATGAAAGAGAAGGAATGAAAAATGCAAGAAAAGAGAGAAGGAAAATATACTTGAGTAGTAAATCAAAACTAGATACTCGGCAGTTTATTCCCTCAGACTTAGGCTTGGTCTAGACATGTAGCATTTCCAGTTCAGTGAAATGTTACGCTGATTGAGTATCTGGAAGGGCAAGCTGAATTAAATTTGACTCTGAACATGCAGAAATCCATCAATGCAGCTATTGATTTAAATTTAATTAAAGACCTCTTGTGCATGTCAGCAACAGTTGTGCCAAAAATGGCTTCACTTTGAATACATTTCTTTGAAGGAAAGGAGCAGGAGAAAATTTGCATGTTGGGTCTTTGCCTCATAGCTCTTCAATGAAAATATGAATCCTGTCCAAAGTGAGCTGATTGTTTGGTTTTCTTTCTTTTTTTAATTCATCCTTTTCAATTAAATTACTTGTTTGCAGGTGTGGTAAAACTACCATTTGTCAGATCTTTGCAGCATTAGCAAATCAGAGGCTGTATTCAGTGAACTGCCACCTGCACATGGAGACATCAGACTTCCTGGGGGGGCTGCGACCAGTCAGGCAGAGGTCCAAAGACCAGGTTTGTCCTGCACCAGTAATACCTTGGATGTTGTGACCGTGGAAGTAAAAACTAGAAGTTATGACTTCTCTCTTTCTTTTCCATTTCTTAGGAGGAGTCTGATGGTTCTAGACTCTTTGAGTGGTGTGATGGACCTCTTGTTTTAGCAATGAAGGAGGAGGGTTTTTTCCTCCTTGATGAGATTTCTTTAGCTGATGACTCTGTACTAGAGCGACTTAACAGGTATGTGTGAAATGTAGTACTACTAAGCATCCTCAGTGTGTCTGTCTCTTCATTAGCCAAACATGAGGGGGGCAAATCTGATGACTTTTAGGTGCATTTGTTTCCTGGCTTAGGTTAACTGCCCCCCTTGCTGAAAAGGACAGTGGTACGAATAAAACCTGAAAGTAAAGTCTCTAGTTTACCTTTGCAGTATTAATATTTTTAGCCTGTCAGTGAGCTCTTGAAATTATCTTGTCAAATCCCAGGAACAAAATCTAGTTATTCCCCTCTTTTGTATCTGTATGCAATGTGACCCCCCCAGAAGAATTCAAATATAAATTTAACTTCATTATCTGTTTGCAGCAGTATCTCTCACTTTAGTCTTTTCTGTTGGCCATTATATTGGGTAAAGGAAAGTTTATCCAGGCCAATTAGTATGATTCTCACTTTTAAGTAATCTTTTGAAGTGTGGAACAAAATTTAAAATAAGCAATATTTTTAACTTTCTCTCTAGTGTTCTTGAAGCTGAAAAGTCATTGGTACTTGCTGAAAAAGGTGGTCAAGATGATGAGGAGAATGAAGTAGAACTATTAGTTGCAGGAAAGAAATTCCGTATCCTTGCGACCATGAACCCAGGAGGTGACTTTGGGAAAAAAGAGGTAAATGCCAAAACATTTGGAAGTATAGCATGCATTTTCTGGTCATACTGACCATTAAGTGGTTAGAGATGCAGTGCAAAAATGCATCATGCCAGTTCTGGCAATCCAGTGCTTCCTGGTTGGCATCTGCTTCATCACTCTAAAGGACGATTGGGGTGAATCTCTTTTTTGCCACTTCTATGGTCTGTCACTTTGGCATTATAAATGAATACTCAGCAAAATGTCAAAGGAAACTTTAGACCTCTAAATACTCTATATAGGCTTGGTATACAGAATATTCAAGTACAGAATCTGACTTGTGAATCAGTAAATCCGGCTCTCTGGGGCAGTACAAAGTTGCATAGCTTATGCTGTTCAGAAAGTGATGGTCATCTTGGGTTTCTTAGTTAATAATGAACATCATGTCCCAAAAAAAAGCTTCTCCATTAAATGAAAGAATTTGTTTCTGAAGTTGAGAATTAATAATTTAAAACATGTTAAAGAAAACCCATAAGACAACAAAACCCTACAACTTTTAAGCAGTGTTGGAAGCTAGGTCTATAGAAAAGAGAGAAGCTCTTTTACTCAAAAGAGGATGGGTACTCCATTTAAAGTGGTTTCTGGAGTAGAGAACCACTCACTGAGGCCATGTGTTTAAATGGGATTTATTTCTGGATTACATTTGTGCTACTGATTTTTGTTTGATCAGTGCAGCCAAGGAAGAAAGGAATTAAAGAAACGAGTTGTAATTGAGGGCAAATTTCCATGTGGTGATTTGCTTCTGTAAGCAAAGGGAGATTACAGAGCCACTGTTTGATACATGGTATCCTGGAATGAAGTGGAGCTTTGGTGCTTGCAAACCAGCTCACTTTCTTCCCATATTCTTTTGAACTTTCTTTACTGCCCATTTCCTGCATTGATGCCAGTGCTAGAAGCCTTAAAAATCTTCCTTCTTTCACAGGTTATTTTACAAAGTGTTTCTGTCAAAATTAGAAGGGAAGATCTATCTTGTTCACTTTATTTATTGTTTACAGTTACAGTGACTACACAGCTGCTGTTAATTGATCTTTAGGGAAGTTGATACAATGAATCTTTAATTGCTCTGTCACTCTGCTTGTTTGCAGCTTTCCCCTGCGCTGCGCAACAGATTTACAGAAATATGGTGTCCACAGAGCAATGGCCGGGATGATTTGATACAGATTGTGAAACACAATCTTCACCCAGGGTTGTCCCTGGGTGCAATAAACCACGAGGGTAGGTATTTCTGTGTGTTGGTATTCAAATATTGCTAAGAAAATAGGGAGTTTGGAGACTGCCAACCTTTCCTCAAGAATGTACCGACACCCTTTTTCTGTTGCATTTCTCCCTGAGGACAATATGATATATTCTGGACTTTGTTCTCCTTCACTATGTATGTTATACGTCTAGCCAGAAGTAAGTTCAAGGCTGTGTTTACTTCACTATCCAGGTAGTTGAACTATCCCCAGCCCTTCAGTGCCCCATCTTGGTTTTAATGTAGGAAGCTGAAAGGAATGGTCTTTCACTTTCTGCCAGCAGCTTCACTGTTAGTCACTTGATGCTGTCTTGTTACCTGAATTTAAAAGGATCTGTAACAACAGCTCAGGCAGGAGCTTTGTCTTCTCTTGTTCTGTTTCTAGATGTAAAGTACCCATCCACATTGCTCATGCAGCTGTACCTACTTTAGAGATGTTTTTACAACAGTGTAGTAGATGTGACCAAAAAAATTGTAACTCAGGTTTATTTGGGTTTTATTTTTTCTTTAAACTTTTTTTAGGGGCAGACATAGCAGAACTCATGATGGACTTTGTTGAATGGCTGACTAATCAAGAGTTTGGTCGCCAGTGTATTCTGAGTGTGAGAGATGTCTTGGCCTGGGTTAATTTTATGAATGTCATGGCAGAGAATGAGTCAAGTTCTGCCAAAGGATGCAGCCGCCTTAACATTTCTCCAGTGATGTCTTTTGTCCATGCTGCATGTTTGGTCTATATCGATGGAATAGGATCAGGTAAATCTTCAGTGCTCTTTTGGTAGCAGAAAATATGAAACTGTATTTGTATTAATATTTTTAGTCAAATGCAAACAAAATGCTTTGGGGAAGCATTGGACTCTTCTGGGAGTTCTCAGTTCCATTTGACAACCTCCTGTATGTCATTGCCTTTTCTGTGTTTCAGCAGCAAGAGTTTGAGTAATAGAGCAAGCTGAAGTAAAGTAGAGGGATTACAAATATTACAAAGGCTAGCACATGAATTAAGAAAACCTGTGGTTTTTGAGTGTTCTGTACTGATTCAGTACATGAGCACATATTATGCTCTCTATCCCCCACTCCACATGTCAGCATCTGTCTGTGCTGGCCTGTACCATGCACACAGCTGAGAATGCATCTTTATGTCTTTGGCTGCTGATCCAGCTGATAAATAGTAGATAAAGGAGAGGAGGAAAAGTCAAAGGTACAAGAAATGCCAGAAAAGAAAACCTGGGGGCCCTATGGCAAGGGATTGGGGTGACTGTGGTGGTAGAAGAAAGGGGGTTGGAAGTACGATGTTCTAACTTCTGTTCCTCACAATCTGTCCATGGTAAATAGTACTGGAAGCACTGTCAAGCAAAAAACATTAAAATAAAATATAAACCTGTGTGCACGTGAAGGGATTGAGTTTCTTCTAGTAAGAAGATGAATGTGCCTAGTTATGTTTTGAAGCACACTTAACTTTGCTAATTACAGGTACAACATCCTGCTCAGCTGATACAGCTTCATTAGCTCGTGAGAAATGCCTGACATTCTTATCTGAGAAAATGAGTCAATTCTTTGAGCTGACTGATTATCAGAAGAATGAACTGAAGATTTATGACAGAACAAAGGAAAAAGAGTTTGTGTGGATGGACAACGTTATGGGAATTCACCCATTTTTTATTCCAAGAGGCAAGAGATTGGGAGTGGGTGGACATTTATTTTTTTGGTAGTTTTATTACTCACTAAATCTAAGTAGGATACCTGAACCATCATAGAACAATTTATTCAGAAAAATGCCTTTTCTGCCTCAAAGTGTTTAGATTGCAACTCAGTCACATTTATTAAGACACATTTGTACATTCCCTTTTTTCCTTACTTCCTGATGGTTAATGGCCTAATTTTCATAGATATTTTTGTGGTGTAAAACAGTTTTGGGTTTGTTTTTTTTTGTTTTGTTTTGTTTTTTGGTTGTTGTTTTTTTTTTTTTTTTTTAGTTTTGAATTGTGATTTTTCTGTCACGTTTGCATGCTCAGAACTTCTAACTAAAGCTGCAGCTCATCCTGGCCCTTGTGCAAAGCATGGAAAGCAGGGGTCCTGGGTACAAAGCTAAACAGAATGGAGGCTAATGCCATACCTTGCTCCAGGCTCTCCAAGATTTGCTGCAATTTTGGCAAAGTCTTTAAGTCTGTGCGTTTCAGTTCCTCATGGGACAAAAAAATGCAGATGGAGCTAGCAAAACACTGTTTCTTACCCTTAAAATACCACAACAGGACTAAAAAGTGATGGCTGTGAGCTTTCTAACTCAGCTGGTTAGTTTTTAGCACATGGACCTATGTGTGCTTAATGCTGTACTAATTGTTCACATTTGAACTTTCTGGCATTCATGGATTGTGTTAGTCATGCATAAAATTGTGCAAAGTACAATGTTTTTCCATAAATTGCGTAGTTCCCCTCTGCTGATTAGTTCAAAAAAGGAACCCCTTTGGATCCCTTTCATACTAAACAGCTATCAGTTTGTGTAGGATGCATTGGTGATTAATATCTGGTATACATGAGCAATGCTATGTTACACATTTGAGGGAGTGATGTCCAACGAGCTATACTGGCTGGAATTTGGCAGACAAACTGCGCTCTCTCCTCACTGTGTGCCATAACAACAATAAAGGAGGAGCAATCTTTTAATTAAGGGCTCTTTTAATTAAACTTTACAGAACTGGCAGTATATGGAACAGATTAATGTGTTATCCTGGAGCATGACTGGATTGTATTCCTCAGTGTCAATTTTTCAAGAGCTGCTTTTGTGTTTCAGATCCACATGACTGAAGTGCAAGAACACATTTATGTTTTTTCAGGGATAGATCTCTAGTTTAAGTTCATGAACCAGGAGGTATTGAGGTTTCTTGGCAAAATAAATTGTACATCCATATGGTTTTTTTGCAAAATCCAATAGAAATATGTGGAGATGGGCTGAGATGCAGCTGTGGGTCAAAGTGTATGTGCCAGATCTCTGAGAATGGCATACAAACTGGATCTCCATTGCTTGCTGTACTGAGATCAGCAGTTTACAGACAGACTGAGCTCATTCAGAGGCACACTGTCAGCACCTCCAGCATAAACATTCTTTATTGTTTAATTGTTTTCTGGTTTATCTTGCCTTTGTTTTAGGCCCTGTTCTCCAGAGGAACAACATGACAGATTATGCTTTGAATGCGGGGACTACAGCAGTGAATGCACAAAGACTGTTAAGAGCCCTGCAGCTTAACAAACCTATTTTGTTGGAGGGCTCACCAGGAGTGGGCAAGACCAGCTTAGTTGCTGCCCTGGCAAAAGCCTCAGGCAACTGTCTTGTTCGAATCAACCTGTCTGAGCAAACGGTAGAATAAAACATTATCTTCATTACTTGGTGTTTATGGCAGGGTAGAAGCTTTGTGTAAATTTTAATGTGTGACTCACTTTAACTTTGGTACTGTATCTGAGAAATGTCAGGTTTTCCTTCTTGCTCTCAAGATAGAACTAAATGGGAGGGCAAGCAGACAGAGCAGTAAGCTTCTGTGAGCCAATTCCAGTTCCCAGATATTTCTGTTCTTTTCAGGTGAAGTCATGCATATCTTTGTCTGCTGTGTTTTTCTTGGCTTTTGCAATGTTACTTGAAAACAGCTTTAAGGCTTTTTAGCTTTTTTGTTCCAATTTAAACTTTTGTTGTTAAGTTAAATATAGTACCTGGTCACTGGAGTCCTATAATGGAAAAGCTTTGCTGAAAATTTTTAAGTAGACCTAAAGTGTAGATACTAAAAGGGAAGGGAGAAAATGTTACCAAATGCTGTTTTTGAACTTCTGTCAAATTTTGTAGTTCCTCAACTCCCCCATTCTGTTCTTTACTCCCAAAAGGATGTGACAGACTTATTTGGGACAGACTTGCCTGTTGAAGGTGGGAAGGGAGGAGAATTTGCCTGGCGTGATGGACCACTGTTAGCAGCATTAAAGGCTGGACACTGGATTGTCTTAGATGAGGTAAATTCAGGTTTGGGGAGCAAATAAAATGGAATGTTCTAGAAGAGCAGATTTGGTGATTTGGCCTATGGAATAAATACCTTGGAATGACAATGACATCCCTTCATGGAGACAGATGATAACTAGACTTGTTTGAAACAAGAGAACAAGGGTTGAATCCCAGCTTAAATTACTGCAGAAAAGCCAGAATGGGTTTGATTTACATTTGAAAGTTTTTAGGGAAGAGTGTGAGCAGAAGTTTTGGTACAAGTGTTCTTATGTGGATACAATCTCACTGAAATACAAGATGTTTTTCTGGGGACTAATGCACTGTGTTGGTTACTGATGTAATTGCGGTGGAGAAGAGTTCCACCTTGCCAGTATAAGCTATCCTGCCACTGCAGGTTTGTTCATGTACCCTGTAGCAAGTGCTTTCAAGCGTGTGTAGGCACAGATCTGCCTTCTTGGCAATATGCATTCTAATTGCTGCAGAGTGAAAAATTATCAATTCTGTAGCCCCCTGTGTTATACCTCCTTTCCCTTCCCTATTATGAAGAATGCCACTTTAAACAGCCACTATAATTAAAGAGCTAAAACTGCCTTAATTTAAGCAAACAAACTACTCTGAGTGCCACAAAGGTATGAATGCAAATTCAGAAGAAACATCTTGAAAATACAGGTTTTTACGATGGAGAATAGTTTTGTTATCACAATGAAAAAACCCAGTACAAATTACAAGTGAGCATAAGGAAGTGTTAGCTGCTCCAGTGTAATAACAGTCTCTCTGATGCTAATAACATGTGTTAGTTGTAGAGCAGCAATGAAGTGGAATTTTACCTTCTGTATATCCCAGACTGTTAGACTAGAGATTATGCAAAAATGTTTTGTGGAACATTAATATTGTATCCTTATTTCTTTCCTCAGTTGAATCTGGCTTCTCAGTCTGTGTTAGAGGGGCTTAACGCGTGTTTTGACCACAGAGCTGAGATTTATGTTCCAGAATTGGGAATGAATTTTCATGTACAGCACAAAACTACTAAGATTTTTGGATGCCAGAATCCATACAGACAAGGAGGTGGAAGGAAGGGTCTTCCCAAGTCCTTTCTTAATAGATTTACACAGGCAAGCTTTTTTTGTTTGATTCAAATTCCATCATGATCCTATCTTACAGGTTTCTGACTTTATAAACACTCTGAAATATCTTGATTTTACAGGTGTATGTGGATCCACTGTCAGCAGAAGATATGAAGTTTATTGGGAATACATTGTTTCCTGCTATTGATAAAACTATTATTGCTAAAATGGTTGCTTTCAATAACAAGGTAAGCATAATTGAATTTATTTTCTGCAGAAGTAGGCAGAATGCAGTAAGATTAGAAAAAAAAGAGTCTGACATTATATTTCCAAGCATTTTTATAGGGAAGTATGTGGGTAAAAAAAGAGGGATGGAAATACACGCAGAAGAAAGTAAAGAACACCGCTAAACCTGGTACGGGAATTCTTGTAGTGTAACTATCAGATGCTTTTGTTGATATTTGATGAGGCACTGTTTTTCACAGAAGATAAAACATACATACATAGGAGAAAGTAATATTCTGTGACCTTAGGTAAAATATGTTGTGTCAGCATCATACTGCATATTCATTTATAAGAGTGCAAGAGTAAACTGTAAAATTGATCTGAGTGTTAGAGAAACAGTGGAGGAGAGACAAACTAAATCAAGCTTTAGTTCCTAAAATACCTTCAGCAAAGTAAATTCACTGTGCTCTTTCAGTCGTCTTTACCTTGTAAGCAGTGCCAAAGGCAGAAGTTCAGTTGACACTTTAAAAACAATATTTGGAGACCAGTTTGTGGGTGGAATAAAAGGTTATTTTTTTGATTGCTACTCTTTTTTTTTTTTTCTTTTTTCTTCAGATTGAAAAGGAAGTAATGTCTGAAAAAAAGTGGGGACAGAAAGGAGGACCCTGGGAGTTCAATTTACGTGATCTTTTCCGCTGGTGCCAGCTTATGCTTGTTGACCAGTCACCAGGATGTTATGATCCAGGCCAGCATGTGTTTTTGGTATATGGAGAAAGAATGAGAACCAGAGAAGACAAAGAAAAGGTGAGCCATTGTACTCCTTCATTTCTCTTCAGATGGTCAGGACATATTTATAGAAATCAAAATATAGATCTCCAATTTGAGGACTCCTTGCAATTAATTTGTAGACATTTATATTTTAAAAAAGAAAAATAGGTTTGTTTGGGGTTTTGAGGTTCAATATAGATACCTGGTTCCCTTGCTGTTTGAAATACCAATCAATTTAGTATAAAAACAGCTGATGTAAATGAGGTCGAGTAGAATAACCTAGGACTTATAATAAAACACATCATATTATTGTGTGTTTCTGTGTTGGATAATAATGTTTGCTGCCTACTTGACCCTCTCTTGTTTAGAAATCCTGTGCTTTTGTTTAATTTCACGCCATTAAAATGGTATTAAACTGAAAAGTCAGATTGTAAAACTGGAGTTACTGGCTGTATGACTGGATATTTCCTCATGGGTTTTCTGCTCCCTGTAACATTGTTATATTTTTTTGTATTGCCAAAGTGCTCATTTATGCAGTGAATTCTATCCCAGTACTTTGTTAGAGAGAGACATTGCTTACAGTATTTCAAGTCTCAGGAAACTGATTAATGAAAGGGTTGCTCTGGGCAGCTCACGCTGACATTGCTTGCTGCACTTCTAGTTAAAGAAGCTTGTGATTTATGGTGTTAGTTACTGTCATACAGCTGCGGAGCTGAGAGGAAAAGATACTTCAGATGTAAACCTTTAGAAGTGAATCTTTGGAACGGTGGATAACTGAACTGATAATTCTCTTTTTGCGTTTGAACTGTTCCAGGTTATTTCTGTATACAGAGACATTTTTGGCCAGGAGGCTGATGTGTATACAGGAACCAGGGAGTTTCACATCAGTCCGTATAATGTTCAGGTAAACTGTTGACAAGGGATTTTGTGGTGCGATAGGGAAGGAAACAACTCGCGGAGCTAAACTCCATTTGCCTCCATCTGTCATCCCTTTCAGATTGGTTATTCAGTTCTTTCTCGTGGCAATTACATTCCTCATTCTGGCAGAACTCTCTCACTTCTGCATCACTCACTGCAGTCTCTGGAGTCCATAATGAAGTGTGTGCACATGAGCTGGATGGTGATCCTGGTGGGCCCAGCAGCTGTTGGCAAAACCAGTCTGGTGGAGCTGTTGGCCCATCTCACCGGCCATCGGCTGAAGATTATGGCGATGAACAGCGCAATGGATACCACTGAGCTCCTGGGTGGATTTGAGCAGGTCAGTACTGCTTTGGCAGTATTTCTCCCTCTTACCTAGTAGTGGCCAGTCTGCTGTGAGTTTAGTGTTTGTAAATGGAGCCTTGGCACCACGTTGTTCTGCGTGAGCTAACTCCCTAATGGCCTGTTTGCAGGTTGATATCAACAGGCCATGGCAGCGCCTCTTGGAAAAGGTGGAGAATGCTGTGAGCACAGTCATAAGGGACAGTCTGCTCCTGGCAGAACTTTGTGCAGATGATGCTGAACTCCTTCTGCGTGCATGGAGCAGTTTCATCCTGAATTACAAACCCAAATCTCTGGGGGAAGGAGGTGGAAGTGTTACAGCTGAATTAGTGAGCAAACTGGAGGGAATACTTGTACTTACCCAGCGACTGAACAACAAAATAAATTCTTACACAAAGGCGGGTATGTATATTGGTTTTCCTTTTTTGTTTGTCTTTTAAAATCATTGTTTAAAATAAGGCATTGATACTCATCAAATTTCATCTAATGGGGGAGAAGTGATGCAGAAAAGTACCTGTTTAGGGAGTAAAGTGCCAATCTGTTTTATATTTCTTTCTGCTTGCAAACCTTTTCTGTTTGCATGGATTTTGCCTGTGGGAGGCTACTGAAGAGCTGGAGCCTCTGCTGTTATGTTCCCCTAAAAAGTAGGAAGCATCCATGTTTATTAAAAAAATAACTACTATTTTTCTTGAATGATGCTAGAAGCTATTTTGTTAATGTAAGTCTCAGTGTAAGATGTTTCCTTTCAGAGTTTGCTCACCTGGTAGAAGAGTTCCGGCATTTCAAGCTGCAGCAGGCCCAGGCTGCTGCCTGCAACAGCCATGGCACTTTTGAGTGGGTAGATGGGATGTTGGTCCAGGCCCTGCAATCTGGAGACTGGCTGTTAATGGACAATGTTAATTTCTGCAAGTAAGAAATTTTAGTGGCCTTGTTTCAGTGAATCCTTTGACTTCCCTGATTGACTTCTGAGTGGCTCACAACGGAATATTTTGATTTGCTAATACTCGGGAGCAATAACTTAGATTTTCTGGAAGCCTATCTTCCTTCTCAGACAGCTTAGCATTTGCAAGTTTTCCTGCTACCTCATAAAGTAGTTAATTGTTTGGCTTTTGCTTAAGATTGGTATCATTTTGATTGCAGATCTGACAGGGGTCAAATTGGTACCTTTTCATGACCACATGAATTTATTTTGCATGTAGCCCTTCTGTGCTGGACCGCTTGAATGCTTTGCTTGAACCAGGAGGTGTTCTGACCATGAGTGAGAGAGGTGTCATAGATGGCACGATTCCTACAATAGCGCCTCATCCAAACTTCAGGTACTTATTTCTGCTTTTTGGTTTTTTTCCCCCCCCACCCCACTTTATCAAATAGCAGGTTTAGAATAAAAATGTCATCAGTGAGCCAGTCTTCTGATCTTCTGTTATTTTGAACATTGTTCAGTGTGCCATGTAGTGTAGTGACACTCTCACAGGGAAGAAAACTACACTGTGAGCATATAAAAGGCAGCTTAAGGAGGCTTTGCTTTATATCCCTGTTGCAACACAAACTATTACACAAGAAAATTCATAGCAATGTGCCTCTGCCTTGATTTTGCATTTCTAATTTAGGATTTCAGTACTTCCCTGTTTTACTGTAATGAAATTCAGGGTATGTGCATTGAGGATAGTGAAGTCTTGAGATATGCTGGTTATGAAAGCTGGTATATGGGCATAATAATTTTCTTCCCAGCTTTTCCCATCCCATAAGTAAGTTTGAGTTTCCTGCAGTGACAGGACTTAAAAAAACCCCAACAAACCACCCAAATTGGCAGTCTGTCCTCTCAGACCTGAAGTCTCTGAGGAAGATGGGATGAGATGGTAGCAGGTTTCTGTATAATTCCTACCTGTTATATATTTGTGACAGGGATATTTGAGCTGATTTGCTCTAGATTCTCTGAATTGGAAACATTTTTGGCTCTTCAGAAACCTGTTTTCACTGTGTTGTATCTCAGAAGTACTTTTTCCTCCTTGGTTTTAAGCGGTGTCTACTGATAGTATTAACTACTTGGATGTTGGATACTTTGGTTTTTAAATAGCAGATTGATTTGAAGCTGTTGCTAAGACTTTTTAAAAAGTCTTCATAGCTCAGAGGCATAGTCTAACTTGTATTTGTAAGTGGGTAAATGATAAAACAGACATAAGTCAGATAATAATGAGTTAAAAGTCATGGAGAATATCTGTGTCTAATTGCAAAATATAACTATTCATACAGATTTTTCATTTAAATTCAGTAGCTGTCTCTGGATTTCTAGATGTTGTGTCCCCATTTTTATGAAGATGGAGATTTTTTTATGCAGAAGCAGATTTGGTGGTTCCAGAGGGATAGTTTAAGGACCTAAGTTGCATCTTCAGAATTTAAGGCAGTTGAAATGGATGATTGTTGTAGGTCCATTCCAACTTTAATTCTTCTTTTTCAATATCCAACAGACTTTTCCTTTCTATGGATCCAGTTCATGGGGAAATATCCAGAGCCATGCGGAATCGTGGGATTGAAATTTACATTCCTGGGGAGAATGATGGAAATATGTTGGACAGTCTGGATTTGAAGTTACTTCTGCATGGCTTGGGTTTAGTTGGAGATAGTGTCTGTGAAGCACTTCTGGCTGTGCATTCAGAAACCAAGGCAGCAATAGCAGGTAAAAGAAGTCTGTTCAGTATTTTTTAGCAACATGGGCTCATTACATATATATGGATTAAGTTTTTACTATTAAACCCTGGTTATTTTATTGTGTTATGTGCTCATATAAGCAAGCGCATTAAACAAAAAAACTGTGATCAGGTACTTTTGGGTTGGTTGTTCACCTTCCCAGAAAGTAGACTCAAGTCATGAAAAAGGGGTAACTACAGTGCTTTGTTAAAGGAACATCAGACACTGGCAAATGTCTGGTGTCCCTTGCTATCAGGAAGGCAATGTATTCGAAGTCAAAATCAGCAAAATGGAGTTTGCACAAGTTGTACTTTGCAGCTGAGTTTCATTCATCTCAGATGTTTCATGTTTTATTTTGAGCTGGTCATCTGTTATTTACAGTCTTGTAAGATTTTCTTGTCAACCTTGGAAAGAATCCATTCAGCTTTCAGGTGAAAAGTATATATTTGTTTTGTATCATGACACCTGAAGTTGTGTTTGTCAGATTAAAGGGCTGACAGTTGCCAAGCATTTGTATCACTCTAATTGCTGTGTATCTTTCAGGTTCTGTGTCATCTTTGTCACCTTTGCTTCAGGCTGCTGTATTAATTGTGCAGCAAATAAAAAGAGGTCTTGGGTTAGCAAAGTCTTTCTACAGAGCCTGTTGGGAAGTTTACGGCCGCTCACAACAACTTCAGATTAACCAAAAGGTAAAAATCCTGTATTTGAAAGATTTTCTTAGATCATCTAGATAAGTGAAAAATATAACTTGATGAGGCTGGTGTTTGAGATCCTCTGTTTCTTAAGTGCCTGAGCAAGAGACTGATGAAGATAGTGCTCTTGGAGAGATGAACCAAACAATATCCTGTATGGACTCAGAGGCTTGTGGTTTGTCACAGCTTCAGCTGAGACTTTGGGATGTTCATGCTGATGCGTCTGCAGCCTGTAAATCTGTGCACACTGTCATCTGTAGACACATTCACTTCCTGTTTGAAACTGCACAGGAATATTTTGGTACTTTAATTGTGTCTATTATATCATGTTTGTAGAAGATTTGGTCTATAATAATTTTGTAATAAATACGTGTAACTAAAGAGTTTCCTGAGTTGTGGTGCTTGAATGCATGTTTGAACGTGACTCTGAACTGCCTTTTTGGTTGTTTGTTGTAGCTTGTGTTAGAATTGGTTACGAGGCATGCTTCTTCTCTGGCTTCCCCTGGCACTTGGGGTGAGTCCTTGCTGGCAGTGGGATTGTGGCCAGACTCCCTGCCTTCGGGTCTGTTTGCAGCTGAAGACTCGCTCCTTTCCACAGTCCAGAGTGATGGACAGGTCCTGATGTATTGTCTGCACAGACTAAACCTCAGAAACTGCAGGTAGGCTGGAAAACTTTTTTTTTGGTCTAGTAAATGAGAAACAATATGTGTGAACTATTCATGGTATGTCATTGTTCATAACAAAATCCTATCTTCATCAAATTGTGCAGATAGAGACTGTGATTATCATACTCTGTATCTGTGTTCCTGTTACTGTTCCACACAACCACTGCAAATGAAAGTTTAATTATTTACTGCTTTATTCTTAAGTCTTCTAAATACATTTAAAATACTTTTTAATCTTCGGTAAGTGCATTTGACTAATTTTGAGAGTTGCTTAGCAGAAAATGTGAATGCAAACGCTGGGTTTAGTAGGTAATAAGAGCCCCAAAATATCTTCCTCCAGTTTCCTTCTAAGCTTTAAAAAAACCTGAGCACAGAACTAGTTTAAAGTATACTAAGGATTCTCTGGATTTCCTGTTTTCATGTAATCAGTTATTTATCAGTAATTTTAGATCCAGTAGCTTCAGCTAAAAACACAAATTTCCTCCTTCAGACAGAGGTGTCTGAAAGAAGCAGATGCCTCTGTGCAGGGGGTATATGAAATAAGTTTTTAATAGTTCCTTGTGCAGTATAGCTGTTAATTTTTGCAACAGTGGTGCAAAAACTTGCTTCTGCTTTCTTTGCTTAATAACCTACTCTGGACAGGTGCTGTGGGCTGCTTCCAGTGAAAGAACAAGCTGTGGAAATTTGTATTAGGATAAGAAGTTGAAATTGTAAACTCTTTAGCAAAATGCTGTGTTGTTCGCTATTTTTATTCAGTTTTGTTGTATATTTTTTACTCAATGACACTTCATATATTTGTCTTTTTTAATTTAACTTTGTATATCATTCTGATGCACAAATCAGTTAGACTTTCTCAGTGAAATTCTGTGCATGTTTTCTTGGCATAGTGCATGAATTTTTGGCAACAGTAAAGTCCTAGCAGTAGACACTACCAACTCATTTGAAGTTGGAAACTGGTTTTAAAGCTAAATAAAGGAAGAAAGATCATTGCATTGCTATACTGATGCCTAAAGATGGCTGCGTAGTTTGACCTGCAAAATATATTTGTTCCTGGATCTGGCAGTTTGAGCCCTTGATTGCTGGAATTCTCTGTGTTTCAGGACATTACCAGTGACTCTGGAAGATCTTAAGAAAGTTAGGCAGTCCACTAATCCCGAGAGTCTCAAGTTCAGTGCTGTTGAGATAGATGCAAACTGGATGGACAATATGGAAGTACTCCATGCTTCAGTGAAATTGTTCATAGAAAAGGCAACTAATCAAGATTGGAAACTAAGAATTAAATGGCTTAACTCCTTAGCCAAAAATCTGCCACAGGTGCTTGGTATGTAATCATTTAACTTTGTTTTGTCTGAGGGCTGAGTTGTTCTGTTTTTGCAATTTGTAAGTTCTATGAAAACATCCTGAACATTCAGGACAGTAGCTGAGATGAACTATTCAGTTATATTACAGAATTAATTGCATTAAACTCATGGGGCATTTAGTCCAAATAATAAAAATAATTCACACATTTATCTTTCAGATAATTCACACATTTATCTATGGTCTGAAATCTCCGACTATGGTGTCCCTATATTAATTGCTTCCCCTTTATTTTGCTGTCTTTTCAGGCAGGTGGGTCTGTAAAGTAGAAAATATGTAAAAAATTGCTTTAATGGAAGCTGTGCTGTTTTTTTTCTTATTGTAAATAAAATACTCCCCCCCCTCCCCCCCCCCCCCCCCCAAAAAAAAAACAACGACAACAAAAAAATAGATGTATTGAGAGGAAGATTTGAAGGTATACATTTTTGGATTTTTACAAACCATTTTTTACCAGCGTACACGTAATCTCACCAGTTCAGCTAGAATTCCTTGTAGTATTTATGTCTTCATCTGTAACATTCTGGTGCTTTTCAGACCTTTTGGAGCTAATAAAAAAATATGACCAACCAGCATATCCAGAGGGCATGCACAGGTTTGATTCAGTCTGCTTGTGCTGGCTCGGTTGAAGCTATTTTTCTTGATTTGTACTAAACACTCTTTTATGCCCATGTTCTCCCCTCTTCACTTGCAGATTCAGTGCGGATTCAGCTGGAAGCAGGTGCTGTAGCCCTTGGTTGTTTTTATGCCAGTCCCCTGTCATCTGGAGTCAGTAACATGATCAAGTTGCTACAGCCAACTATGACAGGTACTCCTGAAAAAGATGGATGTAAGACATTGTTTCCTTTATTTGTTCTCTGAAAACTCTGCAACCCTTCTTAGGAAATGTATGTAGCAAAACAAAGGCTAAATTCACAATATAGTTGTTGCCTTTGTCATGAAAGAAAGTACAACAAAGAAAACAAATAAGAAATTACAACAAATACAAACATTCTTGCTGTCTAGAACAGCAAATAGGGCAATTGGATGGATTCATACTATTCAAGTTAGAGGTGAGTGCTCTGTCCATGAGTCCTGGCTGTGTATCTGTGACTCAGATGTATTCCTACAGCTCAGAGTGATGTTCTGAAGAGTGATTCAAGTATTCACTGCCTTTCTGACTTGATAATATAGACACCCTGATCTTTTTTTCCTCAGGATTTGTGTTAGCACATCTGAAACCTAGGGCTTGGCCTGTAATTTTCCCTTGATGTTTTGTGCAGCTCAAATCTGTGACTTCCTCTCCAAGCATGTTAGGTGCATGAAAGCTGAATGGGCTATGACATGACACTGGGCTATTATGGATGGTCCTGGGTGTTTTGCCTGGACTGTGAGCCAGACTTGAGTTTCTGGGCTCTGTTAGGGTACTCTAACCCCTGTTTATTGTCACTCTTCTGTTTTACAGAACCTGCAGTCAGCTTTAATGCTTTTTTGTTTGGATATCTGGAGTGAGATAGTTTGCCTTCCTCGTAGGGTGCTTCTTTCTTTCCCTAATGTTCTTGCATAGGCAGGGGGGATCAAGAAAAGAACTGAGTATGTCTCACTGTTGTCCTGTCTTGTCTGCCTTTCCAGATGAACATGTGATGCCTCTGGACCCAAGATGGAATATGCAGTTTTTGGAGATCATTAGAAATTCAATGAACTTTGATACAGAAATGGAACACACAGACCAGCTTCTTATGCTTTTGAAGTCTGCAGCAAATCGGTGGGTTACAAAAAAAAACCTTGTCAATCCTTGTGCCCAATGCCTGTAATCAGTGCTGGGTAAATACTTGAGGTGTCTGCCAGGTGTGATTTTAGGTTTTGATAGATGTGATCTAGAATATCAGCAGAGGTTTTTGTATGGGTATTTAAATTCTTCGCTTCTGTTTTCTGTAGATGCACACTAAACACAATCAGTTCATACAGGAGCAGAGCTCCTAACATTCCATACAGGCTGCAGTTCTTCAAGGACAAATCAGAACTATGGCATAAAGCATTGAAGAGGCAGAAGCAGCAGTGTGAGATCTGACAAAACTTCAGTAGTTGTCCTGCTTTTGGATTTGGACTGTTATTCCTAACAAGATTTAAAAGTACACAGATTTTTAAGTTAAAAGCATAAGGAAGCAGCTGCTCACATATCCTACAGGCCATGGTGTTGCACCTGTTCAGTAGCTCACTGGTATTTCCTTCCTGGTGAAGTCAGGAATCTGCTCCTTGTGAAGCTTGCTTCTACAGAAACCATGTTCAAGCAATTAATTGTGTTGCACCTTGTACTTCTTCCGTAATACTCTGAATATATTATGTCACTTTGTAGTTCAAACACCATGTTGAGGTTCACTATTCTCATAAGGCCAAGGTTTAAAACAGATTGCTAACGACTTTTTTTTTTTACTTCAGGGCAGTGTTATTTCTTGACCGAGAAAAAAGAAGTTACATTGAGAAGAGTTTGATTGCCAGCAAGAAACCAAGAAACAGTGTCTTAAGAATGTCTCTAGATTTCCACAAGAGTGGGTTGATTTTTGCTGTTCCTTTTAGTTATGTAGTCAATTTGAAATATCGTTCATTTGCATTATTATGGAAAGTGTGCTTAAACATGGTGTGCAGAGAAAGAATACGTGAATGTAAAGCAGTCAAATGAGAACTACGGTGGTATCTAGCACATTATTCTTAAATTAGATGTACCTTAGGCTACACCATTTATGTCCAGCCTCTAAGAGGTTATCAGTGAATATGATTTTTCTCTTAATTAAAGAAGCTTCAGGGTAACAGTGGAGAGAAACTGGAATAGCATTCTGTCTTTAATAAGAATAACCAAATTCTTCAGATGTGATTTTGTTTTATGTAAGTAGGAAGTTTTAGTTCTAAAACAAAGGGTAAAATTTAGTGATGAGGTCAGTGTGCTGCATAGATGCAATTGATCAAGGAATCCCTCATTTTGTTTTTTTTAAATATATATATAAATTGCACAGATGTAATAGAGAATTGTGAAAATAATGAAGGACTACTTTTATTGCTTCATTTCTTGGATCTTTTTAGGTTGTGTTTTTTTCCTCAGTCATAGAGAGAGGTTCTAGTCATCAGAAGTTGACCCGTATGTGTCATGTAATGTGGTTGGAATATTCAGTCTCTACCTTTCTTTTCCTGTTCCCCAAACCTCAGATCCAGGAAGTTACAGCTGTCTTCCTCATGGAATTGTGGTCAACCTTGCTGCTTTCTTTGAACTTTGGGATGCATTTGCCCTTCACTGGGTGAAGTCTACTCAGGTGGCCTTAAGTGATGATGACACACATGATGTGAGTAGACTTTCCATAGTACATTTATGGAAGTTAAATGAAATGAGATTATGTGCAGAGCACTAATTTTAGTTTCAGGAACCATGAAATAAACTGCAGTGCTTCTGTTTGTATTCAGAATATGCCTAGCAGTAGACAAATGATCATGTTTGTTTCAGTGGCTGTGTTTGTGCTCTCTAATACCTGCTTAGGATGGCATGAACTGTGCTGTAGGAGTGCCTGTTTCTCTCCTCTGATGATAGAGTATCCATTTCTACCTGTGATAAGAATGGACAGCTGACATACAGGGCCACAGAGGTGGTTCACTTCTCCCTCTTCCTTTTCAGACCATGAATATCATTTTGCTCAAATCTTAACATTGTAGACTTGGTGCAGGGATTGGTTTGTTTTGGCTGCTGTAGTTCCACCTGCTGGTGTGGTATTTTTAGAGTCCTGATTGTGTAGCACTAAATACAAAACACTGTGGGACTCTGAAGTTAATAAAAGTGCTGGTGGTTTTGCTGTTTCTCCTGCTTGAAGCAGGAAGTATTGTGTGACCTCCTTGGCTTGTTCCTAGGTTTTGTACTGCTCGCTGTGGCGGGACCGGTTCTGGGCCATCTCTGACACGGTCACCGTGGATTCATCAGGGCTGTCACTCCTGGCTCTGCACTGGCACTGGGTTATGAAACATCTAATTGACAGAATTCCTCAGATGCTTATTGGATCAGACCAGAACAAGTGAGTGGCTTTGTTTGGTGGCTTTTGATGTGTTTCTGTTAAATGGCTGTATGCGTGACTCTTTTCTTTAGTATTACAGCTACTTAGCATTGTTTAGATTAGTGTCCCAAGTTGTGTTCCATTAGTGATGCAGATAACAATGTATTGAGTAGATGTTAGTTTTTAAAATTTGTGTTTCCTAGCATTGTGCTTCTGCTTGCTCAAATGATCATCTAGAATTTTTACCCCTTTAATGAAAGGATGAGAGAATGACTTCCTTATGCATCCTTTTGCCTTATTTCTCAAACTTACTGTTAACTGTGGGCTTCTTTTCTCCCATCTGTCCCTCCCTTTTTAAATTTTTTCTTCCACAAGGATTTCCAGGGAAATTCAATCTGTTTCACAGCAGATTCAGAACTGTTTGGTCAATCCTGATGGTATTTCAGCCAATATGAAGATACTACAGAAGTCTCTAGGAAGACCCCTTCCTTTTAAGGTATCAGTACTCTGTTTGCAAAGGATTTGTATTTCCAGCAATGTCCAGACAGGCTTTAATATATTTACAGCACTTGCTTTCCAGGACAGGAAAACCACAGCTGTTTTGTGTTTGCTAGGTTGATTAAAAAGAAAATTTCAGCACATGTTAATGTACATATCTTTGAGAAATATATCAGTTATCCAGATACAGCATTTCTACTATTAATTATGCTATATATGGAAAATATTTACTTAATACATTGGGGTGCCTGAGTAATAAAAATAGTACTCCTTGCTCTGTTTTGGAGATTTGTGAATATCAATATGCCACTGGCTTATTCAGTGAACATACAAGTATTTAGAACTGCCTGTGCACTTCCTTTTATACAGCATAGGGTGGGGCTGCCTTATGACTCCCCAAAACAAGATCTATTAACTTTGACAGTTTTGGAGTTTGCTGTCAATATATTTCAGAACTTGTTGTAATTCAATTTAAAAAAATCAGTAATATTTTTAAAGAATACAAGCCCCCGTTTAAAAGGAGAGCACAAGTAGTCATGTGCAGTCATGTTGGTGACTGGTACTTAGACCTTGGTTTTTATGACCTTATCTCTCAAGGATACTCAGCCATCAAAAAATGGACATAAGTTACTTTGTGAAACTGAAGAACTTTCAGTGCTTACCAAGAATTTGGAGAGATCCAAATGTATTTAGACATCCTTAGGTATCTAATGTATCTAAGCATCCAAATGTATTTAAATTGCAGGTGTAAACTGCAATTTCTTGTAAGTGACAGTAGCTCCTGGTATTTTTATATTATTTTGTGTATTTATTGCCATTGATTTAGGTAAGTTACCAAGTTGAAATACTACTTGTCTGTATGATCTATGTAGTTTCTTATGAAGGAAAAAAAAGCAAACTTCACAAGGAGGACAATTGTAGCCACCTGTTTCAATTTCTGTCTTCCTGCTGTATTGAGTCAGGCTACTAAAGAATTATTTTTAAGCTGTTGTTTCAAGCTGGTTATATATAGCTGTACTTTAGTTGTGTGCATGTGAATTTGAAATCTTAGTTTTGTCTGTAGTCACAAATCCTGTTTGTGTTTTGTTAATGCTTCTGAAACAAATTGTTCTTCTCGTGTTTCCAGGATAAACTGGGCATGGAATGTTTTTCTCAGTTAAAAGCTCTCAGCAAACCACTGAACATCTTGGAGCTAAGATTGGCCTGTGGAGAAAGTAGGTGGCAGGAAAAAATGTGCTGTGTGAAAATTGCTGCCACAGGAGTGAAGATGAAGAAAGCACTGCTGCAAGCTGATGGCCTGATAATAAGAGCCAATCATTTAGAAGATGTTAGTCTGGGTAGGTAACTCTTGTGAAGAGCTCAGCAGGATGATTGCTGCATTGTCTCCATTCTTTTGTACACAGATGCCAAGGATGTTAAATGTTCACTGACAAGAAGCATAGTACATGCATTTATGTGCCTCTTATATTCTGTCAAACAGGTCAGCTACAGATATTTTTGAAAGCTGTACATTCACAGCTGAAAGCAGAAGGAGTCACATACAGTTATTCAGAAGAAAGGCTTCCTGAAGACACCATCTCCAACCAGTTAGACCCTGCCCTGCTAAACCAGCTCTGCAGTGAGGTTCAGCTGTGGCCTGCAATGGAATACATAGGGGTGCTCTGGCAGTACAAACTAACAGCAGATTACGTGGCCAAGGCTTGTGCAAGAAGGTATGAAGAAGTTTGGAGAAAGAACTCCTATATTTCTTTCATATTATTCCAAATCCCTAGCTAGAAGCTGTAGCTTTGGTGCTTTACATCTGCATGTAAATCTGTGTATGTATCTGTAATTTATATATACACCTGTGTGTATGTGCATATGTATCTATGCAGCACACAAATATATGTGTATTAGGAGTCAACAGAAGATGTTTATACCATTTTGCTGAGGGCTACTGCAGAAAAACTGAATTGGACCTGGAGACAAAGGAAGTAGACTAGTGTTTGTGCATCCTTTTGTGTAAACTATACACACATAGAATCACAGTTTAAATTAACATTATTAACTTTAAAAATGCTAGTGTTGTTTAAAGGGGCCAAATGTATTTCTTTCAAGGGATGGTAAACCAGACTAGAAACCAAGCTATTCATTTATGGATTTCAATGAAAGTAATTTTTTGTGTAACAAGACTCAGCATCACTGTTTCACTCTTGAATTCAGCAAAATTCTGACTTTTCACAAAAGCTATTAAGCTAGAAAACGGTTTGTCCCTAAATGTTTTGCTCAACATGGAGCTTATAGCTACAGGAGATTGCACTTTCCCCCCTTTGTGTTGTGTTTAGATTTTGTTTTGTTTGAAGGATTCAAGTTTTTTCAGTATAATTTGAGTTCTTGTTTGTCCCCAATGTTTGAAACGCTGCCATTTTAAACTTTCAGTGACTTTGCTTGCCATTCTTAAATTGTGTTACTATCCAAGTGATTTATTTCATGTGCCCTGCTTAAGCACTGCTTAGGTTGTATTTTTTTACATGCTACAGGAAGAACTGCAGTCAAGAATTACAGGTCTGTTCAGATCTTGCTCAGTTTATAGCTTTTTCTCTGAAGTTGACACCAGCTGCTTCTCACCAGCTCTCTGGACTGTGGCACTTGTTACACCTTAATGAAGTAAGAACAAGTTTTATTTTAATTTTATTAAATTGGATCTTTAGTTCAATTAACCTTGCTGAAGTTTACAAAGGATCTTCAAAATACGTGTATCACTAAGATTTTTGGCATGCAGTTTTTCTACCTCAGCCTGACAAAAGCTGTTCCTTCTTTTAACAAAGAAGGTTGTTAACTGTGAGCCTTGAGAAAATGTAGTTAAAACACAGTGTTGAAATATAAAATACAACAAAGTCTTAAGTAACTTAGTTCTCTCTGATTTTGTTTGGTGGCATTGTTGCATACATCCATCTGTGACCTAATAGGGAATTGTTTGGATGGCAGGTACCAGCCTGGTTGTATCTATGTATTCAAAGTAATTTTGCACTGAAAAAAACCTTTCCTCTATTCCATTGCCTCTAAAATTTTTTAGTTCTGTTGCAAATCAAACGGAGTGATAAAGCTACTCAGTGCCTTTTCTGTTGAACATTTAGTAACTCTGCTTAATATTTTTGATAGAGTGGCTGTGTTCCTGCAAAGCACAGTAAAACACAAGTTCACCTTAAATGCTTCAGGGCAGAGCATTGGATGACTTTACCTGTTTCATGCCTCTGTACCCTCGTGTATTGTAACGAAAGGTTGCAGAGTCATGGACTACAGGCTGTATTATAACAACTTGCTCTGTAGACATGCTGCATATTTCACAGACAGGACACAGTGCTGACCTCAGGAAGTTTACTCTTCATTGAGGAAATGCAAACAAATGCTATGTGAATTTGAAAGGATCTTGGAGAGTATCTTGTACTATCTCTACTGAAAAACAGAATCATACTTTCTTTGTACATGTGTGTGCTTAATTCTCTTTTGCTCCCTGTACATTATTCTCACTTGTAGGTTTTTTCTCCTTAGATATCCCCTGAAGAAGTGTCTCTTCTGTCATCTCAGCTAGTTAATGCTGTGTTAGCATCCTTTTGGAGCAGTACTTTGACCACAGACCTAGACTACTGGTTGACTTGGAGGCCACTGCCTGCAACTGAGGAAAACAACTTCTCTAAAACCCATGTGAACCGTTCTATGAAGGTTTGTCTCTTCTGACCTAATCAAATTCTATGAGTACTCTCGCTGACTAATGCAAGTTTTCTAAAGCAATATTGTAAGTTCTAGTATAGTCAGTGCAAGTTGCATCTGAACAATCTAATTCCTAATCTCTTAATTTAGGGCCCAGGCATTTTGACCCGAGCTGTTTTCTCTAAGTGCTTCTTCGAAATTCTAACTAGCAGCAGCAAGACAAGCCAGTGGGATGTGAATGGGCTTCCTGTCTTGTCATCATCCCATGTAACACTGGGAGAATGGATGGAGAGAGCACAGCAGCTTTACAAAGTCAGCACAGCTCTGTGGACCAACTTGGCTGTCTCTTCAATAGCAGATTTTAGGTATTAAGATCTCTCTTCCACATAGATGTTATTTAAATCAAGCATGTTACAGAAGGTTGTTTACTGTGTGTAAATGTTTTCTCATTCCTTTTTCTCCAGACACACAGATGCTAGACTGCAAGGAATAATGCTAAGCAGACAGCTCTCTGCCCTGGTAGATCTGATTCCAATGGATCTTCAAGAAGAATTTTTGGAGTGCTGTGAGAAGCTCTACGTCAAGGATCCTTTTGCATATGAGTACCTTCTTAAGATACTTGAAAGCATCACTGATCAGGAATTACTTCCTAAAGAATTCCTGTTTCTTCTGCTCACTTGTTTGCATCAGTTCTATGGGGAAGGGCTTCAGGAGTTATCAGAAACAGCTTGGCGAGGAAGCCTCTGGGTGAGCATTGGCTTGGTGCAGATCCAGATGTGGCTTCCACAGACCAGGTTTGATCCAGCTGTTAAAAGAGAATACAAGCTCAAGTACTCAAAAGAAGAGGTGAGTATGAAACCAAGTTGACTTTTACCTTGTTATGTATAAAATCAATGTGGAAGAGTTTGGCTCGGTCATGTTTTTTAAACTATACAGTTAGAACTTTTAATGTCCAAGAAGTCGATGTATCTCCTTGGTTACTAAAATCAGAACTGCTGTGAATGGTTGATTATTTTCTTTTTAGTTATACCAGCTGGAGTGTGAATGGAAAACACATGATTTTTCATCCCAGTTGCATACAGGGAAAAGTATTGAAGATGAAACAGTCAGCAGCTATATTCATCCCCATATCAGGTAACACCCAGGCACTGAACTCCTCTCTTTTAGAGTGCACATGTCATCTTTGTGTTTTAAAATCCAAAGCTTTTCTCTGAAGCTTCACAATTTTTCTCTCTTTCTGTAAGAAAACAACTCTGAAACTAGAGTTGCTGGTTTTAAAGTACCAGTCTTACATCTTGAGGTAGAGAAAGAGCTGCGCTCATTCCTTGCAGTAAAGAATTGTCTTTCTGTACTTGTGTAAATCGAACAAATAAAGCAATGGTTGTCACATATTTATAAAGTGGAAACCATGCCCAGAAGTAAAAACAATGCCGTACATTTAAATTACAGTACTTTTCTTAAAATGTGACAATATTATCTGTCAGTTGAAATGAGATGGATTATCTGTCACTGTAGTTTCTCAAGGCCATCATACATGCTATTGCTATTTTGCAAAGTTCTTCAGCTGATATTACTGAGAATAAATCCACATATGTGTATTTTAACAATAGCCTTTGCCTATGTTGCTGTGGATGAATTAAATTTCTTACCACATAGAGTACACTGTTGGCATTCAGAATCTGTAGCCACTGTTATTTGGGGAGGGGGGGGCTTTTTGTAGCTCTTTTTTACCAGAGGAACTTAAGTACCTCAGGAAATTTTAAGCAAAGAGAGTTTTCTCCTTTCTGCAGCCTTCCAGATGTGTTCCATGTACATGGAGATAAAAAACTATTATTCATTATTTTCCACTTTTAATAGGAAGTTTTGATTTCATTATTATACACATAGGTGATCTGGTAGTTCCATGCTACTGCTTAAAATGAATGATAATCATTGAAAGCAGGTTCTGAATAGCAGAGTTTTACCAATTGCTTGTGGTAATATTATATTTTTCTTGATGCTCACAGAGCTGTCAGGTAGCAAGAAAAATGTGCTTGAAGTTTGTTTGAAGTGGCAGGGAGAGACAAAATCTACACCTGTGGGCTACAAGGCTGTCTCTTGTTTTTTCCTTTTTTGCTGTTTCACACAAACGAGCAGAGTATTTTCTGATTAATCCTTTCCTGTATCTAACTGCTACATTAGATCTATTCAGACAAGTTTGTATGAAGCATATTTCCATATCTAAACTGGTCAGTGTTATTTCCTAACAGGCTGTTGCATGAAAGAATGCAAGGGTTGAAGGAGCAAATAAGCAGTCTTTCTAGAAGGAAGGCCTTCAGGCCACCAGCTCCACTGTATGATTGCTTGTACCAGGAGGCTCACCAGTACATCAACAGCATAGCACGGATTTCCTCAGTCCAAGACCTTCTAGCTCGCCTTCTGCAGTTCCTCCGTGGAGAGAGACCTAAATCACTGCAGGCTATACAGAACCTGTTAAATGAAGAGGCATCGTGGCAACAGTCCCACCAGCAGTTCAGAAAACACCTGGCAGAGGACTATGCTATGTTCCCTGATGCCATCATTCCCCTCCAAGCTGCCATCCTGCAGCTGCAGCATGGCATGCGATTAGTGGCTTCTGAAGTGTGTGCAGCACTGCAGAGCTCTGTGTGCCCAGCTGATCTCACCAGCCTCCTCACTTCTTTGTTGGCATTTCCTTCTGTTGGCCCTGCCTTTCCCACTTACTTTGCTCGGGCAGAAGTTTTATGCTCAGTGAATTCAGTTGGGGTACTTAATGGACTTAAGAAGTTCTCTCTGAAGCACTCTGAAGGAGGATCTGAGGGATCTGAGCAGCCTTCCCCAACTCTGGAACAGCTCCTGGTGAATGCTTTGTTGCATCTTCGATGCCATGTACTATCCAGAGGAGAAATGGATCAGCAATCTCTGCAGCTCTTCAGACATCTGTGTCAGGTAAGCTTAGGGTTTCCATAACTGGGAGTCTTGCAGCGAACTTGTCCCCTGTGGAAGACAGGGATCTGCTAAAACAGCTCTAGAGGAGGGCCACAGAAATCAACAGGGGGCTGGAACACCCCTCTTTGTGAAGACAGGCTGACAGAGTTGGGGTTGCTCAGCTGAGGGAAGAGATGTCTCTGAGAAGACTTTGTTGTGGCTTTTCACTATATATAGGGTTTATAAAAAGGAGGGAAGGAGACTTTTTACCAAGTCTTGTAGAGCAAGGCATAACAGTTTTAAACTGAAAGAGGGTAAATCTAGATCAGGTATGAAAATAATTATTAAAAATGTGTATGGTGAGACACAGGAACAGGTTGTCCAGAGAAGCTGTGGATGCTGCAACCCTGAAAGTGTTTGAGAGGGCTTGGGTGGGGCTTAGAGCAGCCTGGTCTAGTGGAAGATGTCCCTACCCATGGCAGAGAGGTTGGATTAGATGATCTTTAGAGGTCCTTATCTTGACAATTACAACTATGATCTTTAAAATCTTCTGATTTTTTTCCCAATTAACGGTAAAAGATAATCTAATATACTGGATTAACTTGTTTGAATTCATTAAGGCATGAAACGATAGCCTGTAATGATTAGCAAAGATTTTATTTATGTAAGAAAAACCCCAAACAATAAAACCCAAACGCATACACACAAACAAAAAAAAGGTACTCCAAAGCAAACTTTGTAGAGAGTTTATTTATAAAATGTTTAAGAAAGGAAACTGGAACTTGATCAAGTATTCTGTTGCATATTGTCCTTGTATTTTCCTCATTAGCTTGTTAAGAGGGCAGTTCACAAAGGTTAGATGGCCTTGATTTCTACTGTTGTTGACCTTAGAGGAGGGGAGAGCCAAGCAAAATAGATGCTCCCCCACTGATGGACTAGGAGATGGTTTTAAACATGAATTTGTGTAGAAGTATCTTGCTTTGTGTTTGCTTAGGCAATTGTAAATGAATGGGATGAGCAGGAACGCCATGCCCAGGAGCAGGAGGCAGTGGAACGCAGCCTGTACAGATACAGGAGTAAAAGTCACGGCAAAGGACGGCGCGAGGAAGAAGAGGAAGAAGAAGAATTTAGGAGGAGATTTCCTTTTCATGAAAAGGTAATAGCTGTAACTGTGGTGAGAAACACAAAAATTACATCTGAAGTTGCTCCTGAAAATAAAATGCTATAAATGACATGAGGAATGAAGCAGTTTTTCCTTCAACCAAAAGCCAAATGGGAGTAGATTTTGATAGGCATTACACTATGTGCTTGTGGTTTATCTTCTGGCTGAAAAAGGTTTTTGGGATTAATTTTCAGGTTTAAACTGTAATGTGGTTTGGGTGAATAGTCCCAAATTATATAACTTAATTACAATATAAAGTTACTTGAAAAAAATCTGGAATTTTATTTATTTAGCAAGTAAGGTCATATGAGGTTCTACTACCTGTGGAGAAGGCTGATCTCCTTGATTAAATAGAGCAGCTGAAACAGAATGGTTCAGGTCCTCAAGCAACCACACAGTGTTGAGGTGGTTTATCAGCAGACACAGCTGCTGCTGCTTTTTCTGCAAAGGGGTTTAGTTGGCAGCAGCTCAATAATCACTGTACTGCACTCTTGCCTGCTGTAGTTACGCCCTGAAATGTTCTGTACACCTGTGTTCAGCTTCACGCTGGCAATCTGTCTATATGGTGCCAGCTGCAAATCATTAGCATGTCACTGCAATGCCAAAAAAAAGCAAAAGATTAAATAGAGAGAGGAGGCATTAAAGTAAGGAGTTAAAAATTACTTTTGGTTATCATGTAATTTGCAGGACTTTGAAGACATCACAGCTCAGCCAAGCCTAGAAGAAAAAATGGAAACTGAAGATCCAGTGAAAGACCAGCTGGAAGTTGACAGAGCCCTTTTGTCCAACAGCTCTATGCAAACAGTAATGAAGGTTCATCAGCAGTTGTGCTTAAACTTTGCTCGATCCCTGTGGTATCAACAGAGTCTGCCTTCTCATCAAGCCAAGCATTATTTCAGTACTTTTATTTCCTGCTATCAGACTGGTGCATGTCTGGTGTCACAATTCTATCCTTTAATTGGTAAGACTGCTAGCAGTATTTCAGATATGCAGGTTTGAATTTGTAATGATTTGTTTCAAAATAATTGCATTACAGGTCATGAAACACACCTGTTGTGGGGAAAATGCTTAAAACTGAAAGTTGTTTTTCCAGAGAATTTGCCCCATGTTCAGAATTGTCTTGTGAATTGCTTTGGTTTTTATTCTTCTGTGCATTTTTAAAATTCCATTTGGTAATGTAGAAGACCAACACAGTTTAAAAATTTGTTGAATACTGAGTGAAATTTTGATCATGTGTATCTGCATAGTCCTGTGGAAGATAAAGCACTTGAAAAAATTCCTCAGAAGTAAATTTTACACTGAAGTTTATTTAAGAATTGATTTAAATTTAGCTTATGTATATAAAGTAAAAAGAAAAAAGGTATTGTGGAGTTTTTTCTACCCTGAATTTTGGAAAACTTGATGTGTAAGTTGTTTTAAAAATGTGTGAGAATTCAGAATCATAACTTGTTAAAGCACAGCTATATATTTCAGTTCTGATCTAATGCATGTGTGCAATTAAGATGAAGCAGATAAGGGCTGTTGTTTCTACAGTACCTTATTTTTGTGTTTGTACCTGAGCCATAATGTATGTGGGAGTATTTTTGTGTGTTGGATTACTTTTCCACACAGCCTTGCTTTATAGTATTATCTCCTTGATGTAAATTTATATACAGAGGAACTGTGTTCTTCTGGCAGGATTACAGCCTGCCTTTACACTGCTTGTGCTTCCATAGAAATGTCTGATAAACAGAGAATATAAACTCTAGTTATGTCTCATGTTCCATACTCTATCTCATAGCTCCAGTGGTATAGTCTTATATCCTTGTAAAAGATAACATTCTAAGGCTTGGGATACTGGGGCAACACACCTCCCCCAATTTCCCACCCCCCCCCCAGTTTGGTCTATTCAACTGTTCAACTGAAAAAAGAACTAATAGCATGTGTGATGTCTTCCTTACTTGCTTCCTAGATGCTGAAATGAATGACAGTCTATTGGGAAGCCAACTTCTGTTGAGCACACTTCTTCACAACACCTTTTTTGAAGAGGTGACTTCAGATCTTGTGCTGCAGCAGGATGGCCCATATGACTTCTATCAGCATCCCAATATTCAGCAAGTCCGACAGTGCCAACCTGTACTTGACAGTTTTGCTAAAGAAATAAATGGGCTACTGCAGGAATGGCCAGATCATCCTGTACTTGTGCAGGTAAAACACCTCAACAATTATTTGGGGGAAACTGAAGCATTTTAGGATTGCATTTATGTGTAAATATATATATACATATGCATAGACATGTGCATACACATTGATATGCTTGCCTAAATGTTGTCTGTATTACTTATGCAGAAGTTTTGAAGTAATTTCTGTTTATTCATAAGAGGTATAGGTATTATTGTGTGTATTATAGCTGTTCTATTTTAGTTATGAAATGTTAAGAGGGATTCTGCCAAGTCTGAACTTAGTTTTACGCAGTCTTCAGTCTCAAAGATCCCTGAGGTCATGCTGTTTCTAGTGCTGTTTTTTTTTCTCTGAAATTCTTCCTTTTATAATGCTTTAGAGTAATTATTTTTAGTCCCTCTTACAGCATCTGTGTTGTTGTCCTCAGGTTACATTTCTTGGGGTATTGTAGAAACTCAGATTCTATAGGAGCTGTTTGCATTAGGTCATTTGTGCTCCATTCCCAAGTGTGTTGGCCTTAGTGAGCTCCTAGTGAGCTTATACTAAATTGAGAAAGCAGTTTAAAAATGTAAAAAAAGAAAAAGAAAATCTTATCTCTTGGGGGGGACAGTTACGCTCATAGAAATTAACTCAATTTCATGGCTTCTTCTGTTGAAGTGCACTTACTAAGGGCTGAATGTTTTTGTTTTTATTCTGCAGCTGTTAGTTGTGATGGACAGAATCCGGAGTTTTCCACTTTCTAGTCCTCTCTCAAAGTTTCTGAATGGCTTGGAAATTCTTCTTGCAAAGGCACAGGTAAGAAGGCTAAGGGAAAAGTTAATTTTTCTCTTTAGTGTTTCCTTACCCATATTTGGTACCATGTTACAAACACATTACATGAAAGTTGTCTGCTTGCCAGGATTTGGGGAAGTGAACTTGCTCCATGCTGAAAGTTTAAAGACTGAGAACCCAGTAATCCAGAGTAATGCAATGAGTTTTGCCAGGCAGTGACTAATTTCTAGCTTTGTGTGAAGAGGAACTTTTCTTTTCTAGGACTGGGAGGAAAATGCTAGTCGGGCTTTGTCCTTGCGGAAGCATCTTGAGCTGGTCACACAACTGATTATTCAGTGGCGTAGATTGGAGCTGAAGTAAGAATTGTCCTTCCATGCTGCTTTTCTTTAGATACTGTAAGCTTTCCTCTCCACATGGAGGCACATTCCAATAAAGAATTGCCTTAATTGTGGAACCTGCTTCTGTCTGTCTTAGTGAAAATGTGTGGGGAAAGGAGATCACCAACTGTAGTGGATCAGAATGAGCATGCCCAGACTGTGGTGACTCTAAGTATTTGCCTTAGGAGAAGCAGAAACAATATTTTCCCAGTGCTCTCCTGTTTTCATAGGGTTTCCTGAGCTTGCAGGGTTTTGTCTGTTTAATGACCGTCATTAAATTGTCCTTAAAAATTATTGTCCGGTCTCCTTTTCAAGACCATGTAAAAATTTTTATAGCCACAGTGTGTCACAATCAGGAATTCCACAAGTCTACCTCAGTTTCTGAGAAGATTTGAACCTGCCTCTGATGGATTTTGCTTTACCCCCCTTCTCTCATATTTAATAATGTTAGCAAAACAACGATCCTCATAAGTTGATTGCATATATTAAGCTTACATGTAGATTTTTTCATCCTGCTACATTTTCCCTTAGTTTAATAGAAACAGAAAGCAAATTTTTGTTGTTTTGAGCCCAAACTACCCAGGATATTTTTTATTTATCTCTCCCTTATTGTTTCTAGTTGCTGGTCAGTAAGTTTGGACAATATTATGAAGCAGCATGTGGAGAAATCCACAAAGCACTGGTTCTCAGTCTATCAAATGATTGAGAAGTATGTTCAAGAACAGACAGAGGCAAACACAGAAGGTAAGTGCTGGCCTTAAAATGAACGTGATACATTTCTAGTAATTACTAAGGATGTATTATTAAGGTCCTAAATGCCAGAATTTGACAATGCTCTTTCAGGTATAGTTCTTTGCCCTATAGTAAATTCCGTGACCATGCAGGGTTTTTCATATGGAGTGAACTTTGTATATATTTCTGAAACCACTTTCAGGTTCATACAGCCTGTGTTGTGATGTAAAGAAAAGACGCCTGTAAAAAAACATCTAAAAGAAAGTAGAATTGTGATAGCTGTACATCATGCACATGGAAACGTTTCAAACAGGTTTGGAGGGTAGGAGGCCTCTGTCTGCAACTGGGAAAGACACCTCATTTTTTTTAACTGCAGAAAGCATAATGCGTATCACAGCTGAACTGCTTTTAACATTCTGTATAAAGCCTAAAGAATTCTTAGAGTAAGTAGGTTTTGGTATGTACTGTTCTTAGAAAAGCTGTCCACACATGTTCATGTTAGATAAAATAGGGGGACTGAGGGGCAGCACCTTGCCTCCCACAAATTTAATGGAATTGTAAAGATGAAAGCACTATCCTCCTGCTTGAGGCCAAGTTTCCAATCTCATGACTACTTAATGCACTTGATGAGCTTTGGTTATATTGCATCTCCAAAAGGACAACATATTTCCCTCCACAGATAATACTCTAAAGACACTGTATTCTCTACCAGATTCTTCTGATCTGTTTCTGTCCTCATGACTTTGAGGATTTAAGGAAATGACAGTAACTTCTAGTAGGGCTCATCATGTCTGAAAAAGCCATTCTTTCATAGAGAATAGCAAGTGTTCTATAAATATAAAATAAATATACTCAGTGGTTTCGGAAATTCAACATATAGCTGACCTTCTCAGTCACTATCTTAATGCTGCTTCTTGTTCCCTTTCCTTTGTTCCAGTGTGTTATTTGTTGGTGTTACTTACTATTAAATCAGAATTCTTCCCCTCTCTGCTGCTTTCCTGTTTTGTTTTGAACTTCTCCTAATTGAGGCTTGATATTTAATTGAAACTTATAAAGACCAGGCAATAATTTTCATGTAGATCTTCCAGGTTTTTTTGTTTGTTTTCTCTCACTTTGTTTCTAAATTTCTGGTGCAATGTTCAGGAACTAAGCAAATGGATCTGAAAACACTGGTCAGCACATTACAGGCTTTCATTGAAGGCTCTACTCTGGGAGAGTTTGATGCACGGCTCCAATTACTGTTGGTTTTCCACTGCCATGTCTTGCTGATGCCTCAAGTAGCAGAAAAGGGTAAGTTGTTAGCATTACCTGTGTTGAGTTACCTGGACAGCAATCTCACCATCAGCTGTTCCAGACTTTCAAACAGGTCACTGAGTTCATAAATAGAACACAAACCTATGGGGCTCTTTTATTGTTTTCCTGTTGGTCAGTTTACCCCATCTTTTGGTGTTGCTAAGCTTCCAAAAAGAACTGCGGTGTATTTATTTTAATGATACTGAAAAAAGTCCTCTTGTAAAAGGAGGATGATGATGATTATCTGTCCCTTCTTGCTTCTAGATGTTCTGTGCAGCATCCTGTGGAATCTATATAATTACTATAAGCAGTTTTCAGAGTGTGTTGAGGCCAAAATCACTGAACTTCGTCAGCCCATAGAGAAGGAACTTAAGGTAAAAGGAAAATTGGCTCAGACAATGTATTGGTCTAATCATAGGAACAGTAGAGCAGACATTATTTGAATTTGTCTATAATAGTTCTGTTGGCCACTGAAATCCCTACTAAGCATTTTCTTTGGCAAGAATTAACTGTTGGGGTGGAGGAGGGATTGATTGAAAGCTTTAATGTTTGATCAGTCCCATTTATCCATGAAGGTTTCTGTCTAGCCGTGAAGCCCCTGTGGATTTCACAACATCTGGCTATGCAGCAGGTTTTTATGCAGTGCAGATATGTATGTTAGTAAGATGCCTGTGCAATAATTTGCTCACTTAATAAAATGTTTTGCATTTTAAGGCTACCAGATCATCATAGCTGATTAGGTTTAAAGATCATCTTTGATGTGGAAATACTTAATTTCATTTACATAACTAATACCATTGGTTATTTATTTTACTAATAGGAATTCGTGAAGATTTCCAGGTGGAATGATGTCAGCTTCTGGGCTATAAAGCAATCAGTTGAGAAAATACGCAGGTAAGTCAGAGCTTCAAATTAAGCTCCTTTTTTTGAAACCTTCCTTCTAGATGATTTCTCTGTGACATTACATTTGAATGCTGAAATGTTTCTTCTACTCATAACACAGTGAAAACCTTTATTTCCAGCAGTTGAGAGATTCCCAAAATTACAAAACCCAGTAACTTTTTTGCTTTCATTTGTTAATTAGAACTCTCTTCAAATTCATGAAGAAGTTTGAAGTTGTTTTGGATGAGCCGTGTCGGCCTACCTTAGTGGAAATCGGGAAGGAAGAGCAGCTGGACTGCATGCAAAAGGAAGAAGAATCAGATGACCAAGAAACCAAAATTCAGAGGCTAAACAACACATTAAGAAAGGTTCTGTCTGCTAGAACAGATGTTACCAAGGTGACTAAATTAGTTATTTTAAGTGTGGTAAGAACAGTTTTTCTGTTCTCATCTGTATGTTGCTTTTCAGTGATTTATGCAGGAAAATCTTATCTAAGTGTCAAATATGTTGAATGTATCTTAAACTTTTTTGGTCTTACTTGTGTTCAGTGTTAAGCAACACTGCAGATGGGTGGGAATGCAGCATGGAATGACAACATGGTCTGTACTGATCTGGCACTATGTCTGTGCTCTAATACAGAGATGAGGCAGGTACACATTTCATCTCCAATTTGCATTCATATTGTCTGCAGCAATTCATTATTTTCCTACTAGTGAAGTAAAATAGCTTGGGAGTTGAAATTAATATTACGCCTTTTCTAAACAACGGCCCAAACAAATAATGATGTAGCTGTAGGATTTGTGTGTATATAAGCTCTGATTAAATATTAAATCACTTTTGGTTTGGATACTGATAGGGGAATGCACTGCATTGTCGTATGTTAGCTGTTGACTGACAGTTTGTGGACTGTGAACATTTGCCTTGGAGAAGCTGATGCATGATAAATCCTGCTTCACTGAATCTCAGTTCAGTATGTCTCTAATTAATGTGCCCAGTTCAGAGAGGAAGTCAGCTAATTTTCTTCCTGAAAGAGATTCCTATTTGTATCATTAGATTTTATTAGCAAGATGCAAGCAGACAATCATAACTAATCAGAATTTGGTGGTGAGTGGGAAATGCTGAGTTACCCTCAGCTTTGTTAGTTGCTTCAGACCAGGAGCAGGGCTGACCCTGCTCATGTTCTGTACAGGAGGGTAGAGCAAGGAGGCAGAAATCTAAAGCAAATCTAATGTGTTTGATTGATTGAGGGTTTGGTTTGTTGGTCAGTGATTTGTAAGCCTGTTATTATAGTTAACAGGGTTATTGGTTTCACTTCTTACAATTACATGTTGTCTTCATCCCTTAAGGAAGATGCATGCAAACATAAACTGACCCAAAAAAACAAATTGAAAAGTTTTGGATGTGCTGAGGAATTAATTCCGTTATTTAGTAATTTCTATTTGTACTCTTTTTGTTGTTCTTTAAAAACAAAATTTGTGTCTAGTGGAAAGTAAGTGAGGGTGTTTTGACCTGATACCCTGGGGACATAAGTGATTTTGGTTAATGCCTTTCAACTTGGAAGGCAGAGGAAGCTGACCTGAAGCAGTGATTACCTTTTTCATAGAGGTAATGACAAATACCTAAGACAGTAAGATCATAGCATCTTTCATTCACTGGACTGTTTTCCAAACTAATGTCTGCCTGACATATATGTGTTATGATTTTTCTCAAGTGTTGGTGCTGAACAGATGAAAGAATCAAATGGACATGCTTTGGGGTTTCAGATTAATGCAGAATTTAGTCCTTTTTTAAAGTGATTTACTCCTAGTGATCAAATGAGAGCTTTGAATATGTGTGTATAATTTTCTTCCGTTTTTTTTTTTTTTTTTTTTTTCAGAGGGCACTCCCAGAATGTCAGGGTGTCATTACATTCCATACACAATCTCTTCAGTATCGTCTGTCTAAGCTGACAAAAAAAATGAAGAAAATGTGTACAGCAGTTACAGAAAATGATTCATTCTTTAACTTGGTGGAAAATCTCGACCAGTTCACAGGTTAGGTTTCCTTGTGATTTCCATACCACAGTTGACCTCTATAATCTAAATGGAACAAATCAGAAAAAACTGCAGATACATAGTTATCTTCCTAGAATGTCTTCCCACAGCTGCTTTGTGTACATTAGATTTTCAATCTCATACCTTCGTCTCTTGTCTTCTGTACAGGTGGTATTATTGTTTCTGTAGCTGAGCTGCAAAATTTAACATTTGATCAGACAGCAACTAAGGAGAAGCAGAAATCAGAGGCAAAGCATATTCAGATGCAAAAGCAACGGGCTTTGTCAGATCTCTTTAAAAGCCTTGCTAAAACAGGTGAGCATCAACTGAAAATGGGCTTGGTTTAACAGTAGAGTTCTTGAGCATTTTACTGTCTTTGCCAGTATATTTAAATCCACCATAATATGATGCAAGGTAACACCTTTAGCCTCAATTCATCAGCCTTTTCATGTCTTAAAAATGAACCCTAACTCAGCTTTTTTAAAAGGACATGGAGCAGTGAAAAGTCCTTAATGTACACAGGTCTGTGTTAATCTTCTTTCAGCTGCATTGTTCAGCTCAAGATAGCTCAGCTACAATGTGTTCTTACATTACAAAACTTGCAGCATGTTCAAAATAATAACATTTGATGTCTTGCTACCTACTGTATGAGTGATATTTTTCATATAAGAGACAAGGGCATCAAAGGATGTGTGCTTGAAATACCATTCCAGGTTTGTCATACCGGAAAGGTCTGTCCTGGTCCCGTTCAGAAGATTACCAGAAAGTTCTCTACCTTCATCCACTGGACTTGTGTAGTGCATTGGCTGCAGGGAATTGTTCACATGAACTGGATGCCATGTATGTACACAGGACTTTTCACCCTCAGATTGTGTGAATTGCAGCTGTAATATATAAAATTTATGGCATGTTGATTTAGACTGGGATTTCTGGACTATTTTTTTCTAATTAAGTAATTAATTTAGGATTTTGCATATTCCCTTCCTTCCATTATTTCTCAGTTTGGTATGTCCAGCTGAGAAAGGATTTGGGATTTTTTGGTTTTGGTTTTGTTTTTTGGGGTTTTTTTTTTAGTTTGTTTGTTTGTTGGTTGGTTTTTGTTTGTTTGTTTGTTTTTGTTTTGGGGTTTTTTTTTCTAAATTTGCACTTTAACAGCTGTACCCTCAGTTTCATTCTTTCCATGAATTAGATTTCAGTTAGCCCTCCACTGTCCAGTCTTGCCTGGGATGCTTTGCTAGCAGTATGTTAGAGTGTAAACTGCTAATGATTTTATTGAAGGTGAGCTGTGATTTTCAGGGATTACTTCTTTTTGTCTTCATTAAATAATGGGATATTTCATGTGAAAATATATATACTTCGAAGTGGGCATTACTGGAAAAGTTTTCTTAGGGGAAAGATGCTTTTTCAGGATTTTTTAAAATTGTTGCTCTGTCAACAAGTTTTGTCATTGAGACATGCTAGTTATTGTCCTTCTGGGATGGAAGCATTTAGTTTATGTGTCAGGGTGAAAAGAAAGACTTCTGTACGAAGCTGGATTTAGCTGCATGGGGGGGGAAGAAAAACTATCACTATTAAAGCATTAAATAGTATTCAAAGATAGAGATCTTGCTGCTGTTGCTTAGGGTTTAATTAGAATTTAGTTTTAAAATTTAATGTTTTCGTAAGACTAGAATATTTTAGAGAAAATGAATTGTAAGATCAATGCATTTTCAAAACAACAAATTTCAGGCAAAACTGTTGGGCTGAAGAGCTGATCTGGTGGCTCCAGCATGCTAAGGTACCATAATACCAATTTTAAGACCATACTTTTTTGTGCTCTGCCAGGTTGCTGACAGAGATTTCTTCTGCCTGGGATGGATGCCAGAAGTACTTCTATCGCTCACTTGCACGTCACTCTCGGCTCCAGACAGCATTGTTAGCACCTGCCAAGGTAAAACCAGAATCTTAATTCTGTTAACTTCACTTTACCAGCTTGGACTGAAATTCCCTAGTAGCAAAAAGGTGATGGGAGATAATGCTGTGTTGTGTAATATGCTACTAAGTACGACACTAAATATGACACTTCTGTACCACTCATTAAATGCAGCATGTTAAAACCTGTTTTATGAAGGGACAAAATTGGTTTAGGGAAAGGAGTTTATGATCTGTTCAGTGTACAGTGTGTTTCATTCCAGCAGATCCCTAATTGCTACTTTTTGTGCATGAAGAAGCTCATGAAATGCTGAATCCAAGCTTGTAAGGAAAATGAGCCAAGTGTTATTCAGTGTTCTTGAAGAAACCAGTTTATAACTGGGCGTAACTGAAGTCTGTGTCCAGCATAAGAAGTGCTAATATATTTCTTCATTTTAAGATTGGTCAAAAACCAGTAGAACAGACACATGACCTCTGCCAAACCAGAACCATTTTTCCAGAATTTCAGGAAAAAAGCATCTGTTCCAGATATTCTTTCTCTCACTATGCTTTACCCCTGGTTTTACAACATGATCTTGTTGAAGTCACACCTGATGCTGGATACAAATAGTGGAACATGACTGTGATCAGTTATGCTCTGTTACAACCATTGATTCTGAGCCTCAAGATGTGACTGTTTCTAACGAAAGGAGTGCAAGTTATTGTTGGTGTATCTGGTAAAATTAATGGTTGTAGCATTGGTCATGAATGTAAAGCATTTAGGCTAGTATTTCTTCAGATTTTAATCATTATTTGTATAAGGAATCAAATTCCTTATAAGAATTGCTGCAGTGGAATGAAATGTAATGTAACTGTTGCAGAAGTTATTTGAAAGGCAAATTTGTATGCAGGATATATGGAAGATGCAGAAAAGATGAAGGTGGGGAAACTAATAATTGTAACTCTAGTCTGCATGTTAAGACTTGTCTAATTAAACCATAATCTTTCAGCCTGCTCAGTGAAGTGGAGGCACAGAGACTGCTGTTGTCTCATTGTTCATCTGACTGTTCTCTCCCACTTTTTCTGTCTCTGTTTTGTTTAGGATATTGGACTAGGTAGCATTGAGCGATGCAAAGGGTTCACTGCACACCTCATGCAGATGCTTGTGAGACAGAGGCAATCTCTTACTGCATTGACAGAACAGTGGATCTTACTCAGGTATTTTCTGTCTTCCAATGTTTAAATGTTGGTAAGAAGTTTTGACAGTAAGCAGATCAGTTCAAGAAAGACAGAAAAAAACGTAGAAGAAATCAACTTTTTCCTCTGCTTCCCTATATTTCTCCTCTCCTCACTTAAGCCTAGATCAAAAAGTTTTAAAACTAACCTATCACTGCAGCCAGTATTTTGGAATTAAAATAATTTTGTATAACAGGTGAGGCATAAATGTGAAATAATTCCTGTAGATAATTACACAGTTAAACTATTAAACTTACAGATTGTTATATCTCTCTCATTTGGTATTGACCTAAGTTAATTTTGTTTACATTCAAGTTGTTGGCTTGACCTGGGGCAAATAAATGATCTAGGTGGTATTTTGAGCCAAAATAAATAAAGCATCAACAGCTTACAAAGAAAAATTGTAGCAAGGCAGGACATATTAGATGCTGTGTCAAAACTATAAAAGGAATAGTGTGCAAGAATCTTTCTTACTTGACGTGATTTTTCATTTCATTGCTAGAGTCATTGGAGTCATTGCAAATGCCACCTTTGTTGATCACATTTGTGCTCAGCACTCTGTAGTCCATAAGAAGGAATTCTGGACTTACATTACTGGTGCAAAATTTATTCTAACCCCAGGAACTTGGAAAAAAACCAAATAAACAGAAAGCCCCAACTAAACAAGCTCCTCTGCTTTATGGTCACAAGAATAGTAAAACTTTAAGACACATATCTGCATTACTATGACTTTATTGCAAATCAGATTTTCAGGGCTTTGTAGTACTTCATAATTCAAGGAGGGGAAAAAAATCATGAACTAAACAACCTTTTCTAAGAAAAACCTATTGTTTTCATTTTTCCAGGGAAGCTATTATCTAGATTTTTTTAAAAGTTAATTCAGTTAAAGGTAGGGCTTTAAAAAGGAAGTATGACATAAAACTCAGTGATTATAACTTCTCTTTCTTATTTTTTAACTAGGAACCTTCTGAGCTGTATACAAGAGATAGATTGTAGGTTGACTGCTGACAGAGACTACAATGCAGCATTTCCTCCTCAAGACAGCATTCAAAGCTGGACGGACAGACTGCAGCACCTTTCCATGCAGTGTGTGATGGTTCTCCAGGAGCTGTCTTGGTTTATTCAGTGCTGCCCAAAAGAGGAGTCAGCCACATGCAATGACAGTGAAAGGACTGATGTCAAACCAAACATTCCTCAGAGTTCAGTACCTGAAATGGGTAATGTTCTTGTGGGAATACCTGACCTGGTTCCCTCAGATCTGAAACATTTGTCTCCAGTAACAATGGAGCGATTGCCTCCTGGATGCAGGATGCGAAATAAGGATCAGTTGTGGCTGCAGGTAGCTGCACAATTGACTGCAATGATGGCAGATGTGAAAGCTGTGAAGGCAGAAGTGGACAGAGTAAGACAACAATCACGTGAGACCTCCTTTTATTCCTGGTGAGTTCTACACATGAATATCTCTTCTGTTTTATGTTCACATAATATGCATGAAGTAATTTTGAAAATTTTCACCTACACATGTATTGAAAAGTGGGTTCAGATACTCTTCAGACATTTTTACCTTCTTTTTTTTTTTTTTTTTTTTTTTTTTTTTTTTTTTTTTTTTTTTTTTTTTTTTTTGCAAAAGGCAGTGCCTGACTCTTTAAAGAAATATTTGTCTTCTCCCACACCCCTGACAAGTGAAAAAAATTTCTGTCTCGGCTTCCTACTTGGTCATTGGTCTCTCAGGATTTTATCCCCATAGCTCCATAGATAATGCAGTGTATTTAAACTATAAATTTAATGAAGAAATTTTCTTTTTAAAAGACATTTGGAGCCTATTTAATAACAACCTTCTAATTTTCTCTCTGCTTCAAAGTGTGAATGTAAGCCTGTTGTCAAAGTTTTTATTTAATAAATTCACAATGGAGATAGGCTGCCTCTCCCTTATTCATGCCCAAGAAAAGGTTTAATCTTAAGTTGGACTATCGCACTGTTTGTTCTTCTTCCAGTATTACGGTATTTCTTTTGCAGGAGAGACTTTGAAGTTTGCACTTCAACTGTGAGTTGTTTGCTGGAAGTCTCAGCCCAGTTACAAAGCATAGAGTCCCTGTTTCTTCCGAATGGGCAAGACAGAGAAGCTGCAAATAAGATGGCCCTAATCAAGAGCCTAAAGTATATACAAGAAGAAGTTAATAACACATCTTCAGACTTCACAGCCTGGAGAACACAGCTTCTTGCTTCTGTGTCAGATTGCAGTGGTAAGGATAATTTTTCTCTACCTGATTTGTAGTGTTGGTGAAGACATAAGAATTTGTTAGTTTAGTTATTGCTGAAGGTGGTCCCATGTTCCTTCTGATATCCAAGAACTTCATTAAATTAAAACTTGCAAAATTTAGTCCAGACCTTATTTGTGCAGTATAATTTTTTTACAATCTTTATTAGTGATGGATCTTGCACCATAGTTGTAGGTCAGGATTAGCAAGGAGATTTTGGTAGAACTGTATAGTAAAAGTTGCATAGCGCTGCCATTGTCCTTGCATAAAGGAAACATAGGAACCTCTAATCTGATGTGTTTCCATATAAAACTGCCTGTGTTATGGTTCAAAAGGAAATCAACAGTCGGATGAAGAGTTTGTGGAGCAGTTCTCAACAAAAGTGGAAACTGTTATCCGTGCTGTTCTGTATGCTGTTCAGTGTTTGGTAGAGAGAAAACAGGAAGGTGGAAAAGAGGAAGAAAAATCTTCAGAGGAAAATGGTAAGTTTCTCAATATACCTGAGTGGGGAGCAGAAGAGTTTAAACCATGCAAACCTTAAAATTTCTTAATTAGTATATGTCAGAAGTACCAATACACAAAGAAATTGCTATTTTAATAGAAACTGTGTATTTAAATAGTGGATATTTCTAGATTACTTGCTGTAACATTTTTAGAGTGTCTGACTTGATCTCCATTTTTCTAATGTGTTTCTAACAAAGAGGATGCAGCCTTCCTTGATGTGATTAAAGCCGGACATATAACTAAACTTTTGGATGAAGATCTGTCTGCTGATTTGGAGTCTTTACATGTGCAGAAGGCAATTTTAGGTGTTTCGGAACTCCTGGAGATGCTTAAATCTTACAGGGAAGACTGCACTTCATATAAACAGAAGGTAAAATTTTTATTTTCAAGAGTTTTTTGGCTTAGAAGTCTTGAGATTTGGAATTGTGAACTGCTTTGGTGGTTAAATGTGCATTGCTTCTTCTTGCCCAGTGCCTTAGAACTAGAAGCATGTGAGAAACTGTGGGCAAATAAAGGTAGTCTTCTGTAGTGCAAAAGCCAGACATTCCTGTAGTAAGAAGACAAAGTTCTAGTTTTTGTGGAAAATCTAGAAAAAGCTCCAGAAACATTATAAATTATGCTTCAGCTCACCTACTGATATTTCTGCTTTGAGCATCTGTTTTCAGTCACTGTCATGACCCTCTCTGAGGTGCATGTCAGTAAGTACATGTAATGACTGACAGCTGTTTTTTGTTTTAACTGTAGTTCTTCAACCAGTCCTGCTATTTGCTGGTGCGTCTAAAGCCCATGGTCTGCAAGTATTCAGACCTCATCCTGTTCTACCTCACCATTTCACTGGCATCTCACAGGAGTACTGGAAAACTGCTTTCTGTTCTAACCAGCATTTTTACAGAGCTTGCTCTAAAAGTAAGTTATTAGAGGTAACAGTGGGTGTATGGCAAGGTTATATTTAATGTGTAGAAGTCTTGAGTAGAAACTAAGCTGAAAAAATGTGCTTAATACTGAGGAAGATTTTGAGTTTCTGTTTGCCTTTGCAGGGGTTCTGTCTGCCAAAAGAATTACTTGAAGATGAAGCAGGAGAGGGTGCAACAGAGTTCCATGACTATGAAGATGGTGGTATTGGAGAAGGGGAAGGCAAGAAGGATGTGAGCGACAAAATAGAAAGTGAAGATCAGGCAGGTGTTTGGGGTTGATCTTGTTTAATTGAAGTGAAACTGAAAAAGCTCTTGAAATTCATGGTGTGGATGTCTTGGGTAAAAGGAAACACGAAGTTCTCTTCAGTTTTCTGTTTATGTTGGCTTTTATCTTTGCATATCAGCTTATAAATATTGTTGGGATATAAGCTCTTAATATATAGACAAGATCCATTGTAATGTTTGGCTTTACCGTTGATTTATAGATAGAAGACAGTTTCAAAAAAGATGAAGAGAAGGAGAAAGAGGATCAAAATTCTAAACCAGATATTGAAGGAGAAGACAATGCAATTGAAATGTCTGAAGACTTTGAAGGAAAGATGCATGATGGAGAATGGGAGGAAAAAGGTTTGGTTCTTCCATTATGGCAAACTTATACAAAATGTTATAGATCAGTACAGCAATGGTTGGAGATTTCCTATAACGTGCACGTGTCTTTTTCAGCATATATCAATTAACTGAATGGGGTGATGTAATTAAGGTTCAAAGTATGATTGCTTATTTTCTTCTAAAGTCAACAAAAACATTAGCTTACTCTCTTCTGTACTGAAACATATTCCGAACTTTACACAGAAGATGAGGAAAACTCAGATGAAGAGGAGGAACTGGATAAGCAGATGGGCAATCTTGATAATGCTGAAGCTGATGATAAACTAGATGAAAGGCTCTGGGGGGATGAAGATGATGATGACAATGAAGATGCTAGTAGTAAAACAGAAGAAACTGGACCAGGAATGGATGAGGTAATAAGGAACCGGGTGGGAGGAAAAAAAATATCAAACTCATAGCCTTAGAAAGGGATAATTTCAGGGAATAAATTATATTGAGTGTTGTAGGTTTTTTTTCTGTAGGAGATGATGTCACCGAGATGTTGAAAAATGGATAATCTAATTGAGTTTCTTTTGGATTTATTAATAGGAGGATTCAGAGCTTGTTGCAAAAGATGACAATCTGGGAACAGGAAACAAGGATAATAAAAAACAGCCTCCCAAGAATGAGGAAAAAGAGCAACAGGAAGAGGACAGTGGAAATGAAGAGAAAATCCATGAACAAATTGATGAGGTAAAAATTATTTGGACTACATGGAGTGTCTTGCTGTTAAACCACATTCTGTTGCTCAGAATTTGAAATGCTTTTTTTAAATAGTGAAGCAGCCTGAAAATGTTAGTTCATTTCAGAGCTAAAAGTAAACCAAATTGTATCCGTTATAATACATGTTTATTTTCTGATTCATATTCCAGAAAGGATTTTTTTTTTTTTTTGGCAGTACCCTCAACTTTTAATAGCTGCCAAAACAGGCTTTGCACTGAATTAATGTTTTCATGGACAAAGCTTTAAAATTCTAATTCTGTTGTGCTTAGCAACAGAAACACATTAGTATGCAGGAGTACATTTAGCATCTCCAAGAGTGCATATTCTGTTTAGAATGTTTCAGCTTGGAAAATTGGCCTTCAAACACAAAACATGCTGGTTTTAAGTGCCACCAATTTATGTAGATGCATTTGCTGAAATTGATCTTTCTGCTCTTCATGCATGAGCATGTGTACCACTGGAAATCCACTTCTAACTGATCAGAATGTCATATTGTATCCAGCATTTCTTTGTCCTACAGAATACAACAGTACCTTGTTTCTTGTCTTTGCCTATCCTCCCACTTAGTCCATGCCTGTTAATTTTTCCCCCATTCTTTTGCTCACAGCGTGAGTATGATGAGAATGAAGTAGATCCTTACCATGGCCAGCAAGAAAAGGAGCCTGAAGTTGAACCTTTGGACCTTCCTGATAATTTGAATCTGGAGAGTAATGAGAAGAGTGATGAGGAGGATGAAGGTACACCTGAAAATCTCTACAGATTCCTGGAAGAAAGCCACATGGACGTGGGGGGGGACAATCAGATCATGAGCCCTTTTTGTCTATAGAAAGGAGAGAGATGGTGTAGGATTCTGTATAACCACCAAGAAGCTGCAAAATCATTTGTGCATCGAAATACCAACATACCAAATGCAGGCCAGACAATAAGTCAGCATTACATTTTTCCTTTACCTCCCTTTCATGCACACTGTGGAGCATGCTTTCTCATGTTATTCAAGTGGTACAGCCTAACTTACACTGGAATCTCCTTATTTAATTGTCTAGTTGCTTTGGGTTTTGTGGTTTTTTTTCTATTATATTTTCAAATATTTGTACTCTTTAAAAGTCAATTGACCCTCAGGAATATTAGGTTAATGGAAGTTAATAGGAATTCATCCTGCTGTACTGCTAGCTAGAAATAATTGTGACTTAAATGAATTACCTGGCTAGAGAAAACACAGATTCTGTGCATAGAATTCAGTATTTTATGGGTTTTTGATAGGCTGGACAGTTTTATTTCAGATATCTGTAGTATTTACTCTCTCTGTACTTCAAAGTTTTATATACCTTTCTGATTTTTTTTAATCTAGAAGAAGAGAATGATTTTGAAATAGATGAGAAACCTGTGGATTTAAATGAGGCAGAGAAGACAGAAGAACAGAATGAAGAGGATACTGGTGAGACAGGAGATGATCAAGATGCAAAAGCAGCTGAAGAAGGCATTTCTGAAGATAAAGAGGAGAAGGAAGATGAAGGAGACAAAGATGCTCATGATCAAGAAGAAAAGGCAGGGAACACTGAGGATACAGAAGAGGAGGAAGAGTCACAACCTGATGAGAAAAATAATGGATCTGCTGAAGATAAGGGAATCCCTAATGAAGATCAAGGCTTTCAACCTCAGGTACAGTGTAATAAATAAAAGTGTGATTTTCTTTTTTTTTTTTTTTAATTGCCTTATACAAGATTTAAGAAGTGTATGTCCTCTGTGATACTCCAAAACAAATTTGACATTGAATACATACAATGTTAGTGGGAGTCTTCATCAAGGTAACAAGAGCTATGCTTATTAAACATGTGTTTCTGCTATCTGTGTTCCTGCTGCCTCCTCAGTCTTGTGTTAGAATGGAACACACTATTTCAATTGGAAAGGACTTACAGTGATCATCTAGTCCAATTGCCACCTCAGGGCTGACCAAAAATTTAAGTATATTATTAAGCACATTGTCCAAATGCCTCTTAAACAGTGAGAGCTTTGGAGCATTGACCACCTCTCTAGGAAGCCTGTTGCAGTGTTTGACCATCCTCTCAGTGTGATACTTAAGTCCTCATGACCATTCCCATGCATCCTATCACTGGGTACCAGGGAGAAGAGATCATCACCTCTCTCTCAATGTCCCTTCCTCAGGATGTTATACAGAGCAATGAGGCCACCCTTCAGCCTCCTTCTCTCCAAACTAGACAAGCCCAAAGTCCTTAGCCACTCTTTATGGGACATTGCTTCCAGCCCTTGCACCACCTTTTTTGCCCTCCTCTGGACACATTCAAGGACCTTCACATCCTTTTTAGCTGTGGGGCCCACAGCTGCACACAGGACTCAGGTGAGGCTGCACCAATGCTGAAAGCAGTGGATTCACCACCTCTTTTGACCAGCTGGTGTTGCTGTGTTTGATGCACTCCAGGAAGGGGATTGCCCTCTGGGCTGCCAGGGCTCCATGCTCACTCACACTGAGCCTGCTGTGAGCCAGCATCCCCAGATCCCCTTTCAGGGCTGCTCTCCAACCATTCCTCTTTCCAGTCTATACTTGAGCCCAGTGTTACTCTGCCCTCAGTGCAGAATCCAGCATTTGGACCTGTTAAATTTCATCCCCTTAATCATAGTCCAGTGCTCCAGTCTATTTAAATCCCTTTGCAAGGGGCCTTTTGTCCTTCAAGAGAGCCCACAGTACCCCCCAGTTTGTATCAACAAACTTACTAATGGAGCATTCGACTCCTGCATCTAGATCATTGATAAATACATTAAACAGGACTAGTCCTGGAGCTGAACCCTGAGGAAGAGCACTGTGACTCTCACTAGATGAAGCCCTATTCACTACAACTATTTGAGCCCTGGAATCCACCCAGCACACTGTGAATCCATTCATCCCATAGCTGGACAACTTGTCCAAAAGGATGCTGTGAGGGACACTATCAAAAGCCTTACTAAAAATCCAGAAAAACTACATCCACTGCCTTCCCTTCATCTGCTGGGCTGGTGACCTCATCAGAGAAGGGATATCCAGTCAAATAGGCCTTTCCCTTTGTTAACCCATCCTGACTGTGCCTAGTAACTGTGTTTGTCTTTCAGTGCCTTCCAAAAACACACACTTCTCAATGTTTTCTAGAGTGTTAAAATAATCTGATGTTATTTCAGGAAGAGGAGGATAAAGATAATTCAGAGATGGATGAAGAGATCCCTGAGGCTGAGGAAAGAATGGAGCATGAAACACAAGGGCAGACTGGGCAAGAAAATCTGCAGAGTGACAGTGCTGTTGAGCTGGCTGGAGAGGCCTCAGAAAGAGACCAGTCTAAAGAGGTAAATTATGTAGAAGTGTCTGAGTTAAAAATGCTGAATTTGTGAGTATGTTTTCAAGTTGAAATCAGGGAACTGCTGCCATAGATTTTAAGAACTGGGTGCAAGACCTTAGTTTATACCAGTTATAAATTCACTGAAAAAAAACCTCAAAGACCATGTAGATACCCTACATTTTCACTGCTGTAAAGGTAAGTTCAGGGTAATTGTTGAACTGTAGAAGTGGCTTGTAAGATCTCCATAAGAATTATACTTATACTTGCAGCTATGAGCCATTGGTCATTCAGAACAGAATATAGCAAAGCATTGCAGTTTAACATCTGGAGATTGTTTACAGTAGTTTCTGTTTTTGTTTACACTTAAAATTTATTTCTTTTTAGGAAAGTGGAACTGGAGCTTCAAGTGCAAATCAGTCAGAAGGCCATGAATCCACATGCATGGCCCGGATGGCTTCTCAGAAGCAAAGCAGAAAAAATACACAGGTTCATCTCTTCTTTTAAACTTTTATTTAAATTGTCTTAATATTAACCAGCAAAAAGGCAGGACTCAGGTGCTCCTTGTTAGAACATTGTTCTCATTAGTGGTGGGTTACACCTCTCTTGAAGTTCATGGTGTTAATTTGTTCCTTTTCAGAGTTTCAAGAGGAAACCTGGCCAGGCAGACAATGAGCGCTCCATGGGAGATCACAATGAACGCATCCACAAGCGATTGAGAACCGTGGAATCCAGCAGTGAAATAAAGCAGGACACAACTCAGCCTAAACAGAACGTGGAAGAGGCTGATGCATTTGAACATATTAAACAAGGCTCTGAACACTATGATGCACAGACATACGGTACAGTGGTATTTGTGTGTGAAGAGTTGTCATTGCAGAATTGAATCCCGAAATGCTCATATTTGCTGTAGCTTTCCCTGTTTGCTTTTTAAAGTTACATTTAACAATCCTTGCTTTGGTTAAAGGTGCCACTCAGATTTAAACTAACAATAACACTTTTGAAAATGCTGATTTGACTTACAAAAATGAATTTTATTAAGATAAATGTCTTTACAATTTATTCTGTTCACTTCATCTAATCAAGGCAGTAGCTTACTGACATGACACAGCACAACATAGTGAAAGATAAAACAGTGGTTTGAGCCTCAGATCCTTTCTAAGTTCACTGTAACTGATAGGTAGTACCCTCAGAATGCAACTTTTTTTTTGCTTGACTACTTCTCCTTCCATTTTCCTCTTGACAAGTACTGTTGTCTTTGTGCAGATGTGGCTAGCAAAGAGCAAGAAAAACCAATTGTGCCTCCTGAAGAAAAGGAAGAACAAGACTGTGAAGATGCAGTAATGGAAACAGAAATGCAGGACGAGGATCTCAGAGCAGTAGATACTGAAGAGCTGAAGCCAGAAAAAAAGTCTACCTCCCCTAAACCTCCTGGTACATTAACTTAAAAAGTATTCTAAATGCATGCTGATATGGATCTTTAGATGTATACGTAGGTATTTAGATTTGCATGTAGTGGATATGTTTCAGAAGGCTAAATTAAATTGATTCCTGCTCTAAAATTGATTCCTCTGCAGCAGTATTCTTACTTTTGCCTAATAACCAGCATTAGCCTTTGCTAAATTGATTGAGTGACAGAGGGGTTTGCTGCTTTCTTTCAAGTTTAATGGTCTCTAATCTTTATCCACAACTTTGAAGAAATAAAAAGCAAACACTTCCCTGCTGTTCAACACAGTGCCAATTCACTTAATTAATTGGCATTTAACAATGCATTCCAGTGTCACCACAAACAGCACCACATAACTCAACTGTTTTATGTGTACCTAACTTCTGGCAAAAAAATCCCAAAAAAACAAACCAGCAAGAAATAGAGGAGCTGGTCTGAACAACATCTGGTAAGGTAGCACCAAACTCACTGCCTTCTTTCTTAAGTGGGAACAGAACTGAGCAGCTAACAGAAGTAGTTGGTAGAAAAGATAGGTCTGACTTGTCAGCCACACGACCCACTCCCCATCCCCCCACCTCAAAAAAAACCCAACAAAATAGCTAGATAGGTACTTGCCAATTGCAACAGAAATTGTATTTTTGATGAATCTTAAGTAAATGACACCATAGCTTGGAATTTTTGAGTTTTCTTCATGAACAACACAAAGCATAGCTGAAGAGGGGAGATAAGTTTTACAAGCCTGCATTCTTGCCTCCCACTCCCTTGAGCTTTAAATACTTAAATCTCTTGCTAGACTCTTTACTTACGGTACAGGTGTGCATGTAATCAGTCTGCTTGTTTTTCCACATGATTCTCCAACTGTGTGTTCTGAAAAATTAGTCCTCAAAACATGTCCTACAATGTCATTATTTTTCTCCTTTAGAATAATTCTAAAGAAATGAGTTGTTAAACAGTGCAGTACAGTAGAAACAGTAATAAAGCAAGCTCTAGTCCATTCCTTAATTTGTAAATTGATTTTTGATTTATAGAACACGGTTCTGTTAAAAAATTAGAGCATAAAAGATAAGCAAAGATTGCCATTTTTAATGGTGGTTTTCTGACTGTTCTCAGATGACTTTATACCTTCTCTCATTCTGTCACAGAGGCTATGAGAGTCAATAAATGTACTTCACCAGTGGAACTGTCACTTGTTAAAGATTTGTTAACTATTGCTTTGTTTGGTAAGAGGTTTACAAGACAGAAAAACAATTTGCATTAGGAAATGCATGGTTTTCTGTTCCATTGAGTTGCAAGATGTATTCATCCCATTCCTAGAACTAAATATCTTAAAATTTGACACTTCTTTTAAAAGAAAGTATCAGCTGTATTATGAAGCATATGTGATGTTCTGTGAAAGAGTCGAGATACAATATTGCTTCTTTTATTGTGTGTGATCCATGAAATCAGTAATGAGTTTTGTGGTTGTAGGACCAGGTGACGTGGAGCCAGAGCTCCAGACTTTTGACTCAGAGGATGTCAATGACTCTGCACCAGAAAAACTACTAAAGGTGACTGAAGAGAAGCCAGAGAGAAGCAAGGACTCGACCATACACACAGCCCACCAGTTTCTGATGGACATTCCCCAGGTAGGATACCCAGTCTTGTCTTCTTTCAGGTACAGCAGGAGAAACAGATGGTTTTACTTGACCTGTGTTAATGAAACTGTGAATGCAAAAGAATTACTTTTTTTTTAGCCAACTCAGTACCTTGCTATTATTTAATGGCAGAATGAAAAGTAATACAGTGTCACATACACTGTTGTATATGCAGCTGAAAGATGCCTTTAAAATTATTAGTTCTACCCATCCTTAGCATGAAATTTTCTCACCTTTTTTTTTGGTAACGTTTTTGTTTTTCTAACTGTAAAGAACTGTTTTGCTCAGATGAATCTGCAGATCAAATGCTTGGGTAGAGTGGAAAGCAAAGGGTAAGGGTGTGTGGCCTGAAGATAACGAAAGGGTACATACAGAGTGATGAGAGAACTAGGCATCACTGACTTTAAAACACCATTGTGGACAAAGAATTGGCCTTACTTAATTCATTAAAATATATTCTGTATAAAATCTGATTGCAGGTATTGTAGAACCTTTCTGAGCTTTTCATGAATGTCTCAATTCAAAAAATACCATGGCCTAGAAAATCCTAGAGCTCCCTGTAACACTTGTGGTTTTCCAGTGCAAACCTCTGGGAAAAAGCACATTTTATTTATAAAGACCTATGGCATAGAAGCAGTTGGTGGTGGATAACCAGTTGATGAAGTAAAAATATTTTCAGTGTATGATTTTTTTTTTTTTTTTAGAGGATTGACTGACCTTTGATTCTTACAGTATGGTGTCCTAAGTGCACCACTTGGAGAGTGCTATTCTACTGTTTCTATGCATAACACAGAAAGGACTGTGCGCCAGCTACACTGGGTATTTCTATCTTAATGCCAAGTGTTGCCGCTTTTTGGAAAAAAGCTACTGAATGCTAAGTATTCTCCTGTTGTCAGAATAATTGTGGCTTTGGGATTTGTAGGTTTTTTCCAACTGGCGCACAAAATGTGAAACAGGAGAGGGAGCTCTTGCAGCACCATTTAAAGGGGAAAGGGAAAGAGGCTCCTGGGGGAAAAGTGCAGCTTCTCACCTTTCAGCAAAAGGAAGAGGAGAGAAATTCCCTCTGTGTATGTTCCCTCTCCCTTCCTTAAATGTGCAGTAGGTGACCAGTGAGACAGCTGCTGCTTCTTGAGGAATGAGAAATTACTGGGACTATTGAGTTTGGAGTCCTGTGCTTATTTTCCTTCATCTGTAAGCCTGCGGGTTATGCAGACCATGTACTGCTGTTTGGCCAAACTGGGGGTTTGTAAGTCAGGAATAGAGGCTGTCACTGAAAGCACAATGAAAGTAAAAGAATTATCATAAAGCTTGGCTGTCCTTCAACAGAATGGCTTATCAAATAATACTTAGTGCCAGGTAAGGAGGATGATGTTATTCAGTCTTCAAGTGGTTTGAATGAAGCCTGTAAAAAAATATAATTAAGTGAAGTATACAATGTTTTCAAAGATAGTAGTTGGGTGTAGTGTTCAGTAGTTTGGTCTCCATTATACTGTTGATGAATCTGGTGTTTATCAAGATCATTCCATTGATTTATCTTGAAATTCTATATTTTATTGTATTCTGTGTCAGTATTATAGATGTTCCTAGCTTTGTTTCTATATCAGTTATATCACATATGGAGATATTTGTGGGGAGGTATTTTTCCTTCACATACGTGGAAGCTATTAGAAAACGTGAACATTTAGAATCTTCATGTAGGTATTCAGGTATTTTTGTGTTTATAAGGAGAAGATGCATTTATACTTTTCTTTATAGTTTGTTATACTTTGGGGATCACCAGATGTGTAAACTTACTTTTTTGTCTTATGAAACTCATAACTTCACTTCTAGCACATCATTAGAGAACCTGAAGAGCTGAGAAAGGAACTTGAAAGGCAATTGGAAGCTTGGCAGACACAACAGCCTGGAACTCCAGAGGAGGTTAGTGATTTCATTTAAATATAAAACTGTTATAAGAATCCTTCAATGCATTATTTCATCTTCTTTTACTGCTAAAAACATTGAGGAATCCAAGCAGGCTGGAATCTAAATACTCAAAACCACATGATATAGATACTGTTTTTGTTGTTACGTTTAACTTATTTTGAAAAACATACTACATGATTCTTGAAGCAGGATGCTGTTTCAGATCTTGTTTTGAATGTGAATGCAGTTTGTCATACAAAACCCTCAGTTTTAGCTGGTTACAGCCTTCCCCTTACTGCACTGATGTTTGGTTTCTTTCTTCAGACAGTGTTCCTTATCTTGTTTTGTTTTTTCATAATTCACTTTAATTTCTTTGTGTGATGTTGTAGGAGAAGGAGGCAGCACAGCTGTGGCAGAAGTATTTAGTACTGACAGCTCCTCTATCACAGCAGCTTTGTGAACAGCTGCGGCTCATACTGGAGCCCACTCAGGCTGCCAAGTTGAAGTAAGTTGGGTATTTCTGAGGCTTCTGATTATAGACTCAGGGGTTTGGGGTGCTTTAACCTCTGTAAAATGGCAGCTTTGTCGTTGTTCCATTACAGTAATTATTCCTGTTTGCAAATGCCTTAAATTTCCTTGTATGCGAACATTAGGTTATTTTATGAAGCACAAACATGATATATAGTAGTAGGCACCCATCCTAAGGATATTGCCTGCTAATTTTTTTCTTCTGTGCAACAGGTCGACTTCGCCATTTGAAGTTAAGTCAAAGATTATGTTAAATCTCAAAGTGTTCTACATTGTTTGTAACATTAAATTATTATTTTTAAACATATATTGACTTGTTTCAAACTGGTGGGATGTAAATTCAAGGTCTGCCTTCCATTTTAGGTACCTAGATACAAACTTCTTTTTAAAACACTGAATATCCATCTTACATTAAAAATGTGGGGGATTTTTTAATCTATAACTAAATATCAGTATTAAAACTACTAATACTGGATTTGTTATGTTTAAAAAAAAAGAAACTTTTTGGTTCATATGCTTCACAGGCTATGAATTTCTAGAATGAGATATCTGCTCAAAACCCCTGTCACCATGTCTTTTTTCTCAACTTTCAGAGGAGACTACAGAACTGGGAAGAGACTGAACATGCGCAAAGTGATCCCGTACATTGCCAGTCAGTTCCGAAAAGACAAGATCTGGCTGAGAAGGACCAAGCCCAGCAAACGACAGTACCAGATTTGCTTGGCTATTGATGATTCCTCTAGTATGATTGATAATCACTCTAAACAGGTAAAATAAAACCTTGGGAGAAGTATGGAGAAACCACCTGTCATTGATGTGCATGGCAGTTGCTGACTTGTTTCATATACGGCTGGTGGCTGCTGGAAAGACTGATCATTCCAAAATATCTATTTTTCCAGTCCATGTGCTTGAACTCTTGTCACTTCATGCCTAAGGTTTATTAACAAAAGATCAGTGAAAAGTAGCTGAAAGGATGAGCTGTTAAGTTTGTTAGAGGTGTACATATCCACTGTAAAATTACTTTTTGTGGTCTGCAAAAATCTGAAACTTCCTTATCTGACAGTTCATTGGAGCACTAAATAGCCATTCATCATAGCCCACTTGTAGAGGTTTTATTAACTAAAATGGTGTGTTTCCTTCTGAACAGTTACTTATTTCATTAGCCTACCTAAAGTGGTGTCTCTAAATAAATAGCTGAAGCCCTCAAGCAGAACTAGTCTGTCTTTATGGCACTGACTGTCTTACATAAGACAGGCAGAAAGACAGGCAGTCTCTTCAATTATCTTTCTCGATGATAAATAATTTCAGTAACATTGTTCGTATTTAATACTGGGCTTTTAGTAAAACATTGATTATGCTATTTTTGATGCAACTTTTTTCTTTAATAGCTTGCATATGAATCCCTGGCAGTTATTGGAAATGCTCTGACTCTTCTAGAAGTGGGACAAATTGCTGTGTGTAGGTGAGTTTACTTGAAATCTTGATTTTCCTTAAGTATTTCAGAGTAGAATGTACATACCAGTTTCATGCTGTAATTTTCTCTTGTTTTCTAAAGTTTTGGAGAGACTGTTCAGCTGCTGCACCCGTTCCACGAGCAGTTCAGTGACCAGTCAGGGACACGGATATTGCGTCTCTGCAAGTTTCAGCAGAAGAAAACAAAAATAGCCCAGGTACACAAGAATTACTTTAGGGCAATAGTTTGTCCAGTCTTTTCCAGACAAGATATCAGCAGCTTCATGTTTTCATGATCACTTTGTAACACTAGTTTTTCTGTGTTTGAAAGTCTGAAAGCAGGTTAGATAACAAAGAAATAAAATGGTCATAATTTTGTAACATGAAGAATGTTTTCTCACTTTTTGTTCTGATGTTTACCACTTTTAAGCCTTCATCTTTCTCTGTATTGGGTCTTATAAAGTATTTTTGGGTACTGTTCTTAATTTTGATGGGGAGTATATGAGACTAGATACTTCTGTTTCAAGTTGAAGCCAAAGAAGTTCAGCCTAGAAATGGGATGTATATTTTCAGTTATGCCATTAGTCTCATCAGCAGTGTACTGTGTTGATGGCTTTGCTAGCATTGGGGAAAAAAATAAATTCTACTTGAAGGCTCTCTGAAGATTCTTTTCTTTATTAAGTACTTTTCTTAAAAGTACTTAATAAATTTCAAACAGGAGTTAATACAAGAAAATGCCAAGAACTGTATCTGTGTTAGGTGGTCTGACTGTTTTAGCACTTGAAATAGAGAAAGGTGTTCTTCAGAAATGTTTTCATTTTTAAGTTTATTGTTTTTATGATGAGAACTTGATGTCCTTATTTATTTCCTCTGCAGTTTCTTGAATCATCAGCAAATATGTTTGCTGCAGCACAGCAGTTGTCTCAAAATATTAATCCAGGTGAGGTTTTTTTTTGTGTTACTGTGCTTGTTGCCATGGCAGCAGAATGCTCACTGCAGTCCTAAAGTAGGATCCTGCCAGGAAGACTCCTAGGTCTGAAACACCACTTGCATTAGGGTTCACGAAACCCTTTGTGAAAATCAATGTTTGGTTGAAATTTAACTCAAAACCCGAGCGACAGCTACTTCAAATTTGTCAGTAATTCACTAAAATTTTGTGTAAGACTTTTTAAAAAGAGATGCCTTACCTGCCTCCCTTTACCTCCTGCTTGTAGACTGTGTTAAGGCCTAGACAGTGCCAGCTTGGACCATTTTCCAGCTTCCTAAGGACTTTGACTCTAGACACTTCTGCTCCTGCTTGAGAGCTTGAGTTCTCTAGGTATCCAGAAGCACACTGCTATGAGGAGGGAATTTGCCTCCTACCTGCCTTTCACTGTCCTGCAACCTTAGGTCACGAGGTGCTTGAATTTCTAAGAAAAGCTGGAAGGCTGCTTGCCTGGTGTCTTCCCCATAGTTAGTCTAAAAGATTGCTCTGTGATATTAAAAAGCTTGTCATGATTTTTTTTTTTTTTGGTAAGTTCTTGTCCTTGAAGTACTCCAAGAACTTGACAGTCTGAGATTTGTAATCCACAGCTGCTTTGCCACAGGATCAACAGGGTGTCATGTATTCTGAGGGGGAGCACCATCCAGTTCTGTTAAAGGAGGTGAGGATGCAGCAGCAATCAGGCTCTTAGGATTAGGGAGCTGGCAAGAGAAAAGGCTGTGTAGGATCCATCACTTCCTTCTGTAAAAAGACAAAGCCCTGTCACATTTGGAGCCTGTCTGCAAAGTGTGCTCTGCATCCCTCTGTAACAATTAGGGCTTGCATTCCTGACTGTAATTACTGTGATTTACATGCAATTAAAGGATGACAGATGCATAACTTAGAATGTACCTCTAGAGGGATATATCTGACTCTAGGGGCAACTTGGGTCATGTAACATGTCTCCAGAAGTGGTTGGTACTGAGGAACCCAGCATGGATGCTATGTCTGATGTTTCAGGACTAATTGAACTGTCTTGACTGTGCCTCCGAACTGATCTTCTGATTTATTTTCTACCAAAAATAACCCATTTTGGACAGCCCACGATTGTTCCCTGATGGAAGCCAAGCCTGTTAAAGTGGGAACAGCAGAGTAAAGCCTACATATGGACCCATAGGTACCTGCTTCTAGAGGAACTGATTTGAGCTCTATTTCATTGCAGCAGCTGGTGCTCTACTGAGCTAGTGGCTGGACCCTTGTTCAGTATTCAGCCAGTATTTAACCCCTAGGCATGAAAAACAAGGTCGTGACCAAGTCTGTTTGGTATTTTCCATGACTTTCATCCTTGATTATAGTAGTGATGGATGGTGGGGATTGTCTGTGTGTTGTGTGGAGGTGTCACCATCTCCTTCCCTCCATTATTTTCAATGGCATCACACATTACTTACTTTGTTGACCCACTAGTAACTGCAGCTTAATGCTAAGCCACAGAATTCTATTTAATCAAAGAGTTAATTTCCTTAGGAGTACTCCTTTTTCCATTATACCCACAGGGCAAACAGCAAAATAGGGGGTTTTGCCTTTTAAACTGATTACTCTGAACTTACTGGCATTTTAAATGTTCTTTGTGCTCAGAAACAGCGCAGCTGCTTTTGATTGTATCTGATGGAAGAGGCCTTTTCTTGGAAGGCAAGGAACGGGTGACAGCAGCAGTTCAAGCAGCTCGGAATGCCAATATCTTTGTTATTTTTGTAGTGTTGGACGACCCTAATTCCCGGGTAAGTGAACAAGGGAGAAGTATTCAGCTGCAGTGAATGAGATACTGATACAAATCTTTTCTTGTCTTTTATAGTGCCACACAGCTACCTTATCTTTTGTAGAGGTCAGAGATACTGAACCTAGTTGCAGTTTTCCACATCTGCCAGATCTGCCATTTCTTCCTACTGTGCTTCCTGTCTTTTGTATTAAAAAAAAAAATAAAATAAAAAAAACAGCTTCCAAGCCACAGAAAGGCTAAGACCTCCCATCTTCAAATGGAGTGGTTGTAGCTCTTGGCCACCAGGGAAGCAGCTGGCAGGTTCACAGATTTGGAATTTGAGAGATGCTTTGTTCCATCTCAGCTCTGGTTCAGCTTGATAATTTCTGACAGCAGTCCCCAATTGACATGACAGCTGGAGCCAGTATGAGATGAAACATTAGACAGAAGGGAGTATGTGAGAGTTATTTTGTGCCTCAGTTGGGAAAGCTGAGTCCTGCATCTGGTAATGGGGAAGAAAACTTAAGATATCCTTGGATGGGAAGGAAATATCTGGGAGTGTTCCAGGAAGGGTCTGTAGTGCAGTAAGTGAGCAAACAAACCTGACAGTGAATTATGTGGTAAAGACTTAATTTTGTGGTTTGTATTTTCTTCTTGTATCTGTGTTTTTGCATACGAAACTCATCTGCTATATTTATTGTTGAAAAGCTAACAGTTCTTCTGCTGACAAACAGCTGAAAGGTTCCGATGAAACCTGGCTGTGTGGTATCAAGCAAAAATTCTGGGTGTTTTTCATAAGCTTTTCTTTCTGGGGGCAAAAAGGTGCTTTCCATAACCTTTATTAATTTCTGAGCTGCTACACTGAGCAACTAAGAAGTTACTTTACAAGAAGCACAGCTGGAGATTAATCTGATTTTTGTCTTGGTAGTATTTGTTGAAATACTATGAAGTTGCTAAAGAATCTTCTATTAGAGCACTGCACAAATAAGAGTTGAACTCAGCACTAAAGAGCTTACAGACTCTCTTGGGAAGGCATCAAATTAATAAAACTAAAGTGCCAACAGTAAACTTAAATCATAAAATGCTAAGAAAAGATGGAATTTATTTACAGAATCTGGTATTGCAGAAGCTTAAGCTTAGTCTCTTCTAGCCTGTAATTCATGGATTAGTATACTTTCATCTAAAAGGGCAAAAGCATTTAAATGATTTTATGTTCAGCTTCTGATATGATTTACCATTGAACACTTAGAGCTTTTAATTGTGAAAGTATTTTATTAACTTTTATTCTACTGGGGGAGAATTAGAAGTACTTAGAAAATAGGGTAAATTCTATCAGTGGTCGTAGAATATGTGTGTCATTTAATAGTAACATCAGTACTTATTTTACAGGATTCTATTTTGGACATTAAAGTACCTATATTTAAAGGACCTGGAGAACTGCCTGAAATCAGGTCTTACATGGAAGAATTCCCATTCCCGTTCTACATGATCCTTAGAGATGTGAACGTGCTCCCAGAAACTCTGAGCGATGCCCTCAGACAATGGTTTGAACTGGTGACTGCCTCTGACACTCTTTAGACTTTGTAGACAAGGTCAGGACCCTATTGCTGCTGCTGAACTGCTGAAATACAGAAAACTGCATTTCATGGGAGGGGTCATAAAACTCTTCCTAACTGGGATTATCTTGTGGGAACTGCCCTGAGGCAGAGACTGTGTAAGAACAGACTGGTTTGGGTGCATCCTCCCTCCCACGTGTGTCAGGACAATTATGCAATGGTGAGACTGTGTCTCCTGCTATTCCCACAAGCAATGTAAGACTTGTCTCAACTTCTATTGTAGTAACTTATTACCTTAAAAAAAAATTGCAATATTAACATAGGTAATATTATTCCTGCTGCTCTCTCCCTGCTAAGTAAAACTTGTGTTGTTTCTGGGAAGGCATTTCTGCATTAGAAGTTGGGGTTCTTCATTATCACCCATGTGGAGACGCCTCTGGGAAGGAAGGAGTGGTGAGCACGAGAGGTGATGGTTTGAATCAGCCAAAAAAAAAAAAATACTCGAATACTTGAAACTGTTCTTCGGTTTTAACATGGCCTTTTTAATTATTGCGCTTTTTTCCTGACGATAGCAGCAAGGAGTTTTCTGAATCAGGCCATAATGCTGATCCCTGCCTTACCACTTTACACTGTGAAGTTTGCCCCGGTCCGAGGCAGGCGTTGGGGATGTTTTGTAACTCCAGTGTCTTGGAGCACGGACGTGATATTTCACTGCAAAACCTATGCATCTTGTATCGCCTGTACTAATAAAGAGAGGTACCGCTCTTTGTAATTATGACGTCTGTGCCTTGAATTGATCAACGCTTCGGTAAAGCCACCGCCCGTGCCGCGGCCCTGCACGCTGGGACGAGGCAGGAAATGGCGGCCGTGGCCCCGCCCGCGCGGGGCGGGCTGGGCGGCCCCGTGGCGGGGCAGGGGGAGGGGCGGAGCCGCGCCATGGCGGCCGGGCGCCTCCCGCCGGGCGCGCTCACCCTCAGGCAGGTACGGGCGGGCCGGGGGGGGGGGGGGTCGGGCCGGCAGCGTCTTGTAGAAACGACGGGGAGCTCGGCGCTTGTTTAACTATCCGTCGATGCAAAACGCCGGGGGTGCAGCTCGCAGCACTGTCGTGGGGCAGCGGGCAGACCTCCCTGTCTCCTTGCCAGTTCCTGAGGCGGCAGCAGGTCCTTCAGCTGTACCGCAAGATCCTGCGGGCTATCCGGGAGGTCCCTGCTGAGCAGGATCGCCGCTACTTGAAGGACTGGGCCAGGGAGGAATTCAAGAGAAATAAGGATGCTACAGAAGAGGTGAGGATCGGGAATCCGCAACTCCGATCGCCTGCCCTCGGGAATGGTCACTGCACTGTCCTGTGTCTTGGGGGTTTGTTTTGTAGGTGTCGCTTCCACACTGGTGAGAAGTCTCCTGTTACTAATTCCTCATTTATGCGAATAAGTAATCCAGCATCTCTAAATGTTATTCCCCCCCCCTTCCCCTAGCTGTAGTAATGTTTCTCAAATTTCCAGAGAATAATCTGGAATTAAAAGACAAATACTCTGCTTACTCAAATCACAGATCAGGAAAACCATATCGAATAATATGGTAATTAATACTAACTTAGTAATAGTTAAGCTTTTTATACCTTTTTTTTTTGCTTTAATTTCACCTATATTCAAGCAGAGTGCAATCAAATGGGATGGTTTGGGATGTGAAGCAAGTGCGAAACACATAAGCCTTCACATTTCTTGTATGTCTCCTCTACCTCCTAGTTCATTCCCTTTTTTAGCCAGTGCTCAGGAAATTGGTGGCTGAATTACGCAGACAGACCCTCTGTCCTTAGATAATGTTGAGAGAAACACATCTCCAAAATGCTTGTGTACCATCCTTACGAGGGGCTTGCAAAGGCAGTACACGCACAGGCATAAAGAAAACCTTATTAGGAGTTTGAATCTTGTTAAAAACTGAGTTTCAAAACAAAGCCACAACCAAGTACTTTGCTAAGGAACTGGAGAAAATTAATCGATTTATTTACTTGGTTTTAACTGTCTCAGAGACAGCAGTGTTGTGTCACACAGAGAAGTAAATGACAGTAGTGCCAGTAAGAATTGTATGTATTTTAATGCGTTAAAAGTCTGCGTGCTTGTGTAAAACCCTTGCTGTGTATGGATGTACAGTTCACTAGATTCCATTCTGTTTTACAGGATGCAATCAGGATGATGATTACTCAGGGCAACATGCAACTTCAGGAACTTCAGAGAACACTTAGGCTGGCAAAATCCTGATCTTTATTTTGTTGACAGTTGGATTTTTATCTACTGAAAATAGGCAGAGTGTTTTTTCCAGAATGTGGTTAGAATGGCAGCCTTTGCTGGCAACTTGTTAATGTTTGAAGGAGGAATCTACCACTGGGGGGGGGGGTCTTTTTTCCCCTTCCCCATCCATTTCTCAGTTTGGCTACCCTTGGAAGTGGAAATCACTTGGACACAAAGGATATTAAAGAACTGCATGCATAATGTAGCATGTGCTTGCAGGAAAAGGAGAAAAAGCACAAAAAAATTACAACAGCTGTGTTAATGCCACTGGAATGGAAAATAAATATATGCCAGATTATTTTGTCTGCTTTTTAGTGTGGTAGCTGTAATTGGTAATACTCACTATGACAGCTCTTCATGTACTTACTGTGCCAAGAATTTTCACCAAAATTTGTGATTAGAAAAAGAATTTGGGATAAGTAAATTGGCCCAGAACAAACAAACATTAAAAAAATGTTTTGTGTGTAGATGCTGATTTTCAGTAATAGCTGAATAAAACTTAAAAGGGGAGGTCTTTATTTATGAAAATAGGATATTTTAGCCCCAGGGATGTTTATTACCAAATACCTTTAAACAAGTATTTTAAAAGTTTATATATAAAGAGGAGTTACAGGTAGAAAATACTAACTGCAAAAGTTGTGGTTTGTTTATTCAAACATTCCACCACTTCTAATTGTCAGCTTGCAACTGTTCTCACTTTCCTTGAGCTGTGGTGTATACTTTTTTTTTTCCCCATATAATTTAAAAATGCCTGGATGAGCTGGGGATTTTTTCCACATAACTAGACAGGCAGCAGTAGATCAATGCCTGACTCTTTTAGGTTGTGGTTCCAAGACATGCAGGAACTCTTCCCTCTCCCAGTCTGCTATTGTTTTTCCCTTAGGGAACACCCCTGCATTTCAAGGTGGTTTTCTGCAGCATTGCTGAGCTGCAGAAACTGGCAGCAAATTGATAAATAGGTATCACCACTGGCACCAGGGAAGGGACAGGACAGAATTCCTGGCTACAGGAGGAATGATCCCAGTGGGGAACAGGAGCTACAGTTCAGATCTGTATAGACTGAAGCCTCTGAGCTTCAGTCAGTGAAAAATAGGCATCTAAAAATGCTTCATTAGAAATTAGAATTAATTTTAATTTGAGTTAGAATTAATTTTAATTTCATTAGAAATTAGAATGCTTCATTCATTAAAAATTAACATTTTGTTAGCATTTCCTGGTAGAACAGACTGATGGAACATTTTTGTGCTGGAGGTTTATTTTTCATGTTAAGAGAAACTGCTGCTTAGAATGGTTATGGCTGTTCAGTCAAAATAGCTATGTTGGCTGTTAGCACAATAGCCTTCTCTTCACCAAAGCTTGGATTTCTGTTCTTCAGTCAGGAGGCTTTACCCTACTGACTCACCATGGTGCTTTCCTTTTGGAGCCCGGAGCATGCATTACCCTTAGACTCCCAGTTTCTATGTTTCCAGGTTGTGGGCACATAATCCAGAGCTAGGACAGACAGGCAGGGCCCTGGACAGATGCTGACCTCTTGAGTCCTGCTGCCCTTTACTGCTCTGTGGGCTTGACAAGATAATGTTGCCAGCCAGAAGCCTTAAAGGAGTACAGCCTGTGAGGGTAGGTAAATTTACCTGAAGAGAAAGGAAGGTAGACCACACCTGTTTTATAAAGTCTTTCACAGTTTCGAACAAGGGAGGGGTATAGAAAGGAAATAGCAGAAAATTCTTTTACCATACACTCATTAGCTTCAGAGAACCTTTAAAATCAATAACCTGCAGCTTCATTTTACTGCCTTAGACTACTTGGTAATTACTTGGATTTACTTAAATTACCTTGGTCCAGTGTGGCCTGTATCGGAAGTAGAGCTAAAGCCACAGCCTCTCCCTTGAGCTTGGGCAAGCTCAGGAGTGTGTGTGTGATCCGTGCACATCACAGCCCTGAGCCTGTAACTTCTGAAAGGGGCACCAGCCAGCAGACAGCACTCAGTCCCTGCAACCTCCCTTGGCACAAATGGCAGATGCCATTTCCATGTTTTATAACCATAAACAAAAAGCTTAGCAGTTGAAGTCCAATCTTCTGCTCCCCCTTCTGAGTCAAGTGAGGGGACTGTGTCAGTTTTCTGTGGCTAGCTAAAGTTACACCACACATTTCCGAGCAAGAGAATTACTTTAATTGCTTGACAAAACATTAACTTCATCCAGGTGATACAAAACTTCAATAGCATGCTTCTGCATTCCTACTGTAGCTTAAACAAAACTGCAAACATACCAAAGTATCTATATTAGACTACAGAAGTCAGAGCAAGAAAACTAGTATTTCCATAGCTGCAGATACATTTCTCTTGTGACAGTGCATTAATAGGAATTTTAAAAATACTGTTATATGACTTTTTTTGTTTTATACATCTGCTAAGAAGACAGAAGTTTAATTACTAATTAGTGAATGGCATTTTTCAACACTGTAAAGTATTTTTAATTTATTTTAGAGCTCCTTAGTACAGAAAAAAAGTATTTTTCTCCTTGGCATAACAGTACCATCCTGTGTTAGAGCTGATTTTGAACAGTTGTTCTATCATGATCTGGTAAGTAAACTTATTCTTCTAGCAGAATCAGATGGAGCATTCTCAGATACATAAGGAAGTAACCCTAAAGGGGTGCGGATGCAATAGGTACAATGCCTTGAGATTATTTGGAGTCTGTCAGCATGGACAGCATTGGTCAATGAAAGTTCCGATTTTTAAAACAAAACACATAGATAAAACTTTTTAAATGTTGAGTACTGTTTTGTGGGACTGTTTGTCCTAAGACCTGTAGGCTTACCAGGGCCTGGTCTCCTTTTCAGAGACAGAAGGGAAAAACAGAGGAGGAATCATTCAGAGGAACTAAGGTAGACAATCTGGACAAGGTACCTGGGAAAAAATCCTGACTGCAGAAAAAGAAGCATTTGAATACAGGAGCCAAGCTTTCACTTCCTTAGATAAAGGACTTTTTCAAGCTTCTCCAATAGTAGACAATTCAGCCATTTCCTGCTTGAAGGAAAAAATATATCAACATTCAACCTAACAAATAGACCACAGTTACTGTAAAATACTTGCCATCCATGCCCTAAACAAAAGTTGTCAGTCAGATTACTGGAGTACAGCCCCAATAATAGTGTAACCACAAGGAGCTCCGCAAGTAGGACACCATTAAAGAAACAAATCACATTTAGCACTTGTTTTAATAATGGAAAACCAAGAGAAAAGCAAAGTGGTAGCTGAAGCCTCTGTACCTAATGGGATGAGTTGCCTTAGCATCTCCTTCCATGGTTGCCTACCCTCTCCCAGCTGGAAGCCTGCATCTGTTACCTGCCTGGGCTTGTAATTGGAGTGGGTTCTTTTGCTTCTCTCCACTGACTAAAGAGAGGCCCTGGGAGTATCTAAAATAGGATCAATAGCCCTTCATCACACAAGTAATTCTGTCAAAAGCTTTCAGACATCCTGGATTTATTTCAGTACTGGTATCACATGTTTACATGTGGCATACAGTAAAATCCTCTAGTCTGTGTCCTGTGTGGAAGCAGGGGAATTCCCTTTTCGGAATGCAGTTTTGGTTACTAATGCAGTTTGGTTTCAAGCAGCATCTGGAAAGTGAGAGTGCAATATTGAAAGACTCTTGGAAATAACAGAGAAAGGATCTGATCTGCAGCATCTCTGTTATCAATATAGATTGCATATGAACTCTCCTCAGTTATGGAGTTTCCACAGTTATTTCTACTCCTGAAATAGAGTGTTGTGTTTGGATGTAACAGGCACTACATATATCTGTCAATATTCCAAATTCCCATACAGCAGGCTCCAAAATGTGTCCTGTTGCTTGATTACCTGCCTGGCAGGTGCTAGCTCTCTTTTTGCACCTTAGTCCTTAATTTGCTCAGCTCCTCTTCTAAGCATTTGATGTGCTCCTTGAGTGCAGCTTTGTCTTGCTGCGCTCTCTGGTTCGCTTGGCACCGGGCTTCTTCTATCTTCCGCTCGTACCACTTCTCCATCTGCGTGGAAACGGCCTCGAAGAAGTACTGAGTTATCTCCAGGGCCTGGGAGGTGTCTCTGAGCGGAGGGGCAGGTGGGGCCAAGGGCTGCAGCTCCTGGCCCTGCTGTGCCCCAGCGTGGTGCAGAGCTTTGTGCCTCAACTGCCCACTTTTGCTGGACTTTTTCGTCTGAGTTCCTTTGTCAATGAAGTAGCCGCTCTGTGGTTCAGTCTTTGCAGGTTCAGTCACTGGCTGCAAAGCAGCTTGAACTTTAACGTGTCTTAATTTGGAGCCCGAAAGCTCGGAGGAGGGCAGGTCCTGCTGGAACCTGTGGAACGTGCTGGCACTCACAGCTTTGTCCTTTGGCCTGACATCTTGAGCAGGGGCGGAAGAAACCGGTCCACCAGCCACTACCTGTTGATCTGTACCTATAGAGTAAGTTGTAAACAATACATTAAGAAAAGCTTTACGCATTTATTTTAGGACTCAAGACTTCATTGTTTGATGAATGATGGGGTTTTGTGTGTACCTTGTACAGGCTTATATTAGTTTATCACATCTTCACAGTCAGGTAATGTAATAGAAAGTCATTAAAGGACAAAAGCTGGCCCAAGCAGAGAGGTGCTGCATTGCAGCTGTGGGGCTACAGATGGACAACAGGCAAAGGACATAAACATTAGCCAAAAATTATTCACTGAGGCACTGGCACAGGTTACCCAGAGGAGCTGTGGTTGCCCCATCCACAGAATGCCAGGCTGGATGTGATTCTGAGAAACCTGGTACAGTGAAAAATGTCCCTGCCCATGGCAGGGGGGTTGGAACAAAATGATCTTTAGGGTCCTTTCCAATCCAAACCATTCTGTGATTCTGTGACTTTGTCGGAAGGAGATGTAACAAGTATCAGTCTAGATTTCCAAAGTAGGTTATGTTTGCTGGTATTTATGAACTCCCTGCTTATACAAAACTTGTAGTCCCAGTAATTTTGGAAAGGTCACACATTTCTACGCTTTTGAACTGTTCCAATACAGAATAGCTCACACTCAAGCATGAGATCTCTTACATGCCTATTTGATGGGGCATTCATGTCTGTTCACTTTGCGTAGTGTTTAGGGGGATATATGCATTGTATTTTACAGAAACCAGGGCTCAGATAGCATTCTACTTGGCTGTAGACACCTCATTGTTCTGCACATTTTTTTTTTCTTCCTGAAAAGCTTCCAGGGGCAAAGCACCAAAGGACTTTTGCTTCAACGACATAGTGGAAGCATCAGGAATAGTCAGTGGAATTCCACCCAGCCACCTGTTAAAATATTCCCAGTGGCTGCTTTGAAAAGTATTCAAATCCCAAGACATGAGGCATATGGAGGGGGAAAAGCACACCACCGGAATTATGTAGTAATAATAATAGTACCCCTCAGTTAATGAGCTTGCCCTTGAATGGGTATGACAGGTTTAAGTACCTGATGTGGTTGTACCCAATGCTCCATCTTGTTTAATGCAAATGTGTTGCCCAAAGCTTTGTTCTGGCATCTGGACTCTGCTCCTTCCCCCATCTTCCAAGAGGCTATTTGGAAGTGTGATAAAGGAATGCTGGTGGGAGCCATCTGACTGCAGCTGGTTGGCTTTACAGTCCTTGGTACTGTGGGGGTTGTTGTCAGTATCCAGGGTCTCAGTGAGAGACTCACAAGTGGACAAAGTTGATTTTGGTCTTGATGACCTGGAATCTCCAGAAAGCTTGAGCTCCAGATTCTGAATCTTCAACAAGCACCAGGTCTTCAGCTCATCAACCAAGGAAATCTATCAAAAAGAGACTGTAAATTACACGATCCTATGATGAGATCCTATGGTTCCTGGGCTGCTGAGGACATGTGGCAGGGACAAAGAGAAGCCAGCTGGGTAGCCGTGGGCTTGGACTCCCTGTTCAGATGTGCATGCTGCCACTGGGAATATTTAAAGGACTGCAGATCAGAAAAGGTGGAGAACTATACACTAGCTTATCAAAGGCAGTTTCTTTAGTCCAAGCTACCCCCTCTTAGATATGAATATGCTACTTCCAATGCAATTCTGAATCCTCTGTCAGGGATGATTTGTTTAATCATAAACTCAGTGGTACTTTCTAAGTGCAAGGAACACCACGTGGTCATTTTTTAAGAGCGAAATTCAAATTAGACACTTCCTGGAGACAGCTTTATGGAGCTACCAACCTCTGCTTCTCTGTTCATTCAGTGATAAAGGTGAGTCCCCCACTAAATGAAAAATCAGTAACAGCTTTCAGATTACACAGATGCTTAATACATGCCAGCTGCAGATGCATTTAAATAATTTAAAATAGGAGTAGCTCATTTCACCCTGCTGTTCATATGGTATCATAAATTTAGGTCAGGCCCTCCTAGGCACAAGGATGTTCAGTGTGTTTAGTAAAGCCCAGTTCTGTTTTTTCAGATGTTTCAATTAGACCCAAATGAGCAGGAGCAGCTGACATCACTTAATTCAGTTCACTGCTGTATCACTCCAGCATGTTGTGACTTAAATGGAGATTACTAGGAGATGGAGAACAAATCTAAGTGCTCAGAAGCCAATAAACTACTTATGTCTTTTATGAAATAAAAATTAAAGGTGCCTTAGTTTGGTAAGTACTTTTCTTTGGAGAAGAGTGTTTGGTGGATGTTAGACCCAAGTATCTTGATCAGTATATATGCAAGTATTATCACACCTGTCAGTCTTCTTACATGGATTTGGAATGGTCTTACAAACACTCATAAACGTTTTCCTAGCACAACGTGTATTTCTCAGTTCTTGGAAGAATACCAATAAGGAGAAAACAAACTGTATTTTAAATTCATCTGTGTGAGTGGAGAAACAAATTTCTCAGCAGGTTTTAAATGGTGAGTTTTTGCAGAAGCTGGAAGGGCAAGAGCTGGATCTCTATGGGAGCAGTTGTACTGCTGGTTGAACAAGCATACAAAAATGGACTTTCCTATTGGCAGTAATACACAGCTTGGAGATGGTGCCGTGTTGCTGACATCAGAGGAAAGAACTTCAGCCTTTTAATACATGGGGGGTGAAAAGATCAGATAGAGAAGAAGGGAGAGATTCCCAGGCCCCACAGTCAAATGGATGAGAAGGAAAAGAAACAACACATATCTTAGCCTTTTTACTATTTTGATATGTTCCTGCATATGTCCTCTAATGAAGCAAAAGCTGAAACCACAACTGTGAAAAATTTAGTTTTGGGAATTTTTGCAAATCACTTTGTTAGAATAAATGGTATTTTGTTGTAGATCCCACACTAGAGACACACCAAATTAAATTACAGCAGAAACTGGATGTCACGTTCCTAATTTCTAATGCAAAACCTTCATAAATTTGGTTTAGTGACTAAGATGGTTGGTAGGAATAATTTGGTCTTTGAAACTCTTTTACTACCAGGGGATGGACTAAGAGGGAGTAGCTGTTTCAAGCCCTACCTGCCTCTTCTCCCCCTCATTCTTTTCCAGCTCCGTGTGCTGCTGCAGGCGGTGAAGACACTCTGTCCTCTCTGCCGACAGTCGCTCAGCCATGAGCTTGTCCAAAACTCGGAGCTGTGGGGAAACACAATGTTCAGCTGAGATCATCACGTTAGAAACTAAACTCCCATCTGTGAACCCTGTAAATCAAAGTACAGTCTGTCTTTCAGTCTTTGTTTCTAGGAATGCTGCCAATTACAATTAGATGTAGCTTGCAAAGAGGCTAAATCACAAAATTACCAATGAATAACTATTAAATAAAAAATAAAAAGTAATTTAGAGGATCTTGAATCTCAATACATACATAATTCTCCAAGAGGGATTTTGACAATTATGAACTGACCAGTCATAGGACTGCCTTCTTTCCCTCTTAATGGCTCAAGCCCTTAAGATTTGTTGTCTAAAGAAGCACCAGAAGCCACTTAACACATGAAATGTGTTTTTTCTCAAGACCCTAGTTTGCAACATCAGTTCCCAGTGGAATGTCACAGTTCCGTGGACTTGAGTATTAGAATTCAGGTTTTCTTTTACAACCCAAGAAGCAAAAAAATGAATCATTACAATGAAAATAATAATTAAGTTTAGGATATGTTTCTAAATCATACAGGCAAGCAGAACTTCAGGTCGTGTTCTTACTTGATGCTGAGTTTTGCTTTCCATCTGGCCCAGCTTAATATTCATTTTATCTTGTACTGTCCCAAGCTCAGCTTTTATCTCTTCCACTGTTGCCTCCAGCTGATTCTCCAGTTTATTTATCAGGGGCTCACAACGACATCCATTTATGGGTGCCTGAAAGGAGTGATAATACATTTATTTGCTACACCCCACCACCCTCTTAGCACACTTGGAACATTATCATAGCCTCCTTCAGGCAGTCTTGGTTTCTTCTATCCCAGGTACTGTATCTCACCTTCCTGACAGTTACCTTACAGCAGCTCAGCAAATGTGCTGTTATTTGAAAAAGCACAGCCTACACAAGGATTGATCTGATGTGTATGGACACACCCTAATACAGTAGTGCTGATTTCACAGGGGCTGCAAGCAGCACTGAGCTCAGACCCTGTGTGCTGACTGAGGGAATACATCACAGGCCTATACCCCGTGTCTCAATGCTATAATTCTCAAATGTAAAAAAAAATCTGATTATCTGGATGCATGTGGGTTGTGTGCATTTGATTTATAACTTAACACCAATCATGTGCTCTGTCCTTTTTCAGTACCGAATGGCAAGGCCTGGCTGCTTCTGTTTGCCCTCACCCTCCTGGCATTCAGCTGCCCCTTGTCTGCTGGGCGCTCCTCTGCCTGCCTTTAACTCCTGTGGCACCATCCCATGGTCCCTCTGCAAGGGCAGCTACACAGATCACATTTAAATCTCTCAGGGAGATGATCACAAAAGGCTTCCTTAAGTGAGGACAGCTAAACCTCATCAGCTTCCTCTGCAGCCCAAAGGAAGACGCTGGCTCCTTCAGGGGCTGTGCCAGTAGCCCAAAGCAGCTGCTCTGAATCTGTCTGCAGAGGAGGCTCCCTCTCTTCTTTAGCCCCACAGCAATGTTTCATAAAATGGGGGTTATTCCCTTGGCAGGGAAAGGTGGGTGGTCTGCTGACTACCTAAGAGAGCTTCAGAAGTACATGTACTTCAGAAATTATGTATGCTATTCATGGCCTCAGGGCATCAAAGAGGACAGACAAGCAAAAAAAAGGAGAGAGGAGTGTCATGTATTTTAGGAAATACTGTATGGGAGTCTAGCTCTATTAAGCTAATCTTTGTGAACAGATGAGATTTGTATACAGGTCCTATCGGCTTCTGCACCTCTCTGCTCCCCAAGCCTTCTGCACCTCTCTGTTCCTTTATCCCTTTAATATATGAAAGGTCCCTCAGCCTTCCTGATGACTGCTGTAGGACAATTCCATAGTGCCTCATCTGGAAATTTCTCAAACATTACACGGAGATGTTGGAAAGCAGTAAACAACCAGTAAAACCTTTGAAGTCTGACTTGAATGGTCTTCAGAATCTGCTGACATTCTGAACTACAGGAAGGGACTGACAAGAGCTGATGGATGAATGTGAGAAGCTAAGGAAATAAAAGGAGAGACCTTGCAGGAGTACAGGAGGGAATTATTAAGAAAACAACAATACAGTGTCTACAGGATAATTTAATGACTTTTTATGTTTTCTTTTAAATGTCTACTGGTAATTGTGCAATAAAGTCACTAAAATATTATTTTCCGAACTGGAATAAAGGCATGTGGCCTGGTAGCTCCAGGTTTATTTGTTTACCAGTTTCTATAGAGATCCTGCCCCCAGTAAACACAGAATACCCAAAGACATGCTGCAAAACCCAGAAAGAATTGGAACAAAATACATTTGAGCTTACTTAACCTCTTGGTTTAGGTAGTAAGCTTTTGGTTCTCACACACTGCTTTTCCTTGGAAAATTTCTTTGCATCTCCTGTCAGAACTCCTAATGTTTCAAAATATGTAATGGAAGTTCTCATGTCATTTCAAATCACTGTTTACCCCTTATCTTTGCAGATCAAGGGATAAGTATGTCTTCTTTAACAGGCACAAAACCAGCTTAATTGTTTACCAGACTTCGGGCCAAAATGCAGCTGAAGTCCAAGCAAGGAAAACAAATCCCAAGTCATGATTTCATGCCCCTGAGAGTGCAGTTAGTGGAGCATATTTTCTATCCTTTATTTGTGTCCCAGCTCCATGGGCTGCTCGCAGTGTCTCCCTCTGTGAGGGCAGTGGCTCACCTGCATCACCTTCCCATCCTTTCCTCGGTAGAGTGTGTAGAGCTGGTAGGCTCGGACCTCGTGGGGAGGGGGTGGAGAGGAGCAGTGGTGTTTACTTCTGCGCTTTGGCACGTTCTTCTGGGGCTGAGGGAGTGTCTGCTGATCAGCTGGGGAGATGGGGTCTGAGAGTGCTGAAACCTGCATAACATACACACAATGTTTTGCCTATATGAGCACCTTGGTAAACTATTCCTGGTGGGAATGGGACAAATCCATTGTGACAATTACAGTAAAAATCACTTTTATCTGAAGGCTATCTCTGCCCCAGGAGCATGGTAGGGTTGCTGCCACAACACACCAAAGGGACCCACACAACCTCTGAACAGCTATCCCTTCTTTCTCTCTCTTGTTTTAAATCTACTGATACCTTTTCCTTTGGCTTTTTCTTTTTGCTCTTTTTCCCTTTGGGATCTGGTGAGGCTGACCGGGGTTTATCCTTCAGATTGTTCTTCCTCTCTGGGGGCTGGTCACTGCTTGGTGTGTCATCAGCAGCTGAGACACTGCCCTGCTTGAAGCAAAGACAGGGATTTCAGAGCAGTTGCAGAGATGGGGAAAAGGAACCTCTTCTTTGATTGCCCAGCTTTAAGCTGCTCTGCACATGTGAGTGGGAAATGCTTTAGCAGCAGAGCATGACAGACTGCCTTGGGCAGCTGCTGGGGCCATGCACAAGTGATGGTGCCAAACAGACTAAGTTCTCAATGGGTTTTCGTGACAGTCCCTCCTCACAGCAGATCCAGCTGGTAATGCCAGGCTGTACCTTGCTCTGTACCACTTCATCCCGTGGCACTGACTGAGCCCTCCTTTCCTCCTTCAGTCTCTCTCTCTTCTTCCTCAGGCTTCTCCCACGGTTAAAACGCGAGACCTGAAGACAGATCACACTGTTAACAGTGATGTCATGCTCTTTCCTACCACAGAAGACAAGTAATAGAGCAGACCTTTTCCTTGTCTGTCTGAAAGACAACGGATAAAGGAGAGTGCACTGCCAGATGGATGCTGCTGAGCCAAGCAACGTGGGTGTTTATGGCTGGGAAAACACACCAGCACTGAGCTCATTCTGCTGGGGCACTCTGTGGTCCCCTAGTAGGGTGAGCACCTCTTCTACTGGCCTTTGGCTGGTTCCCAAGCCAAGCTCAGCCCTTTTCATGCAGAGGTGACAAGGAGCAGGAGGGAAAGGATTGTGTCTGATGCCTTTCTGCCTTCTGGTCTGAAGAGCATTGCAGCATTTCACACACAGCTGCAAAGTATAAACAGGACATAAACATTTTGTCCCCATTGTAAAGCGTCCTCCAGTGCTACCCACCTTTCCGTGAACAGGATATGCCTGAGGCAGGCAGCAGGGTGACACAACTCAGGAGCTGTTGGGTACAGGGCAACTTTATAACTCCCTGGGCCACTGCAGAGAACAAATGCCTCTGACTGCTCCACCCTCTGCCAGTCAGGACACCAAGATCTCTGACAGCACTTCAGGCTGAGGTTTAATCTGCACACCTTGCTCACCTTGGGGGCTGAAAGGCTCTATGTCAATAGACCTGAAGCCAGCCACAATGCCAGCAGAAATGTAGGAACCTTTCACAGCAGAAGACAAGGAGCAGGGGATGCAGCCTCCCAAGATTAAGTGGCCTCAGCTCTGTGTATGTGTGTGTTGGGGAAAGATGTGTAATGTACCTGTGATGCTTTAGTGAGCAGGAGCGCAACCTCAGGGTTATTGTGCTGTCTGGCAACCTCTAGAGGGGTCTGGCCTGCCTGAGAGAAAAAAGAAAAGGACATTTCCTTCAAAACACAAGCTACTGGAAACATGGAATTTCTCTAACCAAGTTCAGTACATACTCTGCACACAAGACTAAAGTGACAAATTGGGTTAATTTACCCAGATATAATTCAACACTTTACAACCAAGTATTTTCTACCAAGCCTATGAGGAATGTTGAAGGGACTCTTCATTAATACAAAGTAGAAAAGAAACTCTGTGTCCTGCTTACATTGTTGACAACGGATGCATCAGCCCCTGCCTCCAGCAAGAGTTTCACCACCTTCTTGTGATTTAGGGCAGCAGCTACATGGAGTGCAGTATCTCCTGCCTGCAAGTCAGAAAGCAGAAAACAAACTCGTGACACTAGTCCTTGGGTTTCACTCTACAGAATTCACACCTTCCTAAAAGATGCTCGGAGATGAAAAAACCTACACTTACTGAGGCAACAACTAAGTTTAAATCAGACCTGGTCAGTAAAACACGACTGAGTGGGGAGGAAGATGACAGGAGGGGGCAAAGAGCTTCTTCAGACTGGGTTTGAGAAATGCAGCTGGGGCGATGGTAATCTGATTTATCTAAAACAAGTGACGCATGATGCAGCTTGGAGACACCCCAGCTCCACCTCCAGCAAATGGATACGACATCTGAGGGTAGAACAAGTTTTCCCACCACAATATTCTCTTCTTTTTTTTCCCCCAGGTTTGATTATTTGGTGTGCAGGTGGTCAGGTATCACATTACTCAGAAATACTCAGGTAAGTACCAGCAGCGAGATGGTTGGCACTCTCTTCACAGGTTTCCTCGGGAAAAACTGATTTTGGATCAGAGCCAGAAGGCAATCTGGGTCCAGCACTAACACACTGCCCTGCCCTTGTCCTGGTGCAGTGAGGTGAAGACAGCTGTGATCAGATCTGGGCACTGGTAACAGAGCCACAAACTGTTCAAGTGAGACAGGACATGTGTGTATAATGCCTTCCTATCCCCCTGGTCTTGCATTTTGCACTGCCTTCATAAAATTAGATTTCCTTAAGAACTAGAGCCTGTTGCTAACTTAGATGAGGTGTGCTCCTAAATCAAATAATTTTGTGGGCAAATAGGGAACAACTTTGGGTAGTACTGGGGAATGAAGGAAAGGGATATCTCTCTGGGCCAGGTTCACACCAGTTGATCTTAATATTTAGTAGCTCATTTTGCAAGTTAAAAATTTATTTCCCAAATAAAATTACATGGTAAATTTAACATGCTGAAACCCATTTTGTTTGTTGTAATATCTCATAGTGAAGAAAGAACATTAAATGTACAGTTCAGAAAACATCTTTATGATACTCAACTACACATGGAAGATTTCCAAGGAACATGAGAAAATGTGGTTAAGCACCACATAATACGTTTATTTAGCAGATTTAACACATTTTAACGTACTATTTTCATTCCCTTCTACGAGCCAGTGAGGCTATGCTATAGGTACAGCAATCAATTAATTCCCTATAAAACAACTATGGATGATTAATCCTAGGCTGGACTGATCATTACTTTGAATTTAGAACATGCTTTGTCTTCACTTTTATATCCTCTTAATTCCCCCTACTGCAAAATGCAGCAAATAAAAGTATTCCAGAGGAATTCACACTTTAATAGCATCTAAATGTCAGTGAATTGTGCTTCACAATGTCTCTGTAATGGCTGTAAGACCATTAAATCACCTCATAAATAAGCAATGTTTTAAAGAAATAATGCAAATGTGATGGCAAAATAATAAACCACTGATATGTCATTACTGTAAGGCTATTCATAAATGCTTAGGCATTTGGTGGTAGTGTGGAACACACAGAGTGAAGTGGGATTACTCAGGTAGGAATTCCTCTTCCCAACAACTGGCCATGTGCAAAGGGCACAGAGTCACAATGAGGTTCATGCACTGACCTGGTTCTTTTCATGGACAGAACAGAAAGCACTGAGCAGCACCCTAATGATGGGCAAGTGATTATAACGAGCAGCCACATGCAGACAGGTATCTCCTGCCTGCAAACAGAAACAAAGCTCTGAGCATGTAATCACAGTGAGAAAGCCTGTACTTGTCATGATGTTCAGGGATGAAATAATCCTATTAAATCAGAAATAGCAGTAAAAACCACACACTTCCACAGAACAGCAATGCTGTCTTCTCTGCAGTACAAAATCTGCTATTATGGGTGGGAAAGTTTAGCGAGAGCTGGGGTCAGGTAAGGTGAGAGCATGAATTCTTCAACTACTAATGGGAAATACTGGAAAAATAAGATGCTGTTTTACTGGCACTACAAACCCTGAATTAATTATATTTTCCCATTAAATCTCTTCTTCTGAACCACAAACCAATGCAATTTGGAATCTCAGCTTAGGGTTCCACATAATGTAGAAAGCATGAGCCAGAGCACCATTCCCATGAAGGGTGGCACTTGTGCAAAAACCCCACAGTTTTCCATTTCTCTGCCCACTTTGTTGTCAAGCAGGGCAAAACTACCTGGCTTCCTTTTGTAGATTGTTTTTTTCTTTATCTATCATGCCAGAATAATTATAAAATAGGAAGGAAGCTGTACTGAAACCTTGAATCTACGTCATTTGACAGACTGACACATAGTGTGTATGATTTGCCGATCTGAAGCCTTTCACCACTGTCACTGCAACAGCAAAACCCCATTTGGCTCCTATCCTTGCTCAAGAGATGGGTACAAGTAGTGCATCACTCAGTCATACCAAAAGCATTCCTGTGCATGATGAATACAATGGTTGGCTAGTGGGGTTTTTTCAATAAAATTTATAATAAAAATCATTGCTTAAAGCCTTTCTGAGTATTTCTACAAGTTAAAGCAATATACCTACAACAAAGTCACACAAAAATGAAGAATGTTAATTCCAAAACTCACATTATTTTTGAGGTCTGCTCGAGATCCTCCAAGTAACAAAACACGAGTACTCTGGGAATGGCTATTCTGGCAAGCCAGGTGAAGAGGTGTGTTACCTGCCTTAGAGAAATACAGAAAAATATAAAAGCCATATTTAGAAATTGAACATAAGCATTAAAAGATAGAACCTCACAGATCTTTGCACAAGAAGATCCACCCAAGGGTGGGAAACTGTCTCACAAAAATGTGAGATGAATGAACCTGGAGACTGAAATCCCTACTTCATTCTGGCAGTGGCTTACCTGGCATATAATAAAGGCAGAAATAGGACAGTATAATGATATCTGCATTGGTCAAATCCATTTACAGGAACAAAGAACTCTAGAAACTGTCTCGTTCTTTAGTCTCAAACAGCAGTGTTAAATATTTAATTTAAAGAACTGTAATTCCTGTGTTTCGGGTTTCCCCCATGCACAGACACCAAAAAATCAAACTGCCATGGCATGGGATCTTTGATCCCAGCCATGAGTGCTGCAGGGCATTGAGCAGACCAGGGTCACAACTCCTGTCTCCTCATGATTGTAACACAAACCAGCCTGAAGTCTGGCTGGGTCTGTAGGTGCTCTCACTGGGCAGGATACAGATTTAGGCTATCAAGAAGCTTTGATGTTCTGGAGGCACACCAGCCTCCAGCAAAGATGAGAAGGGAGGGCAAAAAGCCACCCAAGCCCCAGAGAATCACATGCTATGGTTCCTCAATGAAGAAAATGAGCAGAAATCAAAGAAGTGTTGGCTTTTGTATTGTCTTTCTAACACAGTGAATTATTTTATTGGTCTGACAAGTTTTTCTGGCAGCATTTGGCTTTTTTTTAGTCTAAAAACATTCAGGCTCTTGGAAGCTAGAAATTAAATCACCTCAGGTAAAAAGGTTTACCAGGCTTATTACACTGTCTGTTCAGCTTGGTTGTGTCCTTTGATTTGTTCCCCTTGCTTTCAAGACACAGGTCAAAGCTGCAGGGTTTGAATTATAAAAGCCAACTCTTAAATGTGGTCTTAGGCCTTCACTTCCATATTACAGACCTGAATGTAGTCTCTAAGCTCTGGCAGACATTAATATTTTCCTCCTCAGCTAAACTGTGTTTAAGTGTCAATTTTTTCCCTCACAGATTTATCTCTGAAAAGCCTCTGCAATGCCTTTATCATTTGCTGTTTGTCAGGTTGGCCCTGGTGGGAAGGCACATGTCCTGTGCAGCAGGTGAGGACCTCAGTTCTGGGAGAATCATGGTGCCAAGGGTCAGAGCTCACAGAGTGGCTCATCTGACTCATCTCCCATGGGGTGACAAATCTCTCACCAACTTCTAAGAGGGAGAGAGGGAACCAGTCTGGGAATCTTCACTGAAACGGAGAACCTAAAAATAAGGCTATGATTGATCTCACTGGATGATCTATCACAGCAGAGAAGGTTTTATTAAGCCAAAGAAAATGAAAATAAACTGCACCTCCAGGGTGACTGCTGTGCAGAAGGAATACAGCTACCCAAAACACAGTGTCAAATCCTTCCCATCTTCTCCTGCTTCACAGGTTTGGCAAATCTAGCAGCCCATATCTGTCCCATCCATCCAAAATCACACAATGCCCAGGTGTAAGTCAACAGCCTGTGGGATGTTCCTGCACATGGCACTCAACCGTGGCTGCCAGAAAAGCTGTCAGAATGATAATGCCTTGTCATCAGTAACACAAAAACCTGAGAGAACAGAGAAACCATTTTGGGATTAAGTAGACTTAAGCTCTTCATTTTTCTTGAAAACAAAGGGGGTAAAAGCACATGTAAGCATGCAAGATTCCCACATTTTTCAGCATCTCCTGAGAATATATCTTGTCCATTAAAAACCACCCAAAGAGTTAAACGCAAAGGGTAAGACATCAAAGACTAGCACAGAAACTGCTCAGGAAGTATTTAAGTTTGCCAGTCATATTTCAGCCATCAACCCTGCTGAGCTATATTGTGCACATACTTTCCCAGAGAGGTTGCCTCCAGCTGACTTAAACTGGATTGTAAGCTAAATCTTCTAATTCCCTGAGGCACCCAAGCATGCAGGATAACCAGACTTGCATTTTAAGCCCACAACTTTGTACAGAAGTGTATGTGTATACATAGACAAGCGTATCCAGGGACAGCAGCAAAATAGTTCACAAGACTTATAGTCAAGCATGGGAAGATTTCTAAAACACCCTTGATACAAATCTATGGGGACATTACAGCAAAAGTAATTACAGTAAATAAAATCTGGTAGTTGAAATAATGCAAAAGAAGGAATACAAATAAAATAATATCGAAGATGATGTAATTGCAGACCACAGAGTCACCACAACTGTACAAACATATGCTTCTCTAGTGCCTATATACATGTGCACATACAGTAACACTATGCCGAGGCAACATGCCTTTTTACTCTAAATCCTGGATTTTGACCAGCTGTCTCCTTCCTTTCCCAGCACCTTTCAGTTGTTGTTTTAGAGACACATTTATCAGAAATGCTCAGAGATCCCCAAAAGCAATCCCAAAGCCCTCTCCCTGTCACACAGGGCACAGTGCCAGCCGTGTGATCTGACCAACCCAGCAGCACAGCTGTCCAAACCCTGACTCTGCTCACACTGTGGGCTGCCACCCCCATTTCCTGGACTATTCCATTAACTTCTGAATTACTGAACTGAAGTGCCCCTCAGTTATAACAATTAGAGTGGAACTAAAACCCTTTACTTTGTTATTCTTTCCTCTACATGACTCTCAAGGTATTATAAATACCAGAAGGAACATAATCCAGGTTCATTATAAGATTCTGGGAAGAGACTATGCCAATATATTAGGAAGAACTTAGTAACAAAAGGCACTCTTTTTTTTTCTTTTTTTTTTTTTCTCTCTGTGGCTTACATTCTTTTGGCTGTTTAATTTCTGGAAAAAAACCAGATTTTCAATACCATTTTCTTATTAGTACAATTCATTTCCATTTTAAATCACCCAAATCACATTGAATCTCCTCAGTATAAATTAGAGCACCATGGAGATTTCCACAGGAATGGCAGTGTGCCTCAGCTGTAATCAATGTATCATTCAACGTGTTATTGAGTTTCTCCTGCATCAGCTGTCAAAATATGAATTTCCTAATGCCTGTGGATGAACCATCCAGGCATGATAAATGAAAAGAAAAAGAAGAAAAAAATCCCACTAAGAGCTGGTCCCCCACCTGCTGAGAAATGCCATGGCCAGAAATCTCCAGTTCTGAGAATCAGCCACCTTAGACCAGAACTGAAAGCTCCTCCTCCACGGGTCTCACCTTGTTCTTGGCAAGAACATTGGCTCCTGCTTTAACAAGCACTTTGGCAGACTGACTGAATCCATGCCAACAAGCTTCATGAAGAGCAGTGTTCCCATCCTGAAGAGCATAAACACAAGAGGAGAATGTTACGGGCTGTATAACCAACCTACTCTGTTAAAAATATTTTCATTTCCTACTAGCTTATTTTCTATTTCATGTTTAGAAGAGGGTAAAAATACTGTTGTTTGTCTTGAGCTTTAAATTTATTATATTTACACCTAAACTAAACTCAGAGCCTGGGATTCTCAAGTTTCTGGGATAATCATGGGAACTGTGCAGTCTTTTGTGTACTGCATAGTATGGTTGTACATTCCTTTAATCTACCCCTTAATGAGCTGAGAACAGACTCTTAAACCAAAAAGTATCAGCTTAATATAAAAGGATAACTAAATCAGTAATTTGTATTAAAGAGATGGTACAGGGTTTTTTTCAATGTAATTGTTCCAATTCCTCTCCAAGCATCAGACACTTACTAAGGAGTATAAACTGTAACTTTCTCTCTGAGACCTTAACATTACTGACTGCCAAAGCTGCCATCCCACAGGGCTTTTGTTTTGTCTGTTACCTTGTCTTGTCTGTCCAAAGCACAGCCCTCTTGAATCAGAGTTGCTATTATATCAGTGTTCCCTACCACAGCAGCCCGGTGCAATGCTGTCTGGTCACCCTGCAAAAAGAAACAAATTTGTAATTGGCACAATTCCCACCTCATTTTGACTTAACACAAATGCAGACAACACACATGGGCTACATCTTCAACACACATAACTGTTTAAATCCAAGCTGCCTTTGAAAACAGTCCCCATAAACAACTACCATTAAAAGTTACCAAGATTAATGAAGTTATTGAAAGTATCAGAGCTACAAACCATTTATAGAAGTTTGCAAGTCATCACAATCCCACATACAGCGCTGAAGCGTTCTAAAAATATGGCAGTATTAGAAGGCAGTGAATTGGACACATTTGGCTCTCCATGTCTAATAGTCATCAGTGTCTGTAGGGAACTAAAGGGAATTACAGGCTGTCGTAATTCATCATAATGATCCTCCAGGACTTACACTAACTGGATAAGGCTCTCCTGCTCTGGCTCTGATTGCTCCATCAGCCCTGCTTAGGATAAGGAGCATGAGATGAGATCGGTCTCTTCAGCACCTCTGATGAATTTACCAATTAGTGCTAAGAGTGGAGGCAACTTTACAATGAGAACCACAACTGCAGGACCATCCACTTTTTTCACACCAGCAACTGAGTGATCTTGAGGTCCAAATGACTTTCATTCCTCACTGACCCACCACATAGCAGCAACAAGCAAGTCTCCTACATCAGTTTATTTCCTTTAAGGCCAGCTTTCCAAAAGAGATTATGATGATATGGTCATCTTGTCTCACTGCCCATCTCTCTCCTGCTGAACTCATTTGCTGAGCTAGAGAGCCCAAGGTTAGTTTTCTGCAATCCTTCCAGAAACTGAAGACTACGGAAACTTAAACCACTTAAATCCCTGCCCATCAGGGATTATCTACATGATTTTATGTCCATGTTGGTGAGAACCTGATAAAAGAGGGGCAAGAGAAGGATTTCTGAAGCAGTGTGCAGGGATATAATACAGGGATCAATGGGAAAATGAGCTGCAGTACCTCCACTGCTGCCACAACTGGTCTTGGCTTTCCACTGAAGTTGCTTTGAACCAGCAATGCCAAGCCACAGCCTGAGTCCAGGAACAGAGACAGGCTTCAAAGCTGCACACAGACTTTTTTGGGATGAATAAACAGACTTGGAATCCAATCCATTTCTGCTTATCTAGATAATGTTCACCATAAACACATGCAGGGCAGACATATGCCATGTGTCCCAGGAAACCAAGTCCCAAATAGACACAAAATTTCTCTGCTAAAATTCTTTATCAGATAATGGCATATTATATGAAATACTAAAATTAGAGGAATTTCTGTATTTTTTATTCTAGAGAGCCCAAGTCTTTAGGTAACTGGCTTATTTGAACAATTTGTTCTCAAAGGCAATTAGCAGCTGACTTAAAAATTGCTCTTGGTGGGGGTCTTTTGTGCTAATGATACCAAAATAGTTATTAATCTGTTAATAAAATGAGCATTGCCAGCCACAATCTTTCAGTAATCCCTACCAGTAAATCATTAAATTGGCTTGTAATCATGAAGTTGATTTTTAAAAATTCTGTTGAAGGTGCTTTTTAAAAATCTGCTTTTTTGTTGTTGTTGTTGTTTCTAGAGGTTACATATTTTTACTTTTGGTCTTGTGACTGGAAATGTATTTTAATAGATTTCAGCAAAGACAGTAAAGCTTCCAGGAAGTGGGAACAAAAATTATCAGAAAATTGACAGCATGGCAAGTGCTCTGAACTTATGTATTTGTTCCAAATTCAAAGACAACCAAAATGTTATGGAAAATGTCCAAATTATACCATCTCACAAGTACAAATGTCAAATAGTTACTGGTTACTATGACAACATGGAAATCTGCTCACCAACAAACTAAGGAAGAATTTTGTATCTGATTTTTGATAATGGCACAGCTACTGTTACTGCAGTAGTGAGTCATGTGGGACAATGCAAAAATCATTTTATCTGACTATCATGAAATGAAAAGTAATCTTCCGACCTACTCCTGCCAAGCGGTATTGATGCACCGCAAACCTACAGAAGATATAAAAACAGACTAAAATAAAATGGTAACTGTCATTGCAGTGGATGGAATCTGAACAATGAGTGGTTGGTTCCTAGTGCTTTACAGTTGGGAAAATTACTGTGGAGAAGACAAATTTGGGGCAGGAATGGACTGTACAGGATTTGGCTTGTAATTAAGCATCTTCTTACTGGGACAGTTTAAATCAAGGCTGTTCCTGTCCCCATCACAGTAACTGCAGTGAGGCCAAAGACTATTCAGCTTTTGGGGCTTTGTTGATATGACAGCTGCTCCTAACATTATTTGTCTGTTTGGAAAGTGGGGAGCACACCTCACTCACTGCTGCAAGACCAGGTCCACCTTGGTAATCCCAACCCGTGTGCTGGGAGACCGTGCACTGGGGATGCAGAGCAGCACTGAGACAGCTTCAGCCATGCCTAAGCTTTGTCCCAAAACACATTCTGGAAGTAAGTGAAGAGACACAAGTCCTGCAAATGGCAGACTCAGGTGCCTACTGCCCAAGGTACGGGCTTTGGTGATGGCATCTTCCCTACACAAGCTTCCAAGAGTAAGGTCCAACCCACAGCCTGACTGGACAAAATAAGCACCTCATCCACGTAGCAGGGAGTGTCAAAGGATATCTCAAACCTTGTTTCACCAACTGAGGCACCTCCCAGTGAAGAGAGGGCATGTATCATTGTCCTGGTGAGGGTCTGTCCCTACCACCACCAGACCCCTCAGCCAGCAGGACAGGGCAGCACCTGGTCCACTGTTCCCTTACACCTCAGCACAAACATCAACCTTAAACTGCTTGAAGTGCTGAGGAAGCTGAACTACCAGGTTGTGATGGCTTCTGTGTGACATCTACTGAGCAACCCAGCCATCCTATAAATAACAGTGCCTGCACCACTGAACTCCAAACTGCCTTCCCTCCCCACCAGCAGTGGAGCAAATCCCTGCCTTGCCTTTTATGGAGTCTGAGAAAACAGATGAGTTGTGGGTTTTTTACAGCATGAATTTTCAGGCAGTATAATCACTGATTTGTGTACCTTTTATTAATTGCTGAAATAAATGTCTCTGAAAGCACTCACTAGAATTCTGCCTTTAGCAAAGCATTAGGGGTCTGTTCCAGAGGCTCAGAGAGCAATTACACCAGTAAATGCGTATGAACTGTTCAGACTATTATGTTGGGCACAATTTATGATCCTGTTTCCAAGAGATTTATGCCTTAGGAACAGACTGCAGATCAGTAACAATGAAGAGAGACAACTCCAGTGCCATGTCACAGAAACATGACCTTGACAGAAACAACAGTCTGCCCAAATGCAGATGTGGGCCCAAAGCCAAAAAGACTTAAGTGAGGCTCAATAGAAGTAAGGTACTAAGGTCTACACTGGTGAATCTCAAACTCCTTCCTCAGACTCTACTTAGCCCTGAAGGTAGCTCAGATTCAGGAGATTTCACTCCGACGTGTCCATGCCCTGGACATATCAGCCTGCAAGGCAGGTACAGGGCACTTCATCACGGTGGCAGGGCACACCCTGGCCCTGTACAGCCCTAAGGCAGGCAGCTCCCCTCCTCTCTCTGTCCCTGTGAGTGCCCTTGTCACACACCTGATGGAAGAAGATCCATGCATGTTGCAGATACAGCAACCACCCTTCAAAATTAAGCCAGCGAAGGAAGTGGTGGCTGGCTCTTCCACAGTAGCCCAGAGACAGTGGTACTCACTCACTTTGTCTTGCCATGGCAGCACTGCAGTGTTGAAAGTTCCTTGCTTTTAGGAAAAAAATCTTGGTATTCACTGGGATAGTAAGAGGCTGACACTGGGAGACTGGGATAGAAATCTGTGTGCCCTGATGCAGAGGATGCAGGACTGCACATCTGAGAGCTCAACCTGTAACAGGGCTCCTGCACAGCAGCAGGTACATTTCCAGAGGGAGGAACCACACTCTTTACAGAGGGCTTAAACGCCTGCTTTCAGGAGAGGTTTACAGGCTGGGAGTCCTGAAGAAAGGCAGACATCTAAATCTTGATTTTTCCCCGTGGACTTTGGCATTACACTTTCTTTAGCATTTCTCTGTTTGCATATCTGTTGGCATTTGCTAAGTGTCCTGGTGTCTGCAACTATCTCCCTGAACTTCCTCATGTGCTGACTATCTTAAAACAGTGGATGCAACCACTGGGACCAGGCACTTGGAAATTGGGCAGGTATCTATTTACATCAAAAGTTCACCTCAAGGGAAAGGAAACAACAGAAGTAACTTCCAAAACAGTCTCAGGTAGACTTCTTACAGCTCTCCTGGGTTACTGGAGTCCCTACTATAGACTCTACGGACCCAAATTAATGAGATTTTGGTTTACATTAGTTTGTAATACATGTTGTTATTTTTTCCTTTCTCGGACTTAAAAAACCCCAACCTATAACCATATTTTTCCCTGCACATTCCTATTCTCCAGAGCATCCAACAGTTGTGTGATCTCCTATAAAGTCCTTCTCAAATGTGACATTTTGCCTCCTTACTTCTGTGTCTTCAGAAATCAACAGACTACCTTGCTGCAGGAGAATTGCACCAAAATCATAGAATCATAGAAAGGTTTGGGTTGGAAGGGACCCTAACGATCATCTGGTTCTAACTCCCTTCCCATGAGCAGGGACACCTTCCACTAGACCAGGCTGCCCATCCAGCCTGGCCTTGCACACTTCCAGTGATAAAGCATCCACAATTTTGACCAACCAAAAAATAAACAGCAAAAACAACCAGAAAAAACTCATGGCTTCAATCCCTAATACAAAGTGCTGAACAGTACTTCTAAAGTCATATAATATAAAATCAAGCCACTAAATTCACAGTAGAAGTATCAAAATATTCTAAAGTCAAAATGCAACCAAATGTTAAATACTTGCAGGAGCATACAAGCATATGTGGATATCCTAAAGCAGCTGTATACAAAGGGAACTGAATATGCTCTCAGGTTTCTCAGTGTCTCTGTGCTGCTCTCTTCTTTTGCTACAGAGAGGCAGTCATGATACACAGTTAAGAACAACTTCACTCTGCACAATAAATGATGATGCATGACCAGCAGAAGTGATCAAGGCATGAAAAATAATCATGAACAAAACAAATTACAGCTTAAATTAAATGGGACCACAGGAATAAGCCACTTTGCATATTTTCATTCAGCTAGAAATGATTATGAACCCTGGGCTTTTGTTCCATTTGAAACTAATTTTCTGCTTCTTAAACTGGAGCTTCCAGAAAGGAAGTTTTGGGGCCTTTGGCCTTTGCTTTAAATCAACTTGTTTTCCCAACATTTTAGATTTCCAAGGGTGCAGCCAGGGCAGGGGACTGGGTGCAGAGCACGGAGCACCAAGCAGCCATGCAGCCATGCAGCGCGGGGAGCTCGGCCATGCCGCAGCACCGGGATGCAGCATGCACCGGGACGGGCGCAGCGCAGGGTTGATGCATGAGAGCTCTGACCTCCTTCTCTCTTTCTGATCTTCTAGGTTCCTTCCTAGCCTTTCTCTTCTGGTTTCTCTTATTTTTTTCATCCTTGATTTCCTTCACCGGGACAATTTTCTCCTGGACTATTTCTGAGGTGTGTGCTGTGTAGACACTCATTGACCACTCAGAGATGGCACTGGGATCCCAGTAAGAGTTGTCAGCATTGGCAGGGAGAAGGAAGGAGTCAGCTCCTGGAGTGGCATATTCTACAGAGCTGGACTCCACCGGCTGAAATTCATAATAATCCCACTCCAGGCCACTGGAGGTCATTCTTCAGCTAATTCTTAAGGCTCTTACTGTGTTTAGGGAATATATCTGTAGAACATGAAAGGGAGCATTTTAATCTCTCCACAACAACTAGCGGCTTTTAAGTTTCTTCTTATCATCTGGCAAATTAAAACTTAGTCTTGAATTCGATCAAAACTCAGAAATAAAGCGGTAGGTTTCTCTTGTTAATTTGAAAAATAAAATGGCGGTAATATTTTTGAATTTTTATGTGCTACCACAACAATGCCACAGACCAAAATCAATAATATAATTTGCTTTTCAATTAAATATAATGGTCCCCACTCTCACAGGTGTTTTTATATCTGAACCTAAATCTCTATCCCTGAAAAACAGCAATGAAACATACAGGTGTTACTCAACACTTGAGACTAAGATGCCTTCACTACCACATAAGCACACAGTAAAATTGACTGAAGGCATAATCAATAGATTGCAACTAAAAGAGACCACAAACATATTCTGCAGGGCATAAACTGTAAAAATTAACTATAAAAGGAGAAGCCATAAGCTGAGAAACTTCTTTGAAGACCTATGTAAAAGGAAAGCAGAAAATATTTTAGTTAATACCTATTGCAAGCAAAAATCTTCATTTGGAGTTTTAGATTGGAGTTTTAAACTCCAATCTTCATCAGAGTTTTTCTCATCCTACAAGAAAAATGCAAACATACCCTTTGAAATTCAGCAGCTCCTGAGGCTCTCCTCAATACCAACCAAATTACTACTACTAAATACAGAGCTACACATCAAAATACATTTTAAAGAAACAGTATCTATAAATCCAGTATGCATCTACTGTGCTCATATTAATCACCACATTTAGAAGCATTATCCAACTGTTGTGAACAAAGTCCCTGAGAAGCTCATAAGACAATATGTCTTGGATGAGCTGAGTATTTCTTCTAGTGCAAAACTCTTCATGTAACTGAAATGATGCTAAACACTGATTTACTGTTTTTCCACCACGGCTATCATGTTTACATATAAACAGCATAGACTTTATTCAGAGAGGATGAAAACAAACCAGACTTACTCAAAAAAGAGTTTCCACAGAAACTCAATTTGACCAAATTAGTGGAAGCTCTTGCTGTCTTAAAGCAGCAGTTTTCTCAGGAAAACCGACTGCATTTGTAAAGTATCTGCAATTTGGTCTTAAATATCTAATGAACGATTTCTGCTGGGAGAAGTTGAAAAGCATACCCAGGATAAATCTGAATAAACTGATTCTCCCATTGCACTTGCAAATCTGCTCCATTTCACAGATGGGCACAGGGGAAGAATAAAGAGCACAGGAAGCAAATTTTCTTTCTGGAAAAACAAGTTTCCCTGCAGAAAGCTGGCCACATCAGTACCCCAGCCCCAAGCTTGACAGGCAGACTGCTCGTATCTCACAGGGAATCAGCTACTCACGCAGAGAAAGCAACCAGTTTTCCAGTTGCTATAGACTTTTAACTCTCTAGATGCAAATAAATGCCCAAAGGCATTTTTAAAAGGCACCTAGACATTTCCAGTGTCTTTCTACTAGTCATACAAATGCCTCTGCTAACACCTTTGGACCTATATGACCTTTGAAGACTCTCCACCTTATATATTACAGGGGGAACAAAAGCAACCCTACCTCAAACTTCTTCCAGCATGCCATCAGAAGTTAGCAATTAATTTGAAGAAATCATAGTTATTCAGCTGCTATTGCACATTTCAGCATATACCTTTTTCACTAGTGAGGGAACTAAAACCACATTACCTGTCACTCCAAAGTGCCTTAAAGCCCAGTCCCAGATCAGAATTCCTCTTACAGAAACCAAAGAAATTCCAGCAACTTAGGTATTTTACCGAACGTCCACAAACTACCCTTTGTTAAATTCAAAGATTTTTTTTTTGTGCTCATGCCTCACCATACAACAACCTCAGAGATGTGACCACCCCCACATGAAGCATGATGCCATCAGGATCATCTCCCCAAGGCACAGCATTGTGCTACGGGCAGCTGTTCTGGATGCTGAGGGATGTGTCTACTCAAAAAGCATCTCCCACTTCAGGCAAACATCACAATGGGTCGTTTCCCCTACCTGGTGTTCTACAGCAGGCTCCCACAATGAACTCCTAGTGCATTTCTACCAGAAGCAGATGACAACTCTCATACCCGCCTGGCACAAGTAGAGCCCTTATAAAGTTCTGCAGCTTGAACAAGAGGACTAAGCTATTCACTGAAAACCACCACATTTTACACTGTTTCCCATGCATTTCTTCATCTCCAATTTAGAGGCTACACCTCTGACTCAGAAAACAGAGAGACAGATTTTGTTTCCATTTAATCCTACTTCAAAGAAGTGAATGTCTACTGTTATTTGCAAATCACCTCTTCCCCTCCACCCCAAGTTAGAAGGTCGCATCTACTTACATCATCCTGAATATCCAGATCACAACCTGCCTTCAACAAAACCTGGACAACGTGGAGATGACCCTTGTAGGCAGCAAGGTGCAGGGGGGTCCGGCCATGCTACGAATGAGAAGAAAATAATAATAATACCTTAAGATGAATTTTTATGCACGGTATTGAACAGAGTTTTATCTCCTTTTCATCATTCTTCTGTTTGTACCTCACTGTCTGAAACCTGCAATAGTAGCAACTGACATGTATTAGTGTGACAAAGGCTCTACCTCAGTTCTGCGAAAGCTGAAAACTTCTCCACCTTCTGCAACATTTCAGTTTATCCCAAAGATACTCTACAAAAGGGATATTGCACTCATGTAAAGGTACTTCCTTACAAATTCAGATCTGGCTCTGTGTCCATGCCTAAGCAGAATTCATGACCCTTTTGTTTCTGTCCCTCTGAAGCATGGAACTGTCAACTGCTGTCACCTTCCCTCTGTACAGCCAAGTTGCAGTAACTGGCAAATTCATACATTGTAATGGGCACTGTCTTTGCAACAAAGATATAAGTTACACATGACAGATGCTCCCCTGAAAAGGAATGGAAGACCTGTACTCACTCCAAGCGACTTCACGTGTATGACAACCAACTTTACTTTGCTAAAGATCTGCCAGATTTTTTTAGACAATACTTATTTTTACCTCTCCCTCTAAAAATCTCAAAGTGAGTGAAACACCTTAAGATCTGTGAAACAGCAATGCTAAAACTATTTACTGCAGATTATTTAATGTGTGTAAAGAAAATGGGATTCCAGCAATTGCTAAATTCTTAAATTTAAGTGTCTTCACGAAGAATGCTGTTTTCTCCATTAGCCATTTTGTGAGGGTCACATTAAAAGTCATGCGACTCTTCACCTGTATCATGTATCAATTTCTTCACACCAGTGCTGTTGTCTGTTTTTCCACCCAATGATTTATCCTGCAAAGGAATATAAACATCCCTAATACATCCACCACAGAAGGGGTAAACACTTCAAGACCTGTCTTGACTAGTGGCTTGAAGTACCCAGAAGACAACCATTGGCTCTCTGAGGTTTTAAGCAGCTTCTTCAGTAAGAAAACTACCTCAGGTGTATAATAAACCAAGCTCAAGACAAGACTGTTTTCATACCACAAACCCTATACCCACATATCTGGTAAAGCCTCATTAACCTCAGCCTCTTCAGAGCAAAAAGGAAAAACACTGTTGGGAATCAACAGAATGGCCGAGGGCAAAATGTGCCATTACTGGTTAGCCGTGCTGTGCTTTGGAAACACTACGTGTGGATTAATTGTCCTACATTATTGACTCAAAGGGGCCAATCTGAGGACAAAATCCTCACTCACACTGTAACACGTGATTCTCTCAAAACCTGCACACTGTCCCCTGCTTGTCCCTCTCATTCCCGGGAGAGAAACTTCCATTCTTGCCCTGCTAAAGGCATGGGAAGGGCTCATTTTTGCTGTCACTACTGCCCCTGGGCACCATCCAGCCTCCTGCCTGTGTGCCTCTGGCTCGATCTGGCCACAGGTCCCTAAAATCCTGTCCCCATATCAAAGGGCACTGAGCTGCACTAACCACACTTCCTTCTCCATCAGCCTGGAGGAGAGACAGGGATATGTTGCTGTTCCACCTAACTCAACAGCAGGAGCAATAAAATCCCCAGGCAACAGAGGGATAAAAATAAACAAACAAACAAATAAATAAAATTAAATTTTAAAAAACACCAAATGGAAAAATCATTCCCAACAATGAACAGTATGTTTGGGTTATGAATATGTGCTTCAGCGCATCCAGATTTACAGGCTCTGACTTCCCACATTCCTTAATGCCAATAAGTAAATCACCTAATCCAGGCATCTATCTCACTTCCTGGAAGGTTATTAATACACCATGAAAATTTATGGCAATCTGTGTATGGAGAACGAAAAATCCCAAAGAAACCCAATCTGAGGCCAGCTCATGTGCTTTAAAAGGAAAGTGTCAACAACATGAATATATATTCCAGCAGGGAAACTTTCTGATAAGATAACCAGCTCTAACCACAAAAAAAAAAAAAAAAAAAAATGCTGGCATGCAGTTAAAGGTACGGTGTTGAAAGTAAGCTATGAAAGCAGAATAGGAGTTTATTTGAATACAAGGGACATATTTTCCTCACCAAACACCCTCCTGGGCAATTGCCACAGGAACCAAGCCTGTTAGCATGGTTGAGCTGGAAGACTAAAGGATAATTTTAATTCCAGGATATTTGTGTGTTTCAGATTCTCTATCCAGAAACATAGGTTGAGAGGCATCTCATCTACTTGAGAACCCTGAAGAGAGGCTTCAGGAACCAGAGTTTCCACACACATGCACTCCTTGAGTTCTTCCTACTTTAATGGGACACTATAAACAAGAACTATGACCAGGAGAGAAGACTGGGAAGGAAGATCAATTCCAACATATTACATGGATTAGAGGCTCAGGCATCTGGAAGAGCAATGATCATCTCAAGATTAATCACAACCCTGCAAGAACCAGCAGTGCCAGATTTTCTTTTTCTTCCCAGCAACATCAAAATGAGAGCAGAGATGGAAGGTACGGCTGGACACTGTTCCAGCACAGGCAATGCAAACACTGGACAAACATCCAATCCCCACACAAATACACATACACACAGGTATATGAATGTACACACATATGCACACACCAATCCAGAAGAAGCTGTGAGGAAGAGATAAGGCAATTTGGGTGCCCCTCATGCTGTGATGACAAACTTGGAGCACAGCAAGCTTTGGAGACAGACCCTGAACAAGTCCATGCCACAGCAGCAAGTCAGGGCTGCTCTTTTCTTCATGTCTTTAAGCCAAACCATCAGCCCGCCGAGTTTTTCTCTCACAGCAATTCATCCCACCAAAATATATAGGGGGCAGAGAGATGAAGGCAGAGAGACAAAATTCCCTCTGTGTGTCTGCTCCATAACAACATTCTGCACTCAACACAGCAACAAACGGGGGGTTTATCTGAATACATACTAGGGTCCCAAGGGGAAAGAAAATGTACAAACCAGAGTGTCTCCTAGATGCTCACTTCAAGGACACAACACCAAACCCAGGGACTGTTCCACATGCAGATTACTGACACAGAAGCTTGTGAGCCTTGCCAAATATGAACTGTAATGTTTTGGGGGTTATTACAAATACAAATGAGTGACTGCTAGAACTTGGGATTAATGAACCAATAAAGCAGTCATTCATATGTTAAAAAAAAACCAATTTGGACTTCTATTCAAATGTAAACAATTGCTTCATCAGGCAACAAATCATACAAATGGCCCTGTGTCACGGACTTATTGACAAAATAAATGGGACCTATTGGACTAAGGCTGCAACTTCCAACCACAGTGACACACTGCTGTAGCTGTGGGGTGTATCGGGTCGCAGCCAAGCACTGTGAACAGCCACATGAACCTCAGCAGTAAAATGCAAGGGTATGTTTTGGTTTTCATTAAATCTGTGCTGTAACTTCCAGGCACTGACAGGCAGCTGCTGATACACACCACTTAAAAGCAGAGTCCTCTCAGCACCGTTGCCAATGCACATGCACTCCCCAGCCAAACCCATACAGGGGGCCTTGGCACCATAAGCTCCATGATCTTTCCTTGTGTTTATGCATCTGTAGGTACTTTTCTGCAGGTACACTCAGTTCTCCATCTCACCCGACTCTTGTGATGCACAAGGACTGTTATTTATTCATCCATTCTGCACTCATAAAGAACATGCCTGTCCACATTTTATTGGAAACCGTGAAACCAAAATCCAAGTCCTGTCACATTGTTCACACTGATGATTTGTTAGGCTGTTCTCCATGAATAAGCTGCTCGCTCAAGTCAGCAGAAAGCTTTTCATTGACCTCAACAGGCATTCAGCAAGTTCCTAAATGTTTGTTAGTCCCTTTTAATTTATCTTTATTTATTGTTTAAAACAGACACAAATAGCTTTTCAAACTGAAGGAGTGCAAAAATGTAAAAGCACCAAAATACATTTATTTTTTTTGTTTCTGTCTTAGCTTAAAAAAGAAGAAAGACTGCTTTAAAGAACTCAACATGCTTTTGAGACTTAAAGTACATCAGCATTACAAAAGTGTTGCCATATGGTGTGTTCATAACATGACTACTTCAAAAGTTAAATCAAACTATTCTGAATCAAAACAGAAGAACTACCTTTTGCATTTCTTTCAGGCTTTTTTTTTTCTTCTGAATGATCACCCATTCTCTGCAGAATTCAATTTTATAGCTATGAGCAATGCAGGAACCTGCTCCAGCACAAGTTTTTCATGGCTTCACAGGCCTCTTTCAGGCATCCACCTGCTCTGGTATGAGTGTGCCTCCACAGGGATCTCTGCATCCCCATGGACCTCCATGGGCTGCAGGGGCACAGCTGCTTCACCATGGGCTGCACCACGGGCTGCCGGGGAATCTCAGCTCCATCATCTGAAGCACTTCATGCCCTCCTCCACTGACCTTGGTGTCTGCAGAGTTGTTCCTCTCACATATTCTCACTGCTGTTCCTTGGCTGTAATTACATCTTCTCTGTAACTCTTTTTGTTTTCCTCCTTAAATATGTTACCCCAAAGGGGTTACCACCATTTCTGTAGGCCAAGCCTTGACCAGCTGCCCATCCATCTTGGAGCCCCCGGCAATGGCTCTGCCAGACCTGGGGAAGCTTTTGGCCCTTTCTGCTACCAAAACCTGGCCATGCAAACCAAATACCCTCAGGGAAAGGACAACAACATCCTGGGAGGACAGCAAGGCACATCAGCTCAGCAAAAGTCCCCGGGCTTTTATGCCAAAGATGCAGCTGTAAATTTCACTGAAAGAGAACTCTACTGCAAAAGGACGGAAAGAAGGGACCAACTTTCTTGCTTGGAAGAAAAGACATATATTCTTTGTTTTCCAGTTTTTGCAGCTTATTCACCGAAGTACTTGATAAGGGCACCTGCCTGTTGCATCAGCCAGTATCTATGTCCAGTTTTTCAGGGTATTTTTGCCCTTTCCAAAAAGGAATTGGCTACACGTTTCACATCTGTGAAGAATGTCAGAAAAAAAGGTGCATAAACAGAAATTCTCTCTTTGTTACATCAGGCAGAGCAGCAACAGAGCATCCTGACCAAGCAGGTGCCCTTTGAGTCGAGCAGAGCCACAAAGCCTCTGCTGAGCACCACACCTGCCCTGGGCCACAGCCCCATGTGGCTGTGGCAGAGGTCCAGCACTGCAGCGAGTGCTCAATGCATGTGCCAGGCAGTGCCACCAGCCCTCTCCCACTGTAGGCTCCCTGATGTCAGACTGCCATCACCTGTGTGACCTAGCAGCCATCAGCTCCTCTTCACGTATCTTAAAAGGCTCCAAATCTGGAACAAGCCCAAGCGTCCCTCACTGGAGTCAGAGGAGGAGCACATTTCCATATTGACTTCACCTGTACAGATGCCTTGCTAGTAATGCTGTCAAAATGAAACAAATGCATCCTCACCATAATGCTGAAGTCAGCACCTGGATATGTGTTTGTGTATTCTCCATTGGATTTTGTTTCTTTCGTATTCCTCCTCCTTTTTTTCTGAAATCATCTACTCAGAAGTAACAAAAATGAAATAGTATTTTGCAGCTGAATTGTTGTTTACTGAAGCAACAGTTAACCACATTATATGACCTCCCATACAGGACAAAACCAGAACTGGACAAGTAAGCTGTAAGGCGTATACTAGTATTTGGTTTGTTACAGAAAGTACCCTTCATTTTTCTTGAGCTATGCTGGATTAATCCTTTTTGAATAAAGAACTCCAGCATTTATCTCTAGATCCTGGACACTTTAATCTGTGGCTCTGAGGTGTTATTCACAACAATTGGTCTATGCTTACAAATACGGATCAGAAATACATTTAAAGCCTGCTGTGATGGGGGAACATATTCTTTCCCTCCAAAGAGCTTTGTCTCCATGTGTCTTCCTCCTATAAAATGCAGAGAATTCAGCAAGAAGTTTGGCTCACAAGTATCAAATCAATTTTTTTTTCTTTTTTGGAAGCAAACTCCTATAATTTATAATTAGACAGAACAAACTGAAAATTTCTAATAAAAGCAGAAGACATACATGTAAACAAGAACTAAGGCATGCACATGGATAAATTTATTTTTATGCTTCATTGTGCAATGAGTTTTATCTTGGGGGAGGAGAGGGTTCTGGGTTTCAATTTATCTGAAAGCTTTGGTCTATTATACTGCACTACAAAAGCTCTGCCATCTAATTTCCATTCTAAAATTAAGAACCTCTATCCTGAAAGTTGGTCTTATTTTGTGCTTGTTCTTCTTAGTAGAAGACTGCAAAAGAACCTATTGCTGTGATAGCTAAAAAACACCTTCAGATTTCCAGTTTCAATATACTTGAGTCTAATTTATACATCCTTGCTCTTGTGACAACCTTGTCCTTAACTTTAAACAGCTCTTTCTCCTTCCAGCCTTTGTGTGTCATCAGATTACCAAGCCAAACTCTTCCAGGCTATGCACATGTTCTCCCTATGCAGCTGGCTGGGTGAGAGCCAGATGCAAACTCCACACTGAGTACACCTGGACAGGACACCACAGAGCCTAATGGACGGGCTCTGGTGAGGGCACCAGGTTGGTCTCATACCTCTTGGTTTGCACTGAGCTCAGCTCTCTGTGGCTCACAGCGTGGGAGGAGTAAGAGTCTGTGTGCCCTCAAAACACCCTGTACACACAGCCTTGGCTGCTGCTCTGAGAGAGTCCCTGCTCCTCTGAGTGCACTCCTCCACAGTCTTGCATATCTGACTTCATCTCTTCTGAGCAGGGCTTGTCACCAGGCTATCCATGTACCGCATCTGTACTGTCTGTCAGTGTGCTGGGATGCATCCAGAATGACAATAGGACAGCTTTTGTTATCTTCCCTCTCTTGCCTCCACGGGAATGACCCACAACATCTAGGAAAGAATAGCTACAGTGCTGTAGTACCTGCTGAGCTACAGGGATAGCCTCAGAGCTCACAGCTCTCCAGCATGGCTGGCAAGCACATGGCTCCACAGAAACACCAGCACTTTGCACCTGGCTGCAGTTTTGCTGCCAAATGAGCTTTGTTTTGATTTTCCACACAGGGCAGAACAACAAAGCAAGGGAGTCACCTATGTCTTATAGGAAAGAAAAACTTGTCAACTCCAGGAAATCTGCATTATAGCAAATTAACCTGATTTTGTGTTTTGAAGTCAAATCTACACTATTTGTTTCTTATTGTAATTAGCAGAGGTCCCTCAGCAGCCTCAAAGCTCATCATCTTAAAAAAAAAAACAAACACAAAACCAAAAACAAACAAAAGAAAACACAACCACAAAACCCTGAGCTACCATTCAGGTAAGTCAGTATTTCCTGTTCTATTACTGACTACCTTTCATAGTTGTTCATCAGCTACAGAACTGCTTGGACAATGGAACCAGCCAGCCATCTACATGGGACTATTCATGCTTATTACATCTGGGCTTTGTATCTCCAGCAAGAGGCTACTTATCTTGGCAAACAAAACTTACAAAAACAGGTTGTCCTTGGATTACTCCAACTTTCAAAATAAATACTATCTACAACTCAAACACTGTGAAGGGACTGAAAACAACTGTCACTGACAGATAAGCATTCTGCCTTTTCCTCTTTTTATCAAATGTGCTGTCTGTAAATATTAGCTTCCATACGTATGTAATGTTCAAAACTAATATGGAAACACAAATTAAAGTAGACAGGACAGAGAACAACAGTTCATCAAAACAACACACCCCAAATTTTATGTTACAGTTCTAAAGATTTGACTAACCTAGTTCTTGTTAAGGTTTTTTGCTGATGAAACCTTCTCTGCAACAGGCAATTACATCTCATCTTTTCTAAGATAGTATTATTTACAACATGTTGAGCATTAGTAATAGGTGAATATCAGTTTGAACTCACTTGTATCCTAGCAGAAATCCTTTGACTTTTCTCAAAGGTATGGGGAACACAATGCGCAACCCACAAGTTTGGAACTGACTAAGGGACTATACGGAACAAATCAATGATGATGTTGGGAATAAATTAGGCTGCTGCACCCAGCAAGAAACACTTTGTGCGTCCCCTCACCCTGCCACAAGAGGTGGCTTTTCCCCATCCCTCACCCAGGCAGATGGGTGCCCTGAACTGCCTTCCCTTAACAGTGATGAATCGCTCCATTCATCAGGTCACACAATGTTCAAAAGCCAATGCACGCTTTGAAAAATGTTGCTCCCCTCTGTCGACACACTGTGTTTGCAAGGACTAAGTGTTCATCACAGCTGCACCCACTGCAAAGGGTATAAACACAAGATGTGCACTATATTGCAAATCCGCATGAGCTATTAAGTGCAAACTTTAAGGAAATCTGAACACTAACTTCAGTAACATTCAGACTGGTAAAGCTAGGGGGGGCATTTTCACAGACAATGGTCTAGAAGAGTTACATTAGTTCCCAGGGCTTTTGCAAAGCGTTTTTCTCTGGTTACCTTGGTAACTGCTACCTTGGCACCCCTGTTGATAAGCTGCACCACATTCTCCACTTGGCCTTTGTAGGCAGCTACAAGCAGGCGTTCTGAAAGCACGGCGACCACATCCTGCTGGCTCATGAATTAGGAGAGAAAGGTTTTCAGGTTTCTTCAGTCCAAAAACAAAGGCTTGGGATCAGTTCAAGCAGCATGCAGGCAGGCGAGGAAGGATTCCAGCTCCCTGGACAGTGATGTTATTGCTATGCCATCCATTGGACCTATGGATCAGAAAACAACACTGCTGTCAGCCAGCTTTCAGAAACAGAGCTCAGAAACTACAGCAGCTCCTCCCTGAGTGTTCATCTTTCCATTGGTTTGGGAGGGGATCACAAAAACTTCTCAGAACCTCTTGAAGATATTGTGCTTCTGTTGCAAGGTGGAGGGATGTAGACAGTAGCACATTTTCAATGTGCCCTCATTCCCCTTGGTTGGGACAAAAATCCTTAAACTTTCTGAGACCTTAACTCTCTTTCAGCTTAACTTCTATTTGTGTGGTCCCCTTTCATCCTCTCTCTCCCTGCCATGTTTCCCAGTCTTTAATTAGCCAAGGATGGGTTAACCACTGTTGGCCAAAGGCACAATAACAGGTTATAGTTACTGGCTGCTGATATAAATAAACAAACCTCTGCCCTGGAAGGATTGAGTGCAGTCAGCAATTAAAGGCAGCTGACCATTCTCTCACAAGTATAAAATGCTCCACAGCCTCCCCTGAACCATCCCAAGGACAACGCTGGGAGAGAGCCCAACCTGCTATTGGGAAACACTCATCTTTGCTGTCACTGAGAAATTAGGTTCTCCCCACCGAGCTGACGTCATGCCCCACTGACCACAGAAACAATTCAGATTGATAAATCATCATGCAAAACTATGAGTGTGTTTGTCTGCCCAGGCTCCACTGACCCATCACACGAGCCATCAGAGCTGAAAAGAGTTTTCTGATATAATTACAGAAAATGTATCCACTGATCACTTTGAGCTGTGGGATCCAGGACCTGCCCAGCTTGGGAAGATTTCAGCTTAATTTGTGCTTTTCTCACTTTAGTATTTAATTGTTTCAGTACAGGAAAAACACCTTCAAGATATCCAATGTATTTACAAATTATGTGCCCTTCTCTCTTGAAATATTGCAGCACTGCTCCTTAACAGCCACCAGTACTAAGCACGCTGCGTAGTCGAAGAGTAATAGGTACAGGGTCCAGGTGATCTTGGAGATCAATACTGTAATACAATGTCTTTCAGCCTTATGTTATCCTTTAAATCAATCTCAGAACAGCAATAACTAAAACAGTAGGTTAATTTGTAGTAGTAGATGGTAACAGAATTTAATTTGCACTCCTAAGATAATTTACATTAACAAATTTTAGAATGCTTTATGAGCTTTAATTCTTAAATTCTTTAATTCTTCAAGGTGAACAATATGCAGAATAATACATGCATTTTATAAAAAGGCCCTTGAAAGTACAGAAAAGTTAATGCTTTCCCTGAGGTCAATAGAAAGTTATTCCAAAGCCAGTAAAAACTCCAGGTAACTGACTCTTGATTTCTAAGTATAAGCATTAGGCAATACCATTTCCAGGTAAAAGATCCAAGTTATCTTTTCCTCGCCTTTCTCTTCCTTTCTAAGTGCAAATATATTTGGACCAACATGGAAATAGCTGCACATTTATTCGGAGAAACCAGACAAAGAGTTTCTGGGCATCAAAGTCAGCATAATATAGGACAACAGAGGAGTGGTGCTGTACCCTGTGCCACTGGGCTGGTTTCACCTACACCCTCAGTGTGGTGGACACAGTTTGTACCCTGGTATCATGGAAAACAGGGAAGATGGAAGAAAAACCCCTCATGTCCTTCACTGGCACATTATACCCTGCTCCTCTGCTGTACACATGGTAGTACAAACCATTTCAAAAGCACCAAGAAACACAGATGGCCTACAGTTAGTAATTTCATCTGTGACAAACAACCCAAGTTTCAATCTTACCTCCTCAAGTATTTAATTTCCAGTGACTCGTGCTTCCGAAGCAAGCAGAACCCACCATACCTCCACACCCTGCACCACCCATCCATGATCCCGGTCCCATCCCTGACTCTCCCATCGTATCCCAAAGTGGTGCTTCCATAACCCAGGAGCACACTCCACAGCTCCCCTCCATGACCAGTACACAGTGCAGGGTGCACCTTACAGCAGGGAGCTTTCCAGGCAGAGGATGGTGTGTTTCTGTGCCAGCCCCTCTCTGCCTGTGCAGTGGTAGTTTCCAGGTGAACTGTGCCATCACTGGCTTGTCCCCAGCCTTACCCCTAAGCTGGCTGCCAACACTTTGGCTGGAGGCATGTACAATACACTGACAGCTTAAAACATCTCTGGTCAGAGCCTGCTTGGTTTTCTTACCTCTTAAATTAAAGAAAACCAAAACAAAAACGATGCAGTGACATCATTGTCACTAACAGATTTGCACATCCAATACAAAAATCTCAGTCTCAATGGAGACATTTTCCTGACATTTCCTGTCAGCGTGGAGACACACTGACATTTCTGAGCAAGTCTGCATAGATGCTCATCACAGCCACACCACTAGAAAGACACTAATACTCAACAGTGTAGGGCTGGAAAAGTCTGGATAACCTATGCAAGGTAAATGCTGGAAATCATACTCCCTAGTTTGATTGTTCTCCCTCTCTCATGCTGCCCTCCCATTACTGCAGCACAGTGAGATCATGAGCCTCCTCCTGCCATGCCCTGCCACACGGGAGAGAGATGGACTGTGACAGCATCACTGCTATCACGGAGTTTGCCTTCTTGTCTTTTCCATCACTTGGATCATTCATAAAAGCAAAGCAAGGAGCTGATTCAGCTATTGGTCTTTTAGGGTTATCTCCCACTTTGCCCAGGTCTCCAGCAGGTGTCGGTCCTGCTCCCAGAGGGCAGCCACAGCAGAAGCTTGGCTCCTGCTCGAACAACAGGTCACATTCCCTACCACATCTGCTTTACATCCCCTCAACTGGGATTATTTGCAATTCAGAAAAGCGCCTCCAATTAGAATAGGAAGCCCGGAAAACTGAAAGACCAACTTTCCTTTTCTCCTGAGCTGGTAGAAGGTGATGGGTGAACAGTGGAAGTGAGAATAGCCTTCTCATTCCCCTCCCCAGGGACCCATCCCCAGCACAGTGACCACACTGGCAGTGGCATCGCTCCCCCCAGCTTTAACTCTCTATGTGCCTCAGGCACACAGAGCGTCTTTCCTTGACCACGTCTGCACCCCCAGCAGCAGGAAGAAGGTACCAGATGCCCAAGGACTGCAATTAAAAGCTTGACTGCTCCTTTCACACCCAGATGGTGCAAAATGTACCCGACAACACGATTACAGGCACTGCATCGCATCCCTGCTGCCAGCACCTGCTGCCCAGAATTAAATCCCTCATTATCACCCCCAAGATACAGAAGCTCAAGGGAGGCACAGAGCATGAGAATATTCAAACCTTATGCCTTCAAAACAGAAATAAAATTATTTTGCTTTACCATATTTTAAAATGAAAAATAGCCATCTCTGTGCCGCTTTGTTTAAGATCAGATTACTTACCTGGGGCAGGCTGGGAACGCAACATCTACTTCCCAAGCCTCTCCAAGGAAACTGGGCAGATGTGATGCCCACAGGTTCAGTTGCTTTGTTGTAGGTCAATCCCTTCCGAGGATAACGTGCTCACCCCATGGGTGGAGTGTGGACAAGGACAGGCTGACTGTGGATTAGTGTTCCCAATCGGCAGCAGCGAGGCACCGTCCCCAGGCGCTGAGGTCCAGCTGCATCCCCATGGATTATGCTCTCAGCTCACTGAGCCACAGGAGATGTGGCTGGGGTGGCACAGCACCGTGTGGGTGGGCAGCTGGCTGGCTGCTGGGTGATAGGGTTGTAAAGCTCCCAGCTCTGTCCTCTCTCCCATGCAACTGGCAGAGCTGGCAAAAAAACACTCTCTGCACCTTTCCCCTCCCCAGCTCCCTCCCCTCCAAACTGCTGCCAGGCTGCTTCAGCGCTCACACGTCAGTAACAAAAAAAAAAAAAAAAAAAAAAAAAAAAAAAGCACAGGAATGATGGTTTTCAAAAGCCAAAGGACAGTCCAGGAAACATGAAACATCACAGATACCAAAAGGCTAGGATATAGTATCTACTAAATTCATGCAAAGGGTTAAAACCAGCAGCTTCCTTGCTGAGGGAAGAGAAAAAAAGCCAAAACTATGAAAGATTTAGGAGCTATGAGCTAATCAATTTTAAGAAGTTCCCTGTGCTAAATGGAAAAGATGAAATGCCAGAGCACAGGTCATTCTCAATGTAATCACTAAGTTAAATTAATATTTGAATAAAAGAATGCTTACATAGCTAACAAAAAGTTTCTATGTGTGCTGAAGTACAAGATGAAAGAGAAAAAAAAGAAGAAGGGACTGCAGTTTTCTGCAAGGGATCCCAAATTGTCTTTTTCAGTTTATCACCAGAAATTATGCTGAATAGAATCATAGAATCATAGAATAAAAGAATTTCCTGAGTTGGAAGGGATCCACAAAGATCACCAAGTCCAGCTCCTGGCCCCACACAAGATGGCCCCAAAAATCCCACCATGTGCCTGAGAGCATTGTCCAAATGCTTCTTGAACTCTGGCAGGCTTGGGGCTGTGACCACTTCCCTGGGGAGCCTGTAGTCCAAGAAAAAAATCTCAGCACCTGGTAGCTTTATTTTATTCAAAACAAACAATGAAATAAAATGAGTCTAAATTATTTTGGAATACTCCAATATTAAGATATGGAGCCAGACCATTTTGTTACGGGAGAGAAGATAAAAGCTAGTAATTTATAATAATAGTCTTTCTAAGAAAATTTCCTGCACCTAAATACTCCTCATTTCTTCTTTGCTGGACTGTCACAGCAAAACCGGTTTCTTCTTTTATTAGTACGTAACTGTATAAAATCTATAAAATGCTCTTTTTCTCATCCAGCCTCTTTGCAAAGCAGTTTGTCATACATAAAATATGACGTAAACAGTAAGATTGTATTCACTTTAGAGTAACAGCATTATCCAGCAGAGTGGATTATTGCATTAGAAAGAGTGGGTTTCTTGGAACTCATTTATCATTTACTGCAGGATGCTGATATATCTGCCATTCCTCTCAGCTGATTTTAAAAGGGTTTGTCCAAGACATGCAGCGCTACTTCCCATTCACTGATTTTTCTTTAGTTTCACCATGGATCTAGTATAAACTACTCAGGAAAAGTATCTGTATATTTTGCTAAAGGGAGGACATTGCCTCTCACCCCTTCCTGCCCCTAAAGGCAGTTAAAAATCAGTCAAAGGTGAAATAAGCCAGCAGCAGCTTTATCTGGAAAACAGTAAAGCCACCCACCAGGTTGAGAACAATGAGCTTTTGATTCACACTTTTCTTCTTTCCTTTACAACATCATTGATACTAGTTTTGGAGTTAGGTTTTATACCAACCACCATTTTGCACTGGACATCTGCATAGACTTTTAGTAGATCATATGTTGTTCTCGGGGGTGTGTTACTATTTTAATTGCACGTTTTATTGTGGCAAGTACAAACATTCAGTTTTCATATGGACAGTTGCATATCCATCACCCTAAGTATCACCACTGTCTGGGACATCTGAAAACATTTTTCTGAGCTTCTTCCCCCCCACCCCCCCCACTTGTTGCTATTAATTACTTCAACAATGACTATTTAGCAGCCTCCCAGGGAGCATCTGCATGACAGTTGCTCATCAGGCTTCCCACCAGAAGCAGAGCAGACTGATTGATGTCACTGTTCTGCTGCAGGTGGCTGGCTGCAGCCAGACCCGCAGCCAGCCCCGCTTGGCGACGAGCATGGGGGAGACAGTGACCACAGCTTCCCCAGCTGCTCTGTCCAGCCCATCTCCTGGAGGCTGCCTGGTCTCCACTGCTGGGCTGCACTCAGTGTAAATCCTTAGCTGCCTGGCAGCTCTCAGGCAATGCCTTGGTGCCATCAAAACCAACCTCCAGTGTTGCACCTGCCAGGCAGAACGCTCTTGGGGAGAGGCACGGACACATGGAGACCAGTGATGAAGATCAGAAGCAATTTCAAGTCATTGCTTACACATAACTGATTTTGTACGAAAACAATTGGTTTTCTCCCCCCTTACTTACCTCTCTGCGATGTAGCCCTGACATCCCTTATGTAACACACAAGTCATATACTTACCACTTTCCATATAACATGATCTGGGGGATTTATCTGGCTCATCTCATTGAAGTTTCACAGCTTTGTTACTCCCCTGCATACACACACACACACACACACACACACACACACACGTCAAAACCACTCTGTACAAGCAAGCTCAACTCCCAGCAAGCCCTGTCAGTTGAGCACTATTTACATGACAAAACAATATCTATTGTTTGATGGGGGACGGTGCCAGTGTGCAAACACACATGCATGACGTATCTGCTTCAATTTGCATAAAACCAGTTAGGAGATCTTTCCAGCTGACTGCTGCTAAACAGAAGTGCCGGAGCCTAACCTTGGGAATGAAGCAGACACATGGCTGTGCTCATGGGAGAGTGGGGGTTTATGTTACTCTCACACACACTGGAGCTTCTGGACGGTAGAACCGTCCCTCACCATCACCTTCTGTGCAGAAAGGTGATTAAATGACTGCAGGACCTCACTGTGAGCAGAAGGTGCCATAACCCTTTCCACAACCAACTCCCTCTCCTTCTCTGCTGTTCTTCCCTTTCTTATCCCAAAGCATGTCCTCTGCTGCAAGGGCTCAGATTATCTTCAGCATGGGCAGTTATCTGTCATTCAGTTTGGGGACCCTGCTGCTGCCATGTCAGAGTGCTGGTGCAGGGGTCTCCTCCTGCCCATGTATGACCTGAACCCTCTTCCCCACTAGCACAAGCAACTCCACACCCTCCCAGACAGATACAACAGTAACTCAGGTTAATACTGCAAAACACACTCCAGAAAATGTCAAGATAAAACTAATTCCTACACTTACAGATATTTTTTTCAAGGCCAGGAAACATCACTACAATAATCTAATGCCAACCAGCACCAAGGCACAAACTCCCATTTGAGCTAGATCCTATCTTTTATACACACTAGCAAAGATGTGTAGCCAGGCAGTGATCAGGAAATGCTCTGGCTGACAGAGCAGAGAAGAAGAGAACATATTTGCCAGCTTCAAAATATTTTTCAGCTGGCAAAAGAGCACTGGAGATGTTTTTCCTCAAGAAAAACATGACTTAGGAGCTGCCAGCAGCGATGACGCAGCCCCTTCTGTATCCTCACAGCTGATGTCTTGGGAGAGCACTGGGGGATGAGGTGAGGTAGGTGGACCACTGCCACCCAGTTCAGCATGGAGACAATGTGAGTACACAAGATGCTAGGATATTGGCACAATATTCTTCAATATTGCTAGGCTTCTGGCACGAGAACAAGAGCCTGGCAGGCAGTGTGTCAATTAAAAGCTTAACAAGGCTCAAGCTGAAAGTCAGTGGATGAAATCTTAGGGATGGAGTGGCCAAGGTGGGAGACAGATGTACTCAGACAAGCATGGGTGGAACCACTGAGTATGTCCACTGTAACTCCCAGGGAGGTGTGTGCCCCTGTTATGATGCACACCATTACCATCAAGAGATCACAATTTTTCTGGTTGCCTCCCACCACAGGGTACTGCAACAGCAAAAGGAAGCACAAATATCCAGGGACTTGGCACACCCTGGAAAATGGGCAAGTGAGAGAAACTGAATCCAGCAGGGAAGCAGACATGGATGTCACATCTTTTTGCATGGAACCACCCCAGCAGTCAGCACAGCTAGGACAGTAATTCTCATCTCCTAAACCCAGGCACTGATTGCCCAGTGCTGCTGTTGAGAAACTGGCTGTAAGTCCCAAGAAAAAAACATTACTGATAACCTAAATTAGCTGCATCTGATTCACACAGGGAACTGCTCTAGGAAAGATCCCAGGAGAGACCTGCTGAGTCTGACAGAGGGCTCTCTCTGACCTCAGCAGACTTTGGAAGAGACCTGAAAGAACTGGGGAGCAACTTTAAATCACCTCTGAGGAGATCCTTGTAAGGAGAGAAGAGCATAGGTTGAGGGACTTTATCCTATCCTATGCATGAGTTTGGGCCAAAGGCAGCAAAGACTCTCTGATGCAGTGCACAAAGCCTCCAGGCTGCACGCTTCCCACAGCGCTCGGTGTTTTAGGTTACACAGAAGCAGCTGAAGGAGACAAAGCTTTTCCTCTTGAGACCACAGGTTCATTACTGTTTTGGTAGCCAAGTCAAGTCAGCTACCAAAACTGCTGTTTCCTGACTGTGCAGAATCCTACATGACACCCACAGAAGGTCTCTACTCCGATTCTACTGCAAAGATGCTCATGAATGACAAAATTATTCTGACACATATCAAAGGATACATTTGTCAGCAGTCCCAGCACGTGGACTGGACTACTACATGAAGGCATGTAAAGGCACAGAAACTGAGGCAATGAACAGAGATTTCAATCCTGTCAGTATTGTACCCCAGACAACTGCAACACTCTCTTCCCTACAATATAAGCTAGTTTATCAAAATGATACACCTAATATTTACCTACTGTACTGACAAATGTAATGAAGCATGCAAGATCACTCTAGAGGATCCCCGTCCCCTTCCCTTCTTCCATTTCCTTCACTGCTTTCTTGTCTAGATAAAACACTGGAGGTTTTTTTGCCACTGCCCTCTAGATAACTTATTCCAGTTAAAACTTATTCTCTGACATAGTTACTTTGAGGCTTGGTACTCAAAACTACACAGAATATTTGCAGAAGGCTCTTGATGTGAGCAGCCCTAAAGTGCAACCTGGTTGCAAGGAGAGAAATACTGAGCAGAATACATGTGCTGAAAGAGGAAATGCCTGCTAGATTGTGAGCCTGGATACCAGTAGCATCCTTGAGAAGTGCAGTCAGCATCTTTCAGGGGCAGCTGGGTGTCCAGAAACCAGAGGCATCCTGAAATACCATCAAGAAGTACAAAATCAAGGAACTTATCATCTGAAAAGGTGAAAGAAGTGGGAAGGGTGGAAAGAGGGGAAAGCATCTTGAGAAAATAAGGTTCAACAACTGCCACTGGCTGTTCTAACTGCAAGAACAGGAAACAGTGGACTGAGATGTGAGAAATCATCATCATCATCATCTACTGGTTCTCCCAGCTGAAAAGCAGAAATTAACAGCACCTCTTGGCTGCTGAGGGAGTGTGTCGTACACCCTCTAATGTCTCTGTGCCATAGAAAGGACTTACTTTTTTCCCAAACTGGAGCTTTATCCTCTGTTTATTTCCTGCACTGCTTGTGGTGCAACAACACAACCTTTTCCAACACAGGTTGAGCTCCCCTCACAAACTTTCCACAAGATCTTCTAGACAAACTCTTTGGCCCTCATTAGGGATGTTTGGCTGACTCCCAGTTTCGTGACAAGGCTCATCATTGATGTGAGACTCTGCTTGTACTGGTCTTCCCCTGGGACCACTTCTGTATCACAGAATTCCTGAAACCCCCCATGTTCAAAATCTTCTTATTCCTGTAGGCCAGTTAACCCTTCAGGTCATGACAACCACACAGTTAATAATTCCCTCTGATCTCCTCTACAGATCAATTTCTGCATCCCAGAGCCCTGGTGCTGGGCTTTGTCTTTCCTTACAACTGCATCAGACAGATCAAATTCACCTCCCAGCACACTCCAAATTCTCAGACTTATTTCTGCAGCTTAAACAGTAATTTTCTGCCTTGTAGGAATCAGAGATCCATTCTTACAGTGTAGTGCTTGGCACTCAACTCAGCAGAGTTTAATCCTCTTGATTTTGGAGCTAGTGGAGCTGAATCCCCATGGATTTCCTCTCCATTTGAAGTTCCTGAACTGCCTCCCTGTTCCACCCTCCCACAATGCTAGGAGGTCCTTTCTGTCCCACCACCCCATTTCTGAATTGAGGGTTAAATGTTGTTTCTATTTTTCATAAGCTGGGAGCACCTAGAAGAACACAATTGAGAGTGACAAGCCCAGTGGTCCTGTTTTAACACTCATTTCTCTGTAATTACACAAGCAGGAGGAGAAGAAGCAGAACAACTTGCAGAACCAAACCTCACTAACACTTCAGGCAGCAGCAGAGAATGTATCTACTTGGAAAGTCTTTTATATTGTCTTAAAGGATTGTAAGTTACATCCTGTCTTAAAACATGCCGCAGTCCCCTCAGGAATAAAGCAATTACTTTCACTGGCAGCACCCCACAATACAAAGTACCTAAATAAGTCAAAATCTTGGAGAAAAACAAGTCTGAGGGGATAAAAAGAACTTTAAAAATAAAATTAAAAAAAGGTGTTTTGCACACCTTTTATGGGCTGTAAGCATCACATCAGATTACATTTTTAGTTGCTCTACTGTATTGTGCTATTAACTTGAAGATATCCTCATGCTCATGGCACGGCTGATCTTGCTTTTATGTTGGCTTGCAAGGGTGACAGTAGACAGCTGTGCAGGGATAATCTCAATGGATAAATCTCCGGTGAGACCAGAAAGTGCACTGGTGACAGTATGATAACGAGGGATGCTTTACAAGGGAAAAGACTCTCCCTGGACAATGACAGTTAATAGCTCTCAAATAACCCACTCACCTCTTCAGTCAGAGGTGTCCATCATGGAAGCTGAGGATAGTGGGACCAAAGAGCTGGAGTAATCATCTGAAACAAGCACTCTTATTTACCATGGAAAACTCTCAGATTGGAAAAGAAATGCAAAAATGAAATGGTGCAGAAAGTATCAGCAAATCTGAGTAATCATTTATCTTCTGCATGGACTTCAGAAAACACATCACACTCTGGGGTCTAATTTTCTAAGCCCTAGTCAGTGATCTTACAAGACCAGCTAGTCCTCCAGCTTTGAGAGTGCCCTGTTTTCCAGAAAAAAAATAAACATTTTAGTGCATGGAAAGCCCGTCCTTGTGCAGAGGATGGGGCTTCCTAGGGCCACACTCTGTGACTTTGTCTTGAAAAATTCAAACTAGCTAAGATAGCCTCCTACTTAGGGAAATCTCATTTCAATGGCATGTTTGACACTTCTCGAGCCACTGGTCCTCAAAAATGCAGCTCAACAGAGGTGTACAAGGACAACAGAGGAGGCAAGGAACTACACACTCCAAAGAACACAGCAGTGTGAAGAAAATACCATAATCCAGTGCCACAGGTTCAGTCCAAGCTCTTCACAGTCCCTAGTTACCCAGGAACTGGAATACATTTCTAAAATGCAAATCCACGGCATTATTAAAACGCTAATCCATGGCATTATTTGTATACATTTTAGACCAAAATTCTGAAAGGTCACATTTGTTTTTTACTCACTGTTAAGGATCTATGGTTCAGTTTTTTTCTGATGAACATTTTATAGCTGTGTCTTGCAAGGCAACCTCTGGAGGACTATGGGGATGCCAGCTTCAGTCTTTCCCAGTGTTGACAACAACAGCAAGTCTCTGTACACTGCTCCTGGGTGAGGAGAAACACACCATAAATGGAGCATCACAGCAGACTGAGAAACACAGAAATTTAATTCCAGTGTTTTCTGCAGCACTCAGCTGCCTGCATTCACCTGGGTAAATCCAGGCATTTCCTCCTGAGGTTTATACATGCACTTCCCATTATAAACAAGTTCAAAACACAGCTCTTCAGTTTGGTTCCCACTAACTGACCTCTGAAAATAAAATTGTGCAGATCTCACTGCTTTGTAAGGATGAGGAAAATGCAACAGAGACCTTCATTTCTTCCCAGAAATCATGTGACAAATCAATAAAACCAGGAAAGGGACAAGTTCACAGCAGTGTTCACGAATGATGGAAGTCACTTGGCCTGCATGAACTTCTGAAAGCTGAAAACTGCTAAGGATAAATAATCTCTCTTGATCTCTGAAGCAGAAATCATTGCTGAAATGCCAGTTCAGTGACTTCAATTAGAAAATGCTGTTGGAAGACCTTACCATCCCTCTTTCCTACTAATTAAAATCACCACATAATTTAGCTGCTTTTGCTATCCTTTTTCCTAATACATTTTGATCAGCAGATGTGTTTAAGTACAAAAAAACACCTGATAATACATTAAAGGCATTGGAAAACTAAGCACTGGTTATGTCTGAGACTTGACCTTTTGCTGTTTTGCTGACTATGATGTCAATGACAATGCCACTGTCTTGTGAGTACACCTTGTTGTTTCACTGTAGTTGGAAATACCAACTGAAATATAAAGAACCAAAAAAAATAAACTGTATTTAAACTACAGGTAGACTATCAACAGTCACATTCAAGATGATGTGCAAGAAGACATAGCTTAATGTGAGAATCAAGAAACAGAACTCGAAGAGACATCTCCAGAGTTCATCCCTTCTTACAGCTTGGATGGACTTATATGCTACTTCTGTTTAGGAATAAATGGTGTACTCTGAAAACAGGTTCCTAAAATGTCTCAGAGGTGGTACAAGTTCCATAGATTATGTGCTGTTACAATTTCACATAGGAACTAGAAAAATAGAAGGCTCTTAAAAAAAAAAAAAGTCACAAAGAAACCAGAAACATTCATGGAGCAATGTAATTAAGCCTAATTCAAGATAATTTGATTAGCTGCATCATTCCATTCACCCCACAGGTTCATCAGGAATACAGATCGTGTGATTTCACTCGGGTATCTTATCTCTTATCTATACTCTTTGAAAACTGCATACTAACAGAAGTAACTCCACAACAATACAAACAGTCTATCTGGCAAATAGTATCTACAGAATGAAATTAACATAACATGCTGCTAACTTACACATTACTTGTTAAAGACTACTCACAATTTGAAACTAGGTTTGAAGAACAGGGTCCAAAAGGTGAACAGATCCCTGTTCTGTATTTGTGAGGAAAATCAAGCAGCAGCAACGGACAGAGTGGCAGACAGTGTAGGAGGGATCCAGCAGCAATGCCATGAACAGTTTAAGAGCCCAGGCATGCTACCCAACATCTTGTATGAGAACAGAGAACAAAAGTATAGGCAGGATTCCAAGGGCATCACGGACTGCAGACAGATGACAGCTGATGTGAGGCTGAGGAGGAAGTGCACATTGTGAGGAAGAGGTTAGGAAAGACCCTGCCCAGAATAAAATGTGCAAAGCCAGACTGGAAAGGTCACTGTACCACCAACCACTGACAGCACATTGAGCAGTAAGGGGGAGAATAGAATTGCAGAAGGTATCTAGAAAAGCAAATGTAACTGGTGATGGCCTGGTCTTTTTTCATGCTGGAAGAGGTAAAGATGAGCTTATGCTGCTTCTGAAACCAGAGGAACGAGACATGAGGGTGGATACTAAGAGAAGAGATGAAAAAGCAATTCATCAGGGCAAGTGGAGGGGTTAGCAGAGGATGGCAGGCAAAGAACTGCTGCCTTTGCTGGAGAATGAAAGGCTTCTAAGAAAGGGGAAGAGAGTAAAAACAATGAAAAAGCTATTTTTGCCAGTATTCTCTTCAAAACAATTGCTGGGTTCCTATACTGAGAGAGAAATGGAGGGAGAAAAAAGGGAATCTCCCAGGGACAAACCCATGCTGTCAAAAACCTCATTGGGGCTGTAGAGTAAATATTTATAATAAATTACTACTTCTTTATAAACTGTCATATTTGCTTAGTGCACATGATTTAAGAAATACACAGGTATTTCCCAAAATGCTCTACAGTCCATTTAAGAGGAGGTATTTCAAATGAGGTATTTCAAATTTTCTTCAGGTGGGAACAGAAAGTTTATATACTTCTCTCTTTTGTACCAGTCATGCAAGTCTTTGTTAATAAAGATTATTAACACTTCCACCCTTCCACCTCCCCCCCTGCCGTTTTTGATGTATGCACAAATCATCTTAAAAACCAACACTGTAACTGTGATATATAAGGGAGCCAATTTAATCGCTGGAGATCCACAACAAAGCTTTAATTATTCACAGTAAGACAAGAATTTGAGTTTAAGAAAGCGTGACTCTATAACACTAATAAAGCTGTCCTCACCTTTGAACTGCTGCTATGAGTGTTAAGCATTTCATTCATAAGATTAAATATTGAATTCATCTGATGTGCAGTGTTCCTTTGTACACTGTATGCACACAGAAAAACACACAAAGCTGTACAAACCCACTGTTTGTCATGCACATTAAATATATTTTGGTAGCATAAATACTAGTTATTATATTGTACAAGAGCAATTGTTCCTCTCTAGAACCATCAACTAAATAAGTTCATATACTTCAATTAAATGTTCATATGCTTACATTCAATTAATAAAATGCAAAACATCTATTTCACTACCGCTGAAATCTAAGTATGTTGAGCTCCACCGTGTACCTGGCAAAGTATGTTAAATGATGTTGGAAAATACAATGAGTTATAAAGCAAAGACTGACAAGGCTAGACAATACTGATACTGATGCTGTAATTATTATTTAGGCTTTAATCTTCTAAATCCAGGGGAGACAGGTTTGGTTTAACAGCTTGTCAACAGGACAGTATCTTTGAAAATCAGCTCTTCACTGAAAGATGATGTGTTTCCTCAATGCTGAGACTAAATAAGGTGGGGTACATATTTATCACAATCAATCAATCAATCAATCAATCATCATCTTCATCAATCAAGCCCTATGTGGGTAAAGCCCACCTAGGGTCCTCTTGAAACACATTTGTTTTATTTCCCAATGGTGAAAAATATTTGGTCTGCCATGCTAGAGAAACAGAAAAAGAGAAAAAATTCTGAAAAAAACGCCAGTCGTACTGAGCAATGAGTTGCAATTAAAGCTTTCCACACATTAGCCATAAAAAAACAGACACAGGATTATGGCACACGGAGCAGCAATTTTTTAAAACTGAATATTGGATTGATTGTACAAACCTGTCCTAGTGAAGGGAGGCAAAAAAGGAGGCACTGTGCTTTATAATGTATTTGAGCAACAGCACCCATAAAGGGTAGTGTGTAGCTATTCACAGATGGTGATCATATTTTCTTATTAACCAAGTCACTCCAAGCTCTGGATGGAAGCAGAAACAGATATTCTGTTTTCTTTGAGACCTTTCTGCAAGTCCAACCCCAGTGGGGACATATCTGTCTCTGGCTGCACACCCTGCAGAACTGCACTCTGATTCCTGCCTGAGAGCTTGGGCCAAGAAAAGATGATTTGCTGTGATTCTATGAGAAGATGATTCTACTTAGTGCAAAACAGAGTAGAAAAAATGGTAGACCTAGCTGGACTAGGTTTAGCACAGTGTGTTGGATGGTGAGTGAAGAATGTTCAATAATATGCGTTATCAGGGCACGATATACTAAATTTCTTTCAAGATGACTGGGCTTCATTATTAGTACAAAAATCCTGGATTGGTTGCCCTCGGTAATGGCAGTAAATTGAGAGCAAGTAAAATCCCCTCTCACACAAGGACATGGCAGAGAGACTGAGCCTGTCCAAAGAGCCACTGTCATAGCTCATACCTGTTTTCATGCGGCAACATCCAGAGGGGGGAGGTGGTAATTGGGTCTCTTTGTTCATTCAGTTCTTAATCTCTCTGTTGAGACTGACAACGGGGGAGACCATTAGTGTCAGCTCTGCTGGGACTTTCTGTTATTAAGGCTACTTAAGCTTTTCCAAGTAAATTGCATGTGTCAAACTAACAGCACACACTGATGGGCAAAAAAGCCATTACACAACTGCTCTCCCTTTCTATTGATCCACCCAGGTGCAAGGGGGAAGGGAAAGACAAAACCCTGGAGATTTCAGCCAAATTCCCTGCTCCTCCCACTCATTATTTTACACTATTTACAGGCAATACATTAGTCATTCCCTTCACTTCTTTCTCTTAACAGGAGGCTGAGAACTGAACACACAAATCCCTCACAAAGCTTTGCAGTAGTCACCACGATGGATACACTTTGCTGGAAAATTTATATCTTTAAAAAGTTTGGATTTAGATTAGTTAAATTTCCTTCTACCGTGGATGGAGGAAGGCAAACAACTGTAACGCAGGCACAGGAGCAACCCAGCTCCTTTCTTGCCTTTTCCTCTGACCACAAAGGGACATCACCTCTAATTTTCACACACCTACACACTACTTAGACAGTGTGAACCCCATATATAACAACAACCTACCTGGCCATCCTTTACAGAAAATATTTTGCTATGTCAAGGCTTCCATCCTCTTAGAGAAAAAGTGTAAAATTGTTTCTAGACTGTCTTCTGAATTGTCATTACAGCCCTTAGCTCCCATCTGAGGCTACAGGATTCCCAGCACCTTTTAACCACTATTTATTTTACTGTCATTAAAGCAGCAAAGTCATTCCTGGTGCCACCTTGACTATATCTAACCTTATATATGCAAAACTTTAAGTAGAAAATAAATATGAACCTTGGCCCTATTATATCACAGGGAATTTGCTGTTAACTTTGATGATTTCACTCCAACTCCTGATATCCAGAGAGCTACAAGGCTTGTTATTCTTCATATTTACAAGTGGCTTTAAATCTCTAGGCTACTTTTTTTGATCTTAGAATATTTAATCTGTGGGTCTCAATCTATAACACAGCATGCTGAAGAATTCTCTCCGCAAGGTTTAATGTTTGTTATTAAAATCCATGTAAGCTCTTTGAGGCAAACAGGGACTTCCGCCCTGCAATACAGCTCCAAAATATGAATTGTAAAAGGAACAGTTCTTAATTCAAGTATGAGTTCAACTGAACTATGGCATTTCTCCATTATATCTTACTTTCCTCTCTTTTGCTGGTTTCTTTACTGGTTTTCAGAAGAAAATCAAATGAGGAATGGGAGAAACAGCAGAGGGGAATTTTAAGCAGATAGAACTTAGTCCATTTAAAGTTAGGAAGGACCATTCAGGTATCTGCAAAGCCACTGTAGGGCAAACACATTAAAACCAGATACTGTGACAGGCTGCAAGGCACAGGCACCAGAGAACAATTATGGTTCTTACAGGAAAACAAACCTTTATATTTATAAACTTACTGGCTGTTTATTTGTTCTCTGTTTAAAAGTTTCATTATGAGCTCAAGTAGCTGTGTCACTCTTTGATTAAGCACCCTGACATTTTAGAAGGATGTTTCAAAGAGATTTATGCCCTTCCATCCAAAGGGGGCAAAAAGAGAGGCAAAAATGAACAAAGGGCTCTGGAGCACTACGACTGTGGGAATGAGGTGCCCTCCACATGAAAACAGAAGAGCTCTTCAGATAACAGAATGGACAGCCTATGAAATGTCACTTACTCAGCTTTCTCTAAAGATGGGGAGTTTTAGGACCACTATGTGTAGGAATTGGTTAAAACAAATGAACAGGCTGTTAGATTTTTTTTCCTCTAGAACAATCTGATGGACACACTGCCCCACCTCTCTCCCTCACCACCACCCTTCAGGAAAGACAAGGGACTGGGGATACATATCCACAGGTAGCCCAGACCCATTCTCTTCAATGACTGCAGAGTAGGCTTATGAAGACAGAAGCAGAAGGTAGTCCACACTAGACACTTCATTTGGAGATTCTAAATATCCCTTTGGAGGAAAACATGTCTCTTTCTGTTCACTAAATGAGAGTCCCAGGCAGACAGGTTGTTTGAAGAGTCAAATGTCCAAATCTGAATAGCCTGATATTTCCACCAACACCTGAAAGACTTGGCAAAATGACCTGTTCACTTTCTCACACTCATTCCAAATCATCATATTTAAAATATAGTAAGAAATGCAGAATTACTTTTCCTTGCCTAATTTAAATTAAAAAGCATACTTTTTGTGTATTTATATGAGGGTACTAGATTAGTCCCATTTCAGTTTTGGACATTAAAACCCAAATATGGGATTCAGCCTCAGTGGTGGTTCCCAGTGTGCTGCCACTACCGACCATTTCCAGTCTTTCTGTAAGAATCCAGCTCTGAGCAGATGCACAGACACAACTGGACAGGCAAGGTAGGTCTGTCAGAAGGCACACCTGCTGTGCTGGCAACTGCATACCTGCTCAGCACACTGCCTGCTTCCCATCCGTGGCACAAATTAAAAGGGCAAAAGGTTCAAAATCAGCTAACACAACTGGCTACAGTTGTGTAGCTAACCAGCTACAACCTGGATATCTGCAAAAAAACCCTACAAATATCCCAAAGACTTTCTGCTTTATTTGTGCTTTTAAGCATAAACTCCAACAGAAACAGCAGAGGAAAGGAGAAAAAAAAAACACAAAAAACTTTCAGGAGTTGAAAGGAAACTGTTCAAAAGAAAATAATATATGTAATTTAAAGTATTTTTGTGGAGTTTTGTGAGTTTTTATACACACCAACTATTTTCAAGGTCTTATTAAATATGTATGCTCTGAATATATATTTCTATAACACAGTCAACAGCCATTATTTTTGTTAAGTCATTTGTGCACATGAAAGAAAACCAGGAAACCCATACCAGCATTTGATGTGAACCCACACCGACCTCTGTCAAAGGTTTACTCTAAAACTCTTACTAAATGTTTAAGGAAGCTTAATGGAGATAACTCTGATTCCTGTTCCCTGCTCCCCAGCACAGGAGGGCAATTTCCCCTTCACACACAGACTAGGATGAAGCCTTTGTTGACTTAGATGTTTTTGCAGAATGAAAGAGAAAGGAAAAAACCAAGTATCTCTGCAGTTTCATCAGATTTTCTGATTTCTGACAATAATCAAAACAATTGCAATGATTTTAGAGGCTTACCAAAGCAGCCCATCTTACCAAAGGCCCAAACCAACATGGAATAAAGAAGTCAGGTACTGAGATATACTCTAGTTCTCTCCCATCTACTCAGGATTGCTGTATGGCATTTAGTAATGAAGAAATTCCATTCTTTATTCAGCTGTAACATAAAACAATACATATCATAAAAAATAATAAATAAGATTTCCTTGACAAAAGAGAACCATATGGAATTTCTGAAAGTGATTCCATAAATGAAAACCAGTGATTTAATAGCAAAGCAATTTAAATGTCCATATATTTTTCACAAATTAAGGTAAAAAACATTCGATTGGTCATTTTGTTTGTATGAAAAACAAGAAGGAAAATATTGCCTGAAAGTAATAAATTAAGAGTACCCCATATCTGGACTCTCATCTCATTAAGAGGGAGAAGTGCAGCAGCCAACAGCTACCCAGGCTGTCAAAAGCTGTAGTCCATGGCAGAGGAACTGGATGTGACCAAAGCAAAGCAGTGCACTTGTAAACCCACCCCAGCCACAGAGCAAATAATTCTGAACACCTAAGCCCTACCAGCAGCTAAATGGACATGTGGCTGCACTGATGTTTTGCCATTTCAACCCAGGAATAAACCTCCCACAATTGACTGCAACAGGAAAAAATACATTCCACTCAACCTCACTCCTTCTGAAGATGACCCAACATGCCCTGAGATTTTTATGTCCAAAAAGAAGATTCCTTAAGTGTTTTTTTGAACAGCAGATTTATCTGGCATATAAGTGAGGCACTGGGAGGAACTGATTTAATTTTAAGAACCAATTTTACATGTGATTTTCAGAATATGAAAGCATGGCATCTCTGGTAATAAAGACACAATCACCTGCAACAAAACATAAACTTTACAGTAAAATTACACAGTTCTACTTTTTAACCAAAAAGGTACTATATTTTCACAAATGTCCATTCAGTACAAAGAAAAGTATTTAAAAACAGTGAATTGTTTGATGTACTTTTTATACAATAAGAACACTACTTCCCATTATTGTGCAGAGCTGTTTTTAGAGAGAATGATACTTCAATTACAATGGTGAAAAATAGAGGGTTTAAAATAGTTTTATTAATTATTCCAAACCACTTTAAAGACTGGTTACAATAAAAAAAAAAAAAAACAACCCACATGTAACACTTTTCTTTCTGATAATTCACTGACTATTTTGGTTTTTGGCGCATTTAGAAGTTTGGGAATTTTTATTTTTAACTCTACATATCCACTCTATGTCAAAGCATACTTTGAAGAAATCGAGTACCAGATCCACTTTGCTACGCAATCTTAAAAACAACATGATTAGTTAATATGGTTCTGAAATCTTTCACACAGGACATATCAAGTAACTTTTGACACAGTCAACAAATAAAATTCATATTAATGGAGCCCACATATACTTGAAACATCTGATACAAAACAGTTAAAAGAACAACATTCATTAAACGGTATTTGCAAATCAATTAAAAGACCTTCAAAAGGATAAAGATCAAAAGAGAGGTAGAAAGCATTTCTCAAACGAAGCTGCACATTGCACAGCAAACACCTGCACCATAGTCACAGACACCTGCAAGCTCCAAAGCCAAAGTCCAATCAAGAAAGAAGAAAGCAAAGATCACAGTAGCAGTGTCATGCCTGCTACTAATCACCTACTATGGAGCAAAACCACCTTCTCAACAGGAGGGGAAAAAATATATATAAATATATAAACATATTTATATATAAATATATAAACACATATATAAATATATTTATATATTTATAATAATACTTTAATAATAACCTATAATTTATATAAATATATAAATACATAAATATAAAAATACATATATATATGTACATATATCTCTGCATCTATCTCTTCATGATAGAGCTGTCATTAGACACTTTCATCCAAGTACACAAGATACTGTAATTGTACCTGCCAAGGTTTATGAGTGAATTACAGAGACTTCACTTCTTTGCCTTCCTTCAGAGCTGACAGCTCATCAGGGACATCTCAGTGGGGAATGGGCTCCCCTGATGCTGTGGGCTCCTGAGAGCAGTGACTCCTGTTCTTGAAAGGTGTCTTCTAAGCACCTGGGGTTTCTCACGTCTTCCTAGCTTCCACTTGATTTCCAAAGAGGCCCACAATGCATTATTCCCCAGCCTGCAACCCCGCAGAGGGAAGCAGGAGAAGAAACCCTCTGTGCAGGATCACTCAAGATTATATTTAGCCCAGTTTGATCTTACGCTCCATAATTTGGGCAACAAATTACTGGCTCCACTGAGGGTGGGGGAGAAGAGCACATGCCCCAGTGTGCCTGATCCTGCTCAAAGTAAACCAGCTCATCCCCTTCTGAACTACTCGAGTCCTCCAAAGCAATTATTTTAGAAGACAGATCAGACAGCAGTCAGTCTGTATTATCAACATTCAGACATTTCCATAAAGCTCTTGGATAAACTCTCAGCTGTTTCTTTCGTGCCCTCACTGATAACCACCTAATGCACAGAGCTGCTTCTCAGGGTGTGCAGGGCTGTGCACAGATTTGGACATCTCCAGCAGAAAGAGCCAGCAGTCCCACGTTTCATCAGGTGGTCAGCACACAGCAACAGGACTCAGTGCAAACAGAGACAGAGAGAAGGAGAGTTACAGGGAAACAAAAATAAAGAGCATTAGAGGTTCTTGATAAATCTACAGCATCATAAAAGCTGCAGAGACAAGAGACATAAGCTACTCTGCCTGTCAAAACCTCCTGTAGGGCTACACTTCTAAGTAGGCAGACAAGAGACATGGTTACAGCTGCTATACATCAAGACTCAGCACCACCAACGCAGAGAACAGGAGAGTAAAGACAAAGTTCAGACGTCAACTTAAATTCTCTTTTTCAAGCTTCAGTCCTTCCGTGTAACATAATATCACAAGAAAAGAGAGCAAACAGTTCATCTGCCAAAAGCTTGTCTAATTACCACAAATTTGTTTGCTTCACATTTCTTGAATTCCTTTCTCTTTGCCAGACAATTGACTAAGAAATACTCCTTTCCTCAAAAAAGCACTGAAGCAGAATAAATAGAACAACTAATATAAACTGGCAGCTGTAAATTAATCTATATAGTAGGCAGCCTGGAAGGCTTTGTTCATCCCTACAGCTTTGTCAGCTACAAACCAGAGGAAACAAAAACAACCCCAAATACTCATGCACATCCGCACACTGTTCATTAAACAGCAGCACTAATACTTAATCTCACCAGATGCCAGGATGAAACAAGCAGCCCAGTCTCAGTGCACTCAAGGGGTGCTGTGCCAAACAAGAGCTGTTACAGCGCTGGCACAATTGTCTGAAAAACAAGCAGCTGTACACGCCTGCATGCACAAGCCAGCGAGCGAGCAAGTGCTTCCACTGCTGCCTCAGTTCCTTCAAGAGCTCTCACACTTTTTAAACTGCTGTCATTTGAGCCTGTTACAAACAGATTACAGAGTAAATTCATGCTGTGTCTTTCCAAACTGACCCCTCTGCCCCCAATTTATATTCACACATGCTTAATGAAGAATTTTGAGTGATTATACCTAATTTTGGTCATATTTATTTTCCCATTCTTGTCAATTTAAAAGAAGCCGAGCCTAAGAAAAAGGACGGAGTTTGCACAGTGAAACACACTAATTTATCACCTCTTTGGTAAGGAGAAGAAACCCACAGCTGTTCTGTAACAGCTAGTATAGTGCTAGGTTATTAAGCACTTTATTCCTCAAACTTATCTCAAACACATTATTAGATCCTAATCACTCTACAACTATAGAAAAATGTTTATTGAAACATCTGATGGGCAGTTTTAGAACTATCTCTCCAGCACTGATCTTGGAATGAAAACATAAACAAAGAGGGCTGACTCGAAATGTCTAGTGTATTCAGGTAATTATATTTGCCTCAGAGATACATTACCCAACATAAAAATCTATCGTTTTATTCAGCATAAATAGAACAATATGTTCATGCAAAGTATTCGGATCTAAGCTCCTGGGCCTTCAGGAGAAAAGGCAAAATCAGTAAAAGTAATTTGGGTTTTTTAAAACTCTCCCTTGATTTATGGTATCATATCATGGTGAAAAAAAGGTCTTAGTATATAACTGTTCATATTACATACTGCATTATTCAAATATCGTAGAAAAAGCAATCAAAATAAATCAGAGTCTTCTCCTTCCCGGCCATTTAAATGTGTTTCATTCAGGAAAGTAACCTCTAGCTGATTGCTTGCAGCAGCAGCAGCAGTAAGAGTGTGTCACAGCTCATTTGCCAGAGCTGCAAGAATGAAGCTTAGTCTGTGCTGGAGACATACCTCCATAAACAAAGTGAACAGGTGCTTGTGGAAACACCCTCTTTATGAGATCTTAATTTTGGGTTCTTGATCTGTAGCACCACTACCAAAGAAAGTTGACAGTTCCAGGTACTCACGTAACAATGCATAGAAAAAAAATTAATACTGAAATTGAGTTATTAACCGGGTCAATTCATATAGCAGTAGAATAAGCTTCTCAGGGAGGTGATGGGATAATAAAAACTAAAAAAATTACTGTGCTGAAACATTAAAAAAAGAAAAAAACCCAACTGAACGGTAAAGGAAGGCACATTATGGCCACTCCTACCTTATGGTTTGGAGTGGATCCAGTTGAAGGCAGAACCTCCACAGCAGTGGACAGATAAGCATCTTCCATTGAGAAAGCACTCACAAAGCACCTGTCCAAGTACCTTTGCCTCATTCATGTTTGTTTCACCTGAACTTATCTTGAATCACAGTTGCTGGTGGTTTCTTCTTTTTATTCTTACTTCTGTCAGATACTTGAGTGACAGAAGTGCAAGACCACCAGAGTTGAGCATGGAGATCAACAAGGTGAGCAAAGCGAAACTTTCCTTACCAATTTGAGATATATATATATATATATTTGACACACATATATAACAAACATATTTATGTATGTATGGTTTTATTCACATTACTTTCTACACTCTGTGTTGTGGTTTATACATACCTTAAGGTGACTTTTCCCTCCTCCTTCTGTTCTGCAACATCACCTATCAAACTGAACCTGGTAACCCAGCTCCAGGTACCTTTGGCATGTATCCCTATAGCTAGGCTCTAGCCAGCTCCAAACCCTGCAGCCCCAAACTCCAGGGGTAAAGCAAGCCCTGGCCTCGCTGGGCTCACCACCAACACTACACATAACCATCCTGCCATTTCAGAAGAAAGCTTCTACTCCCCATCAAATCCCCTCCAGTAACAGCTGGACCTGAGATGTCTTCTCCAGGCAACTCCCACCTCTCTTTGCATCTGCAGTCACTCCACACTGCCCTGGCACACGATAAGCACGAGTCCAAGAGAGCTTGTTTTTGGTTTGGCTTTGCACCACAGGTCTTGTGCTCGTGCTCCCAGCCAGGCTGAAGAGAACTGCAGCAAAGCCCCACATACCAGCCCTGGCATGACCTGCAGCTGCTCAGCTGGGAGGCAGCAGGGAAAATCACTTGTGGAACTCTGACCCCAGGTGAACTGACGAACATATCCACTCTGTCTGTGTGTGGAAGGACTACATCACTAGAAAGTGGAGAAAACCTTAGAGATAAGGTCTAAAAGAGTTACAGCGAACTATCAACATACCCATTTCCATGTCTGTAAATTGTGCAATTCCTTAGGGGAAGGATTGTGTCCCCAGAGCTGTGGCCAAAACACACCCCCACACCCCTCCTTGCAGTGCCTCCCTGGATAATCCCCGGCCAATAAACCCTCTCCCATGAAAAGATGCTGTCAAGTGCTAACAGAAACAGTGGCTTGCAGGACCAAAACTATTTCCAACCTCCAAAGGCAATCTCCCTCCCCATATCCCAACTCCAGGCCACCACATCCCTTCACAAAAAAAAACTATCTATCAACAGCAACTGTGTTCAGTTCTCCTAGCTGTGTGTGCACCTACATGCACATGTGTGCATAAATATATTTATACATGTATGTATATATTGCACTGCCATCTGTTAGAGGCTTCTACCAGCAGCTGCAGAAGGCAAATGCCCCCCTGCTTAATCCCCTCCCCATGTGGGAAAACAGCTCCTTTTACTAGCTGAATGCATGATATCTATTTTCTTTATTTATATGTATCATTAGACGTTCTTTTCTCTGTCATGAATGAATTGGGGAAGAGTCACTGATTTCTAATGAGGAAGAGCAGAAAGGCAGGGTGACAATAAAAGGACCTTGTATTAATCAAATGGCCACCACAGACAGGAATGCCGAGGCCTTAATCTCTGTCTGGGAGAAGTGTTGCTTTAAGCTTTCACTCAAAGTGAAAAGGAGAGATTTCACATGGCAGGTGCTACACTTGCTGCAGCAGTGTAAAACTCCATTATTCCACATTTCTGGTGAACATTAAAAGAGAAAGAATAAAAGAAGAAAGGAAACAATACAAGCAGCAGACTCAGTGCAGAGGGAAGTGGGAAGGAATGGGATTCCTTGCTAAATTCTCACACTATTACAAATTAACAAATTTAAAAAGACTAAACAACATGATGGCCCAACACACTTGTTCTTCATCTGTAGGCAAGTCAGATGAGGCCACGTTTTGTTCTGGCACTGGTCTCCACATGACTGGTAGTGCCCATGCAGGACAGAGACAGGGCCAGAGCATCAGAAAAAAAATGAGTCTGCACAGCTCCACGGCACAGCTTTTGTAGCTCAAAATGGCAATCTAATGAAATAGGGAGACTGTTCATAAGGTGAGCTTTCCAAAATGGAAAGATATTTGTGAACTCAGTTTCTGAAACTGATAGATTCTTAAATCAGCTGGTTTTGGTTCTGAAAAGAGACTTTTGGATGTAGCTGTAATTCCTCTGGAAAGATTCCCCCAAAGCTCCTGCATGATAGTTCTGTCTTAGAGGGTCTGTGGAGAGCACACAAATTTGAGCTTTTCACATCCCTTGAGCTGGGAGCCTGCTTTTGTCTCTTTCCTAGAGGTTGTTCCTACCTCTTGGCTGAAGGACTCTTCTGTGCCTATTCAAATGCACTGCTAGTGCAAAATGTTTCCCTGCTCATGGAATCTGGAAGAACCTTTGCAGACCTCCCTCCCTCATCTACTTTCTAACTTGTTTCAAGCCCAAGGAGAAAATGTCTTGCCTTTCTTACCTGGGCTTCTTAACGTCCCTCTGTAACAGAATTACTTAAGTGAAGTGTTTTGGCATAAAAACTGTGTGGAAGACTCTTAAAAATGACCTGCCAAAGAAAATATATCCTCTGTCCCTGCAATATTAAATTACATATCTAGGTGAGGGGAAGGAAAGCTCCTGTTTATTACTTATATTAGAAATTCATGTCTTGCCTCTCCTGGGATGCCATATGAATGACTGGAAAGGTGATGTCAGAGTAAGCATCACAGCAGAAGTGCCAAAAGAAAAGAAAAATCCTTTCTGTTACTTTGTTCTGTTTTGGATCATGTTCAGGAATATGCATCACTCCAGTACAATTGCCAAAGTGTTTCCTGCATCATACCAGTCTGCAGCCTAGAGCTGGACATTGCCCATCCTGACCATGCTGGCTCTCCATGGAGACCTCCAACACATTCAGAGAAGACAGTGGTGTTTGAAACATGGGTATAATGGAAACTAAAGCAATCAAGGGAAACAGCAGACCTTTTCAGACTTGCTGTAAGCAACACTGAAATAAAATTATATAGTTCTCTTCTTTCATTCACAGATGAACTAGAAGTAAATAAAGCAGTGGGTTAGATTCCTAGACCTGGTGAGGTGTTTGCAGAGCCTAATCTGCCCAGTCATCCACTTCATAAAACACACAAGTAACACTGACACTCACATCTCATGGACTAATCTCTAAAACTCACACAATTTTGCAGCTCTTCAGCTCAAAGTACCATGACTTCAGTATGTTCACCCAGCTGTACCAAACATATCCTGCACCTTGCACTTCTCTCCCATCATTTCATCAGTCTGTCATCCTTCTTTCATCACCCTTCCCTAAAAGCAGCTTACTGTTTTCATTTAGAATACAAACAAGGTTGCTTAACCTGCTTAACAATGCTTATTTTAGATAAATCTTTTATCAGTCATGTTCATATCCTCAAAATAATATTGCAGTCATTTAATTCTCATACAATATATAAGTAGTTGCCTTAATGCTCTAGTCCAGGTACCCTTTTCAAAGTAAAACCACAATTTAGAATAAAAGAACACTGCAGCTACTACTGCAATCATAGGGTAACATCAGGAAAAATTACCAGAAAGTTCTGATGAAGATATAAGCATTTATTATTTAAATATGCAACAACAATTACGTTGTAGCAAAAGAACTGTTTTACCTTCAGAAACTAACACAAACATTCATTTATGGAATTTAGAAATCAAGCTTAGGTCATTGTTATCCAACTCCATCTTATCCAGAAAAAGGATGCTGCAGGTATTGAAGGATCATAATGAGTCAATGGAGAGATAGTTTTTCTTCCTTCTCTTCCTAGCCATACACTTCTGGCCACTGTGTGAGGCAAGGAGGAGGAGCTTTTTGGTCCAGATAAGCCAATATAGCTGCTCTTTTTCCTGCCTTGTCTTGTTATACCAAACAAGGACCATGAGAGAAAATAAGGGGGAGGTCAGGACATTCTGGAAAATATTATCAATTAAAATGCTCAACCTATGTCCCTATACCTGTTTAGGTTCATATTTATAAACTTGCTGAGAAGAGAGAAAATCAACAAATCCTACAAAGGAAGGTCAAGATTGACATTGAAAACGTGAAAAGAAGAAAAATTAAAATAATTGCAAACTGCCACCCTGCCCTTACCTTCTCTTTGACAGGGTAACCTCTCAGTAGGCAAAAAGAAAAGCAGTATATGCATCTTGAATTCAGTAAGGCTTTTGACACTGACACATGGACTAAGAAAATACAGCCTAATGGTGCAAGGTAGGTCCCCAAGTGGTTTAGAAAAATCAATAGCTCAGTAGTTATCTCTGAAAGTTTCTTTATCAAAATGTCCTAAAATTTCTGAGAGGCTCCTTTGTATGTATCTGCTGGGTCCAGTTTTGTTCAACAGTCCCATCTGGGATCAAGGAAACAGAAGTGACACTTGTGAAATCTGTCTCTAACATCAGAATGGGTAAAGTTTCAAGTTCTTTAGAGAGAGACAGGTCACTTTTCAAAGTAATTTCAAAATACAGAAATGGTCTGGAATAAAGAGGATGCAATGAATAAAGTGCAAAGTTCCACATTTATTCATACTTATTGAGGAATAATCAACTCTAAAAATGCAAAAATAGGAATGAGCTGACTAAGCAGGAATACTGGAGGAAACCACCTGTCAGACACAGTGAATCAAAACATAAATGGAAATAAATATAGTGCTGAAGGATAAAGCATATCTCTCAGGCTGGGCATGTTAGTAGTGGCTAGAGAATTGTTGGTTCTAGTAGGCAAAGTAAGAAAAATGCAGGGGCTCTTTTGTGTGAATAAGATATGCCAGTGGGACTTAGATTGTGATTTAAAACCAACTTTATTAAACAGACACAAAAAATAAAGTGATGCTATTATAAAGCAGCATATGTTTAATATATTTAGCATAGCTTGATAAAGAAATCTTAGACTACTTATCAGAGTTACTCATGTTCCTCCAGATCTCACCTCAGAAATGGGACTAAGTGAAGTATGAACACTGACAATGTATATATTTTTAATTTTATTCACTTTGAATGTGACCACTAGACCATATTAAACTACAGTAAAATTCACCAGTGAGTTTTCTGAGAGAAGCAACTTCTACATCATCCCATTTTTGCTCATCAAATTGCTTTAAAAATGTACATGAAAAGCTGAGCACTTGCAGCTGTTCATTGGAAACTGAGTGAAATCTAACAGTCCCAGTACTGAATTTCTCCAGTGTTAACTCCAAATCAGCACGTTTTGCCACTTTCTACAGAGCTAAACAGCTTTTTCATTCCAGAAATAAATTCCAACCACCTTTATGTGGGTAAACTGATTTCAGTGTGCCTTCTATTTCACAACTAGAAGCATTCAGCACACAGGTTCATTGTATTCATCACTATTAAAATCTCAAAAATATGAAAACCTCCTTTAGCAAGCTGTCAATTGCCATTTTTGCAGTGGAATAAAGTGCTCTTGCACTTAGATTATTAAAGCCAAATGAGCATTTCCCATTTAACATGATCCCCTACTGACTACACCACATCACTTGTACGGTAGTTAGAGACAACAAGGGATTTTCAACAAACTGTCAAAAATACTTACTCTACCTCAGGAAACATTCAATCTCTAAATATAGTGGTCCACAAGTAATAAATCGGAAATAATCCTGAAGACTCCACAGATAACAGCAGTTGCACGTTCTGCAGTCTTTCTTAATAAGCAGTGTATCCATATCCCACCATATTATTATTGAACATATTTATGATACCAGAAGAAGCAGTGTCCTGCCTGTGTTACAGCCATGATGGAAAGCATTATGGGGAGCCAGGTGAACATGTACACCAAAGCAGTTCCAGAGTGGCCAGGCCTGAATCAACCTACACTGTTTGAGAAAACTCAAATTAGGAGAGCAACGAGATGAGAAAGATGAAAAGGTCAGACAGACAGATAAAGCAGCAACTAGACACAGAGTCCAGTGACGTGACCAGAATATGTACCTATATTTCAGTCCCAGGTCTGACAGAGGCTATTCTCCATGCTGCTGAGAGAGTAATTTAATTTTCCTACACTTGTGGTTTACAAGCTTTAGAGACCTGATTCCAGATTTACTGAAAGACATAGAGTGGTACTGCAAGAAGTAATACACAACCATTTACACCCTGCTAGATTTTGTAGAAGGAACATTAAAGATGACAGTAGAGAGTAGGGGAAAATTATGTAAGGGAAGAGAAGGAAAAAATGAAGAGGAATGCAAAAACAAACAAATAAACAAAATCCCCCTGAAACAAGGAGTTTACAACAGAAGTCTGAAACTGACTCTTTAACTCAAGATTAAGAATTTGAAAAATCATTAATGTTTGTGAAATACAGGTTTCTGTTAAGCCATGTCATGGTAAAAACTCCACTACACAGCACAAAGCAAGCCAGACTCTTCATAGGGTCTATACAAATAAATATGTGCAAATAAGGGGTGTGTTTATTTAAGGAATATTCTCCAGGATCCTTGTACTGACCAGTCACAATGATCAGGGCACATGTTCTAGGAAAACAGCGTACTAAAAAAAAACAACCAACCCATCAAGCAAACAAAAAAAAATCTGATTTGCTTTCTGAACACTTATTTAGGGTACATTATAAAATTGTCCAGGTGGTATAAAATTCTGCTGGCCAAAAGGTACCTCTGATTTCCCCAAGCTTCAGCCACTTATTTTTAGGAAGAAAGGAACACTCTGTGAGTGTCCCGAAAATTGGCTTTGTTGATTCAGTCTTCTACTTTGAATGGAGCAGAGGTTCATAGGCAATGTAATTTCTGAAATTACTAATGCTATTCGTACAACCATATGCCTCTATTTTTACACTGCCCTCCATTCTTTTGCCAGATGCTTCTCTTCTTTCATTTTATCTGCTTAATGAAGCTCAGCTATTTAGGCCCCAGTGCTTTGATTTTAGAAAATTATGTAAGATACTTTATAAAAATACATTATCATTATTATTAAGAAGATGACTGAATGCCTCTTTTTTTTTTTTCCCCAAAAAAGCTAACATTTAGTTTAGCTGTCGAAAAAGGTACTTGATGGTGCCAGTATCACACTCAGCAGAAGGTGAAACCAGAGACAAATATCTAGACAGAATTAGAATCAGCAGAGCATACTTAAAGCAGATAATGGTCATAGACATGAAAGTGTGCATGACATTTTGTCCCCATTTGAGTAGTGGGGGATTTTTTTTGCACTAACAAAGAAATCACAACGCAATATGAAAGATCTAATAGTCTACAGGTCTGGATGTTTATCTATGATCTTGCTGTACAGGATTCCAGACCTGGGGATGTTTTGATTATCCTGGGATCCCTCTGAATCTAGCAAATCTCAGTCTGCTATTTTGCTCATCCCTGAAGAATTAGTATCCTAAGACCCCCTGAAACCTCTCATTTTATCTTTATGCCCCCATCATACTCAATGAATTAAAATTGCTAACTTGCATGACCTTAGAACACAGGCTGCTTTGTGATTAATTTTTAATTTGCCTTAATCAAAACACTGAGAAAGGAATATAAAAGTTAAAAAGCAATATTCAAACTCACATTTATTACTACTCTCAAGGGTGCAATTCATCTACTCTGAGGAAGCCAAACGAGGGTGGAAGGTCTCATTTGGATGCTTTCTGGCACAGCAAGGACCACTGTGACAAAAGCAGAGCATTGCAGTCAGAAGAAGTTGTGCTGCTCTGGGTAGAGGAGTTACAGAGCAGATGCAACCTCCATAAGGAGTCCTCACAACTCATCATCTGAGTTACAGTGGTACCACTACTCCTGGATAGAACTGAAGAGGCAAGGCTGGAAGCAACTCACAGCTCAAGATCAGCACCAAAAGCTGCTGTTACTCCCACTGGGTAAAACAAACTCTAAAACTGGACTACAGCTCTCACTGCATCCACAAAAGCAGCTGCACTGCCCAGGAACACAAAGCATCTCAGGTGTCCTTTAATGGACTGGGCAGTTCCCAAACTGTCTAGGGGACATGCTCAGAAGGTGAGAAAGACACCAAGGGTTAGTAAATTACATCAATTAGAGTTACAGGGTTGACTTACTAATTTCTGTTAGGCAGAGGGATTGCACTTCCACATTGCCCTGTTATGTACTGTGTTACAGGGTAAAAGAGTGTTTTCCTTTACCAGATGAGATGTGCTTTCGTATTTCATAACAGAGCTGTATATACTGACAAGTGAGATTTTTAAAGACAAGTTAAGCTTCTTGCAAACAAAACCACTGGTAAGAGGAAAGAGGTCAGGTCCCCACCTGTGTCAGGAAGGAAAACATTAACACAGCTTTGGAGCAGTCGATTCAATGTTAGCTTGTCTGCTTTATTTTTAATCAACCATGAACAAGACAGCAACTTTGACTAACAGTTAATACCTTGACCCAGCACATATATAAAACCAGACATAACCCCAGGGAACAGGTTTATTCCCAGGATCAATCTAACCAGGAGAAAAAAGTGTTATATATGGGTTTGGCTTCATCTAGTTCAGCCACAGCACAAACTGGGGCCAAATACACTGCAGGAATGACCCTTGTGCAAACATGGAACAAGGGGCAGCTAACAGGCATTACATAGGCCAGAAAAAAGGAGCCTTTTAATGCAGGGCTGCAGGAGAGGTTTTATAGCATGCAGTGACCCTCCTTCCTCCTCTGCCTTCCGCTGCTCAGCAAAATGACCGTGCAGGATACTGGAGCAAAAGCTCTACAAGAAGGTAATGGCTTTGTGATCCACCAATTAAAAAGAGAAAATGAGCAATTTGCTTTCAAGAGGTATCTTTTAAAAATAGTTTGTGATATCTATATTGCAGATAATGGGTATTGCAAGAAATTCCCTTAGCACGAGGAAATTTATATGGGGTCTTTTCTCTCCTCTTACATTAGGGTAATGTGATGGTTCCAAAATACTAATGCACATATTCCTTCTGATTTGTATCTCACAGCAAATAATGACAAGCACTTGCCTTCAGGGGCCATAAAAGAAACTAGACTATTACAATTATTATTATTTCAGTTCTCACATGCCCACAGCAAAGATTACCACAGGACCAAACAGCCCTCCTAACTTGGCAGTTAGTCCATCCTAACAGATGGATTCAAAGTATTTCTCTCTTCTCTGCTTACGGCAGCTTTTTAGGCAGGTGAACACAGGTGGTAAAATGGCCTTTTATTTCAGCAGCAGCTGGATCCAAATGATGTCAGCATATAGGAAGTGAAGAAATACACAGGACAGGCTGGAAAATTAGTAATGAAGTAACGACAACTTTCATGAGTAGGTACTTCCCTCTCCTTGTCCATTCTGGAAAGCCACAAATGCACGAAACATCTCCTGTAAGTGGCAACTGAGGAGAAGGGGAATCCTAAATTTGATACCCTTCTAATTCAAGGAAGTTGTAACAAGTTTTATATTTATGCCCTAACCTTTAAAATACTAACATTAAAAATTCATGAAATAAAACATGTGAGCATAGTCAAAAGCACTTCTGAGAAAAAAATGGGTGTCTAGAGGTGGTTGGCATCCTGTGGTCACTCTACTCCTGTCCCCAGCTTCCATTACTGATTAAATGATCCCCTTCACTACCCCACTTATTTTTTCCTTAAAAATATTAGGAAATGAAAGCTTGCCTTCTTTCCAGTGTATGAATGGAAAGTGAGAAAACTGAGTACACTCACATATAATAAATCTCTTTGAATGGTGATGACAAAGATCATCCATTATAACCACCCACTGCCATGGGAGCAGAGCTTAATTCTGACATCAGAGAAACATATGCCTCCAACATTATCACCAACACATTCTGAAAACAGAATAATCAGTTCCCAGCTGACGCTGACAGATATGTAAGTGTGGGACTAGTACTGCCCTATGCAGTATTTCCTCACCTGAGCACTCCAAGGAAAGAAGTGGCAAAGAGGGGGAGTGGAGGTGGGACATGGTTACTCATTAACAAGTCCAGGCACTGCTTCCGCACAGCTCAGCAGTAAAAAAAAAAAATCATCTGATTGAAGAACTCAGCATTTCTTGAACCCCCTTTCTGGTCCAAGTTGTTCTTTGTGGTGGTTTAACCTTAGCTGGATGCCAGGTGCCCGCCAAAGCTGCTCTATGATCCTCCTCCTCAACTGGACAGGGGAGAGAAAATATAACAAAAGGTTCATGGATCAACCTAAGGGCAGGGAGACACTGCTCACCAATTACCATCACAGGCAAAACAGACTCAACTTCAACTCATTACCAATCAAATCATAATAGGATAATAAGAAGTAAAACCAAATCTTAGAAGTACCTTCCCCTCACCTCTCCCTCTTTCCTGGGCTTAACTTCAATCCCTCTGGGAAACCAAGATCAGGAGAAAGACTCCTTACACCCTTCCCCTGCTCCAGCCTGGGGTCCATCCCACAGGAAACAGTCCTCCACAAACTTCTCCAACATGAGTCCATCCCACAAGCTGCAGACCTCCACAAACTGCTCCACTGCCAGTCCCTCCCATGGGGTGCAGTCCTTCAGGAACAGGCTGTTCCAGTGTGGGTGCTCTGTGGGGTCACAAGTCCTGCCAGCAATCCTGCTCCAGTGTGGCCTCCTCTCTCCATGGGGTCTCATGGGGCTCCAGGAGCCTTTTTCAGGTCAGTCTTCCCGTGGGATCACAGCCTTGTCTGGGCATCCACCAGCTATGGCATGGAGTCCACCATGGGCTGCAGGTGGATTTCTGCTACCTCATGGACCTTATGGACTGCAGGGGCACAGCTCCTTCACTACGGGCTGCAAGGGAATCTCAGCTTTGGCTCCTGGAGCACCTCCTTCCCCTCTTTCCTTGCTGATCTTGGTGTCTGCAGAACCGTCTCTCACATATTCTCACTCCTTTCTTCCCTGGCTGCAGTTTTGCCTCTGTGCAGTAATTTTTCCCCTTCTTTACTCTGATATCTCAGAGGCACTACCACCATCAGTGATGGGCTCAGCCTTGCCAGGGGCCCATCCTGGAGCCTGCTGCCATTGCCTGTATTGAACATAGAGAAAGCTTCTGGCAGCTTCCCAGAGAAGCAATCCCAGGAGCCCACCTGTTACCAAAACCCGGCTGCACAAACCTAATGCGCTCCCCACCTAGAGAACCATTCCCAGCTTCCTGCTGGCCTGTCTGGCCACTATGGTCATGTAAGTCCTTATGCACCTTGACATTAAACTTAGGTCTGCATTGGTGAGTTAGGGGTTTGCTGCCATTTGAACCTGAGCAATGGTACAACCAATGTGTATTTGTTACTGTGCTGTTACTTAGAAACGAGCTGTTGGTCTGGTGACTGATATGGTACCCTGCACCAGACATCAATGGGGTTGTCTCTAAAATCCATCAAGAACTCATTCACCCATTCCTTAAACATCCGACCACCAGTGATTCAACAGACAGCAAAGAAACTAAGGCAAGAGAGGAAGGATTGCCTGCAGAGACCCAACACCTACCACAGTTTCAAATATACACAGGCTGTAAGGTTGCCATGAAGAGAGACAAGTGCAGGATCATCAGGATAGTCAACCACCAACACAAATCTAGAAACGAGGGAAAAACTGGAGGAGTGGTTCTCTTTTTGAAGGCTATTTTTGTGGCAGCAAGAGATGTCGATCTCCTTTTAAAACAAAAATCAAGAGATGACTTTTTACTAGCTTGAAATTTTGACCAGCATGACTGCTCTTCATAACACGAGATGAAAACCTGCAATGCCTTGTTCAATCACTCTCAAAATGAATGACCTCCTGACAAGATTTCACTGCTTCACCTATGAAGCTGAATACCCAACACAAACCTCTTGGTGCAAATGTCCTTGGCTGTTTTTTTTTTCCTGAAGGGTTACATTTTCATTGTCATCACCTTCACCAGATGCTCATTGCTCAAAAGCTCAGCCAAGGGTGAAGGACAAAAACATGGCAATGATGTAAAGGCAGCTGTGAAATGATTGCTCGAGATGAGATCAACAGCAGTGTGCTACTGCTGAGAGATCAGCAGTACAATCAAAACCTACTGAGCCAAAAGTGGTTTCATCTTCAGTCAGGAAAGCACAGTCTATGAGGACCTGATTTAGTTTCCTTCAGGTTTTTAAAGCACTGATCCAGCAAACGAAGTGTGCCGCTTCCACAGATCTGCAGGCATCCCTTCCAAACCCAACTATTTTGTGGTATGAATGAGATTAGAAAATATTAATCAGCATATATATTGGGAGAATATGGAAAGACTTTGCCACTTCTAAAATAAATCAATTTGTACAATGACTGTATTAAGAAATCAGTTTCAGGGCTTATGTTGCATGTATTCTACTTGCCAGAAAAAAAATATAAGATAGTAGTGGGTCAAAGGATGGCTCCATATGGAAATATAATTGCATCCAGTGCTGGGTTGAACACTCCTTGAGCAAGGGAATATTTACAAGAAGCCTTTTTTAAATTCCAATGTACAATTTAGGTAGAAGATAAAGTTACACATTCTTCTCTGAGAGTACAGGAGGCTGCTACTGCTTTTAATGCATTTTGAGACTGCCTTAATGGCTTAATTATCTAAGACAACTACTGGCAGTGACTTATTTTAAACCTGTTGTTGGGAGAGAAATTCCAAAATGAAACTAATCTTTAAAGACAGGAGAATTAAGCTACTTTTCCATATAGGCTGTGCAAGCTCTCTTCATAAGAGATTTTCACTGTGCATTAATAAGCACAGTCAATATTACTTTCAAAGAGCAATGTGTTAATGGAGTAACACACAGGATGTTTCCTGAGACACATGTTCAAAAATGAAGAAATCATGCTCTGATTATTGAATTTATCCACAAAATGATGGATGTGTCTTTCCAGAAGCATTTCTGAAGCAACAATTTATCAGTCCTGCTTTAATTGTATGCTCCTCAGAAAAGACAATGCTGTCATATGTGCTGGCTCACTTGGGAGCACAGCAGAAGGTAAAACAGAAATAGCAGGAATATCTACAACAGATGATCAGAACCAGGTAAGTAAAAGCACATTCTATAAGGAAACCTCAGCTGCTTCTTCCACGAGAGGCCAGGGACAAAGCAATCCCAATGCCTTTATACAAAAACAGATCTGTCCAAATTTCCCTCATGAAAAATATGATCTAAAGTTGGATCTTTTGGAGATTCTGTATAGGTTTTCTCATCTATTTGGTTTGCCAGCTCAGAGGTTTTCACATGTGGTGAGGGCCAGCTCCACATTTACCCCTGTGTGAGCAGCTGGCATTGTTCTTCCTCAGGAGGTTAGAAGGGACCTAACTCACAATACCATCCACATCGACTTGCAGCCCCTGGAAAGGCTCGTGGCTGCACAGATGGTGCCACACCACAAAGCATTTCCAACCTGCCTTCCCTTCCTACATAGGGACCAAGTGAGACAGAAGCCATCCTTACAGCTACAGATCTCCCTGAAATAGAATATACCAAACACCTGGTGGTACCATTCCACCAGCTCTCCTGCAACACTATCATATTACATTTTCACTATTATACAATAAAGAACCCTCTGTCTTCATTAAGTGAATGAGGAAGTGGCAAACTGGGGTTAGATTAGAGAGAGGAGGGCAGCAATGAGAGAGCAAACATCCTGCAAAACATGTTCAGTCCTGGATGCTACATCTTGGAGATATGTAGCAACAACACTAGAGAGCAACCTAGCCTTTTGGTTTAAAAAAAAATAAAGAAAGAAACAAAACAAAACACCTAAACCTTCAGAATAGGAAGACAATTCCTCCTCTCTGTGCCATTCTGCAGAAAGTATAATATACAGCCACAAATTCTCTTGGGCAAGTGTGCATTGCAGTTTTCACAATATTCAGTATTTTCAGACTTGAATCAGTAGCTTCTACAAGCCCATAAAAAATACCTGAGGACACCAGCTCCTCCATCTTGCCTTAAGAATAGAGCCTCACTTTTACAGTAATGTTAAAGAGTTAAAACTGATGAAGTCCCTTTGCTGGGAGGGGATACTGTCAGTTGCTGGCACAAAATAAAAGGGTACCTCAGCACATTTGCAGGGAACCATGTGTCTACAGCTCTATTTTCTGCAGGGGTCTATCTATCTGCTTCCCAAGAGGCCAGTGCTGCATCCTTAGCAAGAAGAACAGACTCCACAGTGAATTTTCTCACGTGAACAAAAGCAGCAGTGTTGGTTTATGACAGAACTCATTCCCTTATAAATGCTTTATGCCCATAATACCAGCTTTTGCAGGTCACAGAAACCATTTTTTTAAAAGAGAAAAGTGCTTGGTTTTCCCCCCTACATTAGTGAGCAAGGTTTCCCATTAGACATCAGGAGCAAGTTCACCATATACTACTCACTCATCTGTGATGCGTGAGTCTGGTAGACCAGCTCTACCCCTGTAAATGTGGGAAGCTTTTCAGAAGGACTGTGTTCATGGGGTGCTCTGCCACAACAAAACCAACAGGGAGAGCAGAGAGCCCATCTGACATCTTCAGACTGCAGGGAGAAGGGAAGAGCCATCAGTGCAGCTCTGCATCAGCTGCAGCTGGTGGCATGGGCTACCAGGGTGCTTTCCTCACAGGTACAGGGAGAAGAGGCTAGCAACCTTGCTCTTGAAACTTGTACCACTCCTGGTTTCTCTCCTTTCTTGCCTGGTGATGGAGGGAAGTAGCCCCATCTAGCCAGATATCTTGCAGTGCCCTTCAACAAGCACCCTGCCAGGGCATTCCCCCAGCACTGAAAGGGTTTGGATGTTTGCCACTTGTATTCCAAGGTCTCCCCCTGAGATCTGAAGGGATGCTGGCTGCTGCAACTCTTCAGAAGAACAAGCAGCACAGTGAGCAGGCACAGTCAAACTCCTTGTACATAATAAAGAAGTGAAATACAGAACTTGGTGCAGTATGGAAAGCAGCTGCCTACCTCCCGAGTTAGACATTTTGTCCAGAAGATTTCCATACGAAATAAACATTGGAGTCTCTAAAATCTCTTCCAGACAAGAGTGGCTGCCAAGCCAATACGCCAGCAGCCAACACAAAAAGCTGGAATAAACTGTGGAGACAGGGCAGCTCCCTTGAAGCTGGAAACTGATGGCTCTGGCACCAATGCTGAAAGGATGCTACAGTGTTTGCTGCAGCAGAGCTGCCCACTTCAACTTGGGAGAGAAGGAAACATTGCAAATGGAGACAACAGGAGCTCCTGCAATAATTGAAGGGAGAAATACAGAACTGTTTAAAGACACTTTTCTCTCTCTCTCTCTCTCAAGCTGTTTAAGTTAGAAAGCATCATAGGAATTTCAAATAATGGATTAATTTCAAAGAAATTTGTATGACACCCTGTCCGACCTAATGAAGAACTTAAGGGTTTGGAGAGAAGTCTGTGAGACCCCATTCTGCTAACTGCAAGCTTTCACAAGCAAGGACTCCTGTCAAACTAGAAGGCAGTTCCTCCATTGCATCAAGTGCCCCTTCTCGAAGTGACAGCTCACACATCTATGTATACACATTACTATTGCCTATTAGTAATCAGATACCACCATTTGAGGCAGGATGGTTAACTTCACCAAGGCACACTCCTGGGACGCAGCTGCCGCAGCCCTAACCACACATTGCACACCACCTTGTTAAGATAGAAACTGCCATAGTTCTCTTGTTACTACAGGAAACTCTATGCAGAAAAAAAAAATAAATAAAAAGTATGTTTGGGATTCTGACATAGCCTGGATAAAATATACATGCAATCCAAATTCTCCTTGTAGGAAGCTCCAAGCTGAAGTATCAACCAGTAAACCAAATCTTAGAAGATCAAAATCAAACTTCCAATGTAATTTTAAATATACCAAAACAATGTAGTTTCAGAAGTGGAGTAATACAATTGCTGCATCTTCAGATTTAACAGACTGAGTCAACTTCCTCTGCATTTTCCCCCACCTATCCCCCTCCCTGTCAAAGCAATTCACCCCTCTGGTAGTTCAGGTACTCTAGAGGGAAGTGTTTCAGGACAACACTTAATACATCCTCCTCTCCCCGGCAATTCAGAAGAAGGCAACAAAAGACTCAAGTAACTGAGAACTGTTCTCTGAATGAAAAGGTCCAATTTTACAAGATTCATCACAAAGTCTCTTATTCATCAGCAGCCTTGGCACTCTTACTCTTCTACCTCACACAGACATTTCTGGAATGTGTTTCAAGGCTACCAGGGAAAAAGAAAGTAGAGCAGGAAGCAGCAGAGGGTAAAGAAATTAAGAATATGAACTTGATCCTGTTCCTGTCCTACACAGCACAACTTCTGTCAGAAGCATCAAGCAGAGCAGGATTATCCCCTTGGTGAGCACAGTTTTCTTTTTACTTTTTCTGTTTTGGTACCTCCAGTAATACTGACAAACTATTTACACACAAGAATAATACGTGCAATTTTGCATCATCAGACTTGTAGCTGTTCTCTTGCTAAGCATCTGAGACCTTACATAAACTAGATTTGGAGATTGAGAACAACAAATTTGTATTTTCATCTGGTTAGGAAATGTTCAACTTGAAAAGTTTCCTCCTTGCTAGACTCCATGCTGGTTTACTGACAGACCTGCTAGGATGAGAACACATAGAAATTCACTTCAGAAGCTGCAGGAGGTTTTACTACCATTTTTATGAGAAGAATATTGCTCTTGCTTGCTCTGATCCAAAGCTTATAAAAACCAATTAAGAGATTGAAACAAAGTCAGCAGAACCCATACAGGCACAAAATGCCTCATTCCAGTACTGGACCTGGCATCTGAGCAACCTTTGCAACAGAGTGCCAGTCTCCTCTCAAAGGAAGAGATTAATTATTATAATTAATAACAAAAATAAATAATAATTATATTATTATTATTGTTATTATTATACCACCATTATTGATGTTGTTATTGTTTCCTTCCTTGGATTTCAACTCATGCGAATTCATCCTCGCTAGCACAGAGTAAACAAACTTCCCTGGAGATCTAACCCCTCAGTATAAGACTTACAGAGATATTAAAACAAGGAAACAAAAATCCTGAAACACTTTTTTCAGACCTGTGTGCAGTGTAAATGCATGCAAAAGAATACAGTAAAAGCGAGGTATGTGCAGAAAGTTATCCTAGTTTTGATGACTGCGTCTGTTCGGGAGCGCAACAAGAAACCTAAGGAACTTGTTTGCCCTGGATTAATGTAACACTAAGGAGGAGTTAAAGTAACACTCAAGCTGCAAAGCACATCATAGAGTGCTCAGGATTAGTCAAGCGTTTGTCCCGATGGTTCGAGCCTGCTCTCGGGTTCCAGGTCAGGGGTTCTGCACAAAAGTGCACTCTTACCTCTCCAGAGCCTTGCCCAGTCCCTGCTTGTCCTATGCACTACCCAGGGCATGCCTCCCACACAGCAACAAATACTTGAGGACATCTTTAAGGTTTACACCAAAGCATTCTCCTCCTACGGTTTTTCATGGTTAATTCCCTTTTAAAATAAAAGCCATGGAAAACCAAATACACAGCAGTACCCTTCACCTCTCTCTGCATTCTCTCATACCACTTGCTATGCTAATGATCCACAGGAATTGCACTCAAGGGTATTTAAAACCACGGTACAAGCCTCCTCCAGCACCTGAACTACAGGAAAAAGTGCTGGAAGACACAGGCATACAAGATAGCAGAAGAGGACTGGCTAGTGGTTAGGAACAGAAGCAGTCAGCTTCTTGCCAAAGACTTTCACACATGTTTGTAAGACATGAGAGGAATGCTGGGAGTCAAGTTTTTTTGTTGTTGTTGTTTTGGTTTTGGGGTTTTTTTTGTTTGGTTTTTTTGGAGGGGAAAAGGAGAGGGAGGTGCTACTGAATAGTGAGAAATTACATCTAGTGGCTGAGAGCAGCATAAATGAGAACAGGTTTGGCACTTTCTGTAAGACAGTGAAGATGCTGATAAGACTTAGGGCACCTGTTGTAACTGGCGACCTCAGCACAGGCTGGAGTGGATTTCTATACCTGTGAACTTGTTTATGAACTATGATTCGGAATGCGTAAGTATAAATAATGCAGAATGATTGTACTTGCTTTATTTCTGTGGCTGTAACATAGTCTTGTTCAAAAGAAAGAAAGAAATGCATACATTAACGCTGGTGGGCTGATGAAAGGGAACTAAAAGTGAAGACATGTTGCCATGTTTGTCTCACTTTGTATAAGTTACAAAAACCTCCTTAGAACAGTACAGCAAACTGCTGTACTGCTTTCAGCAAACATCCAAGGCTGAGGCCCTGAATGTTTATTTAATCCACAATTTAGAACAAAGACATCTAGTCCTGTAACATTCCACTTCCCTTTCTCTCAAACTCTCTTGCATTTAAGCAAAGAGATATATTTCTAAGTGGAAAACAGGTAAACATTTGGTTGTTCCACTTGCAAAATGTTAAGCTGTTACCACCATAAAGCCAAAGGCAAAAATTTTAACAGGTAAGAGGATAATTGTGAAAATCTGTGATTATTTTTTTCTTTACCTGAAAAATCAAGCCAGGAATACAGAAGCAATTCTCATTAAATATGCCTCTTGGGTTCTTTGAAGACATGTAGTGGCAGGCCAGTAAGACTTTTACAATTGTAGATTTTGGGGGAAGAAGAAGAGTTGCACCTGAGAAAAGACACAAGCTGGGACAGACTGCACAATAATGACAGAAGCAGTTTAGGTACAAGACCTTTGTTTCATTAAAACATACTGGGCTGAACACAGTAGTAGGACACATTTGCTGACTCAGACTCTACAACGTGAGAATCCCAGGGTAAGTTTAGTTTATGCAAATACAGTCTGAAGACAGTCCCAGCACTGGGTGAGTAACACCCGTTTGAAGAAGTATCTGCAAAAAGCCTTCAGCTGCACCAGTCCATTTCATGCCCTGCCCACTCTTGTTACACCTTCTCTTTGTCCTGTCTTGGCTGGGATAGAGCCAATTTTCTTAGTAGCAGGTTCAGTGCTGTGCTTTGGAATTAGTATGAGAACAATGTTGGTAACACACCGATGTTTCAGTTGTGGCTCATCAGTGCTAACTCTAAGTCCACGGCTTTTCAGTGCCTCCTGCTCTGCTAGAGAGAAGGGCCACAAGAAGCCAGGAAGGAGCATGGCCAGGACAGCTGACCTGAGGTGGCCAAAGGGACATTCCATACCATAGAGCAGATTCTGGACTTTGAGGACCAGATTACAGACTTGATTCCCCACAGAAATAAGACTTTGATGCTTAATGCACTCACCATTATCAATAAATAGGGACAGAGTTTGATGCCACACAGACATTCTTTAAGTTCTTCTGGAAGGAAGGCTATCATAAAAAACAGTATCTGCAAAAAAATAATCTAAATTCCCCTATAAAGTTGCAATATAAAGGACAAGTTTCTCTTCATAGCAGTATCTGTACAGTTGATGTTTGTGAGTAATCTCCAAACAGGTCATGCAAAAAAAACTGTGGAAATTCTGATCCTTTTGCCTGGGCCATTGGCAGACTTGGAGCTGAAGGATGTCTCAGTCATGGGTATCCGCTGTGCTATCTTTATTATTTGTTAAATTCTTTGGAAGTTCTGCAGAAGACTCTTCCCCACTCCACACACAAGTTCACTGGTGGGAATCTCAGTCAGATAACGTAACTGATTCCCTACCTCAGGGTTCTTTTTGTTCCAATGCAACTGAACAAGGTCCCAAAATGTCCTTTATTTGCTCTGCACAAGCCATGCAGAGCAATAGTCTCAACTCAGCATTTGATTTACGAGGAATGCCTACCCACCAAGTCCAAAATGAACAAAATCATGTTTCTGTCCTATCCTACTTGTATTGCAAACTAGGATCTCAGTTAATTTTAAAAAGATATGCTTTGACAAAAAACACTTCCAGGACAAGTAACTGAAGTTAATCTCTCAGCTCAGGCCACGGCTCAATTAACAAATCTCACCTTTAGTATCACATTCCTCTTCCCTGTATCTCAAGAATCTTGCCAGTTGTACTAACATAGGAACAACAGAAGAAAGTAGCTATCACAAAACTTTGGCTCGTGCATCAGGTGACTGAAATGAGCATTTCACAAGGATCCAATGTTATAAAAAGCCTAAGAAAATTCCAGGGGGTTGGGGGGTATTTCTTGCTGTGTTTAGTCTCTTACCAAAGGGCACTTGTCATACACATGCCATCTGCTGCATTGAAACGCAATACCCAACAAGGTAAAATAAAAATCTCCCACACCAGCAGGCTCTTTGTACAGATTAAAAGGCTCACCACTAATACAATTTTAGGTGTTTCAAGAAACTATGCTACAGAGACTGTATTTCTTGAAAGCTTCTCCTCTTGTAGGACAGAACCTCAGCTCCTAGTGAAGACTCTGACCTCATGGCTGCACACAAGAAGTCCCAGGTTCATAATCCAGAAATATTCATACTCGTGTCAAGTACAGAGAGCTGAGAGTGCAAAACAAAAGACCCCAGTTGCCCTCACTGCTCCCTGATCCCCCTCCTTTCCCCTGTGTGCTCACCAGCACTGCAGGAAGCCAAAGGAGCAGTTCTGCAGCGGAAGCCGTGTCTCTGGGAACTGAAACTGGCTTTAAAGGCACTCAGCTTCTTAATGCTCGTGGATATTTCCCACAGCCTGTAAAAAAGGAAAATCTGGAAATCCATTACTACACGGGCTTACCTACAGCACCTTGATAAAGTCAGGATCCCTTAATACAAGCACCTCCTTGGTCAGCCACTAACAGGAACCGTGGAGGATGGTGCTATTTGTTGCACCCATTTCAGTCTCCTTAGGTTTCTTTAGTTGTTTTTGTTTTAAAAAAACTCTCATGGACTTTTTATTTCTCTTCAGTCAAAATAGACTAAATTGACCAAACAGACCAATGCTTTGGTCTATTTTGAGTACTGAAAAGGATCATGCAGTTCAGTGTATCTGCTTTAGAGTTAATGAATATTCTGAAATTTCAGCATATCTGAGTCTCCTTCATACTTTACAACAGGCGAGGTCATACGAGATTGTGTTAAGACATGTAGAACATTTTACATTATCTGCCCACAAAGGCTGCCCAGGTCCTAAAGAGAAGTAAGAAGCAAAAACAACCCAAACCTGATGACAGAAAAACAGAAAAGGGCATGATCATGCTAGAGGGACATCATATTCCTGGACCGTGTTCCCAGAAACAGGCAGAATTTTCCACATGGTCATCTCCTTCCCTACCGTTATGAAGCCCAGCACCCCTGTGTCTCTTATGTTTGAGGATATCCTTTTGAAAGAGATTCCATTTTCCCTTATACAGCACACAAGAAAAACCACAGTAAAAATCTCAAAGAGGGGCCAGTTCCTGTCCAGCAAGATAGAGACAGATAATCCTTAACCATCACTCCTACCAAGGAACACAGTGGACCATTGTTATCAAAAAGCCAGCACACTGATGAGGACTGGAAGCTTAGCAAAGCTAGAAGCACAAACAGAAAAGCCCATAATCTATTGATGTTGGAATAGAGTGAGTTGAAAGCAGTCAGAGATGGAAAAACATGCCCCAAAAAATACTAGAGTTGAAGTGAAAGCAGAAAAATTGAGATTGCAGATTGAGACAGGTGAAGGCTAGAGGACAGGACGAGGAAGAAAATACTGAACATAAAAAGCCTCAGAGGATGTGTCACGACAATCAGTCTGATCTGTAAAGATGACCTGGAAAGGTATGGAAGAGGGACACGTATCCTTTTTCATTCTCTCACAAACTCTTTCTTAAAGGATTGTCAAAAAACCTTTTGCTCTATTCACATCTCTCCTGGGTTCTAAGTGTTGACTCAGTACTTATTATCCACTGTTCGGAGCACAGCTAGCAAAACAACAGGAGATTTGTAGGGGATGAGGAACAGACCAAAGAGAATCAAATTATTCTCTAATCAATGATACAAAAGTACTAGGACAAAAGAGGAGGGGAAGACGAAACTGGGGAACAATGCAGAGCTTTTAGAAGTGGCACAGAATAAAGAGAAAATGGGAAAAATAAATGGTAAAACAGTAAAGGACATCTTCATTACCTTAAAATCACAGGAGTGGCCTAGCATGGTGGAAACACGCATTGGTGTTTCCGTGCAGACAAGATCAAACTTCACTCCTGAACGGTGCTGCTCCATCTCTGGATTTGCAGGTACTGCAGTGTGAGTTAGGGAGGAGTTAACAGCAGAGTTCTGCTCTGTTGGCACTACAGGACTGAATCACACCTTATCAGGGGAGCTTCGTTGCCACACAACCACCAGCTCCCAGTGGTGAATAAAACAGAGAGAGAAAACTAAGGAAGAGGAGGACTGACTCTAGTGCTGTTTTCTTACAGTTAGTCTCCCCATTTTTTATTTTTTTGGTGCAATACATGGAGGCAAAAAAGGAGGGGTAGAAAGAGAATGCAATCAGATTATATATTTGTATTCTTGTTTTCCAGTCCTTCCAGAAAGGCCAGTTTTGTAAACAGAGAAAGCTGATATTTTCTTTATCTTGGTAACTATTCCCATGACTGTAACACACTATGCAGAGTTCACAATTATCTCTCTGCTCAACATTATCAAAAATACACTGCAATCTCTTTTGCAACATGTTTTTTTTAGTCAGATTATCTACACCTAAAAACACTCAGCCTATTGTTTCAACAGCACAGACCTGCATGCAGAATTATAAAAATTGTCCAGTATCATATTATCTTGGCTACAGATTTAATTTCACGGAATATGAAACTTCACTGAAAATCATTGTACAAGGCAAGAAAACACAAACATTCATTTCTTTTTTTGCCTTTTTTCCCCCCTTTATATTAAGTGTGAGCCTACTACAACTCCCTCTGGGAGGATATTTTTCATACAAAGCCACATTCTTTGGGTCTTATTCACATAAACAGTCATTGAACTGAATGAGATCAGCCACAGAAGCAGGGAAATCAGGTTTTGATCCAGCATTACCGATACAAAATACAGCATAAAATTCAATTTAAAAAAAGAACAGGGTAATAAGCATCCATCTTTAAACTACCTAATAATGCAAAAACAAGTAGAAGGTTTTGTTTTTCAGTTCTACCCTTCTGAGATTTAATACAGTAAGCTAATTTTAATTTTGCTACTCAGAATTTGCTTATAATTACCTCTCTGTGGGCCATACTGTTATTTGAGTACAAATCACAGGAATTTTTCAACTAGTCATTATTTCAGTATCACTTGATTCATGATCCTTAATTAAGCAAGGCCTGAAAATCCTACTTACAGAGCATAAGGGAAGTGATTTTCAAATGGTACTTGGTAAAGTCTTTTGCAATAGAGACACTTATGCCTGATTCTTGTTTTCCCTGAAACACCATATATATTTTGAGCTAAGCTGAACATATGCAAACCATGAAAAACTTTTGTTAGCAGAAGAGTGGATATTCATACTCAAAATCTGAATCATGACAACTGATCAACTGAAGGTCAGTTTGCTTTTTATAAGTAAAAAGGACAGACATACAACAGATGCTTGCTGCTAGATTAAAAATTTTAAATTAATTTTTTTTAATTTTAAAAATAAAATGCGACTTAATTAATAACAATCAAACTAAGACATTGCCTATATAGTTAATGCTTTCCAAAATCTTGGTATTTCGGGGAAGATGACAAGTATACAGCTCCACAGAATGACAGAAAAATCCTTCATCTTAGTGTAAAACACTGTAGCACATATTTACTAATGTGCTGAAAAATTCCATCACAGTGTCACTCTCCTCTGATAACCCTCCCTGGCGTAGCTTACTTGAAAATCACATTTAGTGCTTTTTCCACTAAGGCACAGTATCCATGTGTTTCATGAGAGTTACACAGGTCTGAAACACAGAGCAAGTTCTCAATTACACTCACACTCTTTATTCCATGCCTGGGAAAGACTGAGAATGGGTCCCAGACAAAACCAGCTTTACACTACAGCCTCCTGGGTAGCTCAACACTTATTTCAGCCTAGTCAAGGAGAGAGTCTTAATTTCAAATTCTGAGGAGAACAAATAAACCTTCAAAATGTTGATTTGCTTTTTTCTTTCAAGTGCTGTGCTCAGCTTTTCTGAATGCACCTTTACCTGTATTGTTGATGTGCCTGCTTACCAAAATCAGCTCATCCCATGTAAGTATATTCAGACACTTGCTGCATGTACAAACCCACATATGATATGTGAGCAATTTAATATTATTACAAATTTTCAAAAAACTATTCTTAAAAGCAGGAAATAGATGTATACAAGTTCTCTATACTTGATTTTGAATAAAATATGTTTCTGTCTTCCATGCCAAGTATCCTGCTTTCAGGATTACAAACAAAAAGAAGAAAAACCTTTCACAATTCTAGTGAAGCAGCAACATCCTCCTCATTTGAATCTCTGCAGTTATAGATATGAAAAGCTACATTCTCTAAAAGAATATGGAACCCAAAAGTATGCTTTTAAACTTCTCAACCATGTGTTAGTGAGCAGAGATATGGGGAACAGAAAGGAGGCAGAAAAAAATTTGGGTTTGTTTTTTTTTGACCTAAATTACTCTTTTATGGAGACTATGAATCTGGGAACAATTTCTCAAAATAATAGTTATTTTTCAGTTAAGAGACTCTGCCAAGGACCAGAGCTCACACCTACAAATTCTGCTTTGATTAATTGATATGGCATGCTACTCAGTTCAAGTATTCACTCTCAATTCTGCCATTCACTTCCCCATTGGGACCCACCTTGCTTCCACGTAAACATTATTTATTGAGAAAGGGTGAATAAGCAAAGCAGAGTTAAATATAGAAACAGTCAACCTGTTCCAACAAGTAGGAAGAATGAGAAGCAGAGGTGAGTTACTGTAACACAGCGCTCTCTTTGACCAAAACTAAATCCCAAATAGAATACTGAAACTTAAATTTTTATGGACCAAGCTGGGATGTGATTGCAATGTAGATTAGATAGAGCTGAATGTTGATTGTTTGGACACAAGACAGATGTTTAAATTAAGCTACTTCACGTTTGTGGTGAGTGTACATAGTCTGTTACCACAGTTGAACTGATGTGAAGTTATTCTTCAATAAGCTCATGTCCAATCCCCAGAGTCCCTTCAAAGGAAGGAATGCTGCTAAAAAAAAAAAAAAAAGCAAAAAAAAAGCCAACCCACAAAAGAAGTCCCAGTATTATAAAGACTAGGCAGTCATGGGATAACAGGAAAAGTCCTCATCTGTATAGAGAACCAGTTAGACAGGAAATAAACAGTACAAGGTCAGTCTTCCCAAGAGAAGGACACTAACCCTGCAGCCCCATGGCCATCTGCATTAAGCATATATTGTATTCATTATACCCACTAATGAATCACAAGGGGACAGGGAAAGATTACAACTGTTAAAATGGCTGGTAGATTTTAATACCATTTAAACAGAGTCTGATATTTGTGGCAGGAAAAAACACTTCAACTTCATATGCATAATGATGGGCTTGGGATGATTCAGGAATGAAATCCTGGATTGACAGTGGACTGTTCTTATGAAAGCATCAGCACAGTTAAAAAGCAGGAAGGGTGCTAAAAAATTATTACTGCAGAGAGTACAACCAAACCCACCTTTATTCAATCATCTAAGAAACTCAATTGCATCTTCGAAGCTGTAAGTCTGGCCTTCTCCTCTTTGAAAGTATTTAACAAAACTAGAAGAGTTTCAAGGAAAGAACGTAAGACAACCAAATGTAGGACATAAGTCCTAAGGACATTAAGGACATTAGTCCTAAGGTCCTTACGGACATTAAGTAGAAGAAAATCAGGAGAAATACTAGAAGACATCAGATTAAACCAGCATATTTCCAACTCAAAACAAGTGAGAAGAAATAGTTCTTCTTATCAAATAGCAGCTTTCAAGCTGTATTTGTCACAGCCTTTCTTCTCTGATTTCCTCAGGCTGTTTCCTGTTCACTCATGTTCCCTCCTCAGCTTGAGAGAGTCACTGACACAGACGCCCTACAAGAGTGAAAGGCATTAAATATATGTCATCTTTCCCTGCAAATGAAACACAACCAATTTAGAAATGAGAACTGGCCAGGCTGACCATCAGGCCATTCACCCACACCTCCGAAACAGTCTCATCATACCTGCAGCCATGGGACTTGTTCAGCTCCTAGTCACAGTGCAGGAAGAAAGAAATCTCCCCAGACAGACAGTTCTGTCCTAGTCAGTGAGAGATGTCCACCTCTCACTGCCTTCAACAGAAGTATGATTTGTAAAAATGATCACACAGAGAAGCTAATGTTAGGCTCTCTGTTATTCCAACCATGACAAAAGCATCTAAGTCACTTGATAAGTTTTTGAAAACTCTTTACATTATTAGAATTCAAATAAATTAAATTTGATCTTGTTTATTTTGAGGCTAGCAGTAACTAAGACAGCTAACATCAACACCCTCTCTTGACTAAGATATCCTCATTCATCCCCAAATCCAGTTCTGCTTTATCAGGCATGCTGGTAATGAACCTACTCACCTGCAGGGGCACTTCCACTTGTCTGTCAAGACACCAGGTAATAACTGAAATGGATGACAGCCTCACCCAGTGCATGCTACATCGGGTTATCTTAAATCCTGGTTTCTCCAAACTGATTAAGTGTAGTCTTACAGGGGGAAAAAAAAATCCAACTTGTTTGCTGAGTGTTCATTAATAAAACAGTATACTTCAAATCCATGTTTAAGATTACTCCACACCTGAGTCTACCATTTATAGCAATACTTAGACCCTAAGCTTAAAAATGAACATTAAAAAGTACCATGAAGTTTAAAAAGAGCACATGGAAAGAGTATAGCCGGATTTTACACAGAAGCTGAGAGAAAAGAACAACACATACTTGCAAGAATTCAGGAGCTGCTGCAAAATCTGGAAAAAACAAACTGATAAGAAAGTGCTGCTGGATTCAAACCAGAACAACAACATCAGTGAAAAACTGTAGTTGTCAGGGAGACAATTCTGCAGCCAGAAGAAAGACCCCTCCCTTCCCTCCATCCCATAATACTCTTGAAAGACTTCAGCCAGACACAGACAAATCCCAGAAGTGCTCAGACAGAAAATGAAGGAAAATTACTCATATGCATGCTTTACAAAATACCAAAAAAGCTGAGTTAAGCAACAGGTCCTCCTGGCAGTTATTAGAGCAATTATTTGCAACAGTAGTGATACAGTAAAAAGATCACATCCTGCCCAAGAGTCTGAACCAGGTGCAATTTCTGCATCTGCTGCACAGACATCAAACTCAGAACAGAAGTAAAACATACCTAAGATGATTCACTGCGACCACTATTAAAAAGTTACTCAAATATTAAGCTCATATATACTTACCATACATTCATGGTGCTTTCTTATTTTATAAGGCTGGCACTTTTCCTTAGTGACTGACCCAACCAAGACAATTTAGGGCACTTTAACTCAGAAGCGTATTGGCACAACATAAATAGACCTAGCAACAGTTCTTCCTAAGATGTCACATTACAGATGTTGTTAAAACCAACAGAAAATATTCCTGACTGGCTTAAAGCAATTGGCATCTCAAACTGGAAAAGGAAATTATCCCACTGCAATGTGGACACAATGAAGATGCACACCCTTAAGGAAATAATTTCCATCAATTCCAAATGCATTTTCCATAATGTAAATGAAAACGCTTTTGTCCAACAGCATGCCAAGACATGCACACGAAACCTGTATCTTCAGTAGCTCACTTCACAAAGAGGAAGATGCTTAGGTGGGGAAGGTAGCAAATCATGAGAAAGTATGGGATAGGTTATTAGAAGCAGCTTGTTTAAAACCAGGATTTGAAGAAGGCATGATTTAATGATTTGAAGAGTACTTCAAATATGCTTTTGATCACGACATAAGATTAAAAAGCCTAGAATTTTTTGGCATAGGAGATTATTAATTTTTCTTCAGGATTATGGCAATCCCACTTGGCTCAGCACATCACACCCCAGCTACCCTGTAGGCCCAGTATGCTCCATCTGGCTGGCATCCACACCAGATACTTTCATCTACCACGTGCCAGAGATGTGTCCAAATCCTACCCCTTATCACAGCCAGATTCCCCCCCAAGGCTTGGCTGAGATTCACCTAGGGTTTGGAGGACCAGCAGTGGGTGTGGGGAGTGGGAAGGAGAGAGCCACAGAGGAAAAGCAGGACGACATGGGTGCTGGCTGGAAGAAGGAGTCTTCCTGTTCATTCCAAGGATGGTTGATTTCATCTCATACATGGCAGGATCACTGAAAGAGGATCAAAAGTAAAACAGTGCAAGAACAAGCCAGCAATCTACAGTCCTGCATTGTATGATGAGCTACCTATGCGCTTGGTATTGCATCAGAAGTATGTCACTGAGGCTACCAAGGCAACCTCTCCCCAACTGGATAATGCAAGAATTCAAGCTGTTGTACCGTATCCATTAGATCATCCAATGGGAACTGATTTATGGCAATGGGATATACCAAATTAACTATTAGTGGAAATAAGCTAGATTGCTTTTGGCCTCAAAGTCCTGTGCAACCTTAATGCTTCATTTATCACACACCTCTCAAAAATGTGTCCTAAATTGACACTCATTTCACCATTGGTTTTTTTGATGGCATTCCTGACCCTGTTATCAAACTTCTACGCACCAACAGTACCCTTCCTGCTTCACTCTCAACACCTGCACATCTCCAACTCAACCTCAATGTTTTCCAGAACACAAGAAAAATACCTGTCTGGCCAAAGCAGCAGCACTTTGAATCCAAAGCATCACTGTGTCCTGCACAACCTGTCAAAGGAAGCAATGCCCAGAGAATATCCCAGTTACAGGGAGCATCCCAACACTGATGTGTGTGAAAGCTACGTAACAACTAAGCAAGGACTCAACAAATTTATTCAGAGTCTTCCTAAATTTGGAACACCTGCCTTCACAAATCCAACAGCCTTCTTAATGGCAGCATGAGATAAACCAAATACAGACAAAAGGAGTGGAAAAAGCTTAGAAATAAACCAATACACATAATTCAGTGACAGGTCACAGCAAGACATGGAGTATTTCAGGATTTTGCTATTCTCACAACTGCTGTCAATGAACTCTTAACAAACTATTCTTCAGCAGCACCTGCTAAACAGGGAGTGACGTAGTCAAGTGAGAAGTAACTAAGCTATTCCTAAAGGGTTAGGATAGTTAGCAACGGTCTGCAAGAATATTTCTAGTATTGTACTTCAGAAACTATTCTGGAGATTTCTGACACCAAAATATCTGGATAGAAGGCAGAGAAGAAAACATTAGCCTCTTGCTATGAATTAAGGTCTTTCTGAAGTGCAGCTCTACACCTATTTTTGGCTGGATTATTTTTGAGGAAGTCACATATTTAACTCCTGAATAAGCAAAAGGAACTAAAAATATTTATTTCAATTTTTTTTATTAGCCCAAAGCAATTACAATCAATTTATGTATTTGACAAATACCTACCTAGATCAATCTTGCCAATAAAGTATAGCACCCCATTTGTGGTTTTAAATAAAATACTTCCACCAGGGACATGCTGTACTGATATATCTCTAAAAAATGACACAACTGTGAGTTCTCTGCAAGTTCATCCAAAGTCCTAACTGTTGAGAGAAAAAGAGGAATTGCATATCTGAAACTAATGAGAATAAATATAGTTGTCAGTATAATTAATTTAAGAACCTGAAAGCGCTTTACATACATTCACTGGTACACCACCTATTCGAACTAACAAGCATTGTTCATCCTGTTATATAGATTTAGTGAATAAGGGACAGTAAGGTCTTTTTCTTTCACATCACAAAATGACTCACTGGCAAAGTCAAACAGAGGTGAAGATAAAGACACGTGGAGAAATGCAGCTTGAGGCTCAATTGCTCATTGCCACACCCTACAAGCACCTGATTTATTAAGGTATCATTCATCTCACCTAGTCCAAGAACATTGTAAATTTGATAATCCAAACTCCAGAACATGCCACCTTTGACAGGGCAAGATGCTAAGCCTGGTGGTGCAATTACATTATATCAGCCAACATGGGAGCCCCATTAGCACAGACAACTTCGCACCATTTCTGTCACCCCCCCAAAAAAAATTACCTATTTGAAAAAAACTTGAAGGAAAGTACCCACATGATCAGGAGGTTTTCATTTCATTTTTACCAATCCTTTACTGACTAGTTCATTTCTTGTGTTCAAAGCCAGTCTCCTATATGAGGTTGGTAGCACTGTCTGGGTAAATATTAAGAAGCAGGGGAAAGTGAAAACCTTCGACTGAATACTACCACAAAACCCCTTTTTAATTTTATTAGTTTATTTTCAAACAAAAAAAAAAAAAAACAAAGAGAAGAGCAGTGACATTATTACTGCTGGTACACAATTCCCATTTACCCTTGCAGACTAATAGGTTCTCATAGACAAATAGACATTCATCATCTACATATCAAGCATCTAAATACTTTATGTAGCCACCCAATTGTAGGTCTTGCTATATGCAGTGTATTTAACTATTTTTGAGTATTTTCTGCTCCGAAATTGCTATGAAATTCTGAAGGAGAATCATTACACCATGTCTTGTGGTCTGCAATGCAACTGCAGATCTTACATGTAATCACACATCTCCAGAAACACCTTGTTTTCCAGCTATCTAGAGAATGAAGATTACACAATACTTGGAACCTGAGCCTGCCAAAATAAGTTGTTATAAAACTAGCTGCACAGCCTGACACATCACCTTGAAAGAAAGTAAATAACATTCTCCTAAGAATAAACCATAGACTCAAAACAGCCCTACCAGGGGATCTGATCCATGCCTAACCAATGCCACATAAGAGTTAAGACATGGTTACATTTTTCAGTCTTTGGACAGAGGTGGACTTACCAATCTTCCTAATTACTTCTTTAACATTGGTAGGACGTTCTAAGTTCATTTAAACAACTCATGGGACAAAGATTCAGCGATCCACCTACCAGCAACCCTCTCAATATTTTTCCTGTGAACAAGAGGTATTCAGTAGCAGAAAACACGTCTTTTTGTTCATGTGCATTGCAGAAATGCTGAGCAGAAACCCAAACAGTCACTTGACATATAATTATAAAAATACGGAGATACTGGTTATGCCTTTTTTAAAAAATAGAGCACTGTCTACAGCCTATGCTGTAATACAACACCCCAGGGCACGATAACCTCTTTATTAATAGTTGCAATAAAAAGAACACTGCAGAACAATTACATGCCGTAGCCATGGATTTCCACAATCAGAGCTCTACCAGCAGCCAGCGTGTACTCACAAGGTATTGAGACATCAGGGGAGGGTGATGTTTGCAGCAAACTAGTGGAAATATTTCCAGTGGAGTTTTCAGGTGATGTCAACAACAGGAAGGATGACTTTGAGCCAGATTTCCATTTCTCATCAGACGCGGCCTTAAAAGTTGGAACAAGAACGTTAAGACTCTGCATTTTCACCCCCAAACCTGCATTTGAACCCGTACGTCGACACAGGCTCCGGTACCCACGCGGCATCCCGGAGGGTCCGTGTCTGCCGGACGCGGGGGGTTCCTCTCCGAGACGGAATAAGGGAACACTTTCACTAGTCCGGTACGGGGCGCTGGCTTCACCGCGGTCGTCCCCAGCTGCAGCCCCGCCACAGCCCGACCACCTCCGCCATCACCTGTGCGTCCCGCCGGGAACGCCCCCACCCCGCCCGGCCCCCGCCGCCGCCGCTGCTCCGCGCTCCCCCGTCCCACCGCAAACACACGCACCCGCGGCTCACCTGCGCTGCCCCTCCAGTCCCACCGGTCCGGGACGGGCTGGGCTGGGCTCGGCACTGCCCCTCCAGCGGCACCGCTCCCGCCGGGCCGGGCCGGGCTGGGCAGGGCTGGGCTCGGCACTGCCCCTCCAGCGGCACCGCTCCCGCCGGGCCGGGCCGGGCTGGGCAGGGCTGGGCTGGGCTCGGCACTGCCCCTCCAGCGGCACCGCTCCCGCCGGGCCGCGGCTGCCCCGGGGGAGGCGCCGCCGCCGCTGCCGCCGCCTCCGTGCCCGCTGCGAGGGCGACACCGAGCGGCCGCGGCGGGCGGGCGGGCGGACGGACGGACAGCGCCCATCGATCGGTTCGGGCCGTCCCCCGCCCCGCCGGCCACGGTCGAGCTAGGACGGACCCCCGCGCCCCGGCCAGGAACACAGGGCTCTGGCCGGAGCAGGGCTCCACGCTGACTGGACGCCCTCCTGCTTATTTGCAGCTTAATTACAGAAGCTCTTAATAATTTGCGTGGGAGCAGAACTGCTACAAAACCGCAGAATCAGAGTAGGTCAGGTTGGGAGGGACCACAGTGCGTCGCCTGGTCCAGCCTCTCTGGTTAACCAGGCTCGTCTTAGACCACGTGGAACAAGACTGCGTCCAGAGAGCTCTTGAATATGTCCAGTGAAGGAGCTTTCACAATCTCTTTGGGAAATCTGTTTCAGTGCATGGTCATCCACACAGTAAATAAGGTCTTCCTTAGGTTCAGGTGGAGTTTCCCATGCATCAATTTCTGCCCGGTGCCTCATATCCAAGTGGTTGAGACCGCCGAGAAGAGCCCGGCTCCGTCTTCTTGGTAACCTCCCTTTAGATACTTATGCACAGTAATGAGGTCTCCCCTCAGTCACGTCTTCAGCAACCAGGCTTAGCTCCCTCAGCCTTTCCTCATAAGAGAGATGCTTTAGCCTTCCAATCACCCTCATTGCCCTCCACTGGACCCACAGCAGCTACATATCCCTCTTGTACCAAGGAGCCCAGAATTGGACACAGTAAAATTACCCCAAAGTCAGGGAGGCCAGATGCCCTTCCCTCCATCAGGAAGCCAGTCAGCGGGCTTTGAAGTCTGAGCTGAAGGTCATAGAGGGATGTCTTGAGACTTGACTGTGCCAGCTTAATGCCTCACCCAACCCTGCAGCTATCACAATATCACTGGGACCTTCTGCTCACCCAGGCCATGTGTTTGTGTGGGCAATTATGGGTGAATGTCAGGAATTCACCAACTGGTAGGGAGGCAAGTTGGACAGGACCATCCGTAGACACTGGTAGAGGAGAAAGGCGTTTGTATGAGTAGGGAGAGTAAAATTATAAAAGTGGGATTGGGAGAAGAAGCAGAAAACAGAAAACAAGGAGCTGTTCCCCATACAATGCTTGATCTCACCTGCACATCGCTTTCAAAGGCTGTTCCTCTGGCCTGAAGGCGTTCTCAAACTGCCGTAAATGAACTGATGCCCTAAACAAACTAAACACTGAAGTACCACAGGCGCTTCCTAGTTATGTCATGAATATATTCTTTTGAATGTTTTTTTCAGATTATTCTACTTATGCCTTTTTCACTAAACAATTACTATGGTAGTCATTGTTCTGTGGCAATAGTCATACCAGAGGTTCATGCCAAAACCTTAGGTGCTTCCCAGGAAAGACTAACTGACTGACTTGATTTATTGTTCTGATCCCTCCCTGATCTCAGCAAGGCTTTGTCAAAACTACAGCATTAATCTGAAGTCTAGTGTCATTATTTAAGTTAAAGTATAGTTGGGAAGTATTTGTGTAACAGTTAATCTGTATGTTAAATAAGTTCCATATATGTAAAAGTTTGCAGAATTATTTTGATTATGTTTGATCATTACAGCTGAGAAACAAGATGTTAGCACATTGTAGAAAAAAGCTTTCTTCTTGGCACAGATCTGTCACCAATGTATTTCATGGAATTTTTCTCTCTTTAACAGCAACAGGATGAGACTGTGTCATGATTCTGCAAACCTAGGTGCAGAGAGGCTTCTTGATTTTGTGGATGTCAGTGGGACAATTCCCTGTGCTTAAGTAACATTAAACTTTTCTAATGCAGACAGTCAATTTTTTATTCTTCTGGATTTTTTTTTCTCTAGTGGGAGAGAAATGGATGACGCAGAAAGAATATAATGTCTATGAACTGCAGCTCTCCATGGACAAAGTCCAGTCACATCTATCACTGTACATGTCATATATGCAAAGACTCAACTTCTTATCTACCTTACTACAAGTCCTGTGACTGAAGGCTGGGCACAGTTTCATTATGTGCATCCAGCTTCAAAGTCAAGTGACCTGACAAAAGGAAAAGAAGAAAAAGGCCTGATGCAGAGAGGACTGAAAACACTCTGGAAGCAAAGGGACAGAGGAGGAGCAAATCCTGAGGCTTATGTAGAGTCCATGACAGATTATATTGCCGAGGGATTGGCAGAAATGCCTCAGCCCGACTATAGAAACCTATCTAGCAATGGGCCTGGAGTCTACGTGGCTTTGAACCTGAAGCAGTGCTCAGGTAGGAGATTGCTGATGTCAGTTGTGGGAAGGTTGTGGGAAGAGCTGCCTTGTAACCAGTCCTCTTTTTTGAGTTTCTACACCCCAATTTAGTATTTTAACATATCCAAATTATTCTCTCTCTCGTTGGTCATGTTTCATAGCTCTTTGTATGGAAGAAACCTAATATATTTCTGGGCAAGACTCACTATCCAAAGCTGGTCTTGAAACCTGACAGCCCTTTGTACACATAAATGATCAGCTGGTGTGTGAGACAGATGCTACTTCATTACACACTTGGAAACTCTCTTCCTCTTTCCATCAGTTTTCAGCAGGCTAATTTCTGTCCCAAGACACAATGCCGAAAACATGACTGGTAGAAAAATCCTGCTTCAAACCTAAGTCCTAATTCCTTTTACAGGATTTAACTTGAAAGGTTTCCCATAATCTTTTAGTACATTGTTAACCTGTTCAAGCAAAACTTCCAAGCAGGTTGATAAGTTGAGAGTAAAGGCAGGCTTTTCAATAAATTTGTATGTTAATAGGCAAGGGAGATTTCTTCCACCGCTGAACAGATGTGTCCCTCCATTATCTCCAGTGGGTTGGTGCAGCCTGGAAGGCCTGGTGATAAGAAGTTCGTTATGCAGCACAGAGGTGGGAAAAAAATCAGCTGCAGGAAAAAAGTGGAGACTCCAAACAGAAGTCTAATCAATATACTGAACACAAGGAGGAAGAACAGGTCAGGAAACAGAAACAGAGGAAAATTTGATGTTGGAGAATCAGGAATTCAGCTGCCAGCCACCACAGTGGGAAGCATGGGATGACAGGGGCTAACACACACAATGGAGCTTAGACTGGTAAAAGATAAGAAGAGCAGCACTGGAAAGTCCAGAGAAGGGGCCTGGGTGAGAGGCAGGAGGTCTGTCTTTGCAGAGAAGGCCTGGAGGAAATAATGTCAGGGAGATGAGTGCACCTTGGTCTCTCAGGGGCATCAAAGTTTCAGCTTTGGAGATTTCACTACTCTGTCTCTCTTTAGTATTCCTTATTAATCAAGTTATTATTTCTAAAATAATCTCTCTAACCCATACTGCAAATACATTACCTCCCAGCATCAGTGCCTGACTTAACATTTTGGGCTTGCCCATGTGATGACAGTTGGCAGCAAAGGAGCACAGGGCAGGCAGCAGGCAGCGCCGATGGCACATTTGGGGCTGGAGTGATGGGGGATGAGAGATGGGTGAGCTGAGCAGCATCAGGCACACACTGGTTCAGCCCATGTCCCAGAGTCTCCCACATGCTGGAAGTGTGTACAGATGATGCAGGAGAGTCCCAAGTCTGTCTTTGGGGTTTGTGCAGGGTGAGGCTGCAGGATGTGACCAAGAGGAGGAGACTCAGGGAAGACCTTATCACTCTCTTCAAACTGACTGAAAGGCTGTAGCCAGCTAGGGGAAAGACTCTTCTCCCAGGCAAGCAGTGACAGGAGGAGAGCACATAAACTGCTTCAGGTTTTACATTTAAGTTCTACATTAGGCAGAAATGCTTCACAGAGAGAGTGATTAGATTCATAATGTGCTGCCCGGGAAGGTGGTGGAGTCACCGTTCCTGGAGGTGTTTAAGGTAGACTGGACATGACACTTAGTGCCAGGGTGTAGTTGACATGGTGGTGTTCAGTCAGAGGTTGGACTCGATGATACCAGAGGTCTTTTCCAACCTATTTGATACTGTGACTGTAAGGATTCCGAGCAGGGATGCTTGTAATAGAAACGCCAGGTGCCATCTCGGTGCCGCTGCCGGGCACACCTGGCCACTCCGCTCTCCCACCGCGGTGCCCCGCACGCCAGGGGCAGAGCCTCGCGCGTGCACCGCTCTCACGGGTGTCTCTCGGGACAGCAGGGCCGGGGCGAGCGGCGGCGGTGCCGGAGGGCCCCGGACCCGCCGCTGAGCCCGCAGCGCCCGACCATGCCCTCCGGCGCTAGGGTGCCAGAGGCGCGGCCGGGCTTGGGAGAGGGCCCGGGCGAGCGCGGAGGCCCCGGCGGCCCGTGACCGGGCGCGTCAGGTGACGCGGGTCACGCCGCCTCCCCGCCCGCCCCGCCGGCAGCTGCGCCGCGCTCCGCCAGCGCCGTGCGGGGGGAAGGAGGGGAGCGGCGGCGGGCGCGGCGCCAGCGCGGGACCTGCGCCCCCCGCGCCCCGAGCCCGCCGCAGGCAGAGGGGCCGCGGAGCCCCGCCAGGAGCGCGGCCGGCATGAGCCAGGTGCCGAGGAAGCTGCCGGAGGAGGAAGAGGGGGACGAGGAGGAGGAAGAAGAGGAGGAGATCGTGGGCTTGGCGGGCTATGCCGACGGGGCCGAGTCCTTCTCGGACGGCGACGCGGAGAGCGGCGGCGATGAGGCGTGTGAGTGCCGCTCGCGGCGGCCGCAGCGGCACCGGGGGCGGCGGGGAGCGGCGTGGCGGCGGCCGCGGGGCTGCGGGGGCGGGGGCTGGGACTGCTCCCGGTCAGCCGAGGGGCAGCACCGGGCTCGGAGGGGGCCGCGGGGTAGCGGCGGGCAACGAGTGCGGGTGTGGAGTGAGGCGGGGCGGCGGCCGGGGTGAGGCCGGGACGGTGGCGGGGACACAGGGCCGCCGCCAGGAGGTGAGGTTTGGCCGCCCGCGGATGTGGGTCAGGGAGGAGGTGAGGCTCCCCGCGGGGTTTGGGGCATGAGGGGAGCCAGGGACAGCGGTGCGGGAAGACGAGGTGCCCAGAGGGGGGGAAGGCCCGGTTGGGGTCGGGGTTGGGTGCTGAGAGGCCGTGCGGAGCGAGGATGCTGCGGAGGTGGCCGTGGGAAGGGCCGGGACAAGGGACACGGTGCTCGGTGGGTCAGAGCGTGAAGGGAGCTCTGAGGAAGGAGCAGGAGGGTAAAGGCTGACAGGTAGCAGGAAGAGTTGGGAAAGAGGGAGGAGGCAGAGGGAGGAGGCAAAGGGAGTGCAGGCGAAGTGTGTGTGTTTAATTTCTTATCAGTATTCTTCGTGTCTGGGGTGAGAGTTATTAGTTATTAGAGGCCACAGCTTGATGATGTGACCCGAGTGTGCCAAGGAGGTGGGGGGTTGGGTGTCACGCTATAAAAGGCAGCGGCCACACGCAGCTCTGTGTCCGGGGCTGCTCCGCAGCTGCGAGTGTCAGTCCCACAGTGGCAGGTTCTGCTAAATGTCCGTCTGTCTGTGCCTGTGAGGAGCCGCCTTACTCACTGCATGTCCGTGTCAGTATGGATGGTGATGCTGAGAAGGACGGGCTTACCAGGAAAAGCAGTCTCATTCAGTAGAAAAAGGAAATGCCAGCTCAGAGCCTGTTGCGTTCATTCAGAGTCTGAATTCATTCTTCTGAGACATATTTCACAAAGGAGCTTGGAGAACTCTCAGTATCGCAGGATAAAAAAAGAAGTGCTTTTATATGACAGCATAATAAAAGGCCACATGTTTTAAGTCTACTTAGATACTAGCGTGCAGAACCCTTCTCCTTAAAGGCCCAGTTCTCCAGGCTGCCATGGAAGGTGCTGCATTGACTAATGTAATTTTGGGGAGTGGAGGAAGGTCAGTGCTTTGATTATAAGCTTTAGTGGTTAAAAGCTAAACAAATGTTAGACTGTGGGAGCTATATAACTGAGACTGAATAAAGTCTTACTTGAACCTGCTAAAGGATTGCCTTCATTTTGATGCAAAGAGAATAAATTTTAAAGTGTTTCTTTAATGCTACACGAACTTAGTATTTTCTGTAGAGAAGTAACCCATATGCTTTCTTTAGACAAATTCATTTGGATATTTTTGAATAGGAACTTGTTAAACTGCTAAACATTCCAATTGTTTCTTTATAGTAACACTAGAATATTGCACTTAACAGAAAAGAACCTTTACATCCTGAATAGCAGGAGAAGACAGTCCATGCGGGGACTATTTTACACAGGATTAAAACAAAATCTATTTTAACTATCCTAAATCCCTGGTTTTCTGTTTCATTTTGGATTCTCTAGAGAAAGAGGCATAGAGGCATACAACATCTGAAATGGAGGGACTTCGGATTCAGTATGTGTTTTGTGTAAAACTGGGCTGCAGGGCAAGGGGCTTTCCCTTTTTTTTGTCCTTTCTTCTTGGCTCTGTACAGCAAGTAGTCGAAAATTCAGTGTCACAGCCTCCACTTTTCTACAAAGAAAGGATCAAAAAGACAGTATAAGAAGAACAGCTTCAATGCATGGCTGTTGACAGTGAAGAGAGATGCCAGACTTAAAAGTAAAAGCATGATTTCTTCTTGTAAGCATGTGGAAGATTTCAAAACTTCATCTTGGTCATCCCTCACCCTATACTATACTGGGTTTGTGTCTCCAGCTTCACTGCTGAAACCATGGCTCTTGTCCTTAGTTTACACTTAGGGTCGTATTCAGAAAAAGACCTTAAAACACTTAAATTTACATAAAGCCTAATAATTTTTTTATAGATGCAATTAAAAAGTGTTTAGAAGCAGGAAAACCCTCTGCAGAGTGTCCAAGGAAGTGGCTTTAAGACATACCACTGCGGAGTGCTGCACTTGTGGCAGCATGGAACCAGGTCTTCTGGTTCTGAGTCTTTTCTGTAGCCACAAGAATTTCCTTACGCCAGGCATTTCTGCAATGTTTATGAGCCCACAGTAGCTGAACAGCCTTCTTCATTGCATACAGGCCTTTTCTGTTAACTCTTTAGTCTCAGGCCATCTGTTAGTGTTGAAGATGTTCATTGTATGTCTTTTGTAAGAGCATTGTCTTGACAGCAATCCAAAGTGCTGCAAATACCACAGTCACAGCAGTACTGGAAATGCTTACAAGATTAATGAGTTTGAAGGTAAGGTTAGAAAGTTTGGGCTGCTACCTCTCCTTTACACAAAAATGGTTAAAACTTAATATAACTGCATTAGTGGGGGAAAAAAAATCATTATTAGCTGTATTAGTTCAAAAGTAGACTCAGAGGCTTGTTACCATGTGGATGGTAACATAAGCAAAATAATTCCTTTTGGCTTTATGTTACTTGAACAGATGAGCTGTGATGTTTTATTTGGATGTTTGAAAGCTGGTGGGATGTACAGAACATGGCATCCCTATCCCATATGCCTGCAAAGCATAGTCACCTGCTTTGACAATTAATTGCAGTTGATCTGAAATTCAGGATGGGCTTCAAAAACTGTTTTAGTTATCTCTATAAATAAAGGAGATACCAAAGTGTTCATTGTGTACTGGTGAGACAGGTCGGGACTGCTGCGTGCAGTTCTCAACTCCTTGGGGCTGTGCTCTTCTGCATGTTGCAATGCATGCAAAACACACTCCATAAGTGAGGACAGGACCACAGTTAACAGAAGTTTTGTAAGGAATTGAGGGCTTCTCTGGGGAAAAGTGCTTTTGGGTTTGTTGAGTTAAATTTGTGAATACTTCAAAGGAATGGCCTCTAACCAGCATGGCTTCTGTTCTTTATGGCTGTTCAGAAAAGTTGAAATATGGAGGGCTGTTGATATACATTAGAGACTGGCATTTTACAACATTTACTCTTTGCAGAAGTGAACGAAGCAGGAAATGTGTTGCATCTTACAATAGAGAAAATTATTATTCCCATTATAGAACAGAGAATAGTTTAGTGTTTCTCTTGGGCATATTATGATCTCACTCAGTAACCTAGTCTGGGAAGTTGCAATGATACATCTACTGGCATTTGTGGCAAATTAAAAAAGGAGTTGTCATGTACTCCTGCAGAGGAATGTGGGCAGGCAATGCATCGTCCAATTCCTTTACATATAAGGTAATCTCTTAACTCTCTCTGAGAGGGAAGTGCTGTAGAAGCCTTGCTATCTCATCAGGTTTGGATGATACTCTTACATTTCCCTGTCTTTGAACTGGCAGGATTTCAAAAGCTAAGTAACAGTCTTACTAGCAGAAGAGCTGGTCTTCATTCTTCTCAGAGCTAGCTAATTCTGTTTGCAGTTGCAACTGTATTTTTTAAATATGGCTTTAACAGAAAGCAATTTCCTGCTATTAAGCATTACAATCAGTAAAAATCTAGCAGCCTGGGATAATTTAGTACCACAACGTAAAAACTCTGAGTTATTTAAAATATTTCTTCAGATATATGTGGGTTTTTAGCTTGTTTCTCAATGAAGAGAGAGGTAGGTAGCCTGTCCTCTGGTTGTCTCATCAGTGGTCAGAATCTTGGAAACTGGTGTCCATCTTGAACAAAATCTGAAGAAAAGATGTCTCAAAGATAATATTAAGTTCCCAGAAGTTTGGGAAACTGGCATTCAGAAGAGAGGAGAAAGCTAAATGAAGTGTCCTCAGAGGGGCAGGTGAGCAGCTTTGTGTGTTCGCTGTGGGAGCAGCTGGCAGACGGGTGTACACAGTGTAGCCAGCTGAAATGTGCTGAGCTCCAGATCAGCCACAGCATGTCGTATCTGTTATTTGGAGGAGATGTCATAAGACATGCAGGAGGAAGTTGGTGTTATTGTGGTGGGAAGAGGAAGGGGACACAAAGTACAAATCCATGGTAGATAGGACTTTGTAAGTTCAGTTGTGTACAGAGCAAATTGGAGGCTTTTTATTTTTTTAAAGCATGCAATAAAGCCTCAGCTTGAAGACTGTACTTTATATGCTTTTATAGTCTTTATAAATCTTTGAATAAATTATTTTCTCTTCTGATGGCCAAAAAACCAGAGTGAGATGGAGGATACACCATTATATCTTGCCTGTTTGGTTTAGTTTATTTACAAGACTGTACCCCAAAACATACAATACCATTACATCATCCTAGAGCAGATGTCTATTATTCTTTTGGAGGTGTGAAGTGTTGTAGGCACATGTTTCTCCCAGCCACAGGAGGTACTACCACTGTTCAAGTTGATGGGAACAGTAGAGGAGTATGTTGACCTCAGTTTCTTACTTCCTAAAGTTGTTGTGTGTAGATCAGCAGAAGTGGCCATTGCTGTGTTTATAGGATTAGATTCTTGCAGAGTTAACTATCCCTGTTCTGCCTGAAAGCATTTCCCCTGTGCACTACTCCTGCCTGGCTGTGTTCATATGTGATGATTGACAAGACCACAGTAAGTGGTATTACCTGTCAAGGCCTTTCAATTGTATTTGAAAGGGACAGGATCCGTCCAATAACGATTTCAAAACTTGTGTTAGTCACTGGTGGGTGACACGGACCTGCGCTGAAAGGTGCAACCTCTCACAGGCCAGTAGATGGTGCCAGGAGATGTTTTGTGATAACGCTGCAATACCTTCAGTTTGAGAACCCCTACTTCTTTGTCGCTCAAATTTGGGAGGCACAAACAGACCTGGACAAGGTTCTGTACCCTCCTGGCAGACATACCCTGCTCCTGTGTTTCTGAAAGCTGTGAGTGAGGCTTCAGGAACGCAAGAAAACACAAGATGTAGTCACCACCCCGGGTGCAAAACATGCTCCTAGGCAAAGGATTCCTTTAAGCTTTCCATCTTTTTTGGCTGGTAAAAAAAATTGGCAGGCTGAAATTGTTGCTGAGGTTCCTTGTTTTGGATTTTCATATTTTGTGAGTAAAGCTGACCACTTAATGTATGCAGGGCATATTCAAGAATGATGCAGATAAATAAATGTGTGCCAGTTTTCTGCAATTCAAAACTTTTCCCAGCAGAAAAAAAAAGAAAAAGAAATGTAATGATGTTGTGCTATGAAGTATAATCTGAATGGTATGTAGTGCAGTGGATGGGAGAAGGTCTACCAAGCCTCACTGGATAGTACATTTAGCCTGTTGAGTGATCAGTATTTTAAACGTGACCTCTGTGTACTGAGTTGTACTCTGTGGATTTAGCACTGACAACTCAATTTTTTGCGTTGCTTATGTTTGCCACTGCAGAGTCACAGAGGTGTTTCAAAGCTTTTTACATATAAGGGCAGTGCTGTTTCACTTCAGCACAAAAGGACATTTCAAAGTTTTAGGCCAACTAAATGCAGCAATTTAGACAGCTTTAGGTGTTTTGATTAGAAATGCCTGAAACTAGAGTTGGTATGCCTACAGGAATAGATAGCTATACATTCATGTCCTTACAGATATAACAGTATATAGTTTACTGTTGGAACTACTTGGTGCTGATAAAATGGCATCAGCAACAGAAAAAGTGGTGCCAGTTTCAAACTGGGGTAGGTAACACTATGAAACTCCTGTGTTCCCAGGCCTTTGTTTTGCAAATAGGCAGATGATACGCTGTAATCTTATTTATTGGATAACAAACCTTTACAGATTGTGACATAAATCACTGAGCAGCAGGTGAAATCCTAAGCACCTTAGAAAAGGACTCCTCATGAGCTCAGTACTCTAAGTTCCAACACAGAAGCTATGTGTGCCTGCTGAGTTGAACTCTTCTTGTAGCTCCTTGGATGTGTGATTTCATTTATTTATTTATTTATTGCTTGGTTGATTTTAGAGAAAGGAAGCCCTCAGGTAGAAAGATCATGCAGAGGTACTTAACACATTCTTACTCTGTTCTTCCAGCAGTGTGATGTAGCTATCTGCTGAAAAGGGTATTTGTTATCAGATGATACTCTTTTAAAGAAGATTATATGTGGCATAGTGTTAATTAGAGCAAAATTAGGTATTTTAAGATGTCTGTGTGTGATAACAGATTTTTCTGATACAAACAGAGCAGTCAAGCCTTCTGCAGTTTCTGTCTTGGAGGTGAGAAGTAGATTTTCTGATAGTATACCCTGAGGGGCAAATAATTCAAGTCAAAATGCCTGTAGCACAGCTCTCCAAGCTTGAACTGGTAACATTTGCATAAATTCATACAAAAAATTCATTATCAAATGTATGTTATCTGGCAGTTACTAATTATATTGCCATAGTATATTCCTTTTCTTCTTGTGTGATTTCATTCAGTTTTGGATTTCAATGATCCCTTCAGTACTGAAGTTAAGCCAAGAATCCTGCTCATGGGATTGAGAAGAAGTGGAAAGTCTTCCATTCAGAAAGTTGTCTTTCACAAAATGTCACCGAATGAGACTCTGTTCTTGGAGAGCACAAACAAGATCTGCAGAGAGGATGTTTCCAACAGCTCCTTTGTCAACTTTCAGATATGGGATTTTCCTGGGCAAATTGACTTCTTTGACCCTACGTTTGATTATGAGATGATTTTCAGAGGCACTGGAGCACTGATATTTGTTATTGATTCTCAGGTAAAAAAAGGGGCTTTAAGCTACTTTTTTTCTTTTCTTCCTTCAGCAATAGACAAATGGGTTGGAAAGCAGAGTTTTTTTCAAAGCAAATAATTAATTTACATCACAAACATACATGAAAAGAAGACATTAAAACTTGAAGAGCTGCTTGGCTATTTTTAATCTCTCTCTGCAGTGTGTTCCGAAGTTAACTAATTTGTTTTAACATCTCAAGGTTCTTGCTCAGATTCTTAAGTGCTGACAGCATGAGATTGGTGCACATGCTGGATGTAGGCTCAGGCTTGTACTTATAAAACATTTTAAAAAAATCAAGCTGTTGTTGAGCTGTAGTACCATCTAAAAATAAGTATAATAAAATTTAATATATATTTAAAATCTTTCCTGACTTGTAGCTCTTCATTTCCCTTTATTAGGATGATTACATGGAAGCATTAGCTCGGCTACATCTTACTGTGACCAGAGCCTATAAAGTGAATCCAGACATCAACTTTGAAATCTTTATCCATAAAGTGGATGGTTTATCTGATGATCACAAGATTGAAACGCAGAGGGATATTCACCAGAGGGCAAATGATGACCTTGCAGATGCTGGATTGGAGAAGATTCACCTCAGGTGAGAAAAGTTGCTGTGTAGATAATGCTGAAGAGGAGAGCAGCTTATTTAACAAGTTACCATTTTCTGTATTCTCGAAGTAGCAAGCAACATGCTTTAGATATAGGAAGTAAAGGGATAATCAGAGATACTGCATTTTCCCTGAGCCAAAGTGTCCTATTTCTGATTGCTGTCTTGAAGGGAAAGATGGAGAGCCACTTAATAATGGATGACAAACATGCCAGAATCCTATCACTTTTTGCTGCAGTTGCTGTCTTGAGATAAGTTGCCTTGGACAGTGACAACAACCAGTAGAGCTCCAGGCAGTGGAGTGTATATGCCACTACATCACTTTTGCCTTCTTTGAAAGCTCTCTGCCACACGGTCCCCTCCCAGTCACTCATCCTTGCTGCTGCAGCCTGCTTTGGAGCTGCTTGGGAAGATCTGTGTTGTATCTTTGCCTTATATCTTCCCATAAAATGGAATACTGTAGCAAATAGTGACTAGTGGATTTGGAGACTGGGAACCAGGGGATATCAAGTCGTCATGGCTTTCTTAGCACTTTAAATCCAAGTACAAATATATTAAAAAGAGAGGCTTGCTCCATAAACATGTCAGCTCTTTAGAGCTCTTAACTACTCAACTGCATCACTGAACTAATAAGTGGGTCCACAACTTTGAAAAAGTAGATCACAACAGACAGACTCAGTAATACTCTTCTCCTGAAATTCAATAAATCTTTTTGTAAGAATACCAGCATGGGAGTTGCATTAAAAAATTATACATCAAGGTCTAGGTTGGGGGGTTTTTTAGTATAGAGATGAAGTCCTGTGCTTCAATCATATCATAACTTTTGATCACAGGGGTAATTGCATTCGTGTAGGCACTTACTGTCTGACAATATTTTATTTCGCTCATATTGTGAAAGGTACATCACGTTCACAGTATTTGGCTAAAAGGAAAATGTGGTGACATTTTTTTCCAGCTTTTATCTGACAAGCATATATGATCATTCTATATTTGAAGCATTTAGTAAAGTGGTACAGAAACTGATTCCACAGCTCCCAACACTGGAAAACCTGCTTAACATCTTTATTTCAGTAAGTACTTACTATATCCTTTGTTGTAGATCTGGCTGTGTCCAACATGCATGTTCAGATGCACTGTTCACTGCCTTCTTAAAGATCATGAGCAATGTGAACTCTCAGAGAAATTAACAGAACTTAGTTGAAATGCACCTCCATGCAGCTTGGCCTCAGCTCCATGTCTGTTAAACAGCTTTGATGAGGTGCTGAGATACTCATAGTATTTCCTGAGTCACATAAAGTGGGTTAGCAGCCATCACTTTTCTGCTTGTAACATCACTCTGAATGTTGCAAAAGTCTGTGCTGCATGTATTTGTTTAAGTTGCACTTAAAACTTGCATGATAAATATTTAAAGGAACATAATCTACTCTGACCTCTTACGGGGAGCTGTCAGTAGTGCTTCCCAGAATTAATTTTACTTCTTATCGGAGGTTTACTGAGCTTAAGAAAATTTTCTTATGTCATGAAATTTTTAGATGTAGAGTTCCACCAACAACTTCCATAGTTACTCTGAAGGCCAGGTCGGGAGTTCTGTGTATACCTAGTGGTTTGTTACCAATGTGGAAGAGATTGCTTGCCCCACTCATCTGATCCCTTCCTTTCCTTTCAACTGGTTCTTACACTCACCTGTTCCCTCATGGGATTACTATATCATGCTCTTATGCTCTGTTTAATTTGGTTAAAAGCAGGTGATGGAGGAGTCCTACATGCTCTTGTTCTGACACAAGTTAAAAGATGGAAACATGGGACAGTGAGTGAAGGGGAGCACAATGAATAGATTGTAAAAGGGGGAAACTTCCTATTTTACTGATTGTTAAATCAGGTCATAATGGCTGTGAAAACTGCACCCTTTCTCACAGTATTCTTATTTTGTGCTTGGCAACTAGCACTAATTACTGAAGCTTCAATTTCCAAGCAAGATACTTTGTTGTGTCTTTTTGTGATTTTGACGTAAGAAATTATTTAATATCATTCAACAGTCTGTAAGATAAAATTAGACTTCATGGTTTTTCAGTGTGAAAATGGAGAGAGATAAAAGTTGGATGTGAAAGGGAAAGCTAAGAATAGAGGAAGGTCATTCCAAAACATATTCTCTTACTATTAAACAGCATATTTATACTGTTTCATAATTAATAGTTTGCTACAAAGATCTGTTTCTTCAAAAACAGCAGGACTGTATACCATTTATTTTCGTGTAGTCTCAAAACTCCGCATCAGAGATGTAATGAAGAAATGATGGCAACAATTCTAGAACAATTAGATAGTGGTTTTGGCACACAGTCTTACAGAGAAAGCCAGCTGAATAATAGTCTTCCTTGTGTCAGAGTCACTCCAGTCACTCATTGTGAGTTGGATCTCTATACGGAGTGTCCTCACTGTTTGGAGTTGGTAAGGGTTTGTACAAAATCTCCACATGAACTGAGCACAGGCAGCTTCCTGAATGACTGATGCCAGTTGCTGGTGTGTCTGGAACACCCAGCTCTAGTCATACCTAGAATATGAGGTATAGTTTGTAAGGAAGAACAAGTAGTTCAAATAAATGAGAAGTCCAGAAAAGTGAGGGAGGTGTGCTATGTCCCCTGCTCAGTATGGGAAAGAGTCTCAGACGGTTTCTTTGCTCCAGTGTCTTAGTGACCTAGGGCCTTGTGTAGCTGCATCACTATGTCCTCAGCATGCTTGCTGTTTTTACAACTATCCTCTGTCTGTGGACAGGGAGACTCATAATGACTGTTTGCAACCACAGGAAGATTAAACATCCTTCTCGCTCATACAATTACTTAGGGGGTGCCTCTTTACCTTGGCTACTTAGTAACAAATATTGGCATGGATTTTGGTCACGCCTTACCTCAGGAAGCCAATGTGTTGGATATGAGGGTGTGGGTGTATTCGTGTTCTACTTTTGGTTTTGCAGCAGCGTTCATGAGGAAATGCTTTCATTTATGCCACGGAGACTTCCAGCACAAAAAGCTGATGATTATAAAAATAGATCTGTGATCACTCTTAAGTTCACAGCAGGTTTTTGCCCAAGTTTATAACACCACAGTATGTGAGCATGTTTGAGGAACCATCACTGTGATAATACTGCTTTGGCATTTTTTAATGTAACTGCTTGTAAGTCATTAAGTAACTGGCACTCAAAATACACGTTACTCTTACCTGACTAACACACTTACCAGGTTCATATAGAAGGATGCCTGTTTCTTAATTACTGTAGCCTTATCAACCAATCAAGTTGTGTGACATGGGAAAGTGAGTTTTTATTTGAGGGTTGTTTGGTTTGTTTTAAGGGATATTAAAAAGTAACAATTATTACAGTAAAATAAAATAATGTACTGTGTTGATCATTTAATGATTTAAATTTTGTGATCTGTAAATTCAAATGTAGTGCTTAAAATTAATTAATGAAATTTGCTGTGTGATGTAAGGCCTGTTTAAATAATTGTCCAAAATTCATTACTAACCGGATGTTACTGGCAATATCCTCTTAAGTTCTTTTGAGAGTTGATTTTTTAGGACCAAATTCTGGCTTACTTTCATTAAAGACAGAAAAAGACAGGCCTGTTTATCTGTCCTAGGAATTGGAGAAATACTGCTACTTTTACTGAACTCATTCTATTTAAGGAATAGAAACTATCTTCTACATCATCATACCCCATATAGTTGAGAAACATAGTTTGAGTTTCAAGTACCTCATGGTTTTTACCTATCCAAAATAAAATCTCATCTATTCATTGCAGATTTTTCACAATGACTCTCTTGGTTCAGATTAACCATGGAATATTCGTACACTAATTCTGAGAACATTTAGCACATGTTGCATCTTCTCTGCAGACTGTAGGGTTGTGTCAGAGAGAACTGGTGCTTATTCAGACCCTGCTCTCATTTAATTATGGCAGCCTTTGATTCAGTAAGGAACCCACCAGCTCTAGTAACAGAAACAGTTGATTTCTTATTGTCATTTTCGCTAAGCATTAATGATGTCATGTCTCTTTGAATGGTACTTTTAATCCAGCTTTTCCTGGTTTTTTATGACTTGTTTTTGTTTTTGCAGTTTCTGTTTGGGTATTTTTGCGGGCTAGGGGCAGCAGGTGGGGTGTTGAGTAGTTTCCACACAAAAATTCTGGGAAGTCCTTTGATTTTTTTGATTACAGTTGTGCTGAAAACCCTGGCAAATGAAATATTTGAAGGCATGTGGATAAATTTAGTGGTTACTACTGCTGGCAGTCTGCTTTCACAGAGGTTTCTGTCACCATAAAAATTTATAAAGAAGCAAGTAGGTGCAGTTTCTCTGCAGGTCCTACCACAATGTATCAGTTGCAATTGAAACACAAGTATAGTTTAAGAGAACAATTTCTGCCCTTACCCTACAGGTGTAACTGCTGGCATGGTAGATGTCTCAAGACATTCATGGCAAATGTTCAGAAAACTTTCTGAACTCTCACTGCAAGTACAGGCAGGCTGCAGCACCTGGAGCTCTGAGATGAAAAAAACCTGTTCTCATTGTTAAATGTTACTATATTGTCACTGGCATCTTAATAATTTAAAATGCATCTTACCTGTACAGCTGAAATTGTTGCAATGTCTTTGTGTAATATGAAACTTTGTAATTGACTTCTCATGAATGACACTGCAGGGCTCAAGTTTCAGCTTCTTCTGTCTGAAACGACTTGTATTTTCAGATACAATTTTGGCAATGAGTTACAGCTATGTACTTACATGATATTTCAAGAGAGTCTTATAATTAATCTTATTCGACATCGTTTGTTGAACTGTGTGAGGTGCTGTCAGAATTACTATTTAAAAAGTAAAGTTACTGAACTCCCATATGTGGCCAGAATAACCAGCATAAATATGCATACAGTTTTGTTCTTTGTGCTCAAACAGCATAGACTCCTAGAACCCTGTAGGCTGAAAGGGCCCTTTAGAGGTCAGGTGCTGCTCAGAGTCAGGCCAGTTACAGCAAGTTGGTTATGGCTAGGTCCAGTTCAGCTTTGTGCATTTGGAAGGATAGAAGCTATTATAGAGTCTCAGGTCAGCATGCTCCCAATCCTTCACCACTCTTATTTTTATTTTTTTTTCTTGTATCAAGTCAGAGTTCCAGCCTGTGCCTTTTGGCTTCTGTCCTTCAACATTGTAGCTCTGAGGAGTTTGGCTCTGGCTTCTCTGAACCCTTACATTAGGTATTTGTAGATAGCAATGAGTCTTCTTCAGGGTGAAGAAAGCCATTTCTCTGAGACTCTCCTTGTACATCCTGTGCTTCAGCCCATCTACCTAAGGTATCCACAGTGTATAGTTTGTTTTGGATGTTTTTTTATTACTGGCTTACTGAATATGGCACTCAGTTTTTTCCATTATGAAATGCAAGAAATTCACTTCTATACTCTGTTATTACTAAAGGATGTTTACACTCTTAGCTCTGTGTGCAGTGATGGAAGAGTGACTTCTCTTTAGGAAGCAAATGCCCAAAATATTGCTGGCCATTGTTCAATAGCATATCTAGTGTTGGAAATTTTTCTGTGTATTTCAGTAAATATGAAAATCAGGATAGTCACTTTAGTTACTTAACTATATGTTAAATAGCTAACTTAGAAAAGAAGGAAAAAAAAATGGAAAAGTTCTGTAGCTGTACAAAAGAAGCTGAAACTATTAAAACTTGTTAAGGATTTTTTTGTGTGGTTTTTGGTGGTTACAGAACTACAGCAGTCCCAAACCATGTTAAAATGGGAATCCCATATATGGAGACAATTCAGATGGATGAAGAAAGTTGCTTGTCTTCCCATATAGGTGTATACTGAAGAGTATTTTATAGTTTGTGCTTTAGTAATACTGGGAAACTGCCCTTTTTTCATGCTGGGACAGCTGCACAGGTGTAATCCCTTGACATCAGCCAGCAAGGGTACTGTTTTCAGTTAAGCAGTTCACTCTTTTTTTTTTTTTCCAGGAAGCAGAGGCTTATGGCAGTTTACCTTATCTACACAAAGAGTAAGAGCTAGCATTCCTGGCTAGCTTCTCAGAGCTGTGAATATGATACATCTCCAGTATGGAGAGCGTCTTAATCAGCTTGGCAGGATGACAGGAACATAGCTGTCATCACTTTAGCAAGCCTTAGCATTTTAAATATGGCTTTAACCACCAGTGCTACATGAAACCTGAGGGCACCATAAGAACACTGGTTTCTCTCCTGTGATCCTAAAAGGTGTTCTACAGAACCCAACAGTAGAACAGCTACAGACTGCAGTGAAAAATTTTTTTCATTTCCTTGAGAAATCAGTTCCTGAACAATACTGTCTTCTTTATCCATCAGTGTTTTCTTTCCTTTGTTTCTATCTTCTCACATGCCCAGCTAGAATAACTTTAGATTACAGCTGTCTTTTATGTCTGTTGCTACAACACCAAAAGCTTGAACTTGGAAGATTTTTCTGCTCCACCCTTGCCCTCCCTCATTTTCCACTGAAAAGAAATTTAATCTCTCCAGGTGGAGAAGTTTGGGAGTGTCACTTGGCATTATGTCTGGCAGAGGCAGAAACTGTTGGAAGGTTTGTGAGCATTATGGTTTGCTACAAATACAACAGTGCTCTATGTACACTTCTTTCAAAATGAGCTTGATTGCAATTTATTTTCTTTAGCCTAGTCTTTTCATATAACAGGCGAGTAAGGGAACAGAAAAGCTTGAGATTAATTGAAAACAAGGATTCCACTTTATTTTTCTTTTTTTCTTCTCTTGAATAGAATTCTGGGATTGAAAAAGCATTTTTATTTGATGTAGTCAGTAAGATCTATATTGCAACAGACAGCACTCCAGTGGATATGCAAACTTACGAGCTCTGCTGTGATATGATAGATGTTGTGATTGACATTTCTTGTATATATGGGTAAGTAAATTGTGAATGTTTTCCATAAAGCTGTGTACTGAGAATCTGAGTAGCCTCAAAATTAGAGTAGTGTGGGTTTAAACAATAGTGAGAATGGGTAATTTGCCAGGACAGGGGAGGAGGAAATGGCTGGCTTCTCAGGGACTGATCTTTCCCAGCAACAAGCATTGCTCCCTATTCAGTCTCTTTTGCGAGCATCTTCCTCTTTCTATGCTAATAATTTTATTTGGAGGAAGGAGTGGGAAGAAACCAACCTAAAATAAAAGGAAACACCATGGTTTTGTTCCCTAGGGATGAAATCAACAGAAGGATGCCTCCTGTTTTAAAAAGAAGTGAGACCATATTTAGTTTTATTTAATAGCCAGTGGCCTCTAATAGCTTCAGAGAGTTGTTTCACTCTCACTTCAGTTCTGTTTGTCCCCTATCCCCTACATGACCTTTATGGGTTTTTTTCAGTTTCCCCTTCTTGTACATTAGCAAGTGAAAATCTCCTGGGCCGGCATGTACATCTCCTTGCAAGTTATGTGTTCAGTAGCTTGGCCCTTGGCCAAATGTAATGCCAGCCATTCCTGGGAAAGGCAGGGGCACATTTAACAATTAGTGCATTAAGGTGCTTCCACTTGGAGGCCAATGCATAACATGCTGAGAGTGTGGTAGGCTGGGGTAGCTTTGCATTTGTACCCACTGACAGACTTCTTGCACTCTTGGAGAAGGTACAAGGGAGAGTCCTGGTGCAGATGTGCAATAAGCACTGGAACAATAAACTGTTGAATACTTAACCTATTATCGCTGAAGTTTGTATATTCTACTGTGTGTTTCAGATTTTGGAGTTGTCACTTCAGTAACTGTGTAAGAACTTGTTTCACAGAGGTATAAAATAAAGGATGCTGATTTTTGTAAAGAGAAAGATTGTGCTGTGTAGTTCAAAAGAGTGTGCATTTAATAATTATCTGTACAACACCACTTGTGGGGCTCTTTACAAAATATCATTCTGCCACTGTGGTTGTGTAGCCATTTAGCATTCATCACCAGAGATCTGCTTGCCATTTTTTAGTTACAGACTAAAGACACGATATTACAATTCATTTCTTGTCCTCTGTTCCTGGAGCATCTGTGGAACTTGCCACTTTAATATATTATTGAGACTAATTGTTCTGGGAGGTTGGTGATAACTATCCATTTAACAATATCTGTGTGTGCATCCAGGAATGAGGTTAAAATGACAATGTTACAATCTACAAAAACATAATACAGTGATCATCATGACACAGCATCTAATGAGAGATCCCTTTTCATAATATGTTGCAGAAGTCAGCATCTCATGAGGAAAGTCTCATGATGTCTTAAACTATCAGTCAGCTGCTACTGCTCAAGCAAGGTTACTGGATTTGGAGTTATCAGTACAGACCTACTCTTTCACATGTTTATGATAAGTCATAATATAGAGCACTGATTAAAAGAAAAGTAGCATTGTGGTAAATGGGTGGTAACTTAATAGAGGAAAAAATAAGGTTCCAGTTCAGACACTTGGCAATCAATCAATCTGATTTCTAGCCCCAGATCTAAGGTTTGGTGTGTGATGGGATAAACAGTTTAATCTATTTGTCTTCTTAGTTTACGTAGTGTGCAGTTTGAAGAAGAGTCCCTGAAAGATTAAAAAGAAGATTTCATAAAGTTTGAGATTCTTTGGTGAGCGAGCCAATGCAGCAGTACTTTTGTTAGCTAATCTGGTGTCTTTATCTTTTGTTGTTTGTTTGTTTGAATATTGCTCTTTAGGCTTAAAGATGATGGCACTGGAACTCCTTATGATAAAGAATCAATGGCAATCATAAAACTGAATAATACAACTGTCCTTTATTTAAAAGAGGTGACAAAATTCCTCGCTCTTGTTTGTTTTGTCAGAGAAGAAAGCTTTGAGAGAAAAGGTATTTTCCCCTTTTCTAGTATTGCATTAATCTTCCCTTATATTAGTGAGTTAATGAATAACTCAGGTTATTATTAGCTGATAAGAGTTTTCTAACTGTATCAGAGGTAAGTACAGCTTGATAAAGCTTACATAACATTTTTAAAGGGATGAAAGTACTTGTGAAAGCATTATGATGGGATGAAATCATAAATGTATTTGACAACGTTCTGCTATGAGAGCTTTTGAAAGTTTACATCCAATGCAGTAAACTTCCACCTGCAAATGTAGACTCTGTTAGTTTATCTTGACTGACACTGATTTGTACGTGTTGACACATACATACACATTTGGAACAGCTTGCCTGCCAAAACCAAGGGAAAATGTTTGACTGATAGAATGTTCTTGCTTTTCTTATATCTGAAAGGAGGCTTTTGAAAAATTGCATATTTAGGACCTAGTCCTATTTAGAAGTGCTTTAATATTTTGCAGTTAAAGTGCATAAAGTTTCTTTGTTATTTTTCTGACCCTGGTCCAAGTCAATACTGAACCCTTAGTTCATGACCTCTCTGCTCACTGGCACGATGTTCACTGAGTTGCTGGTCTTTGTGACATGCTCTGAGACCAAAACTCAGCAGCAGAAGAGCAAGCTGTTATCTGGGCTTGTGTGCCCCATCTTGTGATAGTAATTTCACCAGTCAGTGTTGGTGTGTTTATGAATGCAGCACTTGCACTATGTCCACTGGAGTGTTTGACAGCCTATTGAGCTTTTGATAGAACTTAAACTGGTTAAATGTCTCTTCCATACCCCTACCACATTTATTGTATATGAATATTGAATGCAGTCACTTTCTGTTGAAGGCATAAGAAGTGTTACTTCTGCATATTTACTAACAGCACTGTTTCAGAAAGATACTACGTTAAGTAACCATCCATTAGGGTGTGTTCATTACTGTGTGAGGTTGTTGTGTCTGCATAGTTGAGACACTTGGTAGCCTGCACTCTTCTGCAATACAGTTCTGGTATTATAATGGAGATGAGCTTTTTGTACTTCATAAATTCAAAGTAATATTTTGTCCTAACATTAGGGAGATGGAAAACAGTTCCTGGGGGAAAAAAACAAAACAAAGTGTAACATGGTGGATTTAAACCACTTAAAAATATGTATCCCCTGTTATGGAAATTGAAGTGGAAAATGCTGCAGTATTTAAGAAAGCTTATGGCATTAACATTGAAAGGTCATGAGCTCAGTACCAAAATTTAAAAAATGTATTACAGTATTACAGAACTGTAGCACTCAATCAGTCTTCCAATTGACTACCAATATGGCTTTACAGCTTTTCTGTGGGATCACGTTCAGCCCACTGACATGGTAATGTTATCTGCCTATTATGTAAGTATCTCATCTAACAGCATGTCTATTGTGTTACTTTTTAATTACAGTGTAAGATGAAATATAGCTGGCTGAGATTTGGTAACAGTTCTATCAAGTATCCATTTCAAAGTTTATGTATTGTCAAAAAATGAGCATTTTTTGATCAATAGATGCTACTTATTGTGATCGCAGTTATTCTGTAAAGCAGATTTCTAAAATAACACCATATTTTATAAAAGATTTAGTTTTTCTTCTAGTATACTGAGCACTTCTATAAAGCCTTTTATTTGATTAAGGATCTGTTATCTGCCAATAACTTCTATTTGTTTTCTCTTAAAATTTAGGAGTATATTTAATAGCAGACATAGTATCAAGCTGTAATGCTTGCTGAATTATTTGTATTTATCAAATATGCTTTTGCTTAGCACAGAAAAAATTCCTGGACAGTTCACTGAATATGGTGTCCAGATGGACAGTATGGTATTTCACTAAACACTGAATATAAGCAATGGTTTAATTACCACCTTATTTATGTGAATGTCTTTATTAATATGTAAAACATTTCTGTCTCTGTAGGATTAATAGACTACAATTTCCATTGTTTTCGAAAAGCCATACAAGAAGTATTTGAAGTAAGAATGAAAGTAGTAAGATCTCGAAAACATCAAAGCCACGTGCAAAAAAATAAAAGACCCACTCCCAATGGAACACCAAGAATGCCATTGTAACTGAGGTTTTCTGGCAATGTGGCAAGCAAAGTTTCATGAAGTTGACATGATCTTCTGCATCTCATTGCACTGAGTGAAGAGGAAAACAAATGGGACTGATGTATTATATGAATTTTTCCCGAACGTTCAGAAAGCACTGTTTAAATATTTTTATCCAATCAGTTTTTTTCATATAGTGAGCACTTTGAGCAAAATGTTGTATATATAAACATTGAGGCGAGCAGTTGTAAGAATTTTCTTAATATATGCTGTAAACCTTTTTCATGCCATATTAAGAAAAAACAGCTGTGACAGAAATACTGGGTACATAATTTGCACTTTTTCATGTTTTCCTTGTGGACTTGGACTTTGATAAACTTAGTTTTTATGGTGGTTTTGATGCATGGTGTCAGGTAAAATGTATGCTGTAGTTTATTTACCTACTACAATCAAATTGGTTAGTAAACAATTAAGAAAACTTGGTACAATGTCTTTTTAAATTTGTGACAGCTAATACCTAACATTCATACAGATCTAATTTCATATATTTTTCAATTTGTAAACTGAATAATAATATTGAAGTATTACAGCAATAAACACCTTACCAGGGATCATAACTGGTAGGTAAATATTAGCTTTTATAAAACAGGCTTTTGGCCAAATTTCATCCAGAGTTCTCCTTAACACTGGTCATGCCCTCTCTTGGGTCTGGTTTTATTATTTACCTCAGCATATGCCACTAAAATACCTTTCTATAAAGATGATTGTTTTGTAAAATGGCTCTATGTTGCACTGGTATTTTTATAAGGCTTATGTTGTATCTGTATGGCTGGATTTACATTGCTAAGTTTGTGTCAAGAGCCTGCACATGTACAATTGGTGCAATGAAGAATCTGTATTTCCACCCTGGCATTCTGATGTACTGATAAGTCATAAAGGTGTGAGCACTGGGTTCTGATTCCCTCTAACAGGGGTACATCTGTGATTGAAATCAAGACAAGTCCATTAAAATGAGGATTGGACAATCTACCTGCTGTAATAATCAGCGTACATCGCTACTTTTTATATTAATATTTATCATGGGCAGATTTACCACAAAATCAGCCAGGACAGCAGAGCACTCTCAAACCTTAAAAGAAGTAACACTTACTTTCCATGTTCTGTATTCAGTGTTTTTGTTTAATTAGTGATACAAAATTACAATTTTTAGATGGAAGAGAAACTCTAATTTTTACCAATTGTATACACAGTCCAGTGGTTTTGTTGGCAGCTTTTGGAAGTGAGAATTTGACCAGAATGGGAGGCAGCTTGCTGTACACCAGAAACAGGTAAGATGAGATTTTGTACTTTATTCACAGCCAATCTGCCCCCAGCCAAAATAGGTCTGGAGGTGAGCAGGAAGATAGAACCAATAGCTCTGTCATGAGTTGTGTGATAGTAATGCAGTTCTAGGGGCTCAGGAAGGTAAGAAACACTGATAATAGTGAAAACCACTGATCCTGGTGCTTGTGTGAACAACAGTGACAGTAGCTGTAGTCAAATCAGGGTGTTTAAAAACCACAGAGTTCAGATGCCTTTTGGTACTGTCACCACCCATCATCTTAGTTGAGGATGATTCTTCTGATTAGCCCCTCAGTTAAAGTAATGCAAAGCTGATTTCAGAGTTCACCAAAGCAGTGATAGGTAAGTCACCTTTTGCAGTCCACGGGATTTTCATTTAAAGGCTGCTGTAATTTCTGGCCATGTGTTTGTCTTTCATTTTGTTGAGATCCCCCATTGGGTCACAATCTCGGTCCTCCCTTCATCCCACCAGGTGTAGGTGGCTATGTGGGACTAAGAACACTTGCCAGGCTGGGCCAAACTGTTTTTTTCATGTGTAAATTATCTCATCATAGTGGCTATGGTATGAGTCATAACTAAATGTAGTTTCCATATATTTGACCTGAGTTCTATGTAACCATGCATGCCCTTCTATTAGACACCATCAACTTCCTTAAGACAGCTAAGTTATCCCTTGTAGTCCCCTCTAGAATTCAGAACAGACTATCTAGCATAATTTAGTGAAGATGACTTTAGCCAACATAAAACTTCCATTTGGATATTATCAGAGTAAGGGTAATTTTCATCAGATTACTTACTTTCAAATATAAAATTGAAAGAATGTTAAAAATTCATTAGTTTTAGTGTTTAACTTTGGTATTTTCAGGTTACATGATGACTCATTTCACTTTTGAGTAATCATTTTCTAATGTTCTAGCTGAAGTGATTGAGCACTGAGTGAGGCATGCAAGGTTCTTTTTAAGAACATATTTTTAAATTTGCTTTTGCTTAAAAAAATTCTTCTAAATTTCATGTAGTTTTATTTTAAAGAAATTAAATACCCCATGTACTACAAGAGTCACTTAAGGCAGTGTTGATACACCTTTTCTAAAATTAGAAATTGTGGAAGAAATAATTACTTTCCAAATAGTCCAGTCCGTTCTAAAATACCTGATCCATGAGTCTCCATTTCTTATTAATCATTGAAGTTGACTAAAAATGGTAGGGACCACTAATTAACAAGCCATGTCTTTTAAATTAAAACACTGGTTTACAATAAACCCAAACCAGTTTAGTATCCCGTAGACATTTTAAAATCAGGAGCTAGATAACTAAAATACTGGTTCCAAGAACTTGTTATAGTTGAGGAAATCCCTGTAAGTAAAGGCAGCAGCTCAGAGTGTGTGAAGGGTTCTCTGAAGAGTTCAAATCACCTTTCAGCATGCTCTGGAATGGCTATTTAAAATGTTGCAGTGCTGGAATATATTATTAAATCCGGTGATTACCGACAACATGCTGTGCATTAGTGTGGAAGTGTAATTGATGGAGCAAACTACTCTGATAAAGCATTATTCAAGTGGATCATTTGAGATCTCATGCTTCATGATAGAACAACTTTTTTCCCACTAAAACAAAAATTCTATGGTTTCTTGCATGTGAAATTGCAGTCCTGATGGTTTGATACTAAGGGAGTTCATTCTGTGAAAGTACTGCAGCGATTTTTAAAAGAAATGTTAAGCTATGAACTCCCTCTATTTGCATCATCAGATTAAGTGGAGGAATTAAAGAAAATAACCCTTGTCACTGTATATAGTAGCAACTGTTTGCTTTAATGATATATTTACTGTGCTCTCATTTGCAATAGTCATTGTAGAATATTTTTCTCTTAAATTGAACACTGAGGTTTTCATATTTTTGTACTGAAGGATGTAAATGACATCATGTCATGGATTTTGTGATGCAGCTTTGACCTGTTCAATGGACAGATACATTAACACCAAAATTTCTTACTCAAGATTCTAAATGTTTATCAATAGCTGCATGTGCATTTACTGAATTACAGATAAAAACATCAAATTCTCCCATTTCAGCTGTGGGGAAAATGAGAAATAAGCTTGGTTGGCAAGTAATTTTGGGCTCCTCTTATATGGTGGCATATGGTTGACATCCCACTTGATTTCTCACTGCATTAATATTTGCATATTAGCTCATTCACATATCTTCAAATAGCTACATTTAAAAATGACACTATCAGATTGCTGCTTTTGTTTTCTCCCTGGTATCTTCTGTTACCTTTCTCAGTTTGCTATCTCTGAATTTCACATTTTGCTGTAACCAGGTCAGATACCCAGTCTTCTTGGTTCCTGCCAGCCTATTCCCTTCGGCTTGGAGGCATTGAACCACAAGCTAGGTCTTGAACTAAAACCTACTGCAAGAAGTACAAAAACATCTAAATTGTAAAAATCCATTACGTGCTATTAACATCCCTAAAAAGACTCAACATATTTGCGTAATCCTGGTTTGTATGCATGCCATAAAATATGTATTCATATTGAAGTTACAGTTTATGTTCGCAGTCATATTTTAAACATTTCTTAATCATGTCCCGAACATAGTTTAAAACTTTAAAAATATATAAATATGTCCAGGACAAATACCCCTAGTGCAGCACTCTTATCACAATGTCTCTTGGACTAAACTAACACATTTTTGATAAGGTAGAAGATTTTCATGAGAATAGTCAGAGAAGATACTCTACTGAGTATTTCCCTGAATACCTGGACCTGCTACATGTAAGAGGGATTATTTATTTCAGAATTGCTGAACTGCAGAAGAAAAAGAGAAAAACCCATTGATGTCCTTTGTTTAAAAAAGAAAAAAAAACAAACAAAAAATAAAAACGAGCCAAAAACTAACATGCACTAGCCTAAATTGAGAAGTGTTGGAATTTGACACATGGATGAGTGCAAACATGAGAGGCAAGAAAAAAAAGTAGAGAGTGGCCAAAGGTACAGCATGTATGCCAGAACATTTCAGTGTATTCCAGCTGCCTTACACAAAATGTTCAGGTTGGATATTTGGAGGAATTTCTTCACGGAAAAAGTGATTAAACATTGGAATAGGCTGTCCAGGGAGGTAATGGATTCACCATCCCTGGAGATATTTAAGGAAAGACTGAGCATTGTTCTTAGTGCCATGATCTAATTGATCTGGTGGTGTTTAGTCAAACTTTGGACTTGATGATGCCAGAGGTTTTTTCCAACTGAATTGATGCCATGGTTCCATGAAAATGTATACTAAGGGAAGCTAATGGGCTTATCACAACAGGGTCAGCCATGGGGAGGTGGTGTGGGTGAGGTCATTTTCACCACAGTCCTCAAATGTCTAAGTAGTTGACAGGGAGCAATAGGACAGTACCAAAGCTGCCTTTCCTGTTATAGCAAGATTTTCCCTTTGTGTTTTTATCTCCATTGAGTGCAAACTAAAAACCATTCTGAACTTGCTGAAGTGTAGTGTCAGTACAAGTATAAACCATATGAACACATTCACACTAGAAATGATAAAGAATTCTAAAGCACCAGAGCAGCATAGGGAGAGCAAACAGCCCGACTATACCCAAGAGGAACCTCAGCTTGTCAGTGAAAATGGGTGTTAAGTTGTGGTGTGTCAATTCCTAGAGAGGGCTCGCATCAGGGACTGCTATAGTCTTAACTCATTTTCTCATCAGCACTGCAAATTTCTGACCCAGATGAACTCGTGTTTCCATTTAGATGTTTATGTGTCAGGTAGGTGCCCACTTGGCTAGTTCAATCCATGCATCACTGCAAATTCTTGGTCCTCAAAACTGTGCTACCTCCTTACTCCTTCCCACACAAACCCCAAGTCTCATACGTAGTGCATGCTTCCTTGATAAATACTGCCCTAGTCCTTCCTCAGCTTTCAGTTATCCAGATAAAACAGTCATCCAACAGTTTGGGAACCAGTAGTGCTTTCAGACTCCTTCACAACTAGTACTGCAAGCTCTCTTCTGCAGCTGGTGCTCCTCTTAATGCTGCTGATAAAACTGCCTAATTGGATGGAGTGATGGATGCCCCAGCAATAAACTTAAAAACTTCAGTAAGACTTCTGTTATTTCTAGAAGCCCCACCATCCAGTGCAGCAATATCATTCAACTCCAACTTGTTCTGAGGTTAAGTCAGCTATGGATTAAATTCTCCCTCTGCTTATGCGCATCTACATCTGGGTTTGGGACTACTTTGATAATGAGAGCCATCTGGGCTGTGGGAAGTGTAACCTGTTTCAACTACTTTTGCAAAGCAGTATGTAGAGAGAATAGGTGTGCCTTCTGGGAAATCCGGTAGTGCCAAATCATAAGGTCCTGCGACCATCTTTGTCTCTAAACCATGTGCTGAGAAATGGAACCATACTCTCTTTCTCTGCAATGCCCTTTTCAATGACTGAATTGTCCTCTGGTGAGCTAAATGGTCTGATCCACAAATTGCTTCTCTTTCAATACTCCCTTTGCAGCTGTTTCAGCTTCTTTGGACTGTCAGTATGCCATTCATCATGCTGTCTTGGTCTCATATCCTAAGTGCTGAATGCAAGTTCTGCAGCAGAGGCACACAAATTAACTCACTCCCACCAGTCCTGTTCCCCTTGCTCAGCACTGTTTCCAGCTCTGTTCCTTCAGTAATTTAATTTCATATTTCAATTCCACATTTTCTGTCTATAAGGCGGAAGTTGTCATTCAAATTTTGCATTCTTCATAAGTCCATTATGCAGAAACTTGATTCTTTGCTTTAAATTTAGTATTCTCTTGACAGATTATAAATGTCTTTCTGCTTTACTCAGTACATCCTCTTCCATGAAAACTTCCAGCTCCCATGAACTAAATGCATTCATAAAAGTTCCTCAGGATGGAAGAAGTGCTTTCCTTCTTCCCTTCCCTTTTTATATTGCTAACATTAATAGTCCCCATAAAAATCCAAGATATAAATCTATAATTTGAATAGTTATGTCAGCACCAGACTGCATAACTGTTTTTAGCTTTTGTTATTTCTCTTTCAAAATAACAGTAGCCTCTGCAGCCTGCATCCCCTATGAATCTGCATCCCCATGAGTCACCTTGCTAGACACCTTTTAGCAAGAAACAAAAGCCTGCAAGCAGATTCAGACAATTTAGCAGTATAAAGGAGTAATTTAATGTTTAATATAGCTAGCTATGACTAGCAAGCTACTAGACTAAGCATAAACATGTTCACCTCTCCCTGCAAGACAACAGATGAATATTCTCCGGCTCAAGTGTCACCAAACTGCCATCTTCTGACTCTGTCTTTTCCTTCCAGCATTTTACACCTTTTTAACATTGCTGCCTTTTCCCTGGACCCTGTGTCAATAGCCCTACCTCCATGTCTTGGTCTATCTTACCTTGCATGGCTCTGCTGTGCAGCTCTTTCTCTGAGAGTGCTGAACCAAGGCTCTGGGATTGAGCCCTACGAGGGCTGGGCTGTGGAGCCCAAGCAGCTGAAAATGGAGAGGAGAGTGAACTGGTATCAGGCAGTGTAGATCAGGTCAGTACAGTCAGCTGGAGCCCAAAAAGCAATGCAATTTGCCAGAAGGTAGGCATGTTTGGTCAGCAGAGCCACTCTCTGGGCTCTCCTGACTTTTGTGATCAGGGCTTCAGTCCAAGTGTCCACATGGATCCCTTGTGTCATTAAAGGCACTCTAGGCACTTTACCTGGCCTCATGCTGCTTTGTTCAGAAAGGCACCAGTATCCCATACCTTTCTGCTCTGTATGTATATCTGGCATACTTTAGGATACCTCAGGATACCTTAGTCAGCATCAGATGCTTATGTGTGTGCAACTGACTAAAGCCCCACATTTCCACTAACCATCTGAGAAACTCCTGTGTGTCCCAGATATCTACAGGGGACTGGTGAAGACAGCTGGTAACTCAATATATCTTGGTTAATGACACAGTAAGCTTACACCAACTGGTAAATGCTTTTTGAGGAGCTTTAAATTAAGAGCATGCTCAGCAATCTTTTATTTCTGTTGCTGAGTCAGATCTGTATGCAAGCAGCTGTATGCAAGCAGGAACATGCAAGTGCACAGTAAAGTTGTGAGTAACCGTTTTGGAATGTATGGGGTAGAAAGACTACTTGATGGCAGTCCAGCAGACATAACCCTGAGTGCTTTGCATCTGCCTGATGTGTCATTGTGAGGACAGGTGCTCCCTTCCTAGAAGGAAGCTTATGAGAGTAAGCTGAAGTCAAGGGGCACACAGAGGAACTCACATATGTAAAAAGTGACAAGAAAATCTGGGGCCTAAAGCCCTGAAGAGATCATGAAAAACTGGCTGCATGGGTCAAAGGCTATGCCCAGCCCTTTCTCCTTAAATAGTGGCATAGGAACAAAATATTTTTAATCTCACTAGTTTGCAACTGCCTCCAGCTATCTAGTGTGCTCTGCAATTTGCATGGTGAAGAATATGCACCTGAGAAAATTTCTGCCATTATCTGTAGCTGCTAAAGTTGGAGTAACTAAATGAGGGAGGTTCAGAGTCATGAACAGCTGTCACTTGGACACAGCTTCAGCTTTGACTTGGGTCTTTGCACACATCTTCTGAACCAGGAAAGCATCTGAACTATTGCAGCAATGATTCCAGAAGACTATGAGCCAACTGATTGGTGTGACTGTCCTCATTCTTCAGGGAGTAAAGAAAAGGTGAAAAAAACAAACCTTTATTTTGACTTCATTGTGAAACATCTTGTTAGTCCACACTAACTCTGCACCAATGGTCCAAATCAGGCACTCGCTTGCTTCATCAGTTAAAGCAGTCTAGTAACTCCTTTCCCCACTATCTTTCTTCATTTCTGAGATAATGCTAATTAAAAGTCAGCTGGCAAGGCCCCCCATTTTGTGAGATGGTTGCCTTAGAACTAAGCCTGAAAAACAGACAGTAATTGCTTTCCTGAGGCACCATCCATCTGTGCAATTGCTACAGGGCATTGGTTACACAATGTCATGCTTGTTTTTATCGATGAGGAGGAGGTGCACTTGTTGAATCCAGATTTACAAGGTCTGAATTCACATAGAGGATTTTAAAAGCTGGGACTGTATTAGTCACAATGAGTACTATGGTGATTTCTCTTGCAAGTCATATCTGTTCCCACTGCCAACACAGGCATATGAATATTAGTTTCCTTAATATCATTAAGAGTTTAATTCTGCAGCCAACTGTCTGTATTGAAAGGCTAGCATTACCAATGAGGCAAACTCTTCTGCATTTTGTGAATTCATAAAAGCAAGGTGTGATTGCTCTGTACAAAGAACTATTATCATAAGCTTCTGTGATCTCAGACCTACTCTAGAAAAATAATTTTTAGCTGAATTTATGAGACAGCCTAAAAAGTAAACAAACCCCACTCTGAAATGACTTTAGGTAATCACCTATTTATACACTCACCTCATACAACTATACGACATGCACAGAAAAATAAATAGCAGTTCAGTGTCACATTACCTAGCATAATTCCCTAAGATTTATAAGAACATACACAGATGCATCAGACCTTTGTGCAAAAAACTGAACCCATGTCACACAGGTGTTCTGCCTCCCAAAGAAAGGGGGGGTTGGGGGAGTTTTCCCTCTTTGTGGGCTACTGCTGGATGCTTCTTAGTGTGCATCCCCCAACTCTGCATGCTGACCTTCATGATTCCCATTCCTATTGGCTGAGCTCCCATCTTGAACCTTTAAAATCAGTTATTTGAGGATCTTACTGTTAAGAATAAGAAGCTATATTGAGTGAAATGCTTGTAATTCTTCCAAACTGAGGGGAAATGGAGGATACATTTCTCTGAGGTATAGAGAGCTATGTGTATCAGATGCAGCTATACATACACACGTACACACATACATACATATAAAAATACCTAACTAGGGTGGTCTAGAACACCAGAGGACTGTGGTCTAGGTGGTCCAGAACAACAGAGGACTTAGCTTATTCTCATTTTGCAGATAACTGAAAAAATTGAGGAACTTTTAAAGCATGATTTGTTGGGTGTATGACTAATATCTATTCCAAGCAAGAGGAACTCCCAGTTTTCCTCATCAGCTATAAAGTGAGACTCAGGAAAGAGCTCAGAAATCTGGATCCATAGTCTGCAAGTGTTCAGCAGAATTCTGCTCATATGTTTACTCTAACTTGGCCTTTCTTTCACAGTAAAACACCTTCACTTGAAAAATTATTCACTGTATCAAACTTTATGATTGTCATTAATTTTGTAATTTTTTTTTGTGCCAAAAGGGTTTATCTGCTACTTTGCTCTGAAGCTAGGTGGATCTATCAGTCTTCATCCAAAGAAAACTAGAGAAAAAAATACACATAAACATGAGTAAGAACTTTCAGCACAGATTCAGTGTGGCATTAAATAACAAAATCTTTGTTGCAGCAGTGTTCAGGCAAACTTTCAGTTTCTATGTGCTTCAGCTGAGCATGTTTATTTTTTCCCCAAGTTAGATCATATGACAGGATACACAAGCTACATGAAGTGCTGCCAGCATGTAGGATTTGACTGCAATTTTGCTACTATATTTGGTGTTTGGTTTTAAAACCCCACAAGTTCTAGTACAAAATGGCTTCTTCCGGCAAAAGTCTAAACAAAAGGCAGATGAAAAATCCAAAGTGTATTTTTAACCAGAGGCAGGAAGAGGAGGGAGGCTGCTGCTTCTGGACTGGCAACACGGACTGCACAAGAGCTCTGCAGTGCCAGCTCCTCAGGTGCCCCAAGCAGCTGCTGAGATGTGGGGTTGGGAATTAATCCCCAGATCTCTTAACTGTATGCTGACTACCTTGCAGGAATCAGCAGTTTCACCTGGCAGCATTCATGTCCTGCAGCTCCGACTTTTAACTAACAGAACATCTGAAAATTAAAGCAGTCTCGTACAGCTAGCTCTGCACAATGCCTCATGGCAATTCCCCCAGCTCCCAGCCAGGCCACTCTGTAGCTTACTTAAATGGGGAAAATGTGCACCTGCTTTCAGGGTATTTCTCTTGCTTTAAGTCTATTCAGCTCATTTTCAACTGTGCTTAGCTGTCATGCAGTTAGAATGACTATATATCTTTTTTTTAGCTGAAAGCCCGAGTTTCACATTAACTGCAGGTGTTTCCTCCTTGAACTAGATAAAATGACACTGTAAGTGGATCCAAGGGTCAAAGGCCAGAGCCCAGAAGGCAAAGCTGAACTCCACATTACACTTAAGTAGTTCATAATAGCTACCACTTTATGTTATAATACAACCTCAAAAATTATCTTCAACCAAAATAGATTCCAGAACTTTTTACAGGGAAATCCAAATTTCTGAATGGAAAATACCTCTCTCCTACATTAGGGAAGGGCATGACAGATTGTCCCAATAACCTTCTCCATTTGCACAGCAAGGTGGCTCTGGAAGACAAGGAAAGATGGGGCATACTTATGACCAAAATAGTTTGGGAGCCCAACAGCCCATGCCTGCAGTTCACCATCTCAGGTAGTCAGACGCAACCATTCTTAGCTAGAAATGCTGAAATGTCATCAAGAGTTGTTGGCCATTTAAGGTACCTTAGGGTGCTTTTGTTGTAAAAGGGAACCCCAAGGTCTGATGTCATCTTTTCCCATCTCTATAAATAAATGACCCTTTATATTATCCATAGTGCTTTGTCCTGCAAAAAGAACAATCACTTTGCCCCTTTGAAAATTCTGCTAGTTGTTTAGGAGGAGAAAAGTTGCTTCCTTTACTTATTGCTGTTACTACCTCATTGTGCAACAGAACAGGAAAGGAAAGACTAATGCATTGTTTTATAATACTGAGAACATGATGAGGTAAAAAATATGTACCTACTCAAATGTTTTTATTTACAACTGTTTGCCATTGGTCTTCAACCAGAATGGGAAAAAGAGAACTAAGACATCAAATAGGATTATGAAAAATATAAAAGTAACAGGAAATTAAGAACAATTCATTTCACAGATGAAATTAAGCACAATATGAGTGAGACACGAGCTTCAAACTTACGCTGAAGTACATAAGAGGTTGTTGGTTATTTACAGTTTGTACTGAAACAAATGGAAATGGAGACTGCTGAGATTATGACCACTTTAATTTAGGTATTCTCTGAGCTATATGTTCTTAAAAGTTTTATCTCAAGTGTATTACACCTGTAACCAGGTGGAAGAGAAATAGTTGTAGATATCTGTCACTGTGACATGGAAAAGGTGGCAATCAAGACAAGCTCTTGTCGATAATTCTTGCCTAAAATAATAATCATTGACATATGACACATTTCAGTCTTTCATGACCCTGAAAACCAACAAACAAGATGCTACTAAGTCCTACAGTGAAGTCTGTTGGGCGGGGAGTGCGCTAGGTGTGCGGGATCCTGGAAGCCCCTTTTCCAAGCCCCAGTCTTCAAACCCACCGAGGTTCGGAAGCCCCGAGCCCATCCGTCACCTCTGCGGTCGGGGCGGAACAGAGCCCGGCCCGGGGTGGAGACATTTCATTTTCACTCCGGCAGACACCTCGGCCCGCCCGCCGAGCACCGCATTCCCCTCCCGGCCGTTCCGGGGCCGGGCTCGGGGCGGTGCCCGCGCCGCAGGTGCCTCCCCCCGCTGTCACGGCGGGGCTGTCGCCTCCGCTGCCACGTCAGGGGAGTGTCCCGAGGAGAGGCGGGCTGGGCCGGGGCCGGCCTTCCTCCTCCGCCCCCTGCCCCCGCTGCCGGAGCCGCCGCGGAGGGAGCGAGCCGTGCCCGCTGCTATGGAGGCCCGGTACAACCTCAAGAGCCCGGGTAGGCGCCGGGGGTGGCGACCGCACCTTTACGGGCTGCAGGCGGGCGAGCCCGTCTCGGGGCTGCCGCTGGTCGCGGAGGGCTCGGGGGACGGGGCCGGAGCGGGGAGGAGGGCCGGGGGCCGCGGCGCTGGCGGCGTTCAGGCGGAGGCCGGCCGGGTTCGGTTCGCCTTCGCAGTGCGATGGCGGTGGAACCTTCCTCCGAGCTCTAATTGGGTTCAAAACACCCTGACCGCCAGGTCTGTGTATGTGTCTGTGTGCCCACGCGTTTCTGGTGGTTCGTGGGAACGTACCTTTGAACGATTAGTGCGGTGGCCGTGCCCTGTTCCCCCGGGCATCGCCTCCTCTCTGGAAGGGTGCGTGTGAGGGGACGGCTTGCTAAGGGTAACTTGGCCTATGTGGCCTCAGTTTGTTTTGCAGAAGTCTTGTTGTACAGGCTCTGTTTACTTGCGTGTCTGTGTTTGTTCACATGTCTGATTTGACACGTTTGCATGTTAAAATTCATGCCTATAACTCCTGGGCTTTCTTTTGAATCCTTGAAGTGGGAGAGACGCTTCAAGAGACGTGGAGAAGCAGCGCTGGAAGGGAAAGTTTTGATTGCTAGGAAGCAAGTGTCGGACAGGCCATGTCCCCCCGTGTGGCAGCGCTGGAGCAGTGGCCTCTGACCGGCTGTGCCAGGGTTTCCCCTCCTGGGAGCCGCTTGCCCAGCCGGAGGCCTGGCACTGCCGAAGCAAAACCTCTCTGCAGCTTGTAAGGGCTGCTAGGGTTTGTGTCTGGGTTGCTGTCCTGCCCCTTCTTTCCCCTGACCGGGCGTTGAGAAACAGGCATTTTCAGCTTCGTGTTAATTGTGATGAATAGTGGCTTTATTTTTTAATCATGTCACCAGCGTGAGAGGTGGGGAGAAACTGAATGTTACGATGACTTATACCTTACAAATGTCAATGACACGCTTGTTTACAAACATATCTCATGCGAATGATGTGTCTATTGCTAAGTTATGTCGCTTAGCCTCACACCCAAGTTGCATAACTGAAAGATAAGGAGGATCACTAAGCAAACGGTGAACTTATTGTCATTTTAAACATCAGGAAAGAATACTTTTTTTTGTGGGGATGTGCAGGATATGTAGCATATGTGAATTTGCAAGGCCACACAAACATGCTCACTGGTTGTGGTTTGCCACGTCATGGGAAACAGTGGTGGTGTGCTGTATGACAAGCACCTGGGATCTGGGTGGAGAGGACAAATATTTGTGGATTAATTTAGAAATGTTGTTACTTGTCCCCCATATATTCAAGAGAAAATCACCTTTACTGGAGTTGATTTTCAGCAGCTGTTGGTGTTGAAAACCAGCTGGAACCAGCTGTTTCATAACAAAATGAACTTTATATGGCAAAGATAAATAATTCATACAGTGGCTTAATATTACTTCTCCTAATTAAACATGTTCAGTCACATATTAGTATATTAAACTGTTTCTTTCCACCTAGATAGTGAAAGTTCATAAAGTATATAAATAAATTCAAAAATTTCTTATTTAAAACATTGATTTCAGTAGTCAAGATGTGTGAAATCGCTCACTGAACAGATGGGCAAGAAGGTGTTGAATAAATATAAACAAAAATATGTTAAACAAATATTGTTTCTTTAACAGTTGTCCGTTAAAATGAGTTGATGGCAATTATATATGGTATAGCCTCTGCTTTTGGTCTGGCACTTTGCTTGCTAACCAGGTAGATAAGCATATGCAATTACTTATTATTTCTGTGTATGTTTTACAAATTCCAATCTCGTTTCAGTTACATGTGCAGTTTATTTTACTCTTGCCATTCAGCTGAAGGCTTACGATGGAACTATAGAATATTCTAATGTTCAGGTGGTTTCAGTTAAAGTAAATGCACTAAAATATATAAAAAGTTCACCATATTTTCTCTTTCAAGGGGTTGTGTCATCTGTGGGCTGGAGGGATTACTTCGGTAACTGAGCCCTCTGTGGCTTTAGGATGAGTAGCTGTCCTTGTGCCTGTTATTGTTTTGCCTTTAATAGAGGAAGAACCAAGCTGCTAACCTTGAGGTCAGCTTTAGGGATTTGGAACATGCTGTCCTGAGCCAGAGTGGAAAAAAGTAATCGCTTTGTACCTGTACAAGAGGCTTCTACTGTTAAAATCTGCTTTTGAGCTTGAGCAAACTGCAAACAGTGACTTTTTCTGTGCAGTAGTTTTTAAAAGGGCAAATCCTACTATCCCTTTTAATAGAAGTTGCTTCAACATAATGTTTTAGATAAAAATGCATTTTAAATAGGAAAATATTGTTAAAAGAAACATGTGCCTTCAGCCAAATTCTGCTAGGGAGTTATGAAAGAGCTGAAGTTCATCTGTGGTTAATACCGGGGTGCCTCTTCTGTGAATGTGCTAGACCAGACTGATGAGTGGGGATCAGTTAGGCTCTCCATTGCTGTACTTTCTGTGTGCTCTCAAGCTGACCACGAAAGAGCAATATTGCTATACATCTTTGTCCTGCTGCTGACTGCTCCTAGGCAATGTGTTCATTTTCTTCCTTATCCCTGTCTCTACAGCTAAGCAGTTCATCCCAACATATTTGAAAGATGGTAACTCTCAGTCACACAAAGCAAATTGTTCCCCTGCACACCATGTCTCTGTTGATGAGAGAGACCTCTGGCCTGTCTTGGTTTGCCATAGGTGCAGGCCATGGCCAGTGCAGGTCTGGGATGGCCAAGCAGCTCCTGTCACCCTCTGTAAGAACAAGGAGCTATGGGGACATTCACCTGATGCTGTCTTTTCACGCTGCCTATGAACTTGAATTTCTTTTTTATTTCTCCCCTAAGACACCGTTTATTTTGGAAGGGATGCAATTTCACACCCCACACTTCAGGCTTCTTTGTATTGCTTCAATAAGTTGAAGTCTTGTAAGCATCATATTTTTATGTGTTTTTTTGGCAGTTGTAAAAGGGCAAACTATTTTCTGTCATAGGATTTCAAAATGGATTAGTCAGTGTATATCAGCCTGCTACCACATGGCTGATAAACCTCTCCCATCAATATTATAGCTCAGCTGGCTAAAGTACAGACTTCATCCTCTTCATGCCTCAGGAACATCCCTATTTTCTGAAATTTATAAGACAGCTACTTGGAATAATCTCTTTACTTTTTCTTTTTTTCCCCCAAAGAGATGTGACCCTTAGCCTGCTGTAAGATCAGACACCAGATCTTGGAGTGGCAGTGTCTTGTTTTTGTGTAGGCTGTGACCAGGCATCTGAGTGGGTTTTAGCACAGGCACTTGAAGGATTATGAACAGCTACTTACAATGCCTCACACAGAGCCCAAAAACAACTGTGCTTTTTAATTTTTGGGGGGGGCAGAGTTTGTTTTGCTTTCAGCAGACCACCTGATGGAGAATTTGATTAGCAAGGGCACTGGAGGGCTAGGGAGAGCATGTGGAGGGAGGCATGACATTCTCTCCTGCATTTGTAGCTCAGGAGCACTGCTTTGAGATCCTGAAGGCATAGGGAACATAATAATACTGAGATTTTGATCCTCTTAGCAGTCATCTTCAATATGATTGCTGCTTTTCCTGCAAACTGTACTTCTTTCTCCACTGTATATTTTGTACAAGTAAGTGTTCTGAGCCAACAAGTATGTGTCAGTTCTTTGTTAACAAAACAGAAGTAATAGGAAATAGCCAGTAGCTGTTGTGAGGGTTAGTACCTTCCCTGTATAAAATAAGGATAAATTGTTTAAAAATAAAAAGTTGAACAGATGTTAAAAATGTATTTAGGCTGAAGACGTTGTTTTATCTTAGCGTGTTCAACAAGCACCTTGCATTTTGTAAGTTTTACACCCATTTGTGTTGACTGAACAGTTGTTTTCAATTGCAACTACAAGAAGAATACTGTACTTCCTGCTGCCCTAAGGGAAATGAGGACTAAAGGTTGTCTGTTTCTGAGGGTGAGAGGAAAGCAAGACAAGACTAATTAAAAGTTTTTTGGGTTTCTTTTAATAGTGGTTAATACTTTATATGAGTACAGGAGGCTTGTTGGTCATGTGAAAGAATGTACATGAGGCTAAGAAGATGTAAAGCAGCTATTCAGGAGGCTTATGGGTCTTGAGAAAGGATGTATCTGAGATCCTGAGGATGAAAAACAACTGGCCTGTTTCTTGGCAAATGGTGTTTCCATTTGTTTTGTAGCAGAAGTCAAAGGAACTGCCAAAGGAATGTCCTGGTTTTGGCTGGGATGGAGTTAATTTTCTTCCTAGTAGGTGGTTCAGTGCTGTGTTTTGGATTTATTTCTGTTATTTTTAGTTCACAAATGATCACACATCATTCACAGGTTCTAAGCTGTCCCGAGAATCAAATTCACAAGATGACACACAGGTCCTAGTGACACTCTGCAGCTTGTTGTGAATCTGTTAGAGTTGCTGTATGTTAATATTTCATAAACTATTCTCTAGAGTGTACAGCAAAAAAAATACCATGGGAAAAATGGAATTTTCCATATCAAAGAGCTACTGTGACTTTTTTTCTTTAAATATGTTTTCTTACATGCATTAGTGACCACTTCACTTAAAGTGAGGTTTTTCTTTTTACTTAAAATGTCAAGGCTCATCAGATGTTGTCATTTTACAAGAAATCCTAGGTACTTTAAACATAAACTGAATCCTGATTTATTTTTTCTTAAATTATGTGATCCATTCTTTATGCAGTGGAACTAAAGTTCACACTAAAGTGTGATTAACTGTTATTTTTCCCCTTACAAGAAATGTAAACTTTACGTTTAGTAAATGAGATTTTCTTTTAAATGCCAATGCAGTTTGGGTTCCCAGGTGCTTTGGGCTGCTGTGGGCGCTGGTGATTCAGCAGGTGACTCTCTGCACTGTGACCTCTGAAGTTACACAATGGTTACACCAGCTGTGGTAAGGCACTCCTGGCTCAATGGTCAGGTATAGAGTGGAGGGGGAAAGAAAACAAAGCGAGCTGGATTTATGAAGACCCTCCCAAAATGTCATGCATGACACATGCATGTAATTGAAAGGACTTGATCCTTGTCTCAAAGGGTTCATGTGATTTCATTATAAATTTTTTTTCTATTATTGTTGACTAATATTTTTCCTAATTGTAGATAGTAGCCACATTAATAGAAAAATGCATAATAAAGATGGCTTGTGTTTTACTAGTCGCTTAAGTGGACTGAGTAGTTATAAAAGTTTCTCTAAGATGAAGGGTTTTATGAGAGTTTTACTTTCATTGGAAAACCTGTATTCAACAAATAAATTGCATCTTTACTTGTGCTGTTTTCGTTAGTGGAGCCATAGGGAAAAAGTTACTACTTCTTCTGTATTTCTCCTGAGTAGACCTCTAAATCTTGTTTAAAGTGAAAAAAAATAATAATAGCAGCCATAAATAAAAGGGTAGGAAACATTTGCCAAAGCAGTAAAAGCTGTCAGGTTGTTTTATTCTTCTTTTCCCGGCTTAGATAAGTCAACTTGAAAGATTGAGAGATCTCTAGCTTTATGCCAGCTGTACTGGATTCCATTGTTTATCTGTTCATTATGTACTTTCTTTTTCAAACTGAAGTTTGAGAATTCATTTCAGAATGAAAAGGCGGTTGTACATTTGAAGAAGATACTGTCATGCACAACCACTTTTTTAATTTTTTTTTTTATTATTATTAGGAAAGGCATAATGATTTACTAAGAGGACACCACCGATGTTCACAACCTGTTATCCCTTTAAGCACTCACACTGGCGTTTACAAAGACTGATCACTTGTGTTTTCTGTGTCCAGAAGGTTTCCCCAGCAGCTGGGTGCAGGTTTGTCTGGTTGGACACATAGCAGGAGTACTTGAATGTGACCTGCAGATATGTTCAAAAGAAGCAGCTGTGTGAACTGGAGTTTCAGGGTAGCTTGAAGTAAATGCTGATGAAAGTGGAATATGACTGGGCGTGCTTTTTTGGCATAAATAAATCTATGAATCGCATATGCATATATTGTACAAATTTTGCTCCTTAATTATTATTCTGCCACCACTCAGTCCTAAGGCAAGCTGGTGGCTTTACATTCAATTCTCAGATTTTTAATACCCATATTTTGCTTTTCAGAAAATTATGATAAGTTCAGCGTAACACAAGAGGCGGACTGTCACGCAGAGCCTCTGACCTGTAGTATTCTGTCTTTCTTCCACAGAGCAGTAGAGAGCTCCCACACCTCCTGCTTGATGGGAACTCTCCTGTACTCTCTAGTCCAGAAACTTAATTTCCTCAGGATTTAATTTTGATGAACATTGATAAAGTGTGTCTGTGAAAGTCTGCACTGATGGTTATGTCATATTAAAAGATAACTTGATTATTTTGTCTCTAAAACCTGTCTTCGACAAATTCAGTGTCTTTACTTTTTTTTTGGCTGAATCAGCTATGCGCTTTGACTTTACTGACATTCTGCTATTCTTTATTTCAAATGGGCCCAAACCGTTCTGATTTTTGAGATTTGCCATTGCCAAATGTTTACCCAGTGATTCAGTGTGACTTAAGTGGGTTGAAACACCAAGACTTGTTGCAGAAATACCAGACTTTGTGAATTATGCTTGTTTCCTCCATGGCAGTTTTTGGTAGCCAAAAGAGGAACTGTTTCATGAATACTGCAGCAGTGCTTAAAGAAGAAACAAATTTTGTGCTTTCTTCGCTGTATCGCATGTTCTCAGAATGAACCTTTACCGCTCCAGGCTTTTCTGTGCAGCCTCTCAGTTGGTATTTTTCAGCAGTGTGGGAAGAGAAGCACAAAATGGTTTGGGTTGGCAGGGGTCTTTAAAGGTTGTGTAGTTCAGCCTCCCTGCCTCAGGCGGGGACACCTTTTGCTGGAGCTCAAAGCACTGTCCATCTTGATCTTCAGTGCTTCCAGGGATGAAGCATCCACAACTACTCTGGGCCACTTGTTCCAGTGTCTCATAGCCCTCACTGTAGAGAATTACTTCTATGTGTCCAATCTAAACCTACTCTCTTTAAAACCATTCCTTCTTGTCTTGCGCTGCAGGCTGTGGTAAAAAGTTACTTCTTTCTGATAAGCATCTTCTAGGTATTGAAAGGTCACAGTAAAGTCTCCCCAGAGCCTTTTCTTCAGGCTGAACAACCCCAGCTGTCAGCCTTTCTGCATACATGTGTGCTGCTGACAAATCATGGAATAATAGAAAGGCTTGGGTTGGAAGGCACCTTAAAGATCACCTGCATCCAACCCCTGTGCCATGGGCAGGCACACCCTTCACTAGACCAAGTTGCTCAGAGCTCTGTCCAACCTGGCCTGGAACACTTCCCAGAATGGGGCATCCACAACTTTACTGAATAACTTGTTACAGCACCTCACCATCCTCACAAGAAAGAAATTCTTACGATATATAATCTAAATCTACTCTCTTACAGTTTGAAGCTATTCCCACTGTCTTGTTGTTACATGCTCTTTTAAAAATCCCTCTCCTGTCTTTCTTGTAGGCTCTATTCATGTATTGGAAGGCTGAAGTTAGGTCACCTGATAGATTTTTAAGATGTCCTGGGTTGCTGAATACTAAAAACTTCTTATAAGCAAATTATCTGTATGATATATGAGAGCTAAATTAGATGCTGCTATGTTTCATGTCCCAAGAGTGAAACAGTATTATGCTCTAGTACCTTTCCCTCGGTGAACATGTGTGACTGCACATGATGCTGTTATGGGGGAAAGTATTTCTTTTCTGTCTTGGTCCCTCAGCTGAAAAATCTCAGTAACAGTTGTCTGCCGTGTCCATGACTGCTCTGTCTTTATTTGTTTTTGTTTGCATACATTCTCAGTCTTCTCATGGTCACCATTTTGCTTCGTGGGGTGTTCACTCCTGAATTTGCTCATCCTGGTGCGTGCCACTTTTCTTCTAAAGGAAAGTGTCCAGCCTTGTTGGCTGTGAAGCAATGCTGGGACCAAAGCCTTTTCTGGTTCAGACTTATTTTCCTACTATTCCTCTCTAATGAACTGGTAAACCTTAATGAAGAGGAAAGAGACAAACTGTTATTCAGTGGAGCCTGAATGCTGCTAGCTGTGATGTGACCTGGTGGGATCTGTAGGATGTTTAATTGACAACCTCCCTGTGGCAGCAGCGAATTTCCATGTATTTGGTTTTCTGTTGGGTTGTAAAAAGTGGAATTCTCAAACTTTGAGCCATTGTTTATAGCTGTCCAGAAGTATGAAGGAGGGAAAGAACTTCTCACAGTAGATTGGAAGGAAAATTGCTCTGTGGGGAGGTTAGAGTTTTTTATTAGACATTATCGTATGGTGCACATGAGGGCACCTGAAATATAAGTGATGAAACAGAGCTTGCAGAAGTGGTCACAAGAAGGAGATGGAGAAAATGCAGATGATGCTGGTATTTCTGAGGTGGAAGTGGAGAATGTTACTAATGACTATCCTGAAGTTATGACAGAAAAATAGCTGGGTGTTCACACTCAGTGGCAGCTTCCAACTGCAGTGGCCCTGGGTAAATTTTTCTGGATGGTCATGTGTTTTCAAACCTAATATAAAACTTCATCTCCTCTTACTGTTGATGTGTTGATTTCTCTCAAGTATTACTGTGGCCTCACTTAGGTCTGCTACGGGAGTAGTCATGTAATTGTCATGGAAGGTGTCAGGATAAAGCTTTTCAGCAGTTTTTAAAGATGCACATGATGTCCTGTATCATGAAATATTGAGGTTGGTAGCTACGTAAATCTTGTAGTCTCAAACTGTTAGTGATATGCATGTTTTTTCTCCTGTCCAGTGCAATGACTGACATAAAACTGCTTTAGCCCCAGTGTTCAGTGTTGAGAAACTCTGTGACCATGCACATACTTTTCATGGCTTTATACTTGTATAATCCATTTAAGGGTTATTCATTTTAAGTAATTTTATAGTGTCTTGAATTATGAACTCCAGTGAAGAAGCTGGAATATGCTTGAGAAGATTAGTTAGCTGAAAAGAGTTCTTCAATAAATGTTTCATGTATTTCTCTATGCAATGCATATTAAGTTATTTTCTTCATTTTCATGTCTTATGCTTTCTTTTTTTTCAGCTGTCAAACGTTTGATGAAAGAGGCTGCAGAACTGAAGGATCCTACAGATCATTATCACGCACAGCCTTTGGAGGTCTGTTTCTCTGTTTGCAAGAGCTTGTAATTAGGCAGTTTTATTCATATATACTCTTAGTTAATATATACTTCTCTAGAATGCATATATATTTAAAATATACATACTTAAATGATAGCAAACTGATTTTTCCCTATGATGGAAGTCAGCAGCAGAATTCAACTTCAATAGTCTTGAAGTTCCAGTTTATTGGTGAAAGTACTTAATAACAGTTTTACATTGCACCTAAGTAGTTTTATAGCATGGGTGTGTTTATTCCCCTATCTCCTTCCAAAGATTATGGAAATACTTTATATTTAAGTCAAGTTTTTTATACCTAAACCTGACATCTAGCTCAGTTTATAAGTTGCTCGCTGGAACACTTAACCTAAGTTGAGCTCTCAGGATTGCTGTTTTGCATTTAAGGAAACATGAAAAACATGAATGTATGCAATTCTGGATTCATTGTAAGAGAGAGGAATTTCACACTTAAGGAGTTGCTTCTTGTCTAAACACTCGATTAAGTTTTTGGGCTGAGAGAACAATGAAGTTCCAGTGGTTAGAAGCTTAAACAGAAATTCTGTCTGATTTCACTGGATTAATTTAAAAAGGCAATGCTCTGTGGTATTCAGTTGGGAGGTTTGATTTTTAGCTGTTTGCACAAATGTGTAGCACGCTTAACATGCTCACATAATAATGCATGTTCCTAGGTACTATAAAATATTCCTTATTGTCTACTAGTTTTTATCTGTAGCTTGTTTCTCCTTCTTGTGGTTAAATGAGAGGTTTAATTCTTGCTATCATTTGTAACCTACGTGAAGATATTATTTCTGGGTTAGAACAGTGTCTCACTGGGAAGGGAAAAGTGACAGATGAAAGGAAATGCTGGAAATCTTGACAGTTATCTCCTGTACTTAAAAAACTGTAACTAGGTGGGCTGTCCCAATGCTGTAATGCCAGTGTTTAGCATTAGCTGAGGGATCTCATTCACTGACAGCAAGCCTCACTGGGGCTCCTGTTCTAACAGTAGGAGTTGTTCTGCTTGTAAATATTTAGGAAGTTGTTGGCAGCACAAGTTCTGATATACATTACATATCCCAGCTCAAAACCCCAAAGAAACAATGTTTAAAGAGAAGTTATTTATACGTCCAGTGATGATAAAATTCTAGATTTCAAAGTGTACCTTTCAAAGTTGTGCAGTAAGGCATAGTAGCTGTTTCAAATTTGTTGGTGGAGGAGGGAGAATAGGAATTCTCTGGGGTGTGAGTCAAATCCCTGTGTTGACGTGGGCATGGCAGGACCTTTGGGGAGGCTGTCATTAGTGTTCTTTCTTGGTGTAGGTCTCCCCTTGGTTCTGCAGAAATTATTGTTCACTGAGGCAAAGATCCAGTTTCCTCTTAATTGACTCAGTTTCCCATCTGTTGGGTAATAAAACTCTTGTCATAATTTATACAGCTTGCATAAAGAATTTGGGTAATGATTATGAGGGTTTTGGTGAATTATTGCATAAGGAAATGACTAGAAACCTACAATGCTTTATCCTTAGTGCTGCATTCTCTTAACTCTCCCTTTGATTTTGGCTTCTTAAAACTTCTGCCTGTATACTGTTTCTTCAGCCTGTCCTTGTTCAAGGAAATGGCATCGAGTTGGCTATTTCTGTGATGAGTGCTTCTTTTTTATTTTTCTTTTTTTTTTCTTCCCCCTCCCCACCCCCCCCCCCCCCCTTCTTCCATTGATGGGGACATTTTAGGATAACCTTTTTGAATGGCACTTCACTGTTAGAGGCCCTCCAGATTCAGATTTTGATGGAGGGATTTATCATGGGCGAATAGTGCTACCACCTGAATATCCCATGAAACCACCCAGCATTATTTTGTTGACAGTAAGTAAACGTACTTACTAGTTTTTCCTTTTTATGTTATCAGTTTTATCGTGGGTAGAGAGAGAGATTCTTGGCATTTAACATAATGTTATTTTTGTAAGGTGGCACAGTATAGTATAATTGAAGATCCAAAGTCTTCCAATATTATTTTGGTAATCTAATTGCAGGAAGCTTTATGCCTAATAAATGGAAGAATTTTTCCTCAAGGAGAAATCACATTGCTGATGTGATTATTGTCTAACCTTCTGTTCTCCCCATGGGCCCTCTTGGTTTCTGTTGAATACATTGCTCGGATGTAGGAAGGCAGACCTGTAGTTTAGGGCAAAGGCCTTCCTTTGTGCATAGTTTTGTAAAAGGTTTTCTTCATGCATTAATAGAGGCAGATGACAGAGTTCTGTGTTCAGCAGACTGCCAGTTTTCTGAGGTTGGCAGTAATATATTTGTCACATATTATTTGCGCATGGAATTCTTTTGATAATGATTTTTACGATTTCTATCAAAACTCAAGATTTAACTTCTAGCATGTTTTTTTGTATCCTCCTTCTTCCTTTGAAGGCAAATGGCAGGTTTGAAGTGGGGAAGAAAATTTGTTTAAGCATCTCAGGGCATCATCCTGAAACATGGCAGCCTTCTTGGAGTAGTAAGTAACAATTCTTGAAAAATATTACTCTGGTCAAAGAACTTGTTCTTTTAACTAAATAAAAAAAAATCTCATGAAGAATGTTTCTAATGAAAAAGGAGACAGATTTTGGGGGTGTAAAATTATGGGAGAATCTGTCAAATGAAAAGTCATAAAAGAGTAAAATTGAATGATTTGGAAGTGATACTAAGTAAATGCTAGGGCCGAGAAACTGAGGAGTAATAGTAAGCTCTTCTTTACTTGGATACATAAGCATTAAGAATTCTCAGACTACTTAAACTATTTGTTGTGTATTTTGTTTAAAATTGTTCTTACAAAAATAAATCCTATTACTTTATCCTGTTTTTGCATGATCACTAAGCCACGTTGAATATTAGTACAGGGGAGTTTTTAATTCTAATGCTGTGGTTCTGAGCATTCAAGAGGAAAGATAATGTAGTCTAGGTTCAGTATAACTGAATCTTCTCTATCTTTATTTTTAAAAATACTGTTATCACAGAAATTGAGAGCTGGCACAGTTCATCCAAGGCAATATGCTTATGTTCAAGTAATTTTAGTTTTGCTGAGTATAGTATATAAATTCTTTATCAGTTTCACTTTTAAAATATATTGATAAGATCTTGGGAGTTTTCTAGCAGACCACTCTTCAACTTTTGTTAAATGTCTTATATTTTTTTAAAGAGTAGAAAATACTGTGTTTCTAAGTAGTTGTAAATACCCTGTCTCTTTTCTGTGGTACTTATTTTGATGTGATATTTATTTACCAAATCTGTTAGCAAAGTGTCTTGAATTCTTAAATTTCATCATTACTGTAAAACAAAGTCCAAGTACAGATGTTGTCAAAAGAGATGCTTCAGATGACAACTCTGTTATGAGCAGTAATTAATATTTTAAGTGAGCTCCTTCCCTTATTATGATGGCATAAAAGGAACAAATTCTGTAGTGCTTTGTAAAAAAAGAAACTCTGAGTATGTGTACACTGAATTGCTGAATTCATATCTAATAGAAAACAGATGCTGAAAGAATTCCATGTGAACCTCCTTCTTCCTCTCCCCCTGCACCCTTTCTCCCCTTCTCCACCCCCCCCCGACCTTTTTATATGTTAGTACTGCTTTACTTTTTTCATAATTTTTAAAGTCTAGAACACTCACCTTAGTGCAACATTTTTGTGACAATTTATTTTTTCTTCTCTGTTGGCTGGTGGCCTTTTCTTTGCTTACACCATGATGTTAAAACAGAATTAAGAAAGCCTTGCAGTGTACCAAAAAATACCCTCAAACACCGAAACCAGTGCTGCCTGTAGGAAATTCAGACTTGGCAGAATGAAGTTTTGCAGTCAGAAATCCAACTTTTCTGAGTGTGGAAGGAGATTGCATAACTGTTTTTTCTGCCACATTGTTTATATCTGTTTTCCCCATTTCAGTAAGAACAGCTTTACTAGCCATCATTGGATTTATGCCAACCAAAGGTGAAGGAGCAATAGGATCTCTAGATTACACACCAGAAGAAAGAAGAGCTCTTGCAAAGAAGTAAGTGCTAGGTTTGATGCTGTAGGTACATTTACATTCACTAACTTTTAGGGTAATGCACTGAGTAGAAAATAAGCTACTTCAGTCTATTCTCTTGCATTTATTCCAAATAAAACAATTTTGATGCCTTGTATATGTAGTTGCATTTTTCTCTGAATATTGTGCAAACTTGGAACTTGCAGTCAAACAAAATATTTTGAGAGCACTCCGTTCCTTCCAGCATTGTGTGGTCATAGAGGTTTGTCTGAAATTCTTGGAGATGTAATTAGCATTGTGATGCAGTACTAATTGAAGCATGAAGGGAAAGTGGGTATGATGGAATTGATAGTAAGTGGGGGAGGAAACAACCAAAATAATACAGTATCATTGTCTTTAAGTAATTAGTAATAATGAAATTATTTTGGAGTTCTAAAGTAACTTCTTCTAAATGATCTTTAGGAAATTAACTGAAGATTAGGTTTGTGACTGTGATGAAATTATTAGCTTAGTGGATGAAGGGAAGGCAGTAGGTGTTGTTTATAGGGACTTTAGCAAGGTTTTTGGTGTCCTTTCCCTTATCCTCAGTCATGAAGTACAGCCTAGGTAGGTGGGGACAGTAAGGTGGATTAAGAACTGGCTGAGCTGCCTGGCTCAAAGGATTGTGATAAGCACTGCAAAATCCAGCTGCAGTCTGATCACTATTGGCGTATTCCTGGTGTCAGTACTGGGGCCAGTGCTATTCAGTGTCATTAATGACCTGGATACTGGGACAGGGTGCACCCTCAGCAAGTTTGCTGGTGATACAAAACTCGGAAGAGTGACTGATAGACCAAAAAGTTGTGCTGCCATCCAGAGGAACTTCAGTGGGCTGGAGGAATGTCGGAGAAAAGTCCTGCCTCTGGAGAGGAATAACACCAGCTGATTATAAGGAAGCTTGGAAGGGAGGATGCTGGTGATCATTAAGCTAATCATGAGGCAGCAATGAAGGCTGATGGTGTCCTGGGTTGCATGAGGAGGAGCATTGCCAGCAAGTTAAGGGAAGTGATCCTACTTCAGTACTCAGCACTGGTGAGACATCAGGAGTGCTGGGTTCAGGTGGAGCTGTGACCAGGTCAGAGTACAAGGAAGATAAGGATGTCCTGGAGCAAATTCAATGCAGACTGACGGGCTGGAACATGTTTCATACGTGGAGATAGTAAAAGAGCTGGGAGTGCTTAGCCTAGAAGAGAGGAGGTTCAGGGGATCATATCCATGTGTATGATTATCTGAAAGGAAGTTGTAAAAAAGGTAGAGCCAGGCTCTTTCCAGTGGCATTCAGTAACAGGAATGAGTCAGTGGGTGGGTTGGTCTTGATACTGTGATGTCAAGTCTCTATGGTTCCTCACTGGCCTGGAGAGCCACCTGCAGTGTGCTCTACAGAGGGATGATATGGGAAGGTAAAGTTCTCCAAGCAGCTGAAATTCCTGGATTGGAGGTGGAAGCTCCTGGGTCCAATATAACGTTTGTAATAATAGTTAAATCTTTATAATTTTTATTTGCTGCAGATATATGTATTTCAGTTGTAAGAAATTATTAATAAAGTGTAAATAACAGTGATATTAAAGTCAGTTGTTAATACTTTCCTAAATGGCATGAGAGATTTGTGTTAGTAATGTAGATAATTCTTAATATATTTTTTCAAGATAGTGTGATTTGAGGCAGAGGGAAGTACTTCTAAACTGCTGGCTTTGCCACCACTTGTCTTTCTGTGGATTGTTCTGCAAATAGTTTATTTAAGCAAGCACACAGGAACACTGAGAGCATGCTATTCTGAGCTATGTCATTTGTGGGCAGGTCACAAGACTTCTGTTGTGAAATGTGTGGCACATCTATGAAGACAGCCCTCTTACCACTGACATCTGGAAGCGTGTCAAGCCAGGCAGACAAGGAGGCTAAAGAACTTGCCAGACAAATTAGCTTCAAGGTATAGTCACTGTTTAAACTTTCACCTCTCTTGTATAGAATTAGGAAAAAAAATACTGAGGGAAAAACTTGTAAATCACAGAAACATTCATCATTTCAGAAAACTTTCATCAATGTGGAGGCCTGTTTTCTCAGTATAGTCTGAAAGAAAAAAAATAAGAATGGATCTCTTGAAATTTGCCAGTTAATAAGTTATGCATCTCAAGCATTGATTGATTAGTTTTAATTTTAGTGGTGACCACTGTGTTAAAAACTGCCTGTGTTGATTTTACTTCAACATTTCCAGACACTAATAATTTGATTAAATTCTCCAGAATTAGTCATATCATAAAAGTGTGAGAAAAGTTTGGGCAGAGCTAACCTAAATTTTTTACCTTTGTGATTTTTTTTTTTTTTCCTTTTGGCTTATGGAAGGAATAAAACGTATTACTACTGAAAAGTGGTTGCAAATTCTTTTGAAGTACTCTGCTACTATCTGAAGATACTGAAAGTTGAACTCTGGTATGGAAGTTGCTGTGACCGAAAAATGTGTTCTCTAGCTTGTGTTTCAGTGAAAGCAAGGTTTGTTTAGACAAATACATTCCTTAGAGAATTGCATGTCTTGCATGCACAGTGTTGTTTTTCACTGGGTTTTCCACTAAACTCTTAAATCAGCCACTAAGGAGGAAGGAATACTGTGCATGAGGGCAGGGAACTACAGATATATTGTGACAGAGTGGCATTAGTGCAGAACACACCCTCACTAACATCAGGGCTGCCAATATGTCCCCTTTAATCACCCATGTTCTTCCATTAGTGTCCTAAAGGCTACTTTTAGTTTTTTCTGTGTGTGCCATGAAAGATTGTCTTCTTCTAAGCATTCCTGCCAGTTTTGCATAGGACATGCATATTCCTTTACTATAACACTTATATAAACATCTCCAAATAATTTTACGAAAATGAGAAAAACGGGGACAGAGTTTTAAAGCTGAGCTACTTGGAGAAGCAATGCCTTTTCCTGGCTTTTTTTTGCAATAGATAAGGGTTTAAAATGGTAGGATTGATTTTTTTACTTAAGAACTGCTAATCTTCAGCAAAGAAATTCTAGAAGTATCAGAGTTTGATTTTGAGTTTCTTTTGTGAGAAAGAACTCATACCTTACATTTCATACCTTTTTCAGTTTTAAAATTAAAGGCTTAGAGATATCAGTCCTTAAAGAATATTTGTGCTTTCCATGTATCTATATGCTTGACACCACCTCCTAATAACAAGCACTTGTCAGGGAAAAAAAATGAACAAAAGTCTTAGGTTCTACAGCCTTTTACCATCTGTTGTGTTTTGTTGTTGTTTTTTTTAAATAAGGTAAATCAGTTCTGTCCTCCGGTTGCATCTTTCTTCCCTTCTGAAATCAAATTTTAGGGGTTGGGGTTTTTTAATCTTCCTGCTTCTCTGCTTTACTTGAATTTCTTATCCATTTGTTATGAGGCACATGTGGTCAATTGGTGTATTTGTAATAAACTAGTAGTATGAATTACTAGCAGAAAATAAAGGTTTTAATCCTTTGGATACATTTCATATCATTTTGTGGAATAAGATTTAACATCAGATTGCTGATGAGTGTGTAATTTGAGAGTCTTTCTGCTAGCAAACATATTAGGAACCTCTGCAATAGCTTCATGCTTAAATAAGAGACTTCCTAACTATGTGTAGATGATCCCAGGCTTATTGTGTTTTTTACCAGCTTTAAACAAGATGGTAACTTTTTAAAAAGCCCCCTGTGTGGTATTGAGATGGGAATATGAAATTTAGGAGGGGGAAAAAACCATAATGAGATGTGCTGGGGGTTTCCTGCTTCTGTGAGCATCCACCTTTGTTCCAGTCTGTTTTATTAGTAAATTATATTTTGTATCAGTTCTATATTGACTTCCAAATAGCTTTCTGCATTTTAGGTATAACAGAAATTCCATTTTGCTTAAAAAAACAACAAAAAAAGAGATTACTTATAGCATGTGTATCAGCAAAACAGTATGGTTTGCCTTCATGTTGTCATCACAAGGCATATTTTGCAGTAAAATTAATTCTCTGCTCTGCCTCTTTATTATGTTCAAATATGGTGGTCATCTTTTGAATGTTAGTTGGACTTCAGTCTAGATGTACTTTCATAAACTAAAGTAAATCAAATGCACATTTGGTGCTGCTTTGTAGAGATTAACAGTAAAGATGAAATAAGCTCATCTTGGAAGAAGCAAGAGTATGCAAATCAGTACTCACAGGTTCTGGGGAGCTTATGATTTGATATAGGAAAGAAAGATTCACCCTGAGTGTTGTCAAATGCTGCAGCGGACTACCCAGGGAGACTCTGGAACCCCCAGCTTTGGAGATGCTCAAAACTTGTCTGGACATGACTCTAGACAGAGTTGGACCAGGGACATCTAGAGATCCATTCCAGTCTGAATGTTTCACAATTCTGTGTTGCTTTGTTGATGATCCATATTTGAATTACAACTTTTCCTGTCTAGTATTACAGTTCATAATAGTCAAGTGCAAAGGGAAAGCAGTGTTGTCAGATTTTAAGTTTTCAAATGTGAAATCCATCTCCTGATTGTTTTGTTCCGTATTTTTTGATTCTCTTGAGGTAATGCACATAAAGAAACAGAGAACTTAATTTCCTCACACTAAATAGTATCATGAAAGGCTGTTATACTGTGATCTTACAGCTTGTTATCGCTATAACTGGTTGTTTTCTAATACACTGTTTGTATTTCTTGCTACTACTATCACCACTACTTATGTCTGCATTTGAAGACAGTCACTAGATTTGAAGTTGTCATCTTTGTAATAAATTTGGATCTAGACACATGACTTGGGACATGACTTGCTTATTGATAAAAATTAATCTGGTCATGGCTTCTTTTTTTTGACGTGTAAATTTTAAAAGTATTTCAGTTCAGCACTATGAAGGTATGTTGTTTTCCATTCCCAAGAGATTTTTGCTGGCATATATACTGCGGTTTGTGTCCTTACTGACCTCTTGTCTCAGATTTCCTAAGCATGAAATCTAAATTATGGAAAATATTGCACAGTAGACATTTTGTAAATGTGTATGAAAGCAGTATTACGAGACTTGTATTTTTTTTCTTTTACTCTGTGCTAAAATTTAAATCCTGGACACTGGTATGCATATGCTACCCAGTGTAGTGGCATGCTGCATATATGCCCACTCTGTCCATGACAACTTTGGTACTGAAACCAGTATAGCCACATTACATTGGCAGTCACAAGAGGCTCCTTACTGCTGTGGGGGAACAGCAATGTTCACTTGTATCAACAGTAGGTCAGCACTGTCTTAAGGACATGCAAAACAAAAGTTTTAAAAATCATGTTATTCTGGCATAATGTCCTAGATCTTCTAAAGAATTTTGGTTTTTGCTCTCTATGTCTGTGCTTTTTTTTTTTTTTGAATGTTATTTTATGTGCAAACAAAATGGGTTTTTAACCATCATTTCCACATTTGCAGTCTTATTTTTAAAGAATGAAAATTTCTTAAATTTGTTGCTGTGTGATTGAAATGCAACTGGCACACCTGATCATTACATTTTGGTAAACCTCATATTCTCTTCAATAAAATATACATTCCAAAATAAGTCAAATTGTTTTGGAGCAATTTTGATCTAGTCTGTGAAGTGTACATATGTGCTTCTTGTAGGCAGAGGTCAATTCATCCAGGAGATCTGATGCTGGACCCTCAAACACATCAGGACTGAACCACTCTGCCACTTCACATGAGCCCCAGCAGGATGGTGCAGCTAGAGCATTCCCAGATCCAGCAAGTGCAATGGTATGGTGCATCTTTGAGCATAGTCTGAACATGAAATTGGTCCTCTTAAGCTGACTGGAGTGCTGATTAAAGTATGTAGTTTGCATATTTGTTCTGGAACTCCTGCATACTTTTATATAAAATCTATCAGGAAATAATATGCTTAATCATTTTTAGAAATAGCAACTTCTGCTTTCCCTTCCTTCTTTTAAAACAATAAATAATGTTCTTTTACCAGTGTTTCCTTTAATTACACTAAGCGTTCATTTAAATTTTATGGTGTCTGAAGCACTACAGTTTATCATCTGTGTAATGTAGCACAGGTTTTTTCTACATAATTCTTAGCCAGAGGCAAAAAAATGCTGCAATGATAACCTGTAGCTTTTAAATATTAATCAGTACTATCTTCTTATGTTTTATAACCTCTTAAGTAAGTCTAAAATATTCTTGCCATTGGAAGTATGACACGTTTTAATACTGATAGGTGTAGGGCTTACATAAAGATTTCGGAAGTGACTGAGGTCTGGTAATGGGCCAAGGCAGCTGCTGTTGCAACTGTTGCAAATGCAGTCTGAATTCACTGATAAATTGCAGGCAAATCCCAGCTAAGCTGCCTTTTTTAGAGAAGATGGGGCTGCAGATTGGTTAAAAAACCCACAGCATGTCCAATAACATCTGTTGTGTGTTGGCAAAATATTTTCAAGCTATGTAGAAACATAAACATGCTTAATAGCTTACTTTTTTCCCCCACAGTAAGGATTTTTCCAGATTGTTCGGGATTTAATAAACTGTTTTATTATATTATTCTTATTGAAAATCCTGGCTAATATAGTAGAAAGAGCTGACACACCAAGGCATTACTGGCATTTTGTTGAGGAGAGAGACCTTTTTTAATGAATCACATTTTTAAGAAAACTGGTTTTATCAATTATACTGATCTAGTAATTAATGATTGATGCAGTTTTCAGAAGATCAGTTCCATGGGAAATGAGACCTTTAAACATATAAACATATGAATGTATGTAAAAATACTCATGTATGTGATTAACTGTAAATGATAAGTGGGTTCATGTTTTAGGGAATTAAACTAATATTCAGGATTGTTAGTTTTAGTTTGAACCAGCACCTGTTTCTGAGCTGTCACATTTTGAGTGTTAGGAATTATGTGGAACCATTCAGTAGTGGAAGATAGCCACACAGTGGAAGAAAGAAATGTGTAACAGGAAAGACTATTTTAAATTGGAGCTTACTATTTTTGGCTTCTTATTCATGTGAAAGGTAATAGAAATCTTTTCAAAGTAGGGCACTCTGGGCATTGATCTGCTTAGAGGTGTGAAAGAGTACCCATACAAACTTCAGATCTTTTCTACTCAGCTGGGTTTCTTTCCTGTGTAAAATCCATTTATGGAGTCCTTGTTGTGTAAAGACCAAATTCTGCCTTACTAAGTTGTATTAGATGTGGACAACACCAGAACTTATTATTCTCCCTTCATGGATAAAATGTTTGCCACTTACTCTACAAATGTGTATTTAATTAAAAGCTATTGTAGAAAATTTGCTGGGTTTACTCTCTTTGAGAGTAAAAAGGGGAGAGGTAGGGCCAATGCTGAATTCTTGTATTAACTTGTGTAGTTCCTTCTGATATAGTAGATTAATGTGTCTCACTCTGAACCCATGGGACCTTTTGTCTTTGTAGACAATACAGGGGTGAATACTAGAAGTCATGATGCAGAAAAAAAATGAAGTGTTACGTTTCTTTGGCTCCTAGAACAGCTGTAGCCAGTCTTCATTAAAGACACAATGGTAAATAGGTGCTAAGGAAAGGGTCATCTCCAGGTGAAGGTGGAGGAATGTGTAGACTGTGTTTTACTGTGGGGAGTCCTTCATGCTTGAGTTTGTTCTTTCCAACAAAATTTCTCCATTCCACAATTTTTTTACCTTTAAATTGTCTGAAAGGCCAGAGATTTTTGGAATGTGTTAATGCCAAGGTATTTGTGAGCACAGTAATGTCCTTTCTGGGACAGGGCTGATTTAATTCTTGTGTGAAGAGCACACTGAAATGGGTTTTTGGCATGGCATCACTTTGTGTCCATTTCTTTGTTCCACACGGGGCCTTATTCCTGAAGAGAGAATTTTTCATTCCATCAGAAAAAAAAAAAAAAGATATTTTGAATTAGCTCTCCTTTCTGCCAGCTTTCACCTAAGGAAAGGATTATAGCCTCACTGGCTGAAGAAGGTCCAAGTCTTACAGTATTTCCATTAAGCATATGTTTTTTCAGATTTTAAAACTCAGTTTGAAACTGTTTATGTTTTGGCTGTCATTGTGTCATTCAGTACTTCAGTCGTACAGGTTCTTGCCCTTTGTGTAATTGCTGGATGGATGTGTTTGTGCTGTGGGAGAGGTGCACTCAAGAGCTCTTGACTTTTGGGCTTTCTCTGCATGACCACATCTTCCAGGTCACTTCCCTTCCTCCCTACCCTCTCTTGTCTTTTTGCCAGCTCAGCAGTGGTTGTTCCCATTCACTGTCCTGTTAATAAATGACTGGAGTGTGCAACACTGGTGCAGATGTTGCACAATGGCTGTTAAATTTTATGTGTCTATTATTAGAGAACATTTATCAAGCCTTTAAACAGCTGATCTTTGAAGGAAGAAGGAGGGGAGGGGATTGTTTCTCATGCCAGTGAGACCTGCTTCCCAAGTGAACCTGTCACAACATTATCAAGGTTTGCCAGGTGCAAGGCAGCAAGTACAACTGCATGATAATAAGGAAAGAAACAATGCTGTTCTGGAAAATGCTGCCACAGCAACTTGTATGAAAGGGTACAGAGCTGTAGAGAACCGTCTTTAGCATTAATAAAACTAAAACAACAGGCTACCTAAGGCATTATGCAGCATAATGCTTCTGAAGAGTCTGAACCCAGTGCAGAGAACACCTCTGAATAAACTACTTATGACAATACTTTTTTTTTTTATTATTTGTAGTAGCTGTTGATGTTTACTCAGGGCAAAGTCATGGTACATTATTCTTGTTTGAGTATTCAAGGTGCAAGCAAGGTGCTGCTGCTGAAAATTGGCTAGATAAAACTAATTGCCCTTAGTATTAAGATGGGATCCTTCCACATCTGAGCAAAACAATGTTTTTGAATTAATATATTATAGAAATTCAGGTTGGACTCAAGCCCAGTGATCACCTCCCAAAATTCTGATCACAGTCTGTGGGACTCATTACTGGAGGCTGGAGAGCACTGTAATTTACTCAGCAGCAGAGGCTGGTAGGCTGCATTTCTGTCTTCCCCTGATTGCACTGACTAAATCCATGTGGATTATGGGTGTCTGAACTCCCACCAAATCTGTAGCAATACATTTGGTGTATTGATATGGAATGATGTCCCACCTTGGGGCTTATAGCTAATGAATAAAGTTGATGCTTGATGAGCTTTATTAAATACCAAGATGAAATCTGTAGTTAGGCTGCTTTCTGATAATTTCTGGGAACACATAGTAGTGACCTGCATTGATAATGGTGGCTGGATGAAGCATTATGAAGGGTGATAAAATAAACAGTGTAACTGAAGCCATTTACTCTTGAGCTTCTGAAGGAGGTTTCTGTCAAAAAATGAGGCTGTGCTCTGATGCATGAGATTTATAAAAGCCCTTACATTTAATCCTAAATTCTGAATGATATGTTGGTAAAAAGTGTTTCCCTTTATCTCTGTGAAGTGACGTCTTAGTTTTGTAGTACTACAGCAACCATTTTAAATGTCTTGACAATTGAGAGTACTTGGTCCAACTTTGATTCATTAAAATATAGACATTTTTCATATTAGCCATTAAGCCATGCTGTGTCAAACTTTGGCATTTCTTCAGCTGGAAGTTGTACAGACAAGTATTTCACGTATGCTGATTTCTGCATCTCTCCCCAGACCATTAGAATAAATGAAAGAGGCTTTGGTAACCCAGAGGATTTATATGGTTCTGAGTTCCTGAGTTTCCTGCATTTTAAAAACATCCCTTCTAAGATGATTATTTGATCCTTCTGGTATTCTGCTAAAAAAAACTTAAAATAATGGCCTGGAGATAAAAAAGATGTGATTAATTCTACCATTTTTCAATAGACTGAGCATGATGATATGAATTTCCTTATTTGCATTTTGTTAGACTATATGAGTTTTTGTTAGTTCTAATATATTTTACTGAAATAGCTTCTTCATCAAATAATTATTAAGATGTCCTTGGAACGAAGTTTTCTATCAGTCCTAACAGTTTCAGAAGCTTAATAATATGACATGTAGTAATACAAATAGTATGTAATAATGTGACACGTGTGTATTAAATTTCTGTAAAGATCAGATGCTAAAGGTAGCTACAATGTATCTATTATTGAAATGTCTATTTTTAGTCTGTTAAGCCCTCATCCACATTTCCAGTATGGTTTGGCAGAAACAATTGAAGTTGTGTCATGTGAGGTGTTGTGTTAGTCTAAAAATCAAAAGTCTTACAGTGTTTGCTTACAAAGACTTTAAAGACTTGCCATTAAGTTGAAGATGATTGTGATTTTTTTTTCAACAGTGCAGCCCATCTGTAACTTTTGGGTTTTTTAGCAGTTAAGTCTTCAAACAAACAAACAAAAATCTATCTGTCTTAAAGATGCTGTAGCAGCTGGACCCATATTTATATCAGGTCATGATCACTCCTTTCTTAGCTTTCTTCTGCATGTCTGGTTATGGTTGGCCATTGATTATGTCGGGAATCCCAAGGCAGTGCATTGGCTGAGTTTTGAGTGAAGCCGCTGGTCTGCTGCTGCCACAATCCATCTATAATTTCCTCAGAAAAATAACTTAAAGCCTTGACGTTGTCAGTGAGATTTTTCTTGAATTACAGATCCGTACATGTTAGTGTATGACAGCTTATTGTATTCAGAAGAGGGCCTTTCTGGTTTATTTTCAAATTTAAGTTTTGCAGTACTGAGATGTGTGTGACAACCAGTGCTAGTTACTTTTGTTAGTAAGATGAAGGATTAGGACTATTTCTAGACTTTTTTTATATCTTTAAAAACTGAAGAAGAAAACCCTGCTTACTGAAATGGTAGTTCTAGAGTCCTGAATTCACTTCTCTCCCTCTCACCTTCTGGATGATGGGAATGTAGATGAATCTAGGAGCTTCATTTTTCGAATACTTGGCTTCCCCAAGTCTTTATTTTCCTTGGCATGAGGAGTTCTCAAGTGAAAAGCAGAATTACTGTCTTCTGCAGTGTACTGGAAATCATGACAGGCTGCTTGTGGTGTTCTTGGCTGTCTCTGCTGATAAAATGTATATTTTAAAAACATTTTTCTTTGAAGCTACCCAAGCTGCTTTGCTTATTTAGGCAAGACGCCTGTGTAAACCGGCAGGTTGTCAAATGTGGCAAGTAATTGCATCAGTACTTCCTTGCCAGTGATAAACAGTGGGAAGTACTAACAATGAGGAGGTGGGAATGGAGGGCCTCTTCCCAGGGTGAGACAAATCACCAGCTAGGTGTAAATTTTGAATTCTTTGTCCAGACACAGAAGAGTCACAAGACTAAGTGCTGTTCACTGTCTTGTGGATTGTCAAACCTGATAATGCAGTTTAGGGCATTCCGTATTAGGTCATGTGGAAAGATTATCTTTTATGAATACTATAGTAGATGAAGTGGTGCTTAAGGTTATGGATATTGTTTCCATTAAAAGGCTTTGGAAAAAAGTCTAAAATGTCCAGAATTCTAGTTTTACCTGATGTAATGATAATCTTTTAGGAGGAAAGGGGGAGAAAGCTAACTCTGGAAAATGGCTGCAAATTGCTTTAAGTAGGAATACCAGAAAACCTGATTTTCTGAGGGTTGAAAATAAGACTTAAAATTATAAAAACCTGCAATTTTTTTCTCAGAGCTTTTTTTTTAAAAAGAAAACACTTTTAAATCGAAACTTGTAAAAATGCTTATTTTTAATGACCATGCCAGTTCACTGTTTTTAATATTAAACGTTGGAAGTTTGAGCTTTTTAGTATTGAAAGCAAGATTAGTCTGGTGGAAGATCGGAGGTCGTATTTTCTAGCTCATAAGATTGAAACTTGTTTTCGTCAGTATAAAATTCTCATGAGCAGAACATCATTTGCCGAAGTTTTATTTTTTAGTACTTGTAATGTCAGACCGAGTTTAACCAGTAGAGGGCAATAGGTAAGTGCCTGCATACGTGCTGTGCTTGGAAAATCCTGCTGGGATCAGGTAGGTAGGTGGTTTGTGGTTAGGGTTTTTGTTTCGTTTTTTCGTGGTGGTGGTGATGAGAACAGACTTCAGGACCCAGCTGTCCACAGGAAGCACTGCAGTATTGCTTAATTACAGTTCTTGGACTTCTCTCCTTTCTGCTTTTGGCTTCCCCATCTTGTTTCCCCTTCAGTATAGGTGACATTGCAAATCCTTAGAGATGTAACTATCCAGAGGATTATTAAAGATTTCTTGAGCAGCAAAGAATTAAAGTAAATCCTAGATGAAGATATTTGAATTCTCTAACACAAATACAGTTTGACAGACTTCCTTCAGCCTTGTCTTGTCTATAGAACTGCTGTTTTTTAGCTTGAAATATATTTCGGATAGTGTATGGACAAAAACAACAAGCTGTAACAATGTTTTAATTATTAGAGACATGTATTAACAGTCATCTGAAGAGTACATTTTAGTCCTTAAGATTTTATCTCTTGCTGATTTTAGGTGCTGTATTGTCTGACACCTCTCAACATTTCTTTTTTAGTCTGAACCTCAGAACAGCAGTGCAGTGGCTGGGCAGGAGCATACTCCAGCTGTGTCCAGCACCACCACCTCGATGAGTCCTCGGCAGCGCCGTGCTCAGCAGCAGAGCCAGAGACGGGTCCCAGCTTCAGCCGACTTCAACCAGGCACAGCAGCCCAGAGCCAACACCAACCACACGGGCTCAACTGTGCTCATTGTCCTGCTGACCTTTGCCCTGGCAGCTCTCATATTTCGCAGAATATGCTTGGCTAACGAGTATGTATTTGAGTTATAAGGTTGTTTGTCCTAACAGCAGTGACTTGAATGCTTCACTGAACGTTCTGTATTGGCTAAGAGATGAGAACTGTTTACAAAGGTTACTTTTTGTATTTACGCTTAAATCCTTATGAATGTTAATGTACCTACAGATACATTACTTGTAAGAAAGTTGGACATGTAAACTATGAGTTTTAATTGCCCACTAGATACTTGGAGAACCAGTTTAGTGGAATGGTGACATTAAGGCATGTGGGATGGAACTAAATTAGTGTAATTTATAAGCAAGAAAAAGACGATTTTTACAAAATGGTTGATTAAATTTTTTATGAGGCATAAGTGCCCATATAAATACCCCATCTAAGTTAGTATAAGATTTGACATAGGAGAGGAAATTATGCAATGAAACACTACTGTGTGTTTGTGTCTGGTGAACTCTCACTTAAGAGGGAATACGGTTTTGTAACCACTTTCATTTGCTGTGACACATTTCCAGAGGAAAAACATATTCAAATTGGTTGTGATGCTGCTTTGTGTGTGTGGAAGAGGGAAAGGATTATGGGAGGAAAGTAGGTGCCAGAAAACTACTAGCATTATTTTGATTTTTATTTTTTGGAAGAAAGATTGGATAATCTTCTGAAAGATTTGAATGTCCTCTTCTAGTACTTTCAACTGTATATCTTGTTTTTAAAATTTGAAGATTATGCAAAACATGTCTATTCTTGCAATAGTTATAAATATGTAATATAATTATTTACCCAGAGCTGTTGTCTTTTAATTATACCAGAAATATACATAATGTGTTGAACTGAATGTTTCATATGTGGTTTTATTTGCTAAAGAAAATTTAAACCTTATTATACTTAAATTCTCAGATGTATATGAACATGCTTAAGAGAAGTATTTATTACAATCCTTCTGGTAATAAAGTTTCAAGCCAGTCTTTGGACATGTTTCAAGTATCACATGGCAGTTTCTTGTTTGTCTGAAAATTTTTTGGTTGGTTGCATTTTTTGTAAGGGCGTTTCTTTTGGTTGGTTAGTTGTTTTTTTTTTTTCCTTTTTTTTGGGGGGGGGGGGTGGTTCAATTTGTTCTTTTTTTTTTTCTTTAACCTAAAATCAATATTTTGGACCCATAAATCTACATTATAAGTCCCTCGTAATATTCATGGATACTGTGAAAAGGCATATGCAAGCAGTAAACCTATGGTTGTTTGAGTTTTGAGAAGTTTGTCTTTCACTGTTTAAATACTGAAGTAGAATGAAGTGGGATAATTTTCCTCTTGTATTATTGTTCAGCATGTTTATTTCAAAGACAAGGAAGTTTAGCTAGCTTTCATTTTGTTGCTATCAAACATAATAGCACTGACTTAAGTGAGATTCTTATCCTGTTTTTCAGCACATATTTATCAAGCTACCAAGAGCTTTCCAAAATTGTGTCAACTATAGTATATATTACTGTTTTACAACATTACAGTAGCTATAACAACTTCTAAAATAAGGAAAATCCATTTTGTCTAAGGGAGATGTGTAAATTTAGAAAACCCCCAAAATCTGAGTCTTCTAGCATTTCTCTGTATTGTTGATAATCTTGTTTGCAGGTGTAATGGAAAAAAGGTGGGAAAAAAAACTTTTATAAGTTCAGACAAAAGTATGTATTTGTTCAGCAGTTAGACTTTCTGCTGCAAACCATTTTGATGTCAATATAGTCATTAACATCTTTTTACTTAATTTGTTATTTCATTAGAAATTAAATAAAACCAAGCAAAAAAATACACAGTTCCCCCACCCCCCAAAAAAAAAAAAACAGTCTCCACCACAATCCTATAAAACAGGTTCAGATCCTGCAGCCTCTAAAATAGAAGCACTGTGTTTCTTTGTTGGTGTGTGGTGCTTGAATCTCTGTCCAAGTACTGCAACCGTGGGCTCGCAGAGGAGAGTTCTGGAAGAGGTCTGACCCACAAGACCATTCTGCTGGGTTTTGGGTTGCTTGCTCCTCTGGAGTCTTTGCTCTGAATGTGCTTTCGTTGTCCAGCAGAATCCAAGCAGACTTCTGCTCCCATACAAGTACCACACACTGCTAGCACAGCCTGGTGTTGCACAGAGAGGCCAAATCAGCATTGCCCTGTGACAGGGCTATGAGGAAATAAGCCTTGAATGGGTTTTGGAAACAGCCTCTTCATTGTGATTAAAGAAATAGCTGCTTTTAATTTTAGTTTTGATCTTCTTTGGTAAAAGTTAAAATGCCTCATTATGCAAATGCCTTTTGGAAAAAAAAATTAATGTTGACTTGGTTTATGCAAAGGCATTTGTGTGTATAGATTGGAAATTACTGTTTTAATTTTCCTTTTAAGTTAACAGTAACCAAAGTCAGTTTTTTCAGAGGAAGTAGCTCATACTCTGTCTTCAACAACATGAAGAGCCTGAGAGAAAATAAAACCTCAACTGCCCTAAATCCATTAAAATACATACATTTTACAATGAGATACAGGTCTGAAATGCAGCACAGGCAGTTACCAGTTGAAAAAGATGCTGTGGAGAGGATCAAAAAATGTAGAAAGCCTAATGAAAAGGGACAGCCTGGTTTTACAGTCTGGCAGGAGGATAGCACTGAGATTAGGGGATTGAGCAAAAAGCTGGCGTGCCGAATTGCGTGTTTTTATATAATGGCTTTAGTAAGTATCCTTTAGGACCCAGTGGAAATGTTCAGTGAGGCAAACTTGGTGAGTAATGGCCAATCATTAAGCGGTGGTGAGGGAAAAGCGCTGAGTGCGAAGCCCCTGAGATCCTGTCGAATGCATCACGCTGGGAACGCAGCGTTTCTGCCGCTGAGCGCCGACCAACGCAACACGCCAGAATTAGACTTGATTCAATGTTTAAACCCAGGGGGACTTGTGCTACAGGAGGTCACTGGAGTGCAGAGTGCCCGGCTCCCATTTCCAGCAAGATGCCTTATTTTGCAAAACTCCTTTTATTAATCTTCTGCTTAGTTCTCCTTGTGGAAAGCAGAAAGCACAGGAGGAGGAGGTGGACGAGCCATCTGGATGTGCAGAGGGCAAGGTGAGGGTTACTAAATCGTGTATGTATCTTTTCATGTATTGCAAATACATTACTACAGGGATATAAAAACCTACTCTGTCAATGTCTTCGTGGGTATTGTGTGTGCAAACAGCTTTACAGATAATGTTTTTACAACAGTCTCTGGTATAATCAGTTTTAAGTGTAAGTGGGCACTTGTGTTGCTAACCTTGATTAACAGTGAGGCAGGTTTTGCTGAGCAGTTGACTACTTCAGCCTGGATTGTGGTAAAATTGTTCTTAGCCATACATGCAGATTTCTGAAGGAATTCAGAGGAGTTGCAGTTAACAGAGATGTTCAAGTGTGCATGCTGTTTATTGTTTCACCACCGTTTCGGGGCAGGTTATTCACCTGCTTGCTGGAATGTCTGTGTTACTTATGTTCACTTGGAATTGCCCATTATGCTCTGACAATTTGAGATGGGGATGTTGGTTAGTATACATTGTGGTAATTGATAACAAATTAAACCTTGGAAGTTAGCCTGGGATTGTAAAATTTAAAATATTTTTTTAAGAAATACGTGGAAGCTTTTAAAAATGTATTTTAAAGTTAAGTGAAAGCACAAGAATTAGTTAAAGGCCTTAGTACAGTTTATTAGATTTACCGCTGCTGAGATTTGTCTAGAGGTTTACATTAGAAAAGATAATCTTCCAAACCTGCCAGACAGTCCAATGTATGTTATCCTTTTTTGTGGTTATGTCATCCAGTGGCAATTATATCTTACAAGACTATTCATTGTTTGAAGGGCTCAAAAACAAAATTGGGTTAATCCATTTTACTAAATGGTTTCACTATGGCTGTAAACTTTCAGATTTTCATTTATTTTTGTGGACTTCTTGGTTTATCACTTAACACTTTTATAGGGAGTGTTGTTACTTAAATTTTTTTAAAAGAAATGTGATGTAATTGGAAGCAAAGAAAATATAGTATGTTATCAGATTTATACTATTTATTGAAAAAAATAGAGGCATATGCTTTAAGTGACGGAGATGTTAAAAAGCTGAAATAGCCAGGGCCTGATCCTGAAATCCTAAAGTCAACTGAAGTTTTACCACTGATGTTCACAGAATCTCAATTATTGAATGAGATCTTTCATTCAACTCTGCAAATATTCCATAGTCTGTATTCTGAGGAATGTGGGGGATTGAAAATGTGGGGGGTGAATGTGGGGAAACTCTGAAAATTAGTTGTTTTGTTAATATTTACTGCTCTGTAAAAATTGCTGATAATGCTACTGGTAATGTTTATTGCTCTGCATAAATTGAGAACTCAGGAGACATTTACCATCTCTGTTGTGCCAGTGAATGCCATGTTTCCAGTGACCAATGTCCACCTGACTCTGAGTCTGCCTGTTCCTCTCTCCTACCAGCTGCGCAAAGCCTCATGCTTCAACAGCAGAAAAACTGCCTTTGATATAGAAGTGGCTTTGGGCTCTTCTTAGCTAAAGACTTCCTGCCAAGGTTTTTCGAAGTGGTCAGTCCTTTGGAGAGTCTCATTAGAGATGCCATTTTCAGGGCATGCTACATGCCAGCCTTGGGTTGAGACCCAGAAGCAGAAGGCAACCACCAGGACACAGCAGCACAAGGCTCAGCACACAAACAGCATTCCACTGGAGCAAATATTCTGGTGATCCTTGCTGAAACTGCTGCTGCTGGCAGCCACTTCCCTGCATTGCCTTGTGGAGCTGTATTTTTTCCTGTTTTTCAACTGGATACTGCATACATGTACTCTAGCCTGTGCTACCTCCCAGCCCTCACAGATACCCTTTGCTCTATGGGGGTTTCTAAAAAAATTGGGAGTTTCTTCATGCTTCAGTGATTGAAATGTGATAGCCATTTTTTACAGGTGTATGGCTAGCCTGGGGCTCAAGTCCAGGGCACTGCTGTACTTCTAGTACACAGGGTTTGATGTCTCCTGAGGCTTTTTCCCCACACTGCAGCATCAGCTGGGGCCAAAAAGCAATGTGAAACAATGTGTATGACAGCAGTGATTGTGCACACCCTTTGAGTTTGTGTCTATCCTTTTCCAGAGTTGGATTTCATTTTTCTAGAAATTTGGCAAGGAAAGTCACTTTTCTTTACTTCATGCTCCCAACATAAACCCACAGATGAGTAAATGTAAAGCATGTTACATCCAGAGCTAGGGCAATAGAGTACCTCTTCCCTGAGGAAGCAGTAGAGACTGGTGTGGCCACCCAATCCAAGACAGACATATCCTGAGGAGATGCCAGGCCTTCCTGACCAGCTGGGGCTCCTAAAGCACTTGAATTGATGGCCCTGACAGTTACTGGAAAGAAACTTCACCAAAATTGAGGATCTTGATGTTCCCAGTTTGTCAGCAATTTCTCAACCGTATCTGATCCCATATGATCCATGCATATTAGGATTAAAGATACACTCATAACACAGTGGCAGTAATAAATTTGGAATTCTCGTCTAGGAGTGAGCAAATTGTTATGGCAGTCATAAACTGTTCTTGTACCTTCTCTTTTTAATTTATCTTCTAGGGCTTTGTGTTGCAACAGTCACATACTTTGGTGGTTAGAAAAACGTGTCTTGTACCTTCCTTGGTGCTGGGTTTACACAGTGTGCATCTTCTCCAGCTTGCTATGGCTGCTACACAAAGTAAATTATGCCTTCACCTAATGCATTTTGGGATTTTTTTTTTCCTCTGAGAGAATATAGTGAAGAGTGGTAAGATTTTCATTCAAACTGTAGAAATTCTTCTCTTCATCCCAACATGTAATTGGAACCAAGGCCCCATAACCATGAGGTACCATCCTGTGACCGAAATCCATCCTGAATTCTCCAGGGGAAGGCACAGAAACCTCCCAGACTGTGGCTGCCAACAGATGCACCATGCTCAGGATGGAGACCATATTTCCTTTCAGGCTCATCACTTAGCCATTGCCTTGTGCCTGAGGACTGTTTCCAATTAGAAAGTTCTTTATCTTTCTCTGGAAAGATCTGAATATCTGCATAGACACCTGCTCTTTTTGGAATCCTGCTGAGCTGTTATCTGTAATTTCTCATGCCATCCAGAATTAATTTTCTTTGATATATTTGGCAATAGCAAAAGCATCTATTTTATGCAATTGAGACAATTCTGAGTAAAAGTGACAGGAAAGGAAAATAGATTTTAAAAAAATTAGGGCAATAATAGAGAAGCCTTCACAGAAGCTCAGTGAGCTCTCTGTCACCTTCTCTCCTCTTTAAACAGAAACAATTCTTCAAAGAAATCAGATTTATCAAATTCATGCCCCTTGAATGAAACCTAAACAGCAATAAAATTATGTATGAAAAATGTGGCAAAAAAAGACAAAGGGAGATGGGTGGATTTAAATGAATAGTGGTGAGTTGCAGAGCGCACATAAAGCTGAAAGAAACCCTGACAAATCTCTAATCAGAAATGCTACAGACCATAAGTACATCAGGGAGGATTTATGAGATACTGGTGATCAGATTGTCAGTAAAGGCACCCTGTGGGCAGCAGTGTTCACAGCACCCTTCAGCTCCCCAAGAGCACTGGCAGCTGGTGTCAACTTTGCTGCAGGTGATGAGATGCTCCCTATGCCAAACAGCAGTGGGGCTGGCATGGGGTACCTGCCAGAGCAGGGCAGAAGATACAGCATAGCTGATGTCAAACACTATTATAAAGGAATCTCTTTTTTCAAACAAACTTGGTCTTGAATTGGATTAAATAGACAAAAGTAGTAATAAATTGTAAAGGCTGTGCAGACTTCTTGTTGTTAAAAATATCTCAATACAATAACTTTTTAAATGGATTAATTTTATTTTAAAAGGACTGTAAGAGCTCTTTATGTAAAATCTGAATTGGCTGTCATAATACCTGATGGATTGGGCATGAACTGATGATTAAATGATGGTTATTAAATGCAACTCCTGGCTCAGGATGTGCCTGAAAACCTCTTTTCTTCCTTAGACAGTGTCCCCACCAGCCCTCTGAAGCCTCTGCAGCCACAGACTGCTTTCAGCAGCTCTCCTGTGTGCTCTTTGCTGTCTGATGATTTTTAAAGAATTTGTCAAAATGTAGCGTTTCAGTGAGGCTGAGCCATTGATTTATAATACTGCCAGGGTTTTCCACACTAATTCCTTGTACAATGTGCAATCCAATGTTTTGTTGTATTTTTAATTAGACTTTTTTACCCCCTTCTTTGAGGAGAGAGACTTGATTGAACATTCACTGGTACTTTGGCTTTTCCCTGATAATTAAAGTCAAGCAGACCCAGGAAGATCCTTTTTCCAGACTTCCAGCTTTTCGGGCACAGAGTCCATGCAGCGGATGGTGAGGGGGAGCGCTTTGGTAGCAGCCGTACCTTTGCAGCAAAACAAAGCTCCCCCCCTGCAGCAAGCAGTTAAAAGCTAAACTTCGGCCTCCAACCATTCCCATTAATGGTTGTGCTTGGTTTTACACTCATGCTTTTAAGTAACCATTGATGCAACCATGTCATGGAGGGCACTTGCTCCAGCTGGCTCTTCCTCACAGCCAGCAGGGAGAGAAGCTCTGACATCCCAAATGAAACAGGAGCCCAAAATAACCGGAGGGAGATCCAACTTTTCCTGTGTAGCATGTGCCCTGGGGTCCAAGGGGTTATATGTCTTCAAAACATCTGATACATTTTTTTAAAATTTCTCTTGCTTCCTTTTCACCTCCTTATAGTAAGGAAACGGGTTATTGAGGTTAGTGGCACCTATCAACATCCTTTAGGTTTCATCATTTCTTTCTTGAATTGAGTGCCCTGATGGGAAACTTTCCTTCTGATTTGTGATTTATGCTCCCTTTGGCTCATACTTATTGTGCTTTATATTTTTATAAGGCTAAGAACATCCCTTTCCATACTCACACTTATAAGTGAGGTGATTTTGTAAGCTCTGAATTCTTGACCAAGCCTTTAAGCCTAAGCAGTCTCTTTATTTTTCCTACAAGATTTGTTATTCTTTATTTTCAGCAATATTTCTTCCATACAGGAAAAGGAACCTGAACTTTTTGTATGAAGGTCCTTCTATTTATCATAATTATTTTTTCATAAGTTCCTGGAAACCAGCTAGTTGCAGCAATACTTTTAACGTTGTCAGTTCTTACATCCAGAGCAAAGGGCTTGAGGAACCTTAATGGTCCAAGTCTTCCATTTGCAGCACTGGAGAATGGAGTCAGGGATGCTGATCTGGATTTTCTTCTGGAAGGGCATAGTTTGTCTGCTGGTTAGTTATCCCCTTATGTGATTTTAGTGACTATCCTGCACTTTTCTCAGGGGTTTGTTGCCATCCTTGTTCCACTGTTATAATACAATATCTCAAATAAAAAGTTAAAATTTTTCCTACCTTAATGTTCAGCAAAGTGAGGTACTGAAGATAAAACTCCTCTCTTCCTGCTGTTGTGGGGAGGAATGGGTGGTTTTGTTGTTGCGGAAATCCAGAAGACCCCTCTGTCCACACAAACTGCTGGCACTGAATTGGTGAAGTTCATGGGGCAGTTTCCAAGAAGTGTATGACATTGCGTGACCAGCACTGAAAAGAGCTTTTTTATGACAATGTTGCCTTGGTACCTGGCCAAATCCTGGCCAGGTAACATGCGGCAGCCAGCTGCTTCTGCCGCTGCTTGCTCTCAGCTGCAGCATTTGCTGCATCCAGCTCCCCTGTGAGATGCTGTGCTCTCCACTTTGTGCCTCCCTGGGAGCCGGGGTGTCTGGGGCAGAGGGAGCACCATGGCCTTGGAGAGGGCAGAGGAAGCAGGGCTGCCTGTGGGGCACAAAGCTCTGAATTAATGCTGTGGAAAGCGCTGTGTCTGTGTTTTGGTGCTTGCAGTCTCCCCACACTCCCTGGGGTTGTGCCTGCAAAGCTGCTGCTCCTGTGGCTCTGAAATCGGGCTGGGAGTGGTGGCACTTGGGCACAGAGACATTGGAACAATGCTATTGCTGTCTCTTGCAGTCATATCTTTAAGAGGAATCACGACTTGACCAAAGCTTGGAAAGGAAAGACAGAGCAGCTTCTCAGAGTCAACGAGCATGACTTCACCATGCGGCCAGCCTTTGGAGGTGAGAATAAAATGGTTCTCTTGATTTCGTGCTAATCTAATTAAGAATAATCTAATTATCCAATTAACAATCTAATTAAAAAACAAGCAAACAAACCTCTGTCCAGATACCTCAGTGTGAAGGGAAAAGACTTGGTGCCAGTTCAGAGCGGTCTCATGCCCATTCTCATTGCCCTCTGTGCTCTGTACGTTTCCTACATTCCTTCCTGTTGCTGCAGTTGGCTCTGTTTTTGGCTGGCATTCCCCAGAGCTCAGGATGGACCCTCCCATTAAGTGTTTCACTTTATTAAAAGAGGAACAACCTGCAGGTTTTAATATTCACTTGTGGTCGAGAAGTTGCAATGGGCTTTTCAGCTGACCTGATTAAATTGCAAACTAAAGAACTCACTGGGTGGATCACAGCCCATCATTACTAGGAGAAAATGGAATAGTTTTGTCCAGAAAAAAATATTGTCTCAAACTCTCATAAGTGAATTAAAGAGTAGAAGGGGAGACCTCTGCCAGCTTCACTCTGCCTTCGGTCACAGCCAGTTACAGCAATGTGCTTGCCTGACCTTTCTAGACTCACTGCTGCAGAAATAAGAAGGTACCTGAACAAAAACTGCTGGGATACCAGTATGTCAGTCTCTCTTCTGATTGCATCAATAACCAAATCCTTCAAGAGCTAAGGACAGAGCTTTCTGTGATTTTCACTGAATGACAAATGCTGCATCCTTTGTCAATTGGCCATCTAGGGTGAAGTGCTCTTCCTAGGAGCCTTGGCCTCCTAGGGTGAACACCTTACCCTGCCTAATGGGACACACAAGTCTTGTGCCCTTTGCACTTGTCCACAGAACAGAGGTGCTCAGACCTGCCCGTTCCTGGTGTGGCTGAAAAGATGTTTCATGCCCCTCAGTGGAGGTGTGCCATTCTGAGAGCACAGTGATGACTCCTGCTCACAATATATATATATTTTTTTCAAAATCCAGAGTTCAAAACCTGTCATCACCAGTGTTTCCTGCCCCTGCAATGCTATTTACCAGCAAGCAGTAGTCCAGCCTGAACACTGGAGGTAACTTTTTTCTAATCAGTGATAAACTTGATCTGCTACTTCTAGGGTTGAAGACTGCCTTAAATTGCCCTCTGGGTGGAGCATAGGGAGATCTCCCTGGGACTGGTGGGAACGAGCTGAGCCCTGCGGGCAGCTGAGGCTCAGGGATGAAGTCTGGGAGCTGGCCCTGGAGGCACTGGGCTTCTTTATGAATTGGCTGTAAAAGTGTGAATTCACCAAAGTGCACATGCCTCCCTAAATCCCAGCTATGCCCTCCCGTGCTATAAGGTCAGAGGATGCTGTCTTAGGTTTTATGATTTTTTTTATTATTATTATTTTTATTTTAAGCCAACCTCAATTTTTGGAGCTTGGTCCTGATATGAACAAACTGAAGGTGCTGATCTCTCCTCTCTGTAGCTGATTTGTCCTCTGGACAAAAGACCTGCTGGTCTGATGGGTGGGATGATAGGGCTTCTCTGGGAGGGTATTTGGACTCCCTGCCTTGACTCAGTTGGAGACAACCGGGGAGCCAGAGTGATTTTTTAACTTTTTTCCCCCCAACTGGATGTATGTCAGGGAATCATGCCTGTTTTGGGGGGAAGCTGTGGGGTTTTGTTCTGTTGTGCTGACAGTTTGGCACCCAGTGGCACCACTGCACTGTATTTCTGGAAACAGATCTGAATTTAACTGTTTTAATCAGTGTCACAGGTTCCTTGAAGAACAACTTTGAGCGCAGGTCACACCAAACAGACACACATAATGACACACAGTCACTCTTCTAGTCTTAGTGGAACTGCATTTTAATCTCTCTTTTGCCTTGTTTACCCATGCTTACCTCCCATCACAGCACCAAGATTCTTCTAGAGCTAAAATTTGGAATAAAGTTTATGAAACTAACAAGTACCCCAAGAAACTTTGCTGAGAAGGTTCCTTTTTTAATAAAGGAAAAACATGTTTTTTAAAAAGAAAAAAAAAGTCTTGAAACCTCTTTAACTTGCAGAGATTCTTGGGACAAAGGTGTGGTATTAGCAAAGTTGCATGTGATGAGGAACAAAGCATGGAAATGGCTTTGTTGAGGCTCCAGCCTTGGAAAGCCTGACTCAGACACACAGAGATAGCGAGTGCTACAGATTTGCTACAGGTTCTTGCTCAGCTGCAGAATTGCATGGTGTGTTTTTTAGTGACAGATGATAAGCCTAATGGAAAAAAACCATAAAGGGAACAGAAGTCTGGTAAGAAGAGATCCTCCTAGTTTTGTCTGCAATGTTATTCGTCAGGCAGTCACAGTGATTTGCTATGCACCATGAGTCCTTCCAGCTTTTTGCTGTGGCAACGTCACTCAAACTGATGTGTTCTGACCTGTGGAGGATGAAAAGGCTCTTGTACTGCAGAAGTGGAGAAGAGGAGCCTGTGGGATACATGTGACTGGTTGCTGCCCAAGACCCTCTCTGGTCTAATTGTGACTCCAGCTCTGTGGCATTGCAGTGGGCCCATGATGCTACCTTGCAGGTGGGAAAGGCACCTCACTTCTGGAAAATTGAAATAATACCATAAGTAAATAGTGAGTGGCATTACGACTAAAAAAAAAAATCCTGTTGGTGGTTCCCAAGTTTGGTAGGCCAGCCTGCAACTCCATCTTAAGCTAAAAAAGAGACAGGATATGAGCTGCTTTCTGGTGGCCACAGTGACTCTTTCTGGTCTGCAGAGGACAGTCAGTAACACAACTAGCCAGGCCAACACAGCTGTGACCACTAGGCAGAGCAGGCTGGGGCTATGCAAGGTGAAATGAAAAAAAAAAATAACACCCAAGAATATTAGAGAAAGGTGAAGGGTGTTCCAAGAGAAAGTGTCTTTGTAAAGAGCAAGTGAGCAAACAAATGTTGTGTAAGTTGTGTTATTAACAGCCCAATAAGCATGGCTGTCTTGCCTGCCCTCAGCCCATTAGAGACAGGCAATTGCGTACAGAGGCAATGACAAAGTTTTTTTGCTTTGCTGATGGTCAAAGAGCCTCCATAAGCTAAATGAGACTGCAGGGTTTTTGACCCTTAGGGAGTTATCTCCATGACAGTGACCTTGTTCTAGCTAGCAGATGTTCAGGTATTATTTACTATTATTAATATTTAAAGATTATGTAAATGTTTGTTTTGCTGCCTTCCTTAAACACCCGTTTTAAGCATTTCATTTATGACATCTCGTATTTTACAGGGAGCCTGTGAATAAGCAGCTTTAGTTGATACTTAAAATAGCTGTATCTTCTTTATTGAGGACCAGCCTAATGCTTTACTTTTATTATATTTGCTCATAGCTGAGTAGCCTAACGTCAGCTGGTCCTTGCTGCCCTTTCTGGGCAGTGCTTTTGCCAGGATGGATGAACAGTGGGGTGAATAAAGCATGAATAGTTCACTGAGTGCTAGTGACAAGGGCTGGAATAGAATTTGCTTCTCTGCTGATGAGCAGCCGTCCGTAAGCTGCAGAGGGACAAAGCCCTGCAGTTACGAGGCAGGTGATGAGCATGTCCTGGTGCTGGCTGCCTGGGAGCTGCCCACACCTAAGAGGTCCCAATCAGATATATATTCATTAAAAAGTAAATATATACACACACACACACAAATACACTGAAAGCTGTTTTGCATCTTGCAGACATGGGATCTCTCACAGATGGTTGCCATCTCTCTAGGTGTGCATGAGATACCTGTCAGTATAGAAATCTCAAACCTATTCCTTTCCAATGTACATATTTTTTTTCTCAGGGCCCTCATCTGCCTCCCTCCTTCAAAGATAAATGAGTGGATGCTATCTCAGAGAGAAACAATGAGCCTTTGAAAGCACTGCCAAAGAGAAAAATTAAGGAGATGTCACAAAGCTTTAGTCTCAGAGCTGAAGTGGAAACTGAGTCCAGGCATCTTCCTTGTAGCACGCTCTTGCCTATCTTCCAAAGCCTGCTCCAGTGTTCAGAAATAAAATCCGTGTTTGTGCCCAGTTCCAGCTGGGAACTGACTCACACTTTGAAGCTTTCATGCTGCTCACTGGTTGGTGTTTTTAGATGTGGAGACACACTGGGATGTAACAGGCTTTAATGTTAGGCTCCTTCTGAAGTCATTCCTGCACGGGACTTGTGGAAATCTCCTGGGTTCCCTGGTGAGGTTAGCCCAAGGCCAGACATCCCATTCAATCTGCGGCAGAGTTTGATGCTCAAACTGGAGATTTTGCAGCACGAAACAAGCCACAAAGTCTTCTTTGTGTCAGAATCAACCCAAAATTCCATGAATCTGACTGATACTTTTCAGAGACAGTAAAGTCTGATCTGAAAAACTGTGCTGGACTGCAGGCTTTGACCAAAGCAGCACTGCTCCCTTTTATCAGCCGTATCCCCAACTTTCACATGGATCCATTTAATTTCCTCTCCAGCAGTGAACATCCTAGAGAGGAGCCTGACCTTTGAGATCTCTCCAGTGTTAACATATTCAAGTCTTTTGTTGCTTATAATTGTCTAGGATGATCCTTCTATATTTCCTCTTTCTGAAAAAAGGTGGCTATCAATAAAATATTGTTTATGACAAAGAAAGACCGGTTGATGAGGGCTTTTTTTGCATGTAATCTAATGCTGTAATCAAAGTCAAATGTTTTACATACCAGTTCAGTTTGTCATATACCATCTGAACTGTTCTTGTTCCTTCACATTCACACCCTCGTCATACTCTGCTCCCTCTCAATACAGAAGGTTTTTTTCTTTTTGCTCATGCCTAGTGGCATTTGATGAAGAATTTGACAGAATGCCCTGAGCCTGTGTGGTCCAGCTGTTCAGTCTACAGAGGGAGAGGATTAAAAAGTTAGCAGTTCCTACTTGACTCCACGGGTTAGTGAGATCAAAGATCTCCTGACATTTCTCCCTGAGTGATCAACAGCCATTTAACTCAATGGTATGTGCTGTAGCCAACATGACCTTCAAGGAAACCCAGGGTTTGTTTCTGTGGTTTAAAAGAGGCCATTTCCAGACAGGGCTTCTGCTTTGCTCCAGAAGCTTCATGCACTTCAATGTTGCTTGCATCAATTACCTCTGCAAAGCTGCATCTTATTTGAAGATTTGTAGAGTGATGGACAGAGTGAGTGTGCAATTATCATTACCACTTATGCTTATTCCTGAGAGCAGGACTTGGTGATCATTTGATTCCTGTCACTACCTCACAGGCAGCAACATTTGCACTGTCCCCACTGGCCCTTCACTCACCTTTCCCTGCTCACTCCAGCTTCTTGTCTAAACCTCCTCCAAAGGGTCTTGGTGTTTCAGTGTATCCTCATTCTTATTTGTGTGCTCTCTCATTGCCTCAGCCCCAGGTGCTGAGTGAGGAGCTGGGAGAAGGAAAAAGCAGTGATACTCCTGCTAATTGTAGTAGGAGTTTGCCCAAAAAGGCAGAGTAAATATTTCTGCTGATAAATTGGTTTTACAGACTCATCTTTACATTTCTGTATTAAGCACTAAACATTTGAGTCCAGTGTTCAAATAATTTCTCCTCCTCTCTATTACAATCACTGTTTTATCATCCTCCAAATTTGTGATTAACTGGTGAAAAGACACCTAATCCAGCCTTGGACCTCTTCTCTCAAGGGCTTTCCAGACCATCCAGCTTAACATGGAACACCCTTTATTTTGGATTTAATAGAGCTTCGTGTCAGCTCTAGACTGAACCTTAGGCTTTGTCCTTGCAATGAGATAGCTGCTGGGTTTTCAGTGCTTGATGCAGGAACATGAGCAAAGAAAAGAACACAGTATTTTATCTTCAAGGGCAGATAGGGAAGGAATAGGAAAGAGGGACAGATACCAGCTTGGCAGTGTTCTTATGTTTATGGGATTGGTTCTTAGTTGTTTGTCGTTGGGGGTTTTTTTGGTTTTTTTAATCTGTGATTAGTTTTCAGAGAAGCGTAGAAATCACAGCAGTAAATACACTTTGCGCGGGTGTTGATTTCCTGAATCGAGGCTAAATTAAGGATTCGTACACAGAGAGTCCCTCTTGCAGTCTGGAAGTTGTGGGGGGATGGCCAGCATGTGTTGGGCACACAGCCCTAGGCTTGTGCTGTTTCTCTGTTGATTGTACTGCACATCAAAATGTCCCTTGTCACCATAGATACAGTGCTTTTTGCTACCTTTTTAAAAAAAGGTTTTAAAAACCCCTCAGACAAACCAAAGCATGTTTTACTGAGCTAGAGAAATGTCATAGAAAAATTCTTTCTCTTGATTGAAAATGATTGCTGGCAATTTTTTTTAAACTATGCAGCACACAGCTGTTTGCCTGAATGAGACATGTAGGTGTTTGTAAGCATCTGGGAGTCATCTCAAAGTGCTGGGTTGGCCCTGTTTGAGCTTCATTGCTGGGGGCAGCAGTCACTTAAACTGGAATTGGTGGTTCTGAGGAGCCTGGTCCTGCTCTACAGGGCTTGTTCAAGGTGCCTCTTCCTAGCACAGCTGCTGACAGACACCGTGGGCATAACAGGCTGGAGCTGTGCATGTGAGGAGGGGACAGTGTCACCATCAGTGTCCTCTGCTGTGATCAGGTGAGGCTGGCTTATCAAAGCTCTGGCAAACCTGCACTGGGGCCGGTCACAGCTTGTCTCATGGGCATGGGGATCAGCTTTTCCCTACTGAGGCTGACTTGGTGCTTTTCTCCTCCAGCAGAGGCAATCATAAGGCTGTGTTCAAAAGCCCTGAAGATGTGTGCAAGTCTGTATGTGCTGCTGCAGGTACAGGAGCAGGATGGATAGCAGCTTGCAGAAGTGTGCTTCTCTCTCAGCAGCATTTCTGCTCTCTGGTTAGACTTGTAGTGTATTCAGAGCTTCAATGTGGTCTCGAGGAAGGTGCTACTCTAACTAAATGTATGTATGCAGCAGGCCCTGCTGTTTGTGGTGCTGCAAATATGAGTCCACAAAGGGATTGTGGTGCATCTTACATCTTATCTGACTGCTAATCAGGTTCAAAATCTAGGAGCTAAAAGTCTTTGCAAATCTCCATGGAGGCCACTGTGGAAAATTAATTTCTGCTGGACAAGTCTCAGACATGTCTGCAGAGATTCTGCTTCCTTTGGCATGGTCTGTCTCACTGACATTGCCCAGGCTGGAGACGGTCTGGACGGAGTGGTTGGTGTGAGCCCTGTGAGACCCACTGCCCCACGTGGAGAGCACCAGGCAGCACTGAATACACCTGGACTGCTCCTCAGCAGTCCCTACTGAACTGCCCTGCTGGGCCGTGCTTGGTGTGCTTGTCTCAGTAGGCACTTATCACCAGAATTTGGGAAAAGCTGCATGGGGGCACACTGTGGGGATCTTGAGTCGCCTGAGCAGGTCCTGGTAATTAATGAGCAGCAGTCTGCAGTGAAGTTTTGTTACAGGGTTTCTAGTAATAGAGGAGTGTGCATTCATTATGGCATGTTTTCTGCTTATTTACTCTTTGTGAACTCTCTGGCTGCTAGTTTTAAAACTACTGTGGAAAACTAGCAATGTCATCAGTGAGTAATATGAATCAAGATAGTGATGAGCTCTTGAGAGATTAATGTGACTTGCCTTGTTGGTAAAAAATGAGAAACCTCCAAGGAAGAGCTCATTGCTTGGCATGTCTTCATCTCAGTCTCTGTCCTTGGGGCTAAATTTGTTCATAAAATTTAAGATGGGATGGCTCAAGTTTTAAAAACATAGGCAAATGTTTCATCCAAACTCTGGATTAACTGGCAAAGTGACAACATTGTAGCATATGCCCATGGGGAATATAATTCAATGTCTCAAAAGGGTCCTTACATGGTTATTCACTAACTCTTTCCCCATCCCCCTCCTGATGAACCATTGACAGAAATGTACAACATAAGCTCAGAAATGTTTGCATGTCACATTAGAAGTGCTAATTAAATGCAGATGATGTGAAAGAACATTTATGTACATATCTAAATCTCATTCTCTTTCAGGCCCTGCGATTCCTGTTGGGGTGGATGTGCAAGTTGAAAGCTTGGACAGTATTTCTGAGGTTGACATGGTACGTAATCCTCTTCTAAGCCTCAGTTACTTCTAGTCATAAAAAGACCTTCTGGCTTGAAACCTGTGGGCTTGTCATCATTGGTCAGATGAAAGTAATAGCAGCATCTCTGAAATTCAAAGAGGCTGATAATCAGAATGAAAGGCTTGATAAAACCAGATGATCAAAGTCTTACCTCTCTACCTCCTGATAAAGATTAAAGGCGTGAACAGAAAAGGGACCTTGAATGGGGGAATAATCAGTGCTGTGAAAGATCTATCACAACTAAAAACAAGCATAAGCAGCTGCATATGGAGGTTTGAAGCTATATGGTAAAATTCACATAAGCTGTGCTTGCTGCAGGGGTTTTCTTCCTTAGGGAACCATTCAATTCACATGAGTGCTCACACATGCTTTACTGTTTGGTTTTGGGTTGTTTCACAGTGATTTCTTTTTAAAATTGTAGTTAATGGAATAAAAACTCTTGAAAGAGAAGTGGAAAGGGAAAAATAGAAGAAAAGAAGAAGCTTCTGGGCTCCTTCCTCTTTCTGCCATTTCCTCCCTGTCCTTGTGCACCTTTTGTGGTCTAGACAAAACATAAAGACGAAGGAAGAGCTTTAGGTTTAGTGTTTTTTGATATGGTGCAATTATGTCTGCATGCCATTTTGGAGAGGTTGGTTTAGATGACCTTTGAAGGTGCTTTCCAACCCAAACTATTCTATGTTCTGTGATTAAAAGCAGGCAGCTTGCCTGCCTGGATATTGAAAGAGAGGATATGGGGGTACACATGCAGTGAGGTGTATGGGAGGGAGCTGTCCGCACAGGAAATGGCTACCAGGAGGAGAACTGGGGTTCTAATAGATCAAGATGATATCAGAGCAGCAAAAAGGACTAATTAGTGCAAGTAAATAACTCACAATGCTTTCTGTCAGGATTCAACAAAAATCTTGCCTGTCAGAAGTCTTTGAGGTCTGTTCTCTCCTTTGGCTGTTGGTAGTTCCTGTTTTCCCAGCTCATGACAAGTACTTTCTACAGCAGTTGCTGACATATATTTGGGGGAGAGGAATGTTCTCCCAGGTCAGTCTGAGTTGTGTTGGTGTGTTTTTCCAACAGACTGTCCCAGCATGGGTGTTTGCAGGGAGGAGAGTGGGCAGTCAGCTCTCTGCATGGCCAGGGGACCAGTGCTGGCTGTGCCTGCAGCAGGGTGTCCTCCTTGTCTCCCTGCTGCAGGCAGGGCAGAGCTGCAGGCAGGGCTTGTTTCAAACTGCTCTGAAGTGGCCCTGAAATTCAGGTACCCTGGGCTGGCCAGTCCTTGCCTATCACTGCTTGAGCAGGTACCTGGTGCCCCAAAGAAGGACCAGACTGAAGCACTACCAGCTGCAACCCACTGTGTCTGCAAGACTGTGCATGACACTGAGAGTAGCCAGGGGCTGTTTAATGTGTGTGAGTTTAAAACCAGTGCCTGTCTGGTTGATGTGGATGGGCTGCTTTTGTGTGCAGTGGGAGGACACACTCTTGAGCTGCCTGGAGCAGGGAACAAATATGAAATATGCTTCCAAAATTGAGGTACTTTTGTAGACTCATTGGCTATGCCTCTGGCAGGTACTATCATTCTCCCAATTTGCTGTAAAACCTTGTTTTCCAAGGGGCTTTCCTATTCATGGGTGCAGAAATAAACCCCTTTTCTTGCTTGTAGTGTGTGTGCTGGTCAGAAAGGAGCACGCAGTCAGTAGACTGCCTCTTCTGAATCATGCCATGAAAAAACCTCCTTAACTTGGATTTTATACTTAGAAGCTGTTGTCGGCTGCCACTTTGTCTGTGTGTTTGCAGAATTTGGTGCACCATGTTGGCCATTGGAGAGAGAGGAATGTTGGCCATTGCAGAGGCCACTGTGTTGGCTGTTTGGAGAGAGAAAGGGGCTGAAGATGAAAGATGAGAAGCTCCTGTCTGGTAGGACAGGGAAAGGGGTGGCCTGGAAAGCAGTGAATTTCTTCCTGTGCTGTGCCTTCAGACAGTCTCTTCCCCCCCTGTACAGTGGCTGTAAGCAATGCTGAAGGTGCCTGGCTGATGGTTCCTGCTCCCCTGTGCTCTGATGATGGAGCTGCCCAAAGGCATTTTGCAGCCACAGCCTCAGGCTGCCTGGTTGTCCTGGTTTTGGCTAGGACAGAGCTAATTTTGTTACTAGTAGCTGGTACAGTGCTGATTTTGAATTAACATGAGAATGACACTGATAACACAGTGTTTTGGTTGTGGCTCAGCAGTGCTTACCTTGAGTCAAGGGCTTTTCAGTGCCTCCTGCTTTGCCAGTGAGGAGGGGCACAAGAAGCCAGGAGGGAGCATGTCCAGGACAGCTGACCTGAACTGGCCAAAGAGATATTCCACCCTACAGAACATCCTGCCCAGTGTATAAACTAGGGGGAGTTGGCTGGGAGGGACCGATCACTGCTGGAGGACAGGCTGGGCATCTGTCAGCAACCCTATTGTGCATCACTTGTTTTTCTGGAGTTTTGCCCCCCTCTCTCTTTTCATCTTCCTTTTCATTAGTCTTCTTATTTCTATTTATTTCATTTATTAAACTGTTTTTATCTCAACCCAACTCCTTCTGAGTCTACTCCCCATCCCATTGGCTAGAGTTGGTGGGAGAGAGGAGTGAGCAAGTGTCTGTGTTGTACTGAACTGCTGGCTGGAGTTAAACCATGAGAATGGTTCTCCTTTCCTGGAGCACCATGTCCCTCTATCTCATGCCATGGCCAGGCAACTGGTAATCCTGAATAGCCAGGCACTTCTTTACTCCTTTTTTGAGTTCTACCATAACTTGCACTGACTCCTAAGATGGCAGAAATTGTGCCTTTTCCTTGGTTTCCTTTTTCCCACCTCTAGTCAAACTCATGAGCTTGATGTCTGGGCCCTGAAGCTGACTCTTCTAGCTGGGTTACAGCCTAAGCTCTGCCAGTGGCTGTAGTTGCTGGAAGTGTTTCTTTGAGACTATAGATGTAAGGGGAAGGTGGTCAGTGTCTAGCAGGGAACAGGAGCTGGCAGCATCCCTGGGATGAGCAGTGAAGGAGCCTGGGACCAGTTTTATAAGGTGGGGACCTGCAGGTGGGTGAGCAGAAGTGTCCCCCTGGCCAGTTTCTGCCATGGTCAGAGAGGAAGCTGTCTGTGCCAGGCAGCAAGGTGAGGACTGGCACTAGAGCCTTCTTTCACAAATTAATGAGAAACCTACTGGCAATGCAAGACAGTTGCAAGACAGCTCTTTGAAGCAGAGTCAGGGTGACTGTCACTGTCACTGTCACCAAACTGGTTGGTTGTGGCAAATTTAAGGAAGTGGTTGCCACATGGTTAGGGAGCGACCCTGGCCTGTGTTGCTGCCTGCTCAGGCTTGGCAGCTGCAGCCCCCATAATCACTTGATTAATTTGGAATATAAAGAAAATAAGTGTATTTGATCTGTCGGTGTGAGAGTAGATTCAGCTCTAAAGGCAGAAGCTGCTATCTTGATGTTGGGCTCAACAAAGAGAGGTTTCCCTTTATGTGACTGAAGCTCCTGCCCCATCAACAAGCCCAAAAGGGAACTTTATTTACACACTTAAATGGTGGGAAGCACAGTTCCCTCACTTGGTTGCTGTTTACAACAATTTAGTCCTTTTGGGGGTGAATTGCTTAGTGTTTAGCCTGACCATTCAGCCTAGACTGAAAGCTAACTTTCAGTTTTTCCTCTTGATCATCCTATTGCCACCATAGTCCTGTAAGATAATTTTGCCAGAATTGAAGGATCATTTCTGCAGGGCATTGCTTCTCATGGGACATATTTACAACCCATTTGCGACTGAACATTACTGGGCACTGTATTAAATTCATTAGTTGGCTATGCTTTGTTATGGCTGAAATGATTTTGTCAGGAAATTCTACTGACAGAGAGCACTGACCTAGGAAAGAATCAGGATTTGAGAGTGGAGAGATCTTGTCTTTCTGGTGCGTGAGCTTTCTTTCTGTTGTGTCCTAGTTGTAGAGTGCAGCACTGACAGACCTTTCTTCATTTTTTTTCGTCCTTTTCCCTTTTGTGAAGGATTTCACTATGACCTTGTACTTAAGGCACTACTGGAAGGACGAGCGCCTCTCATTTCCCAGCACCAACAACAAGAGCATGACCTTTGATGGCAGGCTGGTGAAGAAGATCTGGGTCCCTGATGTCTTCTTTGTGCATTCCAAGAGGTCCTTCATCCATGATACTACCACAGACAACATCATGCTGCGAGTGTTCCCTGATGGGCATGTCCTCTACAGCATGAGGTAGGGAGCAGCCCTGCTTCCCCTGAGCATCCCCTGGGGCTTTGCTGCCAGTTTTGCTCTAGGTTTGACTAGGTGATCACCAGGATTGCTACTGCCAAATCTGCTACTCCTGCTGCTGATGCAGAGCCCTGTTTCCAGAATGTCCAGTACAAAATGCTTTGCAGGGAACTCTGAAAAACCATGCTGTGGGCAATAACAGGATAATCTCCTCCTGGGGGAAGCATGCCCCCAACTCTTTGCAGTCAGTGGAAGGCTTAGTCAAACAGGAATGTTCATCCCAGGGTCAGTGTGTGATTAAACTGGAAGCTGCTGATATACCAGATGGTGACCTCTATAATTATCCTATTTTCCTTCTTGTTTGTCTAGAATTTTTTTTTTTTTTGGTGCTTTCTGGTTGATGTAAATGTTTAAGTTTATTGAAGCCGAAATGGCAGTATTAAAGACCTCCTGGTTTTCTTGTAGATTTGTTGGCTGGAAAAATCCTGAGAGATGCCTGTCATGACCTGGAGGGTTATCCATCCTGCAGGTGTACACAGATTGTGTCTGTGGGTTTGCAGGATTCTGTAATACACAAGGACATGGAGGCTTAATCCTCTAAACTTCTCTACCTTATTACAGATTATCAAAAATACCACAAAAAATCACCACTAGCAAGTAAACTACTTGCTAACATCACCACTGGCAACTATACCCATGATTAATAGAGTGATTATATATCCATATTACCCTATTACAAATTACTATCAGCAATCCATACTTGAGCATCCATCAATCATGTGGCAACAGCCAATAACTATCCAGGGTATTAACTGTTATAGGTTCCTTTATATTGGTGGAGCAACTCGTCCACAACATACCCTCAGGTACACTTAGGACAGGTTGTTTGTGTGGGTGCACAGTACTGGTATCAAGAGGTATCACCCTCAAGCAATCCAAGTCATCCAACACATGGAAGGACAACATGAAACAGCCTATAAAGTGGGCTCAGAGGAGACCAGTGAGACAGCAGAGTCTCATTTCAGAGATGCTCTGAGTCGTAGGGTGTGGAGTCAGCCAGGTGTCCTTGGTGGGTGTCCAAGAGCTGGTAGAAAGTTCATGCACTGAATTCAACTTTCTGAGGAACAGAAAAGTATGTGCAGCATGGAAAGGTCTCAGAAGAAGGCTTCATTTTGGATAAAAATTATGGCCTCCTTATATCCAGAGAGATAAGAAGGTGTAGGTTGCCACCACTTTGAACAGGCAATAGATGCTGGTAATTTTTCTTTTTCACCTGTGACAGCCAATAGATATTGATGTTTTATGTTCTCTCAGACCTTTTTTTATTTTCAGGAACATTTCCTGTCTTTGCTGATAATAAAATGCCACTTAAATAACTTTTTTTTTTTTTTTGGCAGTTATTGATGGTATTTCAGGATGTCTCCAGTTTCTAGGTACCTTATGTGCATGTCAAAGAGGTCAGCTGTGCTTCTCAAGGATTTGTCTTTTTCCCAGGCTGGGAAGCCGTTCTCTGCCCATATTTTTCATCAGGCAGGTCTTTTGTTCAGTAGTCTCCCCTTCTAACCAGGCCACCATTATGGCTGCTCATATTAGCATCCCAGCAGATTTAATTTCATACAGAAGAATGAAAAAAGAGAAACACAGAAAAATACACTGCCAGAGGAGAAAAGCTCAAGAGCCCAAAAAATGGGTAATTCCTCCTGTCAGTTTATGGTGACCTTTGAATATTTAATAGCCAAGGATTTCTGTTCTAGGATCTTTCTGGAACTTATTCGCTTCAGCTATGGTAAAATGTTTTTCAAAAACTTGGGAAGATTTTCTACTAAGTTTATTTCTGTAATCTGTCAAGGAGGTGATGTGACTTTTTAACATTATCCACATGAGAGAAGTCTGTTGGTTAACTACAGCTGATTGCTCAAGAGTTAAATTGATAAATTGATACATAAAATCAAAGGGAGAAAGAAAATCTCCATGGCATTTGGGCCTGGTGGTGTTTAGAACACTGAGAACAATATCCAGCTGAAAAAGCAGAGGTGTCCAGTGGTGTTGGGAATGTCCGCAGATATCTTGGGATGTCTGCATGGGATTGGCACTGGACTGGGAACAATTCATTCCTGTTTTGGGCCTTGGGCCCTCAAAGCCACCACTGCACAGTATGATATTGAGGAATATCATATTGATGAGCCAAGTTTCTGTTCTGCCCCTGACTAACAAATTGTTATTGACCACAGGTTGTGCCACAGTTCAGGTGATGCCAAGGAAAGAAAATAACACATTTCAATGAGACTGAGTTATACAATGCTTAAATGCTGCACTCAGTTAGGGGAGGTCATTGCTACAGGTACCTTCTGGAACACATCCCCAAAACCATTCTTTTAATTTTGCTCAAATGGCAAAATTTTGCTCTAGTTTATAATCAAAATGAACAGCGTGTGCCTTTCAGGGATGATGACTGCATAGGTCAGAGTAGGATTTGGATCACAATCCCTGGAACAGAGGAAAAGTTGTTTATCAACATCTGCAATGAATCTAGAAAATGGTCACAGCCAACGTAAGTTGGACTCTGAAACGATGAGTCACAGCTGATTTGCCCCCCCTAAATCAGGAGTTCCACTGCAAATCCATCTCCAAGAGAAAGTTCACTGACCCACTGAAAAATTTCTTATGTAACTTTGTGCACAACTGGACTAGTTTAAAAACTGGAGCTGTGATTGCTGCAGCTTTTTACCTAAAACAAAAACTTAACAGAAGCAAGTCTCGCTTGCTGAAAACCAGCTGCACCTGTTTTACAACCCCTGCCCCAGAAATACACCCCTCAGATTAAAAGGGTTATTGAGAGCTGTAAGAAACTGCTTTTGCCATAATAAAAATGTAATGAAGGAATTCTGTGGCTTGCAATAAGGATGATCATATTCCTCAGGCTCGGGTCATTCTGGGGGTGACTATGGGGAGAACTGAGCAATGGGGAAAATGTGGAAACCTTAATTAAACTGCACATAAGGGAATATTCAAATATAAATGGTGAAGTTACTTTACATTGTAGTCTTGTAGGCAAATAATGGGGTATAAAGCACAGTGGAAATATCTGTACTGACATTAGTATAACAGTAACATCCAAGTTAGTGCTTTAGTTCCTTGATAGATATTGAAATTACATTTTTCTTTGGAGTTTCTGTGTATAACTTCTAGCTTGAACATGGAGATTCGGTGGGCATTTTCCTGTGGATTTTTTGCTAACATCATGGAATATTTTTGGCTTAGAATATGCAGAATAATTATCTGCGATAACATTCTTTCTTGATTGCTCCTCACAGAAACCAGCTTTTCTCATTTTTGATTTCTAGGGTCACAGTGACAGCAATGTGCAACATGGACTTCAGCCACTTCCCCCTGGACTCTCAGACATGTTCTCTGGAGCTGGAAAGCTGTATGTTGTATCCATGTTTCTAGCTACATGTGCTCTATGGCTGGCTGCACAAACACGTCAGAGGACACATTTCAGAATACTGTCTGTTTTAGAGCCTGAAAAAATAGTTCATCAGAGTTAACAGGAGTCCTATTGACTCAGCAGAATTGTGTATCTAGTCCTGTGCTACAAGACCAGAATTTGCAAGGCAAATAGCCTATGACATAATCCTGATTCTGCAGACACTGATCTGGGCTCAGCTTCTTTGGTGGAGAATGTAATGTGGACAGTAAGATGTTTTGTAGACTTTCTCCAGTGTATGGCAAGACTAACACCTGGTTGTTTTGAGGTCCTCCCAGCTATTAACTGAATGCTCCTCTGCAAAAAAAAACAGAATCAGAATCAGAGGGTAATTTTCATTGACCTTGAGGTCAGCTGCTCCAATACTCTGCTGAGAGCAGGGAGTTCTTCATAATGGGTTGCTTGGGGCTTGAGCAAGATAATTCAGGCTCCACAACTTTCCTTTGTACATGCTCAAATATTTGAAAGCCCTGATCCTGAAATTGTTTCCTTTTACCTTCTTTGGAACAGTCCTCTGCTGAGACCCACATCCCTTGCCTCTTGTCCTTTCATTCTCCATTTTGTCAAAATGTCTGGGAAAAGGCTGCTGCCAACTTCTCCATGAGGATCAGCAGGGCAGCAGCTGGATCCAACCACAGACTCCTCCCAGCTGAACAAGCCCTGGTCCCCCAGCCTCTTGTCCCTAAACCTTGTGCTCTTGTCCCTGATGATCTTGATAACCCTCTCATTCCCCGTTCCTGTTACTTAGTGCACAAATCCTGTACATTTTTAATTTACACTTTTAACGTTTTTCTGGGCCTTTGCTTCGCACCTGTCCCTTTTGCTTTTATCATTCTAAGATAGTTTGACGTGTCCATGCTTCCTTCTTCCTCTAAATTAAGGTATTTTACCTGTGATTATTTCCTGAGCTATTATCTATTTTTAGTCTGGGATGTTCAGAAGAGTGCCATTCTAATTGTCGTTTCAATGTGAAGTAAAAAGAGGATTTGTTTTCTTGAATCTTGAATCTGGATTTTTGTTGTTGTCACAGTATATTATATGACAAGATCTTTTGAACTCCCTTGCTGTCGGATGTAATAACTTTTGTTGAACCTCTAAGCTAAAGTCACATCACATTTTATTTCTTCTTTCCCTAAGATGCTTACACTGATGAAGATCTGATGCTGTATTGGAAAAATGGGAATGAATCTCTGAAAACTGATGAAAAAATTTCTTTGTCTCAGTTTTTGATACAAAAATTCCACACCACATCAAGACTGGCTTTCTACAGTAGCACAGGTACTGACCTTTTCTGATGTCACACTACTGCTAAACCTAATACTGTATTAACTGCTTTTGAGCAGCTCTTGGTATTATGTCACTGAAGTGTAGTCTCCACAGTCTGCTTGAAAGCTCATTTTCTTGTTTTACTAGTCTTAGAAATAAAAGAACCAAAGAAAGATCTTGTCTCTCTGAACCCACTGTCCAGGCTGTTCTCACTGATTCTGTCTTTCCTCCTCTCTCAAAGGTTGGTACAATCGTCTCTATATAAACTTCACTTTACGCCGACACATCTTCTTCTTCCTGCTCCAAACCTACTTCCCTGCCACTCTCATGGTCATGTTGTCCTGGGTGTCCTTCTGGATCGACCGACGAGCAGTTCCTGCCAGAGTCTCTTTGGGTGAGAACTGCAACAAGGCATGGCTGTGTGAAAAGCTTTGAATGTAAAGGTTTTGGCAGGAAAGGGAACTGTTCCTTTTAATGGTTAAAGATACTGTGCATGCAAATGGTGGTTTTATCTGATAATTAATATAATGTATAACTTGCACTCTGTCTTAAGTCCTTCATTATTTAGCAGTCTTCCTCACTTATATGTAGCTCAGGACAGAAAGCACTGTGGTCTTTAAAATGAAGCTGTAATAGAGAATGGTACAGCCAGGAAACAGGAGTCCTTGTCACCACTTAGGGTTAGGTGTGTAAAAATATGTTTTAGCAGTACTGTGTTTAAACCATGGAGTTTAAGGAGGAAGTTAAGTGCTGTTTGTTAAATGCAAAATGTTGACTGCTCCATTGGTTCTCAAAACTCAACCCATCATGAGCACAGAAATGTAGGCAGGGGAACAATTCTGCATTACCAGAAGAGATACTTTACACACATTTATTTCATACTTAACATCTTTTAGAGCATCATGTAGACCATAACTTCTGTTTTTCTAGAGACAGAAAACCTTATGGACTGCATCAGTCAATAACATTTCTTTCTCTTGGCTCTTTCCAGGGATAACCACCGTGCTGACCATGTCCACAATCATCACTGGGGTGAATGCCTCCATGCCTCGTGTTTCCTACATCAAAGCAGTGGACATTTACCTGTGGGTCAGTTTTGTGTTTGTCTTCCTCTCGGTGTTGGAATATGCAGCTGTGAATTACCTGACAACAGTGCAAGAGCGGAAGGAGAGGAAACTGCGGGACAAGGTGAGAAACACTTTTGTCATCCACTTATTCCTTTTTTGCCCTTACAGCCAACCTGGTCTTTATATTGACTGTCAGTTAATGGGAAAACATTGACAACCATGTATGTAGTTGGGTCTGCTTAGAACGTTCCACCTCAGGCTGAATTGCTAACACAGAAAAATAGGATTTGATCTTATGGATCTTCATAGAAACATCAGGGAAGAGAGTGTGATCTGAACTGGGAAAGAGTGCAACCTGGAAATGTGAGGGAATGGCAAGAGGAAAATGTATAAAATCTGATGGTTAGCCATGATTCTCGTTTAGTAAACTAAAGGTGTTATTTGGTGCAAATTAGTCTCCTGTCTCTGTAGGCAACTTTACTCTGGAAGCTGGATTTAATGGATGTTATAGTGGAGGTGCTCCCCATCACCAAGCACAAACAACAGTCAGCCAAGTTTATGTTTGTACTTCTTAATGTGCTATGACAGGTCTTATCCTGCATCCCTGGAGTGTTTCAAGACCTGATACATTATGAGCATCTTGGCCCTGCTATGAACAGGGCATAGGGCTAGAGATGCCCTGATGTCCTTTCCAGCCTGAGGTATCTTAGAGACTTGTAGGCCCTTCTTTGTGATTAAACAAAGCACCATTGCCTTTTGAACACTAAAGCTTGGGATCAAAATTTTTTCAGTCCCCATACACCCAGGGCATCACCATGATTTACAGTTTCTGTCTTTCCAGTAGGAACTGACTGTGTTTGTCTACTGGTAATACTGGTAACATACTGTCTTTGACTCCTGGAGAAATTTGTATAAGTTTGTTGGAAATGCCAATGCAGACATCATCTTTCGTACAATATAAGCATGTTATTTCCCTCTATGAACTATTATTTTTGTTTTGCATTCCTTCTCTTGCCCTTCCTTTTCTCCCTGTGAATGCCTTGAAGAGCAGCAAAGCCCCATAAAAGCCCAGCACCTTTCTCAGTTGGCATACCATAAAAAAATGTAATTAGGTATATTTTAAAAAGTAATTGGATAAATTCACCAGACTTGTGTGATGAAATTTTACCTCTCTTCAAGGCCTTCTCAATACCATTATGATTCTGGAAAGCTGCTTGAACAGGTTCTTAATTTATCTATGCCACTCCCAGTCCCCACCTGGGGCCCAGCAGTTCTCTGCAACACAAGGGAAAGATGCTCTGTGCAAGCACAGAGACTCCAGTGTGTCTGATGGATGCATGTGATGCATGATGCATGTCAGCTTGCTGCATGTGAGCAGTGGACTTGAGCATGCTATGTCCAAAGAATATGGCATCTTGGCAAGTCATGGGAAATAACAAGAAACATCCTTGCTAACTTTGACTTGCCTAGAACAAATCTGTATCTTTTTTTTTTAAGATGAAAACTCATCTCCTTTATTTTTAACTGTACTGGGGAGATGAAATGAACTTAGGAGGATTTGTTAATTTTCTGCTAAGTTTTATGGAATGTTTTGCCACCTCCAGTGATGGTGTAGCTTGTTATTTATATCATAAATCTGCCCTTTATTGAGTTTTGTACATTGAATTCTATATTCAGTAAATGCCTTTTTACTACCCAAGGGAAAACACCCAGTCTTCAATGTGTGACAGTATTATTCTTTAGAAGGGGAAATGGGAACAGAGATAATAAATAGCATTATTTGAGGAAGAAGCTCTTGAAGAAGCAGAAGAGGCATTTCTCACAGTAAATGTAGATCTTGTCAGCCAGTGCTGCTTCCCTAAGAAAGACTCCAGAAGTTCTGGTATGAACATGTAAGACTGCCCAGAAGAGAGCTCTACGTTATGTCTGCATTAAGAGATTAAATGTGCGAGGGACAAAGACATGCAGTATCTAAAACTAAACCTTCTCTTCCTTAAGATTACAGGAGCTGCTGTGAAATGCCTTTGGCAAAAGGTCTGTGGCCACATGCTTATTCCCAGCCCTGGGAACTTTTCAGTGGTTGCTGAGCTGAGGGAGGCCAGAGAGCTTTCTGACACTTTAATAGTGCTGTCAGCTGCATTCCCATGTCCAAGGAGACTCTTTGGCAGTCTTTGAATTGTTATTGTAGACATAGAGTCAAAGTCCTGCAGGGTGACATTAAGTAGTGCACCTCTGCACGTACGTGCCTGGGTGAGGATGAGTGTAATTTTAGGTTCTGTGGAGCTGGGTTTCTAGCACGTCAGGCTCTCTTGTCCACTGAGGTGTCTGTCATCATACGTGCGTGAAGCCATGGGAACTGTAGTCTGACCTGGGGGCTGACAGTAAATCTGCAGAACTGCTTTCTCTTCTGAGTCCTGCAGCAATTAGCTTGTTATTGAAACTGCTGTCCCTCACACCCAGCCACCATCCCCTGTCAGCTCATGATGGAGAACCTGATGTGTAATTCTCCCCCGTGGCTTTTTTTAAAATTGTTTGGTATTATTCTGGTTTGATCTGGCATAGAGATAGTTTATTTTAAGTGGCTGTGTTTTGAATTCAGCATGAGAATAATGTTGTAACACACTGATGTTGCTGCTAAATTGTGTTTATCCTGCATCAAGGATGTTTTTGTGTCTCATGCTCTGCCAGAGAGGAGGTAAACAAAAAAAAGTAGGGAGGGAACATGACCAGGACATGTGACCCAAATGAGCCAAAGGGATATGCCACACCATAGAACACATTTCAATTATTAAACCAGTCTTATCTCAATCTACAAGTTTTACATTTTATTCTTTTCCACGACACTCCAGAGTTGAGGGGGGAAGGTGTGTTGAGTGAGTGACTGCACGATGCTTATTTGTCAGCTGGGGTTAAGTCCCTTTTGGGGAGCTGGACTCTGGTTTTGTTCTGTTTTGTTTTGGCTTTGTTAGTTTTGGGGTGTGGGTTTTTCAAAGTGTGCTTGTTTAGAATAAAATACATCTTAAAATGCAATTGATGTTCAGTTGTCCTCATAGAGTACTCAAAAAAAGTAAAGTAAGCAGTCTACTAACTTGTCATGTGTTTCTGAACATAACCTGCTGATACCAAATCTTTTGGTTCTACCAAGAACACAGAAAACAATCCTTAAGTTGATTTTAAGGTTTTCAGTGAGCAATGTGATCTGTTTAAATAATTTGAAGGAAAACCTTGACTGCAGGGTTTTCCAATAGCGTCCTGAATATTACACAATGATGTTATATACATTTTTACATATATGTATTCAGATATATACATTTGTTTTAGCTGAACATATCCTTGAAAACACGTTATTGGAAAACCCACACATCAAATACCCCACATTGATAGAGTATGATTGGGTAAGGAAATTGATCTGTGGGAAATCTGAGACAGGAACTCCCAGCAGAAACATTTTGAAGTCCATTTTCATTGCATGCAAACACATAATCCATATTGCTGGGACAGGAAAACTGAAGGTTTTGAATGGTCGAAGACTGCATATCCTATTCAAAATTCTGTCTGTATGCACTGGATTTTTTTAGCCTTGTGGGATGCATGAAGGTGCTGTTGAAGTCAATACAAGTTTTGCTATTAGCTCCAACAGAGCTGGGATTTTACATTATGCTTTTAGCTGGTCCTCTGCTTGGTTTAAAATCAGATTTATGAAGAAAACGTGCATCTGTAAAACCAGAACTTGGCCCTTTTCTTCCCATGACATCTACTGGATAAGCCATTTCCACAGATTAAACTGCATCTTGTCCATGAATATTTATAAACACAAAGAATGAATAATAAGGAATCTCAAGACGGTAAGGCTGAACAACAGATAGCTAAGAAAACCTTTTGCTTAGACTATATGTTTGCTAAAGCATTTTTTTAATCTTTTCTCCCAAGCAGTGGAGATAAACCTTGTTTCTTCCTTTTTTAAAACAAACAAACAAACAAAAAAAGAGACCTTTTTGTTCAAAGAAAAACTTAAAATTTCTCAATCAAAATTTTGGATTCAGCTGTTTGCAAGCTGTCTGTTAATAAAAAGGCATAATTTCCATTGCTCTCATGTTTTTCCAATACTCAGCTATATTTCTTTTTTATGTCCCTAGTTTCCGTGTTCATGTGGAATACCTCACTCAAAAACTATGATGCTGGATGGAAACTACAGTGAATCTGATGCCAACAGCCTGGCAGGGTATACAAGAAACCAGATGGTACCAGAAGAAGAAAAACCAGAAAAGATGATTGTACATTTAGCTGTGAGCAATGAATCTAATTCATCAAGGAAGAGAGGCCTGAAGGGCCATGTGGGCTTGCGCATCATCCAGAACACTCATGCAATTGATAAATATTCAAGATTGATATTCCCAGGCACCTATATATTTTTTAATTTGATATATTGGTCAGTCTTTAGCTAAGCATGCTGGCACAACAGTGACTGAATCGGAAGACATCTACAAAATGCTCTTTTGTTGGTACTTTGTTTTGTCTAATCTGGACACAGAGCTAGAAACCTGATTATTTTATTGCTTTTTTGAAGGAAAAATGGGAGGACACATTCACCAGGAGACAATTCCATGTGCAGGCCTCATGGAGGATCCTGCTGTGCTGGTTGGGTTCTAGCCCACCCCCTTGCTTCCATGTGCTTTATGACATGCCATTTCTCATACTTGAAAATATGTGTCCACCACACACCCAAAGGGTGCTGGATGCTAATTTGGGGCTGGCTACGCTGATGGTGCCTGCTGTGCAATGGACAACCAAAGACAGTGCTCATGGGAGCTGTGAGGAATTAAATAAATGCAGCTGGTGTGGGGAGGTATGGACAGTGCTTCTCCTGTTGAGAAAATTCTTTAGTTTTTTCTTTGGCATATAAACATAACTTTTTTCCCATTGTTTTGTGAAGAACTCCTCCTTTAAGGGTAGAGATTCTGCTTTCTGTCTGGATAGGACCTTCACCAGTACCATTAGGACATCTGGCTGGCCAGGATCAGCTGGGCTGGTTACAGAGCACAGGTGGTATGTTTGAGTCAGAGGGGGTTTTTTCTAAACTACAAAGTGCAGCCCACAGACAAACTGTACATCCCAGTGTGCCTCTCCCAGTCAACACAACGCCCTTCTGTTCATGCATTTGGGATCAAAAAGGATACATGTCTGCCAGAACCTCTCTGCAGAAACAGAGGCATGTCAGAGATTAAGTGGCCAAGAATAATACTGTGGGTCTAAGGTCCATGTAAGTCCTTTGAAGCTGCTGCACAGCATTGTAACAAGCTTATGTGCTTGGCAGTTCTTTTCCTATCCCGTGCTATCTCCCTTTCCTTTGCTAACAACACTGACAGCAAAACCCAAATGTAGAAACATGATAGCAACAAGACGGCGATGCTCAGGTTTCTGTGCTCCTTATTTTAAGAGAACACCATGACTTTTTGGCTGTCATGGAGATTATGTACATCAAAACACTTGTTTACCAAGCTGAAGCTGAGCAGTGGGGGCAGAGCTTGAAGTGTGAAGAGCCAGGACTGAGGTTAGAATAAAGAAAAAGCAAACAAAACTACTGGTGTAACCATAATTATTTGTCAGCACGTTGAATTTTCTGCTTACCATAGCAGGAATTCTTACATCCTAAATCACAGGGGATGTAGAAAGTAGCAGAGAAATGTCAACTCTTGGCTGTCAAACAATACCCAGGTTTTCCCTTGTTCCTCGAATATTACTGCCTAAGTCAAGCTGATGATGGCACTGATTTAGTGGAAACAAAATTGATGAGAGAAGTTAAAATTAACAACTATGTTCCCCTTTAATCAGCCATGTTAATAACTAACATGAATGGAGTTCCATCTGGTCATAAAAGTAAGGAACCACAGCCCTGAAATTGCTGTCAAGAAGAGGAAAGACAGTGTCTGAGGGGCAGGATTGCCCAGCCTGCCACTTGTCTCCTGAGCCACCAGGTCAGTGCATTTACCTTTCATTCTCATGGAGCTGAAACCTAGATACTTCTCACATTGACAGGTGGAGATCACAACAAGAAGGACACAAAAATTATTAAAGAAATAGACCACTGATCTTTTGAGAGGTTAAAGCCTGGGCACAACAGCATTCTTCAGTATTAGCATTTTGAGTGTAAAACAGGAGTCAGTGTCCCAGCTGGCAGCAGGACAGTTGCAGCAAAGGGACCTTTGCTGGGGAAAAGCAGCAGAACTGCACCATGAAGCAACCAGAGAGTTCAGGGAGAGAGAAACTTGGTTCCTGTGCACCCCTGTTTTGCCAGTCTTTCAGCATTACCCGCTGCACGTGCCATTTATCCTCACAGTGCCTCAGTTCCTCCATTTGGAAAGTGAGGAGCACTAGGATTTGCCTACCTCATAAGGTGCCAAGGGGCTCAACAGGCTTAGATAGCACGTGTGTGGGGCATGCCTGTGATTTCTGAGCAGATCACCTAGTGGGAATCCAATTCTGTATTAGTTATCAGTGAGTTCTTTAAATGCATCCTCTGAACCAGTCCAGCTGGAAGCAAGCAGGTATTTCTCCTGCCTTATGATGCTATTACAACTCCCCTGCATTACAATGACATTCAGCCAGGGATAAATGCAGACAAACAGCCTAAAGGTGAGTGCTGTCAATCAGTAATGCCTCCTGGCATACAAAACCCAGGACGTGCTAGTGCTTTACTTTGACATTTCTTTTTATTACGCCTCTTGTTCCGTTAGAAGTTATGTGTTGGAAAAGATGTCCTTTAAGTCCTATCATCTTTGTACTAGCATTCCCAGTAGTCTTAATGTCTGATAGGCATCTTTTGGAGAGGACACCTTACTGCTATTTTATTTGCATGTGTACATAACTTATACAAATTGATGCCTGCTTTTGTCAGCCTATAAAACCATCAAGAACATTTTTTTCCACTAAAGCAAAAAAACCTGTCCTCTATCTTAGATATTACTTAAGCTCATTATTAATTGTAACAGTAAATTAAAAGTATAGATGCAAATAAAGCCAAGACCTCTCCTTCAGTCAGGATTATGAATTGTATTTTTCTCTTTATTCAGAGGAGACTGGCTAGGCATGAAGCTAAAACAAATATTTGAAGTGTGATATCGACAATGTATTTCCCCTGGATTACAAGAGACTCCATGAGCATTGCGTAACTTCCAGTTGCCAGATGCCAAAAGCAGTGTTTTGAGAGCTGAGCTGTGAATGCTGTTTGTTGGATACAACCCAATTCTGTGAAGCACTGAGCAGAGGGACAATGAACCTACTGAAGGAGAGGGTTTTCAGAAGAGCGTAGGAGATTTGGGCAAATTGAGGTCACTGATGAAAATGCCTTCTCTGGACAACCTGGTCCAATTGTGGAGAGAGAAAGTGGCAGCTCTGCTCATTCTAGGTCTGGGTCCATTGTAATTTTACTTCTAACCAAATCATGTATTTGAAAAAAGATAACTATATAGATATGTGCACATATGTATAATGTGTATGCAAACATAATGTATAACCAAGGAAGACACTGGGATGTGTACCTATGTTAAATAGTGTCCATATGTGAAATTGTAATATATTATATGTAAATTACCATCTATTATGCCCAGAAAACTTACTATGTCAAATGGAAAAAAGGCTCTTATTGTCAGTCAAGGGCCAAGAAAATAGGTATTAGCAAAAATATGGGTTCTCTTACTTTTTTTTTTTCTGAAAAAGGAGGTGTTGAGAAGGGTACAAGCAATGCTGATGCTAAACTTGTGCAGTGGGTACAATCCACTGTGCTGATTGCTGTAATCAAATCTGGTAATAAAATAACAGATGGAAAGGGTGGGAAAGAGTCAATTTCATGGTGTGAACTTTAAAATGTGATTTCAGTTGTGTTTGGAATCTGTTACCTATAAGCTGATACCCAGGGGCTTGGGATTTGAATAAATACCTCATTTGTAATTGATTTCAAGTAAAAAAAAAAAATCAAAAGGTGGAAGAAATGTAGTGGGAACATGTGGGTACTTTGAAGTATGCAAAGCTCTTTGGGCAAAGGGAGCTGTTAATTACAGTTATAAGCTAAGGAGACCTTTTGTGAAAACTGCAACCCACAACTGAAGAAAGTTTAATAATTGCTTTACAGTTAATGGCACATTTTCAAAAGATCTAGTGGCAGGTATGTATCTCAATCTCAGTCTAACTACAAATAAGAACTTGTCATTTAATTCCTGTTTTGTGCCTTTGAAAACATTGTCTCCACACTTCCCAATGGAAGATAAAACTGCTCCAAGTTCCCAGCTGCCAGATTTCAGGCATTATCCCTGATGCAGACTTATGGAACTAAAATGAATGTGCATGGGTGAGGCTGATGCCTGAACTACTGAATAATGGTTATTGTCTGTCAAATTTCCACGGTGGTGAGATTACAGCAAGGTACAGCCTAACTAAGTGAGATACTGTCCTGCTGAAATGTAAGGAGTAGGAAAATGTATTCTAAAAACAGTGAGAATTTAGCACTATTAAAATTAAAATGTAATCCAGTCTCACATTAAGCTGATTAATTACTTTGCACAAATGACATTTGAAATAATGTATCAGGGTCATTACTTTCCTGGTCAGAGGAATTATCATTTCAGATGAAGAGAAAAGTGAATCTGTGCACAAGCACAGAAAATGTGCCACTCTTGGCATCCAGCTCTTGTGGAAGGACAGGAGGGACCACCAGGCTAAGCAGGGTCTGCTGTGGAGGCAAGGGGTGAGGTACTTGGTGCCTGGGAATCACACATCACCACTCAATGGTGGCACTCCTTGATTTGGGCATGAAAAGGTTATCCTCTGCCAGAAGGGGTGGGATCCCCACCAGCCATAGGGTAGTCATGAGAGGTGGTATGGTGCAAGTGGTGTAGCCATTTTGGCCAGAGGTTTGGGCTCAGTTCTGGCCATGTGTGTCATTAGCTGGTCCTTGGTCAGGGTTTCACACAGGAGCCATGGGCAGCGTTCCCTCCATACCAGCACAGAGACATGCACAGCTCCCAGGTGTGCTCCCACCTCTCGGCTCATCCTGCAGCACTGAAGAGATGGGGACTCTGCCGTGGGCACGGCATTGAATGTGAGCCTCAGCCATCCCCTTGCAAGGCAGCCAAGGATCAGGACAGTCCTGCTTTGCCCACACCCCAGAGCAAGAAGCAAAGCCCTTAGCAGACAATTTGACGCCTGATTTTTAATATATCCTCCCTTTGAGAAAATGCTGAAGACTCCTTTTGGCCGGTTGTCCACATTGGACTTCTTCCACAAGTGTTTTAAGGGTCTCTGAGTATGTATAGGTGCACTTGCAACCATAGAAATTAGCTTAGGAGAAGTGCCTGGCAACTCAACCCATGCAAAATGCATATAAATGATGCGGAAAAAAAGAAGGAAAGATTTTACTGCTCTACTTGTCATGCAGATTTACAGAAGAAAATTGTGTGTTTAGCTTAGAGGGAATTCAGAGCGGGAAATGAAAGGACAAGTTAATTATAATGACAGTTTGAATTACTTGAACAAATATATTTTGGGAAACAGGACAGAACATTAGAGCTGTAAAACTCTCTGGCCTTCTGGCTCTTTCTGTTTTATCTGGATTTTTATTAGGGTCCAAATTAATTTCAACCATCAAATTTTAGACCTTTCTTATTAGGGTGCATAATGATCACATTTTTATTGGTACAGATGGGAGGAGACCTTCAGTGGTCTGCACAGATTGTAATTGCAGCAGCCTCCAAGTAAAAATACTGCTCATTCTACATCTAGAGTTTCAGGAGAACTGCCATTCCACAAAACAGGAAATAGAGCAGATTTATTCACCTGTTGGGCAGGGACACGAGATGCTATCCCAGGAGCTGCACAGGAGAAAGATCTTATCATTTGCACTGGATAGAGGCCTTGACATCTAAAAAATATTGCTGGGTGCTCAGGTGTGGTGCTGGGGGGTGACTTTGTAAGACTCTGTGAAAAGGAAAGGAAAGGAAAGGAAAGGAAAGGAAAGGAAAGGAAAGGAAAGGAAAGGAAAGGAAAGGAAAGGAAAGGAAAGGAAAGGAAAGGAAAGGAAAGGAAAGGAAAGGAAAGGAAAGGAAAGGAAAGGAAAGGAAAGGAAAGGAAAGGAAAGGAAAGGAAAGGAAAGGAAAGGAAAGGAAAGGAAAGGAAAGGAAAGGAAAGGAAAGGAAAGGAAAGGAAAGGAAAGGAAAGGAAAGGAAAGGAAAGGAAAGGAAAGGAAAGGAAAGGAAAGGAAAGGAAAGGAAAGGAAAGGAAAGGAAAGGAAAGGAAAGGAAAGGAAAGGAAAGGAAAGGAAAAGGAAAAGGAAAGGAAAGGAAAAGGAAAGGAAAGGAAAGGAAAGGAAAGGAAAGGAAAGGAAAGGAAAGGAAAGGAAAAGGAAAGGAAAGGAAAGGAAAGGAAAGGAAAAGGAAAGGAAAGGAAAGGAAAAGGAAAGGAAAGGAAAGGAAAGGAAAGGAAAGGAAAAGGAAAGGAAAGGAAAAAAGGAAAGGAAAGGAAAGGAAAGGAAAGGAAAGGAAAGGAAAGGAAAGGAAAACTCCTGCTTGGCCAGACCTGGAGACACTAACCACCTAGGTGGTCATCACCCTAACCACAGCCCCCATCCATGATGGCACCATGGATGCAAACTGCCACCCTGGAGAAGGTGACAGAGGATGTTTCCTCAGGGCTTGGTCCATGTTCTGTGCCTCTGTGAGATACTTTCTTTATGTGGTCAGTGTCCCTTTGCCCCAGAGGTCTCTGGGTGCTCCCAGGGTGGCACACTGAATGAAGTGTTTCTCTTATTCTGAGGCAGAGGTGGGGGCTCTCCCTCTGTATTCCATCCATGGGGCAGGTTGGTGATCAGTCTGAAAAGGTGGTGTCTGTTTGCAGTCAGATTCCTGCTGCATCAGACCTTCCTTTCATGCCAGTGGTGACCTAGGAGGGGAAGAGGACAAGGAGCTCTTGCTTCCAAGGGTTCCTTTTTTGGGGAATGGCTGGTATATGACACAGAAAGCAGATTAAATGATTGAAATGGGAGGCCCTGCTGATTATGTGGGGTCAAATGATCTGTCCCAGGCTCTTGGGCACCCTGTGCCTTAAAGGACAGAGGAGATACAATTCAATTCTGAACTGAGCTGCTAAATGGAAATGGCACTTGCTGAGCTGCCATAAGCCTTCACTGCCACTCACAAAGAGTAAGGCTGGGGCAGGAGCTCTGTGTGTGTGGTTCTGAACCCCATTAACCTGTACAGGAATTCCTGGATCTGTCTGGTGGTGATGGTACCTAGCAGTGATGCTGCCCATGAACAATGCTGCCCTTCAGCTTCCCCTTCCCCATGCTCAGCCTCCCAAGGAAGGGCTCTCCCCATCTATTTCCCACACTCCTGCAGATGCAGCTGTGCAGTGCTTAGCAGGACATGGCTTCCTTTAAAAAGAGGAAAAAGTAGGGAAAGAGGCAAGAAGAGGAAAAAAGTCCTTCCTACCAAATGAAAGTATTTTTGTGACTGTGCCAAAGGCAGTATTTTGCCAAGCCATTAGCTGCTCTGTGGTCCTCCAGCTTTTCTTTAATCACAGCTGTAATGTTTGTGCTTTCTCCTCCTCAGTTCCCTGGCAGCTGACGTTAATATTACAGAATGTCAGTATTCTTCCCACATCTCAGCTGGTGACAAAAGCCAGGAAAATACGTGACTAACAGCTCCAGTGCAAAACCTTTGTGCTGGTGCTCTGTCAAGGGAAGGGACCATTGAGGCTGCTTCACAAATACAAACTCTGTAAGGTTTCCTTACTATGTGAATCCAATTAGTTAAAGTGATTTCATCGAGAAGAGGCAAAACAGCCTTGCAAAACTAATATTTTTTTTTTATTTCACAGAGGAGGAAGCAGCCTCAGAAAGAAGTCCTAGGCTTACCCTCACTTCAGGTCTTAATCAAGGCTGTGTGGATGCACAACACAAAGTGGTGAGAGGAGTCATGGCCTGGCTGGATGGTGGGTGCAGCCCACAGGAGGATCACCAGTGCAACCAGGACTAGAGAAGCCGCCCAGGAGGAACCTTAGACAGTTTCATTCCTCAATCACTCTATCCCACGCAGCTAAGGTGCTACCTAAACTGCTTGTTTATAAACATATAAAATGCCCACAGGTACATCCATTTCCAGTACAGAGGCTACCCCAAAGCTTCATGGTCATTCCAAGGCATGTCTCTGGGCCCTGTCTCAGCCTGTATGGAGCAGGATGCCTCAACATTAATTTCTCACAAGCCTCCGTGATCAGCTGCCTGTCCAGGCTCAGCACTGTGGTATTAAACTGCCCCTGCTGTCACTTCCCAGCTGCCTTCCTCAGCCTGGAGATTCCTCAACACCTCAAGCACCTCACCCATCTCCAATCCCAGCCTCCTCATCTTCTGCTGTCAGTAGAGCAGCTTATGGAGTCAAAGGCTTCACATGCACTTGCTGCCAAACACACACCCCTCCAGCTGGCTCCTGGTGTCTACTCTCATCCTTGTTTCTGCTCCCCATAAGGCTGTGACAGGAGATCAGGAGTCACCCAGAGACAAGACGAAGAGAGAAAGAGGCTGAAAAATGTTTGTCAGTGATGAGGAAGAATAAGGAGGGTGAAGCTGCTGAGCTGGGTTCCCTGAGTGCTTGGGTGGAACACGCACTCTTGGCACTAGGGCTTGGTGTGTGCCAGGTCTCAGGCACGGCACAGCGCAGAACAGCTCAACGCAGCTCCAGCACCCACACCTTTTTGGCCAAGGAATGATAGTGGTGGGTATGTCCCCACCAGCAGGACAAGGCTGCCATGCCAAGTGCTACCACAAGAGTCAGGCCAAACAGGGCTGGGGGGAATCAGGCAGCCGAGGCTCCTGTACCTGAAGGCATCACTGGCCACATTCTAAACCGTTTCTGGCAGGTGCTTGTGCAGATTGCTCTTAAAAACCTGCAATGCCACAGCCTCCCCAGGGAGCTTCTACCAGTGATTAACCAGCCTTAAAATTAGGAAGTGTTCACCAGTAGCCCAGCTGAATCTCTCTTGCTGGGTCTGTTAGGCCCTGTGGGTATGAAGTAAAGTTTATGTACAGTTTATGTACGTAAATTTGTGCAGATATAGTTTGTGTTTCTTCTGCTCTTCACTTCCCTGGACTTTCTTCTGCTCTTCACTTCCCTGGACTAGGTGACCTCTTCTTTGTCTGAGATCCTCCTCAGAGTGCCCCAGTTTGTTTACAGAAAAATCTCACAGCAGCCTTACTTCAGTCACGGAATAGTTTGGGTTGGAAGGCGCATTAAAATCCATCCAGTTCCAACACCCTGCCATGGGCAGGGACACCTTCCACTAGACCAGGTCGCTCAAAACCCCATCCAACCTGGCCTTGAATATCTACAGGCTTGGGGTATCTGCAGCTTTTCTGGGCAACCTGCTCCAGAGCCTCACCACCCTCACAGTAAAGAATTTCTTCCTAATGTCTAACCTAAACCTACCATCTCTCTGTTTAAAACTGTTTCCCCTTGTCCTATTGCTATCAAACTTTACAGCCCTGATTGCATCCACCATTTCCTTCTGCAGAAGAAGTCCCATGATTTGAGATTGGAATTTGATTTTCCTCTTGGTTGTTTTTTGTTTTTTGTTTGTTTTTTTTTTTGGTGGGGGGCGTGGTTTGTGCATATGTTTTTCACTTACTTCATTAAATGTTTCATTATACTGCAGAGAGGTGGTAACTCTTTCATGAACAACAGCCCTGGCCTTTCCATAACACCTGTTAAGATTACATGGCAACCCAGAAGTGACTCATTTTGCATATCTTAAAATCTCCCGTTAGGCAGAGTAAACCAATGACTTAACCATCAATGAACTCATGCATTCCATAAATGCATAGAAGGGCTCTTCCATGCCTACAGCATTGCTGCAAACTTCGGTTCCTGCCATGGAGGCAAATAATGCCCCCCAGTATAATCCAAAGCAGGAATTTTTACAGACAGGTCTCTTTCATCAGCTTGGCTGCTGAGGTTCTACCCTGCAGTGGGGAGGCAGGAGGATGGCTGAGGTCCTGCCCTGCCCTGCCCAGCTGCCCTCGCTCCCCTGCACCAGCACACACATGGGCAGACGGGCGGAATGCTGGGCCACGTGAATGCCTGGGATATGGATAAGTGCATTTTCATATTACATCTAATGTAATAAGTCAGTTAAATGCCCGTAGTCCGGGGAGGGCAGCATGTTAATAAAGGGTTGCTACCAGCAGCTGACAGTTGGTTAGCACAGATTAATTCCTAATGAAGAAAAAAACTCTTTATGTAATGTAATGCTTCTGGCTGGGGATCAAGGGTTGCAATCATCCACCCACAGCAGACCTTTAAATCCGGCTTTGTTCCTCTGTGGGAAAAACAGACATAAACCCCCAAACTCTGCTATTTTTTAAAGGTTATGATTCAGACAGCGTCACTCAGATTCTAATTCCAGGAGCGCTGAGCTTGTTTCCTAAAGAGTACAATATGTTACACCGTGGCCTGGTGATGCAGATGTGGCAGAGGAGGTGGTGTGAGGCAGGAGAAGGCACCCCTGTGCCCCAGGGATGTAGAAGATGGCCTTGTGGGGGCACACCACGGCTCTCACAGCTGGAGGGTTGGTGCCACTTGACCATGGGAGTTTGGGGCTGTCAGATGGGTGTTTGTGCCAAAGGAGTTGCCCTGGGAAGGTGCAAGGAGCAGGGATACAGCTGTACTGGGCTCTGAGATGGGCTGCGAAAAGCAGGAGGTCAAAGGCAGCTTAAGCAGCAGGGATTTTGGCAGGGGACTGTGCAGCTGCCCAGATCCAGGCAGCCGATGATGTGGTGGATGCACACACAGAGACTTTCACCCTCGCAGCCATGAGGAGGCTCCCAGGACCTTTATTTCTACTCATAAGGAAGCAAGGCATTTCACTGACTCACTGATTTTCCTCTCCTTCACTTAAGGCATTCCCTGAGATGAGGCCTTAGATGCTGGCTCCTCGGCTACTCCGCAGGTGTCACCTTCTCTCCAGGCTGTGCCAGTGTCAGCCTTGCAGAGGGAACTTGCAGAGTTGCTTGCACCCGCCCCAGCAGAGGGTCTGAGACATTCTGCCAAAATTATGGGACCAAAAGCTAAACTCACTGAAAAGCTAAATCCCCTGGAATACCAATAAACAGTCAATAATTACCAGTTGAAAAGCAAAATCACTATCATTTACCCTGTGACCTAAGGATATGGATACCATAAAACTGTTTCACATGCAGGAAGGTAATTTGTACTTCTGAGGTCTGGTTTTGTGCTACATCTAGTTTTATTCATTATCTGATAAGAATCTTCCTATCATCTTCCTGATGATTTTAGGAATTTTACAATAATTTCTTAAAGCAAGAATGATTCCATTTTACTTGAGCATCTTATCTTTTACAGAACACTGACTTACACAAAATAAATATACATAAAGCAGGAGAAGCTCCACAACTTGTGACATTTGGACAGGAGAAGGCAAAGGTGACCTGTATCTCCTGAGCAGCACGGATGCTCAGCAGGTAAAATGGGATCTCTCAGATCCTGGGGTTTTCTTTCATGTCTTTTCCGTTTCCCCTTGCGTTTCTGTAGAGATGCCAAGCTGCAGAAAGCAGATTAAATCTGTAAGAACTGTGAGAACAAAGTAAATTCTGTGCAGGCAAAGGACTTCAAACAGGGAGAAAGGCTGGTGGCAGAGATACTGTCAGAGGCACGGACTTCAAAAGGGGCACAGCAGGGGATTGAATTTGCAGCTGATCAGCATGGCCAGGGTGAGGTGTGAGTGATCGAGGCTGTACTCTGCGGATTGCTATTTAAACTGCTCCTTAGAGTTTTTGCCATTTATATACACTGGTGTTAAGGGGACCTGGAAGAGCCCTGTTCTCTTGTCTGGGAGCATGATGTTGCCCCTGAGGCCATCTCCCCAGCTCCTGAAGACGGGAGGACAGGAGCACCACCACTTCCAAGGTAACAGCCCAGCCAGCAGCACCCCCAAACTGCTCTGCATCTTAAACTACACACAGATGGCAGATGAGAGGGGTGGGAAGAAACACCCTGGGGCTGCTGCCCAGGGAATACATGTCCAGCAGTCCCTAACAGCCAAAGGTCTGTCAACTGATAGTACCTGGATGTGCAAAGAAGACTTCCCAGCAGGCTGCCATGAGAGCAATGTGGGTTGGCTACTAATGTGACCAGAGAAAATGGCCAACAGCCCCTCTCAGAGCCTTTTTCAAACACTGTTTTTTACCAGTAAAGTACCTGAGCAGCTTTATTCTTCTCAGCACAAAGCAAAATCCAACTAGGTTTTACTCATGGACAACTCTGTGCATGCTGTATTGGAAATCACAGGCCACATTTACAGCCAAGAGAAAATTTGTGACACCAATACAAAGTGAGCAATGAGATGAAAACATCCAGTTATTGACATCAGAGATGAAACAGCCCCATTAGATCATCTTAATAATCTCTCAAAAATGCTGAATGTTTTCTAATACTTCGTCTGGGCTACGAAAGAAGTTACTGTTAAAGGGATGCCAGTCTGAAGATTAATGGCTTTTTTGGCTCCAGCACACTGCACAATATCTTTAATGTCAAATGGAGAGATAAGCTCTCATAAGGAGCAACAGAAACCACGTGCAAAAAGCATGTACAGATTAATAACAACTTCCAGCACTAGAAAAAAACAAAAGAAACAGACAACTTTTTTTTATAAATCTCAATATAATCTTGAGTTTTGCAATTTTAAAAGAAAGAAATCTTAAAAATAAGTTCACCAACATTTTCAAAACATGCCATTTTAGATATGTCTGCTCTGTATTTTGGGGGTTTATTTATTTTCTTTGTTCTGCCTTTGCTCAGAAGCTGGGGAAATGAAGAAAGCCAATAGAAGGAAAAAGTTTAAAAAGCTTTCAAGGAAAAAGCTTTCAAGGAAAAAGCTTGAAAATAAATATCTTATTGTAGAGGGGAAGATTACTTCTTTCTCTTTTTATTTTTTTTTTAATGTTGGAGAAGCAGCATTTTCAGAGCTCAGCTCTGGGTGGTAGCATAGGACACCGTGCACTGTCAGCAGTCATGGAAAGGACAGGATGTGTTCCCATACATGTCATGCTTCTTATGTTCAGCACAAACCTCATCCATTGTGTTCCTACATACCACAGACTGAACTTCTGGAGAACATTTCTGATTTTCCTGGACTGTTTCTGGGCTGACAACAGCACGTTGTGCTGCAAAGTCATAAACTTGCTACTACACATGCTAATGGTCTGCTTTTTTGGGTCCTTGCCCAGAGCATCTCAAACCACTATCTCCCCTTCTATTAGCTCTGGATTTCTCTGTGCAATAATGACATTATTTTCCTTTAAACATAAACCATTCAAATACTATTAGTATCAAACCTCTGACAACAAATTCAGTGTTGCCAGAGAGGGAGTGGGAAGGATTTAGCCTAAGAAATCAGAGCCCATTTTCTGGTGCCTGAGAGTTCAACGTAGGAAACGAAAACTGTTATTCAAACCAAAGCCATAAATAAACCTACTAATTCCAAGCAGCTTTCCCCAGCTAGAGAGTGATGTCTTTTGAAGAAGAAGGAAGGAGGGAATAGATATAATTTTTTGGGGGGGGGTTTTTCATCTTTGGGTGAGTTTTACCACCCATGGGAACTGTTCAGCTGGCTTTCCTGAAGCTTCCAGTTACCCACACATTGGGGCGAGTGTGTACATGGAATCTGGATTTTTTTTTTCATGCTTCTCCCACTCTGGGCAGTGAGCATCCTTTCCAATCCTCTTCCTTCCCCAGAGGCTATCAGGAGTGTGTCATTTCCTTCCAGATACAAATAGACATCCTTTTATAGTCTCTTTTTTGCTGGGGTAAACTCCCTTGATACACCAAACTTCATAACAAAGAACCCCTCGCTGACCCAACCTGGTCCCCTGGGCTTCACAGCGTGATCATTCCTGCAAGGTCATTCCTCTGGGATGGCATCAGGCAGCTCGGAAAAGTAGCTGTGGAACTGCTTGTGGCCAGCAGGTGGAAGCCTGCCTGCACCGATGCTGCCTGGTTTTGCCCTGCTGCTGCTGCCTGGGTGGCTGCCTGCAGCACTCAGCACCGCAGCCTCACCATTGCCTGCCTGCCACCCTGTCCCCATTGCTTCCCATGTCCCTGCCAGTCCCACTGCCCATGTTAAGCTCCAAAAAGCAGAGACCCAGTCTTGGCCGGTGTCACTTCCTAACGCAGCTGACTATTGCAGTGTTTGAGACTCTGGCAGAGAAAAAATGCCAAGTTGGTATTCCATATGGAAAAATAGAGTGAATGGCAGCAAAATTTCCTCCTTTTTTTTCCCCCTTAACCTCCACGCCTCTGTACTCCCAATGGAAAGAAACATTGCAGGTGATTCTGTTCCCCTGATTGCCATTGCAGGACTTGGTCTGTCAGGGCAGTGCTGGATGTAAGGCACACCCCCATCCTGTCCCATCCCCGAGGTCAGTCCCCAGGTGGGAGACAAGCAAATGTCACTGGTGGCAGAACTGGGGCGGTCCTGATGTAGACACAAATCCTGGGGATTGTGCTGTGCTGTCCTGCTGCTGCTGCAGCTTGTTCACTTTCGTTACCCTGGCTTGGATGTGCCATGGAATGAGAGGAAGAGGTTCAACTAGAAAGGGAATGTGCTGGCTATGAGAGGCTAAAGAGGATAAATCTGTGGAAGAAGAAATATGTGCAGAAATCAATGATGTGAGAAACCAAAATGGTCATGCCAAAAACTGTATTAATTACGTTTGTGTTTTTGACAAGGCTTTCTTCTTCTATGGTCCATCTAATGCTTTTTTAAAGTCTGCCATCTGCTAGTGTGCTTGCAACAAAGTGTACAACCAGTTTTCTCTATTTTATCTGAAAATGAAACCATGTAAGGTAAAGACTGCCTCTTCCATCTATTCCACTTCAGTGAGCTGCTGAGACCTTTCTGATAGATCTTTTGTGCCTCAGTCCCCCTGGTGATGCACTTTGTGCCTGCTTATATACTTCAGTGGCTCTTCAATGGCCTCCACACGACGGCTTTAGAGGTACATGCATGGATTCATATAGTTGGAATTGACCTGATTTGGAAGGGGGAAAGAAGAAAGCATGATGAAATGACGTGGTAAAGCTTAACAAATAGAAGGGCTGGCTTTTTCTCTAACACAGCTCACCTAACATGTTACAAGCCCAACACTGCACATCTTCATTTTCAATGTCTGGCACTCTGTTTTGCCTATGCAACTTCTGCTTTACAGCAGGTCAAGGCATCTCTGACCCTGCTGAGTTAGCTTGTTCACCAACGATTTGGATGGAGGGGCAGAGGCCTCCTCAGCAAGTTCACTGATGACACAAAGCTGGAGGAGTGGCTGAAACTCCAAGGGGCTTTGCAGCCTTTCAGAAGGACCCTGGCAGTTTAGAGGGATGAGCAGAGAGAAACCTTCTGAAATTCATCAAAGATAAATGCAGGGTCCTGCACCAAGGGGAGGATAACCCTGAGCACAGGTACAGGCTGGGGGCTGATCTGGCCAATCTCCTTTCTGTGAGGTGTAGAACTGTTCTCAGCAGTGCTTGAGAGAAGGCTGTGACAAGCTGCAGCAAGATACAAGGAGAAAGCTGTTTAGGGAGGCTGTGGGAACTTCACCCTTGGAGGTATGAAAAATTAAACTGTACAAGGTCCTGAGAAGCCTGGACTAATTGGATCTCTCAGGTTGAAGACCAGAAAGTTCCACCAAAGTTTTTAGTACATTGTATAGGAAAATAGGCCAGTTCACTAGTGTATGGTTATCAGAAAAGAAACACTTACAGCAGGACTTCCTCTTAAGGCTCAGCTCATACTGAACAATAAATACTGAATTCAAATATTCTTGCAAACCAAAAGGAAAAATTAAACCCATGGCATGGGATAAATACAAAATCTCCAGACAGTGATGGTGTCAATGGTAAGTTAATAAAAAATTTCTTGCTATAGCAAGAAACAAGAAACCAAGGCTGATGGTTTCACATCCAATGAACCAAAATTGCTTTATGACTTTGATGTGAAAAGAACCTATCAAAACCTTCAATTGCATGTCAAGAGATCAATGATAATTTGTGCTGTGAAAAAGAACATCAAAATTATGCCAATAAAAGATTTTAAATTATATGAAGACCAAAATTAATAAACTATCTATTCCAAACACAAATCTATTATGCCACTAGGACTTGACAAATAATAGTTGTTACTGACCATGCAGTGTGAGAAATGACAGGATTAAAAGTCATGAACTCTCTCATTCTGCAGAGGGATAAGCAGGATGCTGTGACACTAAAGAATCTGTACATACTAATCTTGGTCTTTTGCTAATGGCAGTGCTTGCTATGCTACACAGTCATCTGTTGATTCCTGTACACTTGCAGTCAATGTCTGCAGAACAAGACCTCTTATTAGCATTTCATTTCAGTTAAATATTGCAATCAGACTAATGGTCTACTAATTAGAGTCTTGTCTCTTCCCATATTACACCACATGGTATCTGCAGACAACAAGCAGAAGCTAATCTGGTGGAGAAACACAAAGCATTTCACTGTATTCAGCCCACAATTTCTATAAAGACACTGACAACAGCAGTAAGACAAACCGAGCAAATCAATATTTTACTAAATTGAGATTCCTCCAAGAAGGAGCTAAAAGACAACCAATATGTGCCTCAGATTACATCTATCGAGGGAGAAGGTTTGACTTTTTTTGTCTTTATTTAAACAAATTGTTATGGCCTGTTATTTGTTTAGGAAACTCTTTTTGGCCAATGAGTTTGTTGGCAAAGGTTAACTGTTATAAAATCCTACCCTCTGAAATTAATTCACTGCCAAATTCAGCAAAGGTTGTCACATCCAAACAAATCTGAGTTTCAAAAGTACTGTTCAAATTTATCTCTTATCTGGTGTCAATAGTTCTTAGCCTGGTATTTGTTGTTCTCACTGAGTATTTGTTCATCTAATAATCTCTTTGTTATGACCCTAGTATTGAACTTCTCCAGATTCATCCCTGTCCAAGAACTAGTCCAAATCCTTCAGAAAATCATAATATCTTTAGTCAATAAATACATGCATAGTGAAACAAAATTCACTGCTACTGAAAAAAAAAAAAATTCTATTTCCAATTTGTGTTTCATGGTCTTCCAGGCACTGGATCTTGTAAGAAAATTAATAAAGTTATTTAAATAAATCTTTATCTTGATGGATAGAAGAGAACCCACTTTCAAGACTTGCCCAGTTTGCATCAAAACATAAAGTGGAAATACAACCTTCATGCTTCATACTCGTACAGAATTCCTTTTTTAAACACAAAAGCTAGCAAATTTTGTCCATGCACTATTTTTTTTTCGTTTAACTCTCCATTGGTGTCCAGATTTTCTCCCCCTTATCCTAAAATTATGAACCAAATTCTTGATTGTTAGGTACAGTCTAGTATCTACGAAGAGGAGAGTTTTGTAGTAAGCTGTGTAGTAAACTAGTAGTTTCTGGGCCTTCCCTATGATATTCCATTTACTTCTTATCAGTGATCCTTCAGTTTTTCTGGTCTGCTTCATGCCGTGTTTTATTCCTGCTTTTTGTCAAGAGCAGCACAGGATAAAGAACCAGACTCTTTGGGGACATAATTGCATTACCTGATGAAGATTTGCCATTTACAGTTATATCCAATATGGGGGAGTTTATCTGGTTTTAAAATATTTTAATATTTTCTTTTTTTTTTTTTTACCTTGGTACCCTATTGTAGCAGTTCCTTAATAAAAGTGCCATGTGGTGCAACACTAAACGCCTTACAGAAGCACATCACATAGCTACATTTCCTCTAGCAAACACATTCTAAATTCATCAAAAAAGGATTAACTTGGAAAGATCTATTTTTCTTTAAAGCCATGCTAATTGACATTAATCAAATTACTCACTAACTCTTCATTTATTGAGTGCCATATCAGCCTTTCCAATATTTTGCCAGGCTGAGGGCTGTAATTAGTCCAGTTTTTCCTTTAATCCCCTCTGAATACTGGCAGAACAACTCTCTTATTAAGCATTGCTGCCTTCACTGAATTGATATTGACAGTTCTGTAGATGTTACTCATACCTGTGTCAGCTTTTGCCTTAAGATGGCCCAGCTGAAATCTCAGTGTTTGCATGTAAGAATTTCAGACTCATCATCTTTCTTTTCCTTCTATTTTGTTGCTGTTTTTTGAAAAACATTTGGAACAATTTCTTGGTCAATAGGCAGAGGCCCTTAGCATATTGCTGATGAAATTCCCCATGGGGTGTTGCAGATGAACTGTGAGAATGGTAGTGGAAACTGGGAAACCCTTTTTAAGGTAGGGTTGTATTGTAAAAAATATACTTATTGCAAAAAAAATCAGAATGGCATGGGATGGATAGGGGGACTAAGGATCAGAATCTAGTAGCTGGAGTGACATTAGTTCCTGTCTACAATGTCCAGAGTACAGCTTGGATCCAGTCTGAATGCTTTCAAATCTTTCCACTGTGGATCTTCCAACATAACTCCCTTTCAGGGAGCAATCCCTCTTAGTAAATAAATGCTGTGCACTATGGGGATTAAGACATACTGGGAAGCATCTGTGGTATCCCCGACATCCACAGTATCCCAAGTCTGCCTCCCCTAGTATATCTACTTGTAGCAGACAAAAATCCTTTCCAGCAGGCTGCACTAGGCACTGGTATGTAGTTTCAATATTTTAATTCAATCCTGTTAAACTGCTGACAGCAAAGTATACTTCTAAAAGTGTCTTTTTATCTCTCATTTATCTTTTACTCTTTTTTTTTTTAAATCTTCAGTTTTAGTAGCAGAATATCCATGCAAAAGATCAGGTGCCCCTGTACAGCCAAGTACACACAAAGCCGCCTAATCCAGCTAAGGCAGCTCCAGGGAATTGCAGCAGGGGCTGGAACCAAAGGACCCAGCTCAGCACGCAAGGTGCATCATCTCTCAGACTAGATTGCAGAGCCACGGAGAGGAACTTGGCAAACTCAAATATGCCTCCACGGGCACACATCATATGGGCAGCAAAGACACATTTAGTGGGGAAAGAATCCCTGAGGGAAGATCTCTAATGAAAGGAGAGCAGTATTAAAGACAGCCTCGCTGGTGATGTGGCACTGTTATTCATTTGGCACTGAGAGCTGCATTAGTCCCAAGCAGTGCAATTCACTCAGGCACATTGTTTGCTGTAGCCATTCAGGTTTCTGCTCAGCACAGGCTTGGCCTATTTCCCTTTTCTTTCATGCAGTGCACAATCCCTTTAGGGATTTATAGCGGCTTAGAGGCCCATGTACACTGCCTTGTCTCTATCTGATTTTTATTCTGTGATAAGAAGGGTCACGGGATCATTGGCACTTGCTCCTCCTTGCCATTCAAGTTGCACAGAAATCTAACTGTACATTAGTGTTTATGATTTCTTGGGGTCCACCGATGTCCTCATCACTGCTTGGACAAGTTCCAGGGCTTGCCACAAAAAGCATGAGAATTTGCTCTGATGTGATGTTGTAAGCGAGGGGTGCAAGAGACACCAGAGATGGGCAGGGGCATGAAAACAAACGTGATAACAAAGTGCAAAGGCTGTTTGTGGTGAAAGCCTTGGCCAGTATAAAGTGATGACAGTACAAAGACATTCCCATCCTGGTGCACATTTATGCCAGGTCATAAAATAATCTTTAACACTGAAAACTAAAATCTTCCTGTCTGGACATTTTCTCTGCCCTACTCTGTCCAGAAGCTCCCGACCTCTGCTCTCCACAATCACAGCACATTGAGCTACAGCCTGGAAAAGGGTGTATTTGCCTCTTGTGCCTGCAGAGGAAATACTGTTTTCTTTCCCCTTCTGTGTGGACTTCTTTAGTTTTAAGCGTTCAAGTGTAAATGCATATCTTCACACATCTCTCATCCTCTCAATTTCCTGGGGAGTTTGATTTCCAGTCATGCAAAGAGCAGGGCTAGGAATGCTAGAAATACTAGGAGTAGCCACCAGCTCTGCTGACACCACCATAATGAAACTCAGTGGAAAAGCCACTTATCCCTAGGTTGGTCAGATTCTATTCCTCATCTGTACCAATATCCTCCTTGGATATGGTCCTGTAATCCAACAAACATGAGGGATCCTGCTGACGTATTTCACCTTACACAGAGTGAGCATAGGTCTCCTGTGAATGTCCCAAAGAATGGAAGTATTCTTCTTAAAAAGGACCCAAGCAATGCATGCAGATACCCACTAACTTCATATTAAGCCAGATTTTTAAAGTCTCTGACAACACCCATGATAGAAGACACTAAAGAAGTAAAAAACTATTTTCTGACCATTGAGTCCTGGAGCACAGGGTACCATTTCTGAAAGAAACAGAGCTGCAGAGGGGAAATAATTTTCCAGAAGTCAAGCAGCACCCAACCTGTTACACAGGAACTCTTGTGCTCCTCCAGCTCCCACAAACATAAATCACAACAGAGATAGAGTGACACAGCTGTCCATGCTCACATCAGCAGCTTTTAAAGGCAGACACCTGCTGGGAAGAGGTTAGAACATCAAAATGCTCTTTTTATGTGTGTCTGCTATAGCTTGATTATAGCTCCAAGAGTATTCACAAGGAGTATGCAGTGTATTGCTGCGCTTTTTGAAGCTTTGGGTAGCTAGTTAAACAAGAGAAGGCTGGGTCGTGATTTGACTGGAGTTATTGTTGTGTCAGACACTTTCACCACATTGTGCCTTGCCCTGAAGGCAGTGAAAGTATTCCTGGGCTCCTGTGGTGTCTGGTGGCTTGTGTGACTACTCTCCAGACTGGATTTCTGCTCCTGACATGTTCAGTACCTCAGTATATTGTTGGCTCAAGGGCAAAAAAATAAGTCTCAATTTGTTCTTCTATGTTCTCATTTTGGAGATGGATAGGTTATAAATAGAACTGGATAAATAGTTTACTCTTCTGGAATCAAATGGCAAAAGTGTATATTTAGCAAATTATAATAATTTGATTGTGCCAAACTGAATGAAAAGTTTCTTTTTGTGACATTTCTTATCATGCTTTGTTAATGAAAATCCAGGAAATCTAGGATTAAAGTCCTGAACAGTCTGGAAAACCTGCACTTCTATGCCTCAGTAATTAAGTAAAAGCCCAAGACCCTGCTGAACTCCTCTGAGGAACACAGTGATGAAAGTGATAAAATCCTCGAGCCAGGAAAGCATTACCAGCTGGCAGGAGCTGAGCAGGGGCTGGGGGTGACATTCCTGAGGGGAGATCAAGCTGCTGTAAGTGAGGGCAGCTGCTGGGGACTCCCCTCCGACACAACTTCAAACCTTATTCACTGCTGCTTACTCAAGAACTCTGATTTCTCCTACCGTTCCTGTTCAAGATCATTTGTTTCATCTGTCTGAGATGCTTTTATATTTTTCTCATGGATTATCAGTTGCATTCACTCCTGCTCTAAGCCAAATAAACCTGGTATCTGGCTTCAAGCACAAAAGCATTCCAGGAAAGATGGCTTCTGCTATAAAAAGGAAATAGCTGCCCTTTCCTGCTGCAAAACTCAACATTGCTCAGTTGACTTCATGGCTACAGTCCATCCCCACTTCTTGGCCCATTCCTGGATCAGCTACTGGCTGGCTTCGAGGGATTCAATGCAATAATTTCATATTTGAATGCTGTGTCCTATCCATAGAACCACTATTAAAGTTAGCAAAGTTAACAGTGTTGCAGCTTTTCCATTTTAAAATTTGCTCTGATATCTGGTGAGCATCAGATGCAGGTAGAAAGTCAGTTCTTATATTATCCTAGTTGGGTATCTGGGAAACAGAGTGTATGTTAAATTTTATATTTGCGAACACTCATTTGATGGGTCAACAAGGAAAAAAAAAAAGCCAAAGGATTACCAAATCAAATAAAAATAAATCAAAATGAAAATATTTTGACACGTATCTCCAGAATATTCCTGTAAAATCTAACAGCTAATAAAATAAATAGTAAAGTCATTTGAGGAGACTGCAGCCAGCTCAAAGCTAGCCTACAAAATTCAGAAATAGACGAACTTGTTAAAAATACTGTTCACTGCAAATTATTCATTCTTTTCAGATTTGGTATCCAGAGGGTTTTACCTACTGAATGAAAATAGTGCTATATCTTTAATCTCTAGACATTCTCATGGAGAAAGCAGGCAAAATTAATTGTCCATCTGCTCAAGTTCAATATTAAGCAAAACTGGAGGACAAACATTTTAGAAGTTGTTTTGTTCAATTTTTTCTGTTTTATTTTTCATATAAAAGGCACCTGGCCATCTCTCTTCTTGTTCCTGGATGTTTGAATTTTTGCATTTTTTTCTAATTCTGATATGTAAAGTTTCCATATTTTTTCCTCTGGGAAAACCAGAAAGAAATAGTGATGGAGGTGACCTTGGGAAGTAATGTAGTCTAACCTTTTGTCCTATGACAAGATCTGCTATACCTGTCTTAATTATTTCTAATGATGGCAATCGCAAACTCTCTCAGTGTAATCTGCTGAAATGCTTCCCTGTCCCTATTGTCAGAAAATATTCTTAGCATCTAATCTAGCACCTAACCTCATTTTTACCTCATTTTTCCCTTACTAATCTCTCAGTTGACTTTTTGTTCTGTATCTCATGGCCATTTGGAGCAGCGTATTTTTCTGCTTTAAGTAGCTTTACATACCTGGAGACACACAGTGTGCCATTCCTACCCTTTCCAGCCCTCCCTTTGGGTTACCACCCAGCTGGTTCTTTGCAGCTTCCTTGCAGGTCATTTGCACAAGGTGTTGCACCTTGCAGGCTGGGAGCCAGTCATGGGTGGCTGCTCTGGAATAGGTAGAGCAGGATAAACTGAACTAAAGATTGTAATGTTTTGCACCAGTCCTGCAGACATTTCGACAAGACCATGCTTCTCTGTCTTGCTTAGGAGAGTGCTGTGTGAGATGGTTTTGAAAGCTTATCGAAATCTGCTGCTTCTCCCCCAGCTCTGAAGCCTGTTGGACTGTCAGGGAAAGAAGCTTCTTCCACATGTTTATTCTTCAGGAGCCCACATCTATTCTTCATCTAGACATTTTATTTAGGGAATTTGGAAGTTGTCTGATGATTCGTTCCAGGATTTTTCTATGAATTGCTCCTATTTGGACTTTTCTATGAACAACAATCCAAAAAAAGGTAAATTGAACACATTTTTTTGCCTTCTTGACATATTCCTTTGGCAAATTCCCTCTGTTAGTGGGAGGATAATTGTTTCCCTCCTCTCCTGTGTACCAAAGCACCTCCAGCTGTTTTAGGGCAGCTAAATGTATTCATAGCTATCCACTGCTTGCTCCTCTGGTGCATAAAAAAGGGACTAGTATTTTAAAAATATGTAGAAAAAAAAATTTATTTACAAAGGTTATTGAGACTGAGAAGAGTATGTCTAATATCCCCAAGATGAAAGTAACAGTTATTAAGGTGCTTTTAATTCTCCATGAGAAGGATACATGCATCAGTGTAAATGGAATGCAGGTGATTTTCAAAGTTAAATGAGTACAACTTATTTAAACAGTAGCACTGATCAATCATCACAACAAACTGCTGGTGGCTGACTGCCCATCTCTTGAAGCCTGTGTGAGTTTGTGTAGGAAATGTTTTACCCCCACAAATAGTGAAGTTGAATCTTTGTTGATTGGATGAAATGTTAGTTCCTTTCAGTGTGTCATTCCCGTGGATCCCAAGGCAGTGTAGATGCTCACCAAAGTCGGTAAAGCCACAGCAGCTTAGGCCAGGTAAAGATCTGCTCCCCAGGGTTTGTAGAAGGAGATGGGTGACCTGATCAACAGCTCTGAAATAGAAATCCATGGGTAACATTCAGAGGAAGAAGAGTCTAGTCAGCAAAGGGGCAGCTGTGTCAGCAGGAACAAGCAAGGTCCCCACGAGAAGACACAAGCAGGAACCAGAGCTGTGAGGGCTTGGGGAGAGGCACAGAGGAGAAGGAGGGTAATCGTGGAGCTGTGGAGGCTGTGAGCTCCAAGCACATGGGCAGTGTGACTGGCTCAACCAGGCCTATTTCTGCCCACGCCGTTCTATTTTCTTCACCACAGATGAGGATCTCGCCAGCCATGTGAGACCTGACACACACGGCCCCCAAGCTCTCCTGCAGCTCTGGGGGGTGTTTGCTGCTCGATTTTGGCAGGATGTCTCCAAACATCCCTGTGCAGAGGGCAGAGCCATCTCCCCCATTCTGTCCTTCCCTGTTCCTCTGAGCACTGGATCTTATCCTGACACGGTGCTCAGCAGAGCACAAGTTGTGCAAGCACTGACCACCCTGGCCACAGCACCACTGGATACTAAAGTAATGTAGAAGAACATACAAGATCAAATTCTGCTTGTAGAGCTAAATAAATTTTGTTTCCTGCAAACAGATGTAGGTTTATTAATACTTTTCAATTTATTGCAATGCTTGTAACAAACATTACTGCTACACAGATAAGTTTGATGATTAAAGAGTTACCAATGACACCAACCCGACCAAATATGCTACTTCACTTAACAAGGCAGAAATACGGATAGCTGTGCCACAGGTATTTGAATAGGGTTCAATTTAAACCAATTAATAAAATAGCTTGTTTGTACTAAAAATAATTGTTTTCTGAGAATACATGAATTCAACACTGCTAGAAAATCCCTGGCATCTGACGTAGAAGGATTTATAGGTTTAGTGGAAATTGCTTTCCCCACTGTCCAGATTAAATACTGCAGGATGATTTTTTGTATGAGTAAACATCCTCCCAATAACGATCTGACCGATAATGTCTTAAAAAGAGAAACAGGATCTACATTTAGGTTTTCTTTTTCTTGTATGGACTATTTCTGGATACAGGACCTTAAGGTAACATGTTGACTGCCCATAAAATGCATTTTAGCATCTTCCTCCTGCTGTGGGGATGGATTTTATCCACTGAATGCAGAACCCACCGACAGGGAAAAGAAATACATGAGGTATACAAAAAAGGCAGGTGAGTCTAATTTTTTTACATTCAAGTAGCTACAGTTTGGATAAATGTAATGTTTTGGGTGATGATAAAATGAGCTTGCATTTTCAGACTGTGATCTCTCAGGGAAAAATATTTTCTGTTGTTTCTTTTGCCAATGAGTAAGTTTTAATGCATTTTCTACAGTGAAAAATCACTGCTTCTTTCAAAAAAAGAGGTTTCTGAAGTGTCTCAAAGTTTGAAAGGCTACCAAAAAAAAGAAGTATTTATATTTATGGTGGTTAAAATGTGATAGAATATTTACATAAAAGTGAAAATGAAATTTAGGTCTATGAGAATTGTTGCATTCACTGAAGATTAGACGGACTTGAGATCTCAGATGAAAACATTCAGAATTTGCTTTATTGTTCCCATGTAATTTGTTTTATAGATCTTTTAAAAGGAAAATATAAAGTATCTCAGCAAGTCAGTGGTCAGTCAGAAGAAACAGAAAGAGCATTCAGTGTATTGTATTAATATGCTAAAATTATTTTAAGTGTTGTCTACTTTTTGTCTCTCTTTCTCTCTCTAACAAAAAGACTGTGATATTTTGCTCTCACTATCTTGTAGACAGCCATTTTAGGAGGATTTGAGTAGAGGAAGGGTTTTTGCTACTACTGAGTTCTGATTATTTATATTGTATTCAGGAAATATTTGGAACTTTGTGTGGGGATTTTTATGCTCAGGCAAAAAACATGCTACACCTGCAGGAAAAACTTTTTATTTTTAATGTAAGAATATAGCTGATGCATTTAATTTTATTTAAATGCTGTGTACTTCTGCTTGTGACAGACTGAAGTTGTGTTATCTCTGCTTTACTATAGTGCCATTCTCTAAAGACTCAGTATCATCATCGGTACTCTAAAGTGTGTACGGATGGAAATACTGGAATGTCACAGACCTGAGGAATTCAAACCACTCCTGTTAGCCTTCAGAAAAAAAACAAACAAAACAAACAAACAAACAAACAAACAAAAACAATGAAAAGTTGGAAGGGATGGAAAGTGCTGTTCCTTTTTGTGCCTTTTCATTTTCCTACAGCCCCTTGTAGCAGGTGAAGGGCACCTTACAGTGACTGCAGTGTCCTGGTTGGTACTTGGGGATCCATGAACCATTTTATACCTAGGAAGTGGCTTTAGCAGTGACACCACCTCCATGGAGGTATAACTGGCAAAATGGATGCAGTGCTCTCTTCATGATAAACCCTCAGGGGAAGCATTAACAGAGGCAGCATGGGTGCAAAATCCCTTTTTTGTTGAGACTTCATAGCAGTGATAGCAGAGGTGATGTGTTGGCTGTAGCAAATTGAAGGGGTGAGAAGCAAGGTACCACTGTGTGAACTGGGAAGCACCTGGAAGAGAGGAATGTGCACACACAGCCATTTTCTTGTTTAACATTTTTAAGGAAACCTCTACACTGCACTAAATGCAGTGCAATGAAGTGACAGTATACCCAATCAAAGCAGAAAAGTGTTAAAAATCTGTGAAAATGGAAAAGAAATACCTATTCAGTCAGGAGCTGGTACAGGAGCTGCCTCTTCACTCATACTTGTGTATGAGGTACAGTTGTTCCAGGGTAAGCCCATCAGAAAGCCCTGAGGTGGTGTGGCTCTGGAGAATTGGCTCCACTGAATGAGTGGAGAATTCCTCCCAGAATGCCCACGCTGGCCTGGGAGGTCATTTCTGGCCCATTTCTTCCTCAGTAGGGCACAATGATGTTGAGGAGAGCTGATGGGGAGAGAGGTACAAAGCTGGCCTGTGGCTGTAGGTCTGTCCATCAGCAGCATGGCGCCCAGTACAGTGCACACCTTGCCCTGTGATGGGACAGCCTGTGAGACACCCACGTAAGGTAGAGAAAGATGGTCATGTCCATCCATAGGATGACCATAGGACCTTAGGATTCCCTCCTAAGTACGAACAACAAACCCTTCTGTACCAAACCCCTAACTTTCAATGTCAAACTCAGAACGGGACTGCAAGGATTTTTTAAATCTGGCTTCCATCCATTTGGTCCTGTTTTATGCTATCCTGTCTCCTCTCCATCAAGGTATTTGCAGGTGGATCAAGCCTCCATTTATCTCTGCTTACATACATTCAGGAGATCAAGCTTCTTACATTTCTCAGTGTGGGATGTTTCCCAAGCTTTGACCCAGCCATTTGCTTGTTTTCCTCTGTCCCTTCACTGCTTTTTCAGGATTGACATCAGGACTAGATGCAGTATTTGTACAGGCCTCCTGCAGGTGCTGTATGCAGAGGTAATCCCCCTGACCTTCTGAGACTGCAGTCAGGATCTCCCAGTGGGAGATCATGCCTGTCCAACACTACCAGGCACCTGTGTATGGCAGAACACCTCATCTCAGAGGCACAGCCAAGCCTCTTTGCTCTCACGGGGTGGTCTCTTATATGTTAAGATGCTGGTTATATAAAACAATTTTGAGGCAGGCATGAATCCTTAGCACTTCTATAAAAGTCCATGCCTTTTTCCATCACAGAGTTAGATGCTGGATTCAAAACAGAGCAATGGAGGATGCTACATTACATCAGAAAAACTTGCAGAGAATATTGCTCCGGAACATTTTGGATTTGATTCTGTTTCCCCCTCCCTTCAACACCCAGTCCTGAACAACCTTTATGCAGGAGGAGAAGTCAGAGTAATCTTTACTCCTCTGTGAACACTCTTATCTCTTGTTCCATAAGGCTTGTGGTAAGGACCAGGATGGAAATCCATACCTTCGCTGTAGCCTTTTTCTTCTGAAGAAAACCACAAGCCTCAGTGGAGATTGATGGGAAAATCTATTTGAAGTGGAAAAGGCTGCCTCCACACCATCCCACGATGCTCAGGATGGCTTGATTTGATGGCCTCCCTAACCCCCAGAATCCCTATGGAGCAACAAGATCATCAACTTGTCCTAGTACCAGGGCTCAGTGCCAGCCACCAGTGTTGGCACATGGCAGAGGCACCTGCTGTAAAGACCTGACACATTGGAGGGGTTGCCAGCATCCTGCTGTCCCTGACAGACGTGTCCAACTTTGCTCCTGATTCTCATAGTGCAGCTGATGGAGGAATACATAGGCTTTTAGCTTGTTTCTCTGGATGGTGTGTTAGTTTCTTCCAAGGAGACTCAGTTGCTCTGAACTCTGCCTTCAAATTAAAACTCACTGCTGGATCTGCAGTTTTCCGCTCCAGGGCTTGTCTTTTCACCTGCCCAGATCCAGCTGAGCTCACATCCACAGCCTTCACATTCTAGAGATATGGTGAATGGAGTATATAGGAAGCTGCAGGGTCAGACACCTTCTCTGTCACAATTTTTGTCACTGTAGATAACCCATTCTAGCATGAGACACAAGAGGTGTGAAGAGGAGTGAGCAGACAGGTGAGGTTTTGCCCACAAGAATCCATGCATGCACCACAGTATTTGGAGGACTGAGTTTGCATGACAGGAATTTTGAAAAAGGTCCCAAACAATTCCTTAAATAAAGCTGCTGAGGCTCTAGGACATTGTGTGACAAGAAAATGGCAAATCAGTCTAGGTTAAAGTATGCATATAGTCACAGTGAAAGCAGCATAGTAGATAGATTTATTGCATGGGACTTAATACAGAGCCCTCAAATATTGTAATTCACTGTAAAAATGTCTGTGTGCCAAAGACTCAACTACTTATTTTTGCTAATCTCCAGGACAAATCACCTCAAAGGAATTTCACTTCAAAGAGCAGCAATATAAAAATAAAAGCTTTCTCACCTTGCAGACCTGTTCACAGTCTGCAGTCAGCCATGTGCAAAATCTGCAGGGATTGCAAGGCTTTTTATGCCTGCTGGATTCAGAGTGCCAAAACTCCTACAGGAAGGAGCTGAGTTTCCGGAGCGCTGGCAAGAAAGCTGAGTGCTGTTTTCCCAACTGCTCAGGCTCTTGGAATGCCACCAGGCTTTGGTGGGGGGGGGTGGGGGTGGTTCACTAGAATGATGCAAAAGCTCACCAGAAGTCACAACATTGTTGTGCCAACGAAAGGGCCAAAGCCTGTGTTGCTAATTAGACTTGAAGAATCTACTAGAGAAGATGAACAATAGGAAAAGAACTGTCCTGGAGCTGAGCCATGTTGTTCTGCCAGAGACAACTGCTGGGGGAAAAAAATCTCATTTAACACTAAAATCTCCCTGGACAGCATTAAAACCACCTTGCAGATAAACAGCTCTCAACAGAAGAGATTTTGCTGTAAAAGATCTACAGATATGTTTGTTTAATCTTACCTAAGACTCACTTCATGTTGTTAGTCATGTCCCTACCATTCCCTGACCATGTTGTAATAATTTTGCCTCACTCTTATCTCCAAATAGTAACCCATTTGCATAAACAAATCTCGCTAACACAAGCTGTCTTTAGATCAGACCTCTGGAGTGCGTGGTAAGACTGTAAAATGCCTGTTGAAGGCATTGCCACATTATCAGTAGTGATACAGGTCCAGGGAGCCTGCAGCTCCCAAGACATTGCTTTCCAGGATCAGTTTGAGTTGTGTCTGGACACCATTTGCTCCAGCAGTGCTGGGTCTCAGGAGAGCAAGAGGCCCAGTGTGGACTTCAGGCCAGTGCAAGTGGTATCTCTCCATTTCCCCAGATAGCAACTTGCCTTTCCCTTTCTCCTTTTAGCTTCATCTCCTCCACTCTTTTTCTTTCCCTCATTCAAGGTTTCTCCTCTTCTTCAATAAGCTGTTTTAATTTTTTGTTTTTGTCCCTTTTTCTGCCCTCTGCTTCACCGGCCTCTTTTTTTGTTTTGTCCCTAGCCACACCCCTTGCCCTGACACACAGATCTGCCAAGGCTTTCCCTGTTGCTTTTAACTTTGTACTATTTTGTGGCTTACTTCAAACCCTTTACTTCCCTCCAACAGTGCTCCTCTTTATTTTATTGTACATTAGCTTATTTTCTGTTATTGCTTTGCTATTTCTCTCATTTGCCTTTTTGCCCCATTGTTCTTTCAAGAAACTTCAACTGTGAATGGCACCTTTTCTTGGATCAGCCAGAAGTGTCCCCCCTCCACTTCTCATAGCAAGTGATAATGCTTTGAAAATTCTATTTTCGACTTTCATCATTATCACCAGCCTTCTTTCATCCCTTCTAGAATTTACTTTGGGTCTACATGCCACAGAACTTCCTAACTTTATTAATTTCATTTGTGGCAGAACAGTCTCTACTGGCACTTCTGTAGCTATGTTCAAACACCCAAATACTCTGCAACTTTACTTGTCCCCTAGTGATAGAAGCTCCAGGCAACATTGCAACTTTCTCAGGATCAGCAGCTTCATGTTTTCTTCTGGCCCACCATTACTGCAATGTGTTTTATGAGCTGGTGTGAGGAGACGTAACAGGCTGTGTGCAGCCTAGCCAAATAAAAACCAGCCCCAAACCAATTCAAAGATGCTGCAAGGTAATTTCTTCTCTCCTGAGTGCATATAAATTGATTTTCTCATTGCAGGGTTGGGTTCACATCTGAAATAGTGATGGTTTTTCTTCTCAAAAATGCTCAGTCACCTTCCAAACTCACTTGTGTGAGAGTACTCAGAGATTTCAGAGTGAATTTCACAGTGTGATGACATGCCATGTTTATGTACTTTCTTTCAAATTTCTTCTCCTTGCTAATGCATTGTGGGAAGTCTTGAGTGGCAGATTCCTACCCACCTGCACCAATCTACTCCTGAATTTATATGCTTGCACTCTATCATTTGGCCAACTTCTCCTTTCCCATTCTGAGAGCCCTGCTCAGATTGCCTGGATGGCTTCTCCACCTCCAAGATCTCTTCTCTTACCCTGATATTTTTTCTAGCTATGGACACTGGGTATGTGAGATGTGGACATGCATCAGTGTTGCTAACAGCACTGAAATGCCTTCTGTCTGGTTTGCTGCTCTGTTCCCAATAATGCTGAACCATTGTATGTCTTCTTGAGCACTGTGCATCTTTAAGCTGATGTTTACCAAAAAACACCACAGTGACACTTCCTTAGCAGTTGGTTTGGAGGCCATCATAATTTCTGAAAGCAAAATGGCTAAAATTATAAATACAAAGTAGAAATCAATGTACACTTTTCTGAATTTTCTAGCACGGAATTTTCTGAAGTAATGAGATTCTGCTGCAATTCTCCACCTGTAGTTCTGATTTTAACTACCTTGAACAGTTACATACCCTTAATAAATATTGTTTTCAGTAATTACTCTTTTATCCAAAATAATTTATAATGCTATTGAACATCAGTGATCTTATCATAGGTATCATGGGACTACACTGAGAAACTTACTTCATGGTAAAATCTTTCCATAATTCCTATGTTTCTTGTTTTGTAACCATTCACATGTGGGGACCTTTCTGACTGATTTCTTTAGGAGAAGGATCTGTCAACACTCTTTTGGAATTTGAGGTACAATGTCATCTTGATCACTGTCTACAAGGTTGTCACTAACATTTTAGAGAAGGCCATTATTTTACAACTGCCTGAAGGGAGGTTGTAGTGAGGTGGGCACCAGTCTCTTCTCCTAGGTAACAAGTGTCAGGCCAAGAAGAAATGGCCTCAAGTTGCACCAGCAGAGGTTTAAATTAGATGTTAGAGAGAATATTTTCATGGGAAGGGTTGTGAAGCATTGAAAGCGGCTTCCCAGGGATGTGGTGGAGTCACCATCCCTGGAAATGTTCAAAAAACCTGTGGATATGGCATTTGAGGACATGATTTAATGGTGAATCTGGTGGTGGTCCCAAACTGATGGTTGAACTTGATGATTTTAAAGGTGTTTACTTAACTTAATGTTTCCATAATTCTAAAGGGCATAATATCCTTTGAGAAAAGTCAAACAACCTCTGTCTCTTCTTCAATACATACTATATTTATCTGGTGTCTACTTTTGGCGGGTTTTACTACCTTTGTAGCTAATTAATCCAGTGGAACAGTCGGTAGCTTTTCAGAGTTCCAAAGGAGTGGAAAGCTGTCGCTTTCCAGTCCTGTGTAACCAATGACAATTGATTGAACAGTTTCTTATTTGACTTTATTTTGGGTAAAAGCCTGTTGACTTGTTACTGTTCAATCGATTTACTTTATCTCTGTTCCTGTGCCAATATGAATATTTCTTAATATTGCCCCAACAGCAGAATTGTTACAATTCTGCTTTTTCTGTTCTATTCTATTACAATTATAATTTTTTAGCTAGTTAGTCCCTATTCATAATTTATACAATTATTTCTCCATATTCCATGCAGTTCTTAGTATTATCTTTTATTGCAATTTGTCATTTTGACATCAGATCTTTCGTCCAACACATTGTGGCTGCTTTGAATTGTCACCCTAGATCCCCAAATGCCTGTTTCTTTTTCAAGTATGCCCTCATGCCTGAGTTTTATAGTTCTGTCATCTGTTGTATTATTGAAAATATTGACCAGCTATTTCCAGGATGAAACCAGTGAAATGTTGTTTAGAGTCTCTCAGCAGCAAATTAATGGCATTACCTTAAACATGATACTTCAACCATGTTCAAAGTCACAGTTTCAATCTATCTCAACCCTATTTCCCTTGTTTAGTAATGAAATATTAAAAGCCTCACTCAAATCTACTTTTCCTCCTGCTTACACTAAGGCAGCCAGTTACACCATCAGACAGGACATCAGACTGGTTTGACGTCAATTATTGCAAAGATTCACATTGACTGATCTTTATAATCTCATTATTCCCTGGGGGAGGGGCAAACCAGTGGACCGCTTGAGTTTGTCACAATTTATTTTCAGATCTCAAAACTTCAACTTCCTTCTTTCGTACCCTTCTTAAAACTTCTACTGTTTTCATCCTCACACTCTCACAGGGGCATCACCCATCTCTGAGGAGTCCTTGGAGACTACAGAGTCCTACAGCTCAGTCTGTAGCAGCTGGTACTCCCAGTGCTCCTGGGGAAATGCCATCAGTCTCTATTGACTTAAATACCTCCAACTATCTAAATATTCCTTAAAATGCCCTTCCCTGATCTATACCGTGCTGATGTCTGCTTGTCTGCTTTTCTTCTGAGACTGGGTCAGACATGAAACCTTTCAGCACTTTCTGCATTGCCCCATTACTTCTCCCCTTCCCTTCATCTGTTTCTCTTATTTGGGTGAGTCCTGGCACCATGCCTGCCTCCTCAGAGCTGGCAGGATGGACCTTCTGCTTCCTCCAACTCTTCCTTTCAACATATGTAACACAAAACTCAATAAACACCCATGCAGTGCATGCAATTCCTGCAACATAGGGGCTCTTCCATTTTTGCAATGTCAGGTACAGTATCAAGACCTCAGGTGGAACGACTTTTCTGTGAGTAATCAATATGTGCACATGTGTTCCATTTTTTTCTTTAGTCAGTGTTTATGTCCAGGCAAACAGCAAAAGAAGTGCAACTTTTAGAGGGTGTATTTATGTCTCCTGCATATTTTGGATTCTGAGACTGACCTGTATTCAAGTAATAATGGATTAAAATGGGGTTCTCACTGAATTTTCTGTATCACTCAAAAAAAAAAAAAAAACAGAAAAAACAACCAAAAAACATGGTTGAAGAGCTCTGAATCCCACAGTTCCTCAAACTTCATTATGCAAACATCAAAAATAGTGCTATTTCCCCCATTTTTTTCATATATTTAACAATATATATCATAATAGCAAGGTATCACCTTTCTTCACAACCTTTAAACCTACTAATCATAAAGACACATGGTTCAAAATAATTACAAACAAATAAGGGCTTGACAAATGCAAAAAAACCCACAAAAATCAGAAACATTTCATTATACATTTTCCTCAGTTCTTAGTCTTGTTTACAGCTCATGGGTTTGCAAATCTCTCAATGTGAGTACAAATTAGTGGGTTTCTATCCTACATTATCCCTGAGGAATTAATGTGTTACACAATGGACCATGTCAGGTGAGGTGCATGTCACCAGGTAAAAGCAGCTTCCTCCCATTTCAAGTTTGCTCTTTCCTCCCTTGGGTGCTGGGTGGGTTTTCTTCCCTTTCAGCTACCTCACTTCTCCTCCACCTGCAAAGCTCTTCTCTGGGCTCTGGATGATTTCTCAGTCTTCACCTGGACCTGCTGCCCCACCTCTTCACCAGTATCTCCTGCTTGCTGAGAAGGCCTTCCCAACACATTCGCAAGTCAAAGGAATGCTGTGGTGGAACTTTCTATGAACTCCCCACTCCAAACAGACTTTTCTTCCTTTGGGGATTTCTTTAGCCCAGCAAGGCTCACATATTTCTAGGAGCTGTACATTATCTCTGTCCAGCACCACTCTGTGGTGAGGGGACACCACTACTCATGAAGGACTGTCCAGGCTCTCTGTGCCCCAAGAGCCATCACACAAAATGATGAGGCACTCTTTGAGTCTGATGTCTCCTCTCTTCCCTGCTCCTTCTGATAGTTTCTGGCATTACACAATGTTTCTCTTCCCTCCCCACCTCTGTCCATTCAGCCCCTTCTCTTCCCAGTCTCACCCAAAGCACAGGTGCTGTTGTAGATCCCAGCTCCCTTTGTCTCTGCCCTACTTTTTCCCTGCAGGAAACTCCTGTATGTTTGTGTATACAACCCTCAGTTCCCCTTTGCTTCTTCCCCATTCCTTAACCCAGCATTCCCTTGTCTGGCTTTGGCCTTTAACAAGATGCTGATGTGGTATGAATCTCAGTCATAAAGTGGTCATAAAACAGGGAGGAGCAAAGCCTATTCAAATATGTAGGCATTTCATAGGTATTTAATAAGATTTTTACACTCCTCGGAGATCTCTCTAGTACCAATACACCTTTGCCAATCCAATGTCCATCCTGCCAAGACTTTCCATGTGGGGACTTGTGCTGCCTCCACTGCCTTCTTCTGCTTAATTTTGTCAGATATGAGCCCTGCAGCTCATGCTGTGCTGCAGTGCAGCTGATCCACAGACTTGCTCACAGCTCCTTCAAGGCAACAGGGGATATGGAGCTTGTTGAGCCAGTTTTCAGCGGGACTTCTAATTGGAAAATAAAGAAAGTGATGAAAGTCCCTCATGAACTCAGCTCTGGGCCCCCCATCCCTGTGTGAGCAGGGGTGGACAGCTTGTGCTGTGCCTCCCATCCTGCACCTGCTGTGCTGCACAGACCTCGTGCCATGATGGGCAGGGGAATGCCAGCACCTACGTTCTGCTTGGTCTTCCCATCAAATTACATCCAGGCGAGGCAGGAGAGAGCAGTGGAGGCAGCACAGATCCTTACAGGGAACAAAGTCTTGGCAGGATGGACATAGAATTGACAGGAGTATTGGAGTATTGGTACTATAAAGATCTGAGAGAATATACGTGGGAAATATACACTGCAGAAGTAATTGCAAACTAAAATGCTATACATTCGTTTTGGTTGCTTTCAAAAGCTCTTGTTTCCAAGATGAAGAATGCTGTGGGGTTTCTGGTGCACATTTTAAGTGTGGACTTGACATTCCTCTGGCACATGTCCTAAGAAGCTGGGCGTTTGGAAATGCCTGCTGGGACCTTCAGATGTCATGGTTGGACTGTTCCTTCTGAAAATCAGACACTGTAACCTGCAACCCTTTTTGCTGTATTGGAGTCACTATAAGAGCCATGGAAATATAATGCTTTAAAATACGAAAAGAGGCAATTGCTTTTTGCCTTGTGTCTGTAGAAGTAGTGATGAAAATCTGGGTTGGCTGATTTTCTTGCCCAGCTGTCCTATGCTTCAGCCACATCATTGCCTCCCAGCCCCAGCAAGCCTCAGAGTTTGAGGCAGAGGCATCTCAAGATCCCTTGAAGCAGAGGGTAGGTCTAGGGCAATAACAATGGCTTTGAGGAGCTTTCATCACCCCGGCTGCCATCAGGTGTCCAAGAGATACTCTAACAATGCACAGGGAGCACTGTGAATAAATGCCACTCTGCCCCAGTTGTTGCTTCTACACAAAGCATCTCAGTGAGCTTCATGAGACATGAAATGCCTTTAGGCATTGTAACTGCTAGGAGATAAATACTGCCATTGTGTATGGGGGGAAAAGGGTTGTTCACTATTCAATATATTTTACCTCAGGAATGGTTGTTTAGTTTTAAGGAGCCTGTCACCTCTGTGAAGCAGGAGGGACACTCACAGCCTGTTGTGCTGAGCAATCTGTGCACGGTGTCTGGGCTGAGATTCCTGGGTGAGGCTGCAACTGCAAACACCCAGAAACAGCAGAAGCCACAACAGCTTTCCATGGATTCACAGCCCAGACAGGAAGGGTAATGGGGTCCCATGATGGAGCTGCCATTGATCACTGAGATAGCAGAGGACTCCCCAGGAACCAGAGCAGAAAATATATTTATTGAGCAGAAAGAAATGGGGCTTCAAATTAAAGTAACTGGGTAACAGGTAAAAATATTTTGCTGACACACAGCTGTGACAAGGGAACAGGGCTGGCAAAAAGAAGCAAAATACCCAAACCAAAGCTCACATGAACACAGTACCCGGCAGTGGATGGAGCATGGGTGACATTTTATGCTTGTTTGTGACAGGGAAATAAAGTTAACTTTAGAGGACAGAGGGAAACACCTGGAGGAAAAAAAAATGAAACATCCAGGGTTGCTGAGTGCAGAGGATGCAGATGAATCCTTGATGGCCATGCCTTGAAGTCTCTCTTGACAAGGAGAGTAGGGACAAAGCCACCATGAAGCATTAGATAAGACCTACAAAGGAAGTGAAAATTAGAAATTGCAAGAACATGGCCTGCTTCATCCCTGTTCAAATACCAGCATTATTCCTGAATAGCCAAGAGTTTACTAGGGCACTTAAAGTCATGTAAATCGGTCAGCTTGTTGCCAGAATGTACTTATCCCCAAAACACAAGAAATTATTTCCTGACAGCCAACAGATGAGAAGCAGGCATATGAGCAGGCATAGAAGCAAGTGAGACATATCAGAAAGGTATAGAACAAGGCAGAAGAATCCAGAAAGTGCATTTTGCACGTGCAAGTGTTTTGCTGTGTGATGCCCAAGCACTGCCACAGAAGCTGCTTCTTGTAATGTCAGTGGTGCTTCATGGCCCAAAGACTCTCCCAAACACTGGTCTGCCTGTGCACTTATTCCTAGAATTCCTCTAGGAAGCACAGAGCAGATTCTGGGAAAAACATCCTACTCATCCAGTGCTTCACTTCAGGGTGAGTCCATGCTACAGCCCCACGTGCCAAATCCTGGCCTGGTTGTCTGTTTCTCTGTGGCAGCAGCAAGACGAATTTCCCTCCCAAACTATTGGCCTTTAGAATGTTCCCAGCCCAGAAAGGAGCTGTCCCACAAGGTCTGGGGTTCCTCCACTACAGACCAAAGGGGCGATGGTGCTCAGGTGCTGACAACCATTACTGCAAAAGGAGTTTTGCCACTGTAAATCTCTACAGAGAGATTTGAAATGTATGCTAATGGGCAAAAAGCCTCATTAGTAGAGTTATAGTTAGCATTTATTACAGAGAGAAGCTAATATTTTTACTTTTAGTTAAAAATTACTTGTTAAATGTTTAAAATGTTACTTTTGCTCAAGCTAGCACTTACGTTGCCAAAAGCAATATTCTTGCCTTTAGCGATCAAATAAAATATTGGACAAAAGCCTGAGAAGACCTTTCTTGACATGGAGCTGGGAGATGGTATGAAGCCAGAAATAATTTTCACAGTTTTTTTCTTTTTCCCCCTGAATAACTTGAAAATATTTTCTTCTCATGAGCATACCTGGCTGACTCTGGTCTGTAGGTGTAAAGGCTATGTCCCTCCTACCATGGGCCCATGGCAGCTCCTGTCTCCAAAGCCCCTGGTGTTGCCAGTCAAAGCTGGGAAGGTGGGACCTGAGCTGCCTGCCTGGGTACTTTGTCAGACAGTCAAAAACAGAGCCATCCCACCTTACAAAAACCATGCCCCCCACCCTCCTTTTGCCCTGTTCCCACTATGAGCCCGAGCATCTCGCCCCTCCCCGCCTTCTACCATGCCCAGCCTGGCACCAGCCTTTGGTGAAAGGGTAAAAAGAAAAGGTAAGCACCATTTCTCACATGTGACAGAAGGTAACTCTGCAGGGATCTGGTGCTTCTCTCCTGACATCCTCAGCCCCCTGCCCGTGTCCACCTGTCTCAGCTCTCCCTTTTCCCACTGTTTTCCTGCAGCCGGCCACAGCGCCAGAGACGGGAAGCCCACGGCGAGGTGCACAAGCAAGGCAGGTAAGCAAAATGCTCAGGAGGCTGCTGCTGGCCCAGGGCTGTCAGCCACATGGCTGGGCTGGGCAGGGAAGGGAAGGGGCACCACTGGGATGTGCCAGTTGTCTTTAGGTATTCACCCTGCCATTAGAGGGATCCAGCAGGTCCCAGAGGAAGCCCCACAGCCTGAATCCCTCATGGGGGTGACAGGCGAGGCCATGGCCATTGCCACGACCCCTCGGCCTTCGTGTGGTGCTGATGTGCAGTTTGTGTTGCCTGTGCTGTGCCAGTGGGTGCCCTCCCTCCAAGAATCCCTTCTTCAGAGCAGAGCCCCTTCCATGGGTTCTCCATCATGCCACTCGTCCTTCCCACTGCCAGTGGCAGGGACAAGGCACCCTTCTGAGCACAGTCAGACCTGCTGTCAAATGTTTGCTTTGCCACTGACCTCCTAATATTGCTCCTCTGCCTTGGACAGGCACAAACCTTCCCTGGTGTATGCTCCCAGGTCTTTCAGAGGCTGAACTAAAGCTCTAGCAGAAGCAGGTGCCACCTTTTAAAGTGGGTGAGGAATAACTCATGACTAGAACTCATTGATGGAAGTAGACAACTCAAACCTCTTAGCAATTATTGACCTTAGACTAAGCATCTTTCTCAGATACTTTGAATTCCAGATAAAGGATTTGAGAGAGGAGTCACTGACACCACCACTGGCCTATGTTAGGAGATGGTTGTATTGGCTTCTTGTTGTACAGCTTTCAATAAGTCTTAGAGAAGTACAGCATGGCTAAGCATTTAGGAGAAGTCTTATCTCAGGAACATATTCCTCATCCAGTTTCTTTGTCCACCTGTTTTTTTCCTTTGATCTATTTCTCACTTTTCTTTTGTATATTCAGATGAGTCCCTTTCTGAGTGCGCCATCTTTTCTAAAATCAAGAACCAGCAAAACCTTTCCTCCTTTTTTTGAGCCCTCCTGCCACCCAAGTGGCTGGTGTGCAGCTGGCTCTGAGGCCAGCAGAGGCTTCCCCTACACAAGGGGGCAACCAAGGAGCTGCTGCCATCTCCATCCCAGCCCCAGCACTGGGGCACTGAACAGCAGTTTGTACTTTGGATGTGGAAGAGGACCAGAGCCTCCTCTGTCCAGCATCCAGTGCAACTCCAATAGCTTCTGGAATTACCCTCCCAGGCTCTTTAATACTCAGAGATCTCCCAGGTCTGTAATGCTCCTTTTTATCCTTGATGGAAATCTGGGGCAGAAGCTAATAATTTTGTCCCAAGTTAGGGAATGGCCTGCCTCCTGGCCTGGTTCCCAGACTATCTCCATTTTGTTCCTGGGCAGCAGCCAGTAGCTTATTTGATATATTGTTTCCCTAATTCCTGGTCTCAGGCTCCATCATAACTCAGTATCAGGAATGCCTCCCCCTCTCCACTCATCCTCTAGCCCACACCTTTTAATGACTGTCCCCAAACTGCTGTGTGCAGAGAGAATTTTACAGGGACAAAAAGCCACCAAACAAATGTTTTCCCAGTGCTAAAATTATCACAGGTGCCAAATTGTATGCTCAGTGCAGAAATGAGTTTTTAATGACATGCTGCCCGGCACTGCCACAGTCACAGGGTCATGATCCAAGGGGTGGATGTTCTGAGGAGCAAATGGAGTGAAACAAGCAGGCACTGGTCAGGGCTCACAGCTGTGCTTCTCTCCTCCTGGTAGCCCCATCTTAAAACGAAGCCCTGACATCACCAAATCTCCCCTGACAAAGTCAGAGCAGCTGCTGCGAATAGATGACCACGACTTCAGCATGAGACCAGGTTTTGGAGGTAGGAAACATGCACATTTGTCACTGTTCCTGTTTTACACTGTCACTTCTTTATACTGTAACATGTGCAGCAGTGAAGAAGCAGGTTGGCTTTTCTGTCTCTAATTTCTGCTCTTTTGAGTTGTGAACTCATGGCACTCTTGGGTGAAGAGAGGTTCAGTGAAATAGCATTCTGGATGAGCAGAAAGCGTAGTCAAAGGCATGTAAATGTGATTAACAGGCAATATATTGTTCCTGGTGCTCAGTGTTACTTTCCTCTGATAGAAATCTGCAAATACACTCTATGTTTATTCCTGGATGATGGGGAAAGTCTAAGTTTTTGTCTTAGTGTGGCCATATGTGTGCAAAATCAAATGACATACTGCACTTAATTCATTTATAACCTAAAAGAAAATATTTTGACTGCCTGTATTAATGCTTGCTCACATTTTTGTGGCTGTATGCTAGAGCAACCTAAGCTTTCAGGGAAATGGACGAAGGAGAACACGCTTTCTTTCAGCCCATCGGATTAGAGAATGTTGTAATTTATCTGCCCTTTCTGGCTGACAGATGGTCATTCAAATCCAGGATACCATTATATACTCTGATGAAAGCAGATTTTATCACTAAATGCTCAATATACCAAATACCAGCATGTTCAATTAATTTAAAAACATTTCAGTTTCACAGCAGTTCACAAATGTGAGCATTATTTTACTTGACAGCAGTCCTGGACTGTAATTGCCAGAGTTATATGAGGGACTAGACAAAGCCTGAAGAAGGGAAAAAAGTTCAGAATCCCTATTACATGGGGTCACAGTTGGATTGTTCCCCTCAGGAGCCTCAGGCTCAATGGCACATTCCAGTGTTCTGCAATGTACCTCCTCATGTCACCCTTTCTTTTCCACAACTGAGCACTGATTTTTGTAAGTCAAATACACATAGTAGCTCTCATGGATGTTTTTAGCCTGCAAGGGGAGCAAAAGTGAGGGAAAATCTCCCACATTCCCTTAGTTGGGCCACCACTGGTCTGTCTGTGAATGGATCCTCTCCCAGTAATCTGTCTCGCCAGTCCTGGACCCAAGCACTAGAGCTAAAAACAATTAAAGTTGCTTTTAAATTTTGAAAGGTCACATGCAGGATGACACAATAAAAAGAGAAAGTAATTAGTGGGTCAGTCTCATTACTGACTTTAGTTGTTATTAGGAGGTTTTTGTTGTGAATTCCAATCATTTATACTTTCTATTGGTTTACTGTTGTTTCTAAAGCATCTATTTCTCTCTGTAAGAAAGATTGCTGTAAGAGGATTGCTTTGTCTCACTAGGTTTGTACTTTGTGAACTCCTGATTTTACTTTTTTTCCCCTAGGCCCTGCAATTCCTGTTGGGGTGGATGTCCAAGTTGAAAGTCTGGACAGCATTTCTGAGGTGGACATGGTAAGTCACAGATGGGAACTCTGGAGACGAAAACTCTGCAGGTTACCTGGGTTTGTGTCCTTGGGGTTTGAACACTGTCAAGGACAAACATTCCAGTCTCCAGATGCAGATTCAGGTTTGATCAGAGTCTGCCAACAATTACTTCTATTGACCTCATGCTACCATTTCATGGTCCTTGAAGCAGAAGGAAGAAATCTGACATTTTCTTTTCTCTAGGACAAAATGATAAAATATTGCCAGGACTGTCTCAAAGGATTTGGGTTTCTGCATTTTCTTAAATAGTGATAACACACTTAAAAGCTCTGAGGAGACCAATGAATGTGTTTGTTTTAAGGCACTTACATGCTGCAGACATAGTGTCACTTTGGACAAGTTCTGAGGTAGTCAGGGGCCAGAGAGCTCCCAAGGAAAACGGAAATGGCTTTAAATTGAAAGAGAGTAGGTTTTGATCAGATGTAAGGAAGAAATTCTTTACTCAGAGCATGGTGAGGCACTGGAACAGACTGCCCAGAGAAGTTGTGGATGCCCCATCCCATTCAAGGTCAGACTAGAGAGGCTTTGAACAACTTGGTTTAGTGGAAGATAGCCTGCCAATGTCAGGGGGTTGGAGCAAGAGGGTCTTTAAGGGCACTCTTCCAATCCAAAACATTCTACAACCCACAATGTCTCTCAGTAATTCAGGTTTTGCTTTGGAAGAGAAAAAAATCACTCCTCAATATGGAATATTTTTCAAAATGTCTTGACTTTTCAACAGAATTATCAAACAGCTCTGAAGGTTTCACAGGAAGCCCCAGATTCTCTGTGCTCCTAATTAACAGATGGTTGAAGAGCCTGCCCTGGACCTCCTGCCATTCCTGACCTAGGAACAGGGCTGTGTGGTAGCACAGCTGGTGGTTGGCAAACACACTGGTGGCATGTCAGGCTCCTGTCTCTGCAACCATTTCAGCTCTTGTGTGGGCTGAGATATCTGCAGTCATCTGACCTCAGGGGTGAGCATTTTCCCTAGAACTGGGGACCCCTCCAGCTGATTCCCTGACTCAGGCTCTTGGCACCCTGACAGCTAGCCATGGGTATCTTGAGCTTTCACCTGTTCTGGTTGAGGAGAAAGCATGTGAAGGTGGCCAGAGGGCCCCTAAAAAGCTTTGGGACATGAAAGAAAAGTGAAAGAACTAACATCGAGGACTTAGAAGTTAAAGAAAAAGACCAAACCCCCAAAACAAACCCCAAACCAAGCAAAACCCAAATAACAAAGCTGTTCTTCTTTTTTTTCTTTTTTTTCTTTTTTAATCAAACATCATGATTTTGAATTAGTTCCCATGGCTTTTGAATACTGCCCCTGTTCCTTCTCTAATGTCATGTTGCAACGCTCATCAGCATGGGCAAACCATTATATGGCCTTGGGTTAAAAAATTAAAAAGAAAACAGGGTCGATTTGGGCTCTTAGCAAAATAATAATGGAGAAGATTTTATATTTTCAGAATCAATAGTTTTTAACTCATGCAGCTTTACAGAAAAATGCCACAGTGTTTAGCAAGATCATGACTTGTTTTTTAAATGAAGACTCACCAGTGATAGAGTTACTCATTCTGTACTAAATTTAAGCTTGAGAAGTGAGTTGTGTCTGAACCCAGTAAACTTCTCTGACCTGATGGATAAACAAGCTGCCTCTGGTGATGCCCCTTGCAGCCCAGGGAGTGGGTGTGCCCTCAGGAGAGGTGCTTTACAGTTCCTGGCTTGTCCCAGAGAGGAGCAATCACTACTATGCTGATCAGGTGTAAGTTGTGACTGTTTGCTGCAGGACTTCACCATGACGCTTTATCTGAGGCACTACTGGAAAGATGAGAGGCTGTCATTCCCCAGCACCAACAATCAAAGCATGACCTTTGATGGCAGACTGGTGAAGAAGATCTGGGTCCCTGACATGTTCTTCGTGCACTCCAAGCGTTCCTTCATCCACGACACCACCACAGACAATGTCATGCTGCGGGTCCAGCCAGATGGGAAGGTACTTTATAGCCTCAGGTAAAACTGCATTCAGTCAATGCAAGCTATTAGTGGAAAGAGAAAGTGGCTTAATTGATTCCTGTATTGTGTTTTTGCATGACTTCATACAAAAAAAAGGCATAAAAGGGAATGAATGTGCTGGCTATCCACAGACATCAGAGTGCCTGGATGATTCCATTTAAGTGCCTGTCACAGAAAGTCAGTTTCTGTGCCAGCATTGTTGGTTCCATCATTGTCCCTTCACCTTGTGAGCACAGCTAGCCCCTGTTCCTGTTGGGAAGCTGCAGTCAGATGTGGCAGTCCCTTAGAGCAGCTCCACAGGGCACTGCTGAAGAGGCAGGGCACATTCTAAATAAAAGAGCAGTGTCTGTTAATAAAAAGAAACCCAGGGAAGCTATAATTATCCACCTCACTACACAGCAAAGTCTCTGGCCTTAGCAAAATGTGCAGTTTCTATTCTTGAAAGCAATAATGAAGAAGGATAAAATATACCAAGTGCCACTTTATGATAAGCAAAACAACACAGGGAACATCCTTCAGCACATGAAGTGACGAGTTTCAGAGCAAGGGTATATAGCTCCTGGTGACTCCCATGCATGGTTAGAACAACCCAAACTCTTGGTTTGTCTCTTCCTGCTTTTGCTCACTTTTCATGTGAAATCCATGAAAGCTCCTTGCAGGAGATATTTTTGGTAAAAATTGCTTTGTCCTCTGGCTTGAAGGATGGTCCCAGCTCTGGCTTTCTCCCTTATTTTCAAAATATTTCATCAGTTGACATAAGTCTGAAAGTTATTAAACTGTGATTTTAAAATTTGACAGTGATAAGTAACACTTTCATGCTTGGAGATGCTAAGTGAGGAGCATCTGTGTTGTGTTAACCCCAGCTGGCAACTGATCCCCATGTAGATACTGGCTCACTCCCTCCTGGTGGGAGGGAGAAGGGAATTGGAACATAAAAGGCAAAAAAACCTCGTGGCTTGAGATAAAGGCAGATAATTAGGTAAACAAAAGCCCCATGCACAGGCAAAGAAAATCAAGAAATTAATTCACCCCTTCCCTGGGGCAGGCAGGGGTTCAGGCACCCCCAGAAAAGCAGAGCTCCATCACATGTAACAGTCACTTGGAAACATGAATGCTTTTATTCCAAACTTCCACCCCTTCATTCTTCTTCCCCCACTTCATATGCTGGGCATGATGCCATGTGCTGTGGAATGTCCTTTGGGATCAGCTGTCCCCTCCAAACTCCCTGTGCACCCTCAGCCTCTTCTCTTTTGGGGTGGGGTGAAAAGTAGAAAAGGCTTCAGTGCTGTGGAAGCCCTGCTCAGCATTGATGAAAATTTCCCTGTATTATTAACACTGCTTTCTGGACAAATCCAGGATGTATTCCCACACTAGCTACTGTGAAAAAAAAAAAAATTGACTCTATCCCAGACAATCAATTTGTCAATTTCTAAAAGAAAAAATCTGTGCTTCTGTTTTACTTGGCTGCAGCTCCATCCAGTTAGAAAACAAGTATTGCCAAAGGACTCATAAAAACCTATTAGAAAGGAAATTTCTGTACTATATTCTGATGCAAGAATGCCAACATCACCTCCACAGCAATGAAATAACAAAATCCCTGATAAATAACCAAAGCATCAGATGATAGATAATACATTCTGAAGGACAAAAAGAAGGAAAACCTGACTGAAAGGAGGTCAGTATCAGCAAGACTCGTAGATTTAACTAGTGAGAAAGTCACAGAATACACTGCTTGTGAAGGCTGTGGAGATCTTTAGGGAATGTTGGTAGTGGCAGAGGTGAAGCTGAGTCTGCCACAAGGTGAGGGCGTAACTTCTCAGCCTGCCAAGGTTTTCTATGATTCTACAAAAAAGTCAAGCAAAGAAATTCTTGATTCCCTAGGGGGCACCAGTTTGACAAAAATTCTTTTGTTCTTTGATATTTTTATCTTACAGTTCATTTGAATTCATAGCCTGAACATTGTCTTCCTTCTCATTATGAAAGATTTTTCTTCACTCAGCAGGTTAGACAAGATTCAGGTATTCTTTAGGCCTTTGCAAAGTTTGGCCAGGTCCTGAGTACAATAAAAAAGGACAAGAACATGACATAATATTCAGCTATAGCACGATGCCTACACATTCATTTAGCTGTCAGTCCTCTGCATTGCAAGTATTTTGGGTTATCTAAAGAAGGGGAACAGGAGGAGATCAAACTGCTCAGATCTTCCACAGCCTTGTGCTTAAACAATTGCCTGGTACAAAGTGGTGGTGAATGCCTTCAGTAGCAAATAGGCAGAGTTTCAGTACTTTATTCAGCAGCGAGCACGAGCTGCAATGCTTCATGAATGCTGGGGAAGGATGAAGGCTCCCATAAGAACATACAGGTCCTTACTGCTGTCTGCACTGCTGAATGCCTTTGCCTGCAGACTGTATTTTTCCTTGGTGTCTGCCTTTTTAGGGTTCTTTGGCAGACATTGTTTTTTCATCTTGGAAACCAACATAGACCTCACTGGCACCTAAACTTCCATTTGAGTCAAGCACTTTCACTCAAAGGCTAAATCCTGACAGGAAAGCAACATCGGACAGAACCCACTTGTGCAGGAGGACTACTAGCATAAGGGATTGCATTGTGTTTTTATCATATGTGACAGACATCTCTCTACCATTTACCCTTCTACAGCTTATTAATTCTTTCCCCAGTATGATTTATGCTTTCATTTTAATTTACTTCTCCAGAGTCCAAATCAGTCAAGATTTATGGTTGCTTCCAGTTCAAGCACCAAATTATGCTGTTAAAAATATGATAATCAGATCATATCAAGGCCAAAGATTTTGACTGATGGGCCGGAGCATTTCGGTGGTCACTGTTGCATTCTAGCTCCAGCCCTGTGCCCTCTGGTGGCTGATTCCTTTGTGTGGTCACTGGGTTCCCACTGAGCAGCTGGAAATTCGCTGTACGCAAGGAAATTACCTGCATCCCTCATGGCATTACAATGGCTTTGATAAATGCAAATTGTTTTATTGTACAAAGCACCTGTTAAAAGGACAGATGTCTTTCAGATATTTTTGCTGATCGTCGGGTGTATGTCCTTTTTGCCCTTTCTCATTTTCTTCTCCAATGCTTTTATCATTTAATTGGAATTTGTAATGGCCTAATTTTCTAGTCACATTTTTTAACAGTAGTTTGCTGAGAGGAAGAATCGGCTTTAACTAAAGTGGAATTGATTTAGCTGAATGGAAGGAATTTATTTTTAGTTACGTGGTGCTGGCTGTAGCTGTTCAATAAAAGACCAAACTCACAGCTTTACTATTTTTCAGTCACATAAGGAGACAAGTTTTTAACGGAGTGGATTTTTATTATTCCCAGAGTTACAGTAACAGCAATGTGCAACATGGATTTTAGTCGCTTTCCCCTGGACACGCAGACATGTTCCCTGGAGATTGAAAGCTGTAAGTAAAGAGGAGGCGTAGGGGAGCCAAGGGGACCTCATGGGCACCCAAACTGTGTTAAACCAATAATTAATTATGGCAATAATTAAATTGCTGCTAGATTCATGGGAGGTCTAACCAAAATCACGTGGATAAATGGCCATATGACCTTCATGGCACCATCTGCTCATCCGTGGTGTACAAACCACGATGGGGTAGTGATTAATTGCCTTCCCCCTATGCTTCTTAGTCCTATTTCAGATAAACCCAGCTTATGCCCCTTGCCCCAAATATGATGCACACATGAATTGGCCAGATTTCATGCAGCAACACTTTAAACTTTCAGCTTTTTTGACTTATTTTCTTATCTTTCTTAAGCTTGCAATAAGAAATTACAATCTTAATTCTGTTTTAATACATTTATATGTGATTTTTTTCCCCTGTGTGTAAAGAGCTGCTACTAAACCCATTTGAAAGGATTAACATTTCTGTTACTTCCACATATATTAAAAAACAAAGTAATACTCTTGTGTATATAATAGGCAGAAAGTTTATCCAAGAGCTTTTTCTCCTGCATGCCTCAGGCCATTGACAGATTGTTCCTCTCTTCACCCCAAGCTGGTTCTTTCTGCTCAGGCTCCCTTTCTTTGCTTTTGATTTTAGGAGGTTTACAAGAAAGAATTTTTCAAGTTCTGATGCAGCGGGTTACTTGACACACATATTATATGTGTGAAACTATGATTAGAGAAACGGGAGGGTTAACAAAACGTAACAGGCATCAGGCCTGAGGGCTCTGACAATGAGCTAGCCCACTCCTTGCCACAGCCATACCCACCATCTAGGTGGGTGGCAGTCGGGAATTTGAGTTTTTCAGCTGGGAGCTCTGAGGGAGCCAGGAGGGCTGTGTGGGCACACCCTGGGTTGTGGGGGTGGTAGCAGCTGTCTCAGTGCACTATCCTGAGTTTGCTCTGCTTCCCTAGATGCCTACACTGAAGATGACCTTATGCTCTACTGGAAGAATGGGAATGATTCCCTAAAAACAGATGAGAGGATATCGTTGTCCCAGTTCCTGATTCAGGAATTTCACACCACCACAAAGCTTGCTTTTTACAGCAGCACAGGTGGGCAACCAGAGCACCAGCTAGAGCTGGGGGAAGAAGGGGTGAAAACTGTCTCTCTTGGACCTGAGTCTTGAGTCTGTGAGCTCCTTGGACATATGGAGGATTGTCCACTGGGGGCTCTCTCTGTGTCCCATCAGACCTGCCACTCTTCTCTACCAAGTTGGCTGTCCCTGCCACACATTTCCATCTTAATGGTCATGCAGTCTGGATCTTCAAGTCTTAAGTTGAATTAAACTCTCTGTTGCCTAGGTTATATTTTCTGGAAGATATCAGCCCAAGAGATGCTTTGGCTTTGATAATTGGTTCAGTAAGGATTTTTTTCTGTAAATTGCAGTGATCTGCAGCCATTAACTGTGTTTTGATAAGATAGACACTTTTCCCCTGGTGCAGCATCACCTCATCTGAAAGCAGTCTGATGCTGGTGTAAGTTCTCTTTTTTATTCTCTCTGTTTCACAGGGTGGTACAATCGCCTCTATATAAACTTCACTTTACGCCGACACATCTTCTTCTTCCTGCTCCAAACCTACTTCCCTGCCACTCTCATGGTCATGTTGTCCTGGGTGTCCTTCTGGATCGACCGACGAGCAGTTCCTGCCAGAGTCCCGTTAGGTAAAAACAATCTTGTAGTCAGCAGACCTGAGAGACAAAAGCTGTAACCACAGCCTTGACCATCAAGGTGAAATCCCCTGTGCCATGCACTGCCCCTGTGTTACCCTGAGGCACAGAAATCAGCTGTGCCATACACGTGTGCCCCAGGGTCAGGGCATGTGTCCCCTCATGCTAGGAGCTCTCCTCGTGCCCTGGAGTGCCAAACAAGTTGCCTTCCCTGTTTGCACAAGATAGTCCTGAAATTAATCTGAGAGCAAACATTCCACTCTGCTTTTATTGCTCTAAACAGAGACAGGGCACGTGTACAGCCCAGGTGTCAGTACCCTTCAGAGACTTCAGTGAGCGAGAAGGTGAAAATCAGTATCAGCAGCCCTGACAAAATTTCAGTTTATTGAGTTTTGCTAGAGGAGGGAAGTAGGAGGTAACTCAGCTGAACTGTGCCGTGCAGTTTAACATGTTAAATGAGTTTGCACTGCAGCATGAGGGATTCAGCTTTCCCTTTTGCAGCATCTTTCTGAGAGATGAGGCCATATGTCACAGGAGTCACCATAGGAGCAGAACTGTGATAGGGACATAAATCTTCTTCTAAAGTGGATGCTTTGCCCTCAGCAAAGTGTTGTTTGTTTTTTTGCAGATTCTGAACTGAAGCTTGCTTCCTCTTATTCCAGGCAATATGCCTCAGGATTTTATTTATTCTTAAAGTCATATTCCTCAGCAGAGAGAATATACAGAAACAAAATAGAGATGGGAATATAGTAGTTTTTCATGTCTTACTTTAGAAACAGCACCCATTGCCTCGAGACATCATTAAAACAAGCATAAGTATATGGGCCATGGCTTTTCAGAAGATGTAGGCACTGCCTTAGCAGTATTTTTAGCACCTAGATACTCCTGTGAATTCAGTCCTTTGTGGTTATATACATAATTTCAACTTCCAAAGCAGTCACTAGTGTGACATAATTAGCCCCTGAAATGAGAGGGCCACAGAGAGGCTCTCTCACAGCCAGGGTAATGCTGAACTACAGGGATTCCTGCCCTTGCTTGTGTGCTCATTGTGCTCACCCAGGGTGTAATGTGGGGCAGCACTGCCTTGTGGGGCACCATATTCCCTGCTTTTTCTCCAGTGAAAGCACAGACCAGGTGTGAGAGTCAGGTGGGGACTTCAGTGATTTCTCATAAAGAGGACTTCCCAGGTGAAGTCTAGCATACAGAAAACACAGGGCAAACAGGTAAAACCAGCAGTTTCGCCTGTGTCCATGCTGTGGAGGGGTTGAACTAGAAGCTGAGATACTCAGAATTGTAGAATCATAGAATATCTTGAGTTGGAAGGGACCCAAAAGGATCACAGAGTTCAAATCCATGTACTGGTACCCCTCCAGGGACTGTCCTGAGCCTGGAATGGGGTGCAGGCAGCAGAGGGTCGAAGTGTGTGGTGAGGAGCCAAATTAGCAACACCTGAGACCAGAATTAGAGCTGTGCTCACCAAATAGAGGAGAAAACCCCAGACATAAATCAGGGCTGCCTGGACCCTTCTTAGGCAGTGAAACTCATTACCCAAAAGTGAGAAAAAAATATTGCTAGGTAAATTCAGATGTCAGGAAATTGTAGCAACTGCTACTTGTGTAGCAGCTGTACTTGTGATGAAGAGTGTGGTTTAAAAGCATCTTATGGTCTTTTCTGCTGGTGTATTCCCAGGGATAACAACCGTGCTGACCATGTCCACAATCATCACTGGGGTGAATGCCTCCATGCCTCGTGTTTCCTACATCAAAGCAGTGGACATTTACCTGTGGGTCAGTTTTGTGTTTGTCTTCCTCTCGGTGTTGGAATATGCAGCTGTGAATTACCTGACAACAGTGCAAGAGCGGAAGGAGAGGAAACTGCGGGACAAGGTGAGGTTTTCTATCTCCATCATCATTTTATTGCACCTGGGAAAATGTGTGGCAAAAGCCTGGAAATGTTCAAAGCTTTGTAATTGCAGTGTGCGGCCCTCAGCTGCCTGGGGAAAACACAGTGTGTGCAAAAACACACCAGCAGTGAGATATGGCACGTTATAAAGATTTGCCACACACAACCCACACCCAAGCTCACTCCTCTTTCTTTGGAGTCTGAGCAGGCTAAGTCCCTCTAGGTATAGTCCTCCACTGCCCATATAGATAGGATGGGTCTTAGGATTTTACTTTTTTTTTTATACTCTAGATTAAAACGTGTGGGTAGAATCAATTGGATTCTGCATTTTGGGTTTCAGATGACTTGACAGATATTCCCCACTTTTTTCTATGCACAGTCTAAACATATACAATGATCCAAATTTTCCCATTCTGCCCCTTTTACATTAAATTTTAACTAGAATTTCAGCCAAGATCTCTCCAAATGGGGCAGGCCTCATACATTCCTTCTTGTGGTTTTCCCTCTGTCTTCCTTGTGTATGTGTCTCCAGACTGAACCCCATACAAGACTAACTGAACAGCCTACAGTCAGGGTTTTGCCTAGGGTTAGGGTTACACCTAGGGTTTTTGATTTTCTCAGCTGCAACGTGCAGGTTCAACCTTTATTTACACCCTGATACCTGTGCCTAAGCCAAAGGAGCTTTTCCACAGAGAGCCCTGCTCTCTCCGTGACTGCACCTGTGCCTTGCAGACATGGAAGTGGAGATGGAAAAGGCTCCTGCCCAGCTCCACCATTTTCTTGGTTTTGTTCTCCCGTTTGCATCCCAGCGGCCTGAATCCCCCAGGCCTCTCCCCATCTCTACGGGATGGAAGGAGGACAGGGATGTCTGTGGACACAACTCAAACCCTTTCCGCCCTTGTCTGTGCCCACAGCCTGCCTGTGCATGCAGCCTACCTCAGCCCCGGCCCATGATGGTGGACGGCAGCTACAACGACGGGGACGTGAACGAGCTGGGACACTTCATGTCCCATGAGGATGGGGACAAGCAGGACCGCATGATGGTGCAGCTGGCGCTGGGCTCGGAGAGGGGCTCGGCCAGGAGGAAAAACCAGAGATATGTCAGCATGCGGATCGACACCCATGCCATCGACAAGTACTCCAGGATAATATTCCCTGGGGCGTACATTCTATTTAATTTGATATATTGGTCCATTTTTTCATAAAGATTCATAACTTCTGTAGTCACACTGTTGTGACATTAAATAAAAGTACAGTCTCATAGGCTAACAGAAAGAAAATAGAGAATTGTTTTGATTGGAAGGAAGACTGATTTTTTTTCCAGGATTTTTTTTTTTTTTTTTAATTAGAGGCAACTAATTTGTGGCATAAATAATTGTGGAAGTTTCACATGTCAGCAAAATATAGGATATACAATGAAAAATTTTATACTTATTTAAAGATGTGCTACATTCCTTCTTGTGCCTCACAGGCCACTGTAAACTATTTTAACAAGTGACTATAATTGCCAGTTGCTTCTATATGGTGCATCCTCCACTTTGTGCCCCTGAAATCCTAATTCTCTGGGTACCTGAGTGCATGCATACATCCTCAGCTCAGCAGTCTGACCACATTCAATACCAATAATTACAAGAATATACAAATACTTGCATGTTTGCAGGATGAGGTCAGAAATGGGAATTACAAACACAAAATATCCAGTACTGGGAAACGCTTTGGCAGGGCTATTGATGGTTACATCTTCCACAGCTTAATGCATGACTCATTTAGCAGTACTTTCAAACTTGTGCTTTGTCTTAATAGTATTTAAAACGTGGAAATATTTCCAAACTGTCTTGACTAGGTTTTTAAAATATGAGTTGCAATGTACATTTAATGAGGAATGAACAAAAGCCAGACTTCCTGTAATGGCAACCAAATCCTCTGGGAAACATAGGAGCTCTCCTTGGATCTGCTTATTTGGGTCACTGGTTGTTTTGCTCTTCATTTTCCAGGGTAAGGTTCTCTCTACAAAATGATCCAGTAAAAACAATCTGTAGTCTATGAAAATAAACCCAAACCACTTCAGGAGAAGTCTCTTCCCTCTGATATAGTCTGGGCATTACCAGCCTGTATAAGCCTGAAAACCTGTTGCAGCCTGCAATGCCAGCAGTAGTTGTACTTGCTTCCAGGAAAATCTGGGTTCATCTGTTTGTAGTAAAAGCATAATAGAAAGGTGCTCAGCAGCTGACAAAGCAGTAGTAAAGACTTTACAAGAGATACCATGCCAAAACCTTTGGAATGAAGTAAGAAATCATCTGACACCATAAGGCAGCAGCTCCACTGCAGACACAGGTACAACAGAATCTGCTTTCATGCTGCATTGTCCTCCAGCATTCTGCAGCACACCATGCCCTCAGAAAAGGCTCAGCACCTTCCAAGGCAGAGAAAGGGGACACAGCTGGAGCTGGGGGCAGTTGGCATTGACATGAGTCCCAATTCTCCAACACAGAGTCTGCAGAGCAGCCAGTCAATGTGAATACACTCCATGGAGAAAAGGCAGAATCTATAACACAGAAGTGATAAAATAGTTCAGAAAAACAAGAATCAGTGGAATGGAATCAGGGGCCTTTACAACACCAGCAGCACCAAAGGTGTATCAGAATTGTGATCATTCAGTTGTTCTGCTGCTACATGATATACACCTGTGTTCACAAAGCTACCTGGGGGTTTGCATTCACAGGACTTTAAAGACACACACTTTTGCACACAATTGCAGAATTCATTACTGCCTGCACAGCAGATACTCTTGTATTTTGCAGGTGGAGCTGCTCTGAGCATCAGACCAAAGCAGTTGTGACTCCAAAAGGAGAGTGAATCTTCTTATATGACACCTGCCCTGGCCTGCCTGTTCTGTCACTCTACCATCAGGTGTGTGGCACAGTCATTGCAGTTGTTTGAACACTGCTGGTTGTTGTTTTTATTTCCTGTGTAAATAAATGTTGCATAAACATATTCAGCATTTCTTAAAACTGCTAAAATTGTGACCTGAAAAACTATCTACACTCATCTCACACAGCCTACATTCCATAGGTAAGGCAGTAAAATCATCAAAGCTAAAAAACATTGAAAAACACACCCACCCATAAGATAGTTTTACTAGTTATTTCTACAGGTTGTTTTAATTTTTCCACATGCACATATACTATTATACCTTTGCTTTAACAAATCCCCTTCATATCATGTTATTCTCCTGTAAGTTTTTTCAAGAGATTATAAAAATGCCTTTTTTTTTTTTTTTAAGCTGTAACCATTTCAGTTAAATGAAAATAGAAAGGTCACTCTGGCAAAAGCAGATAAAAGGTTGACTACCAGGTTTGCCCACTGTACCTTATTCCTTATTCTGATGGCACCTTCCCTCACAAATAGCTCCAAGATTTCTTGGGCAAACTTGCACAATAATGTATTTAGATTCTCGGTATTGCATTTCTCTGTTGTTGTGGCTCCCTGACACAGATTGATATGGACTTTAAAACAAATAAAGCTAATTCTGTGAGGCTGAAAGAAAGCCCTTGGTGGGCCTCATCTCCTCAGCCTCTGAAGTAACCTTGGCTCTCTTGAGAACAGGGTGTGTGGTGTGAAGCAGGTGTGGAAGATGAACAAGAGGATGGGCAGCAGTATGAGCCCATTTATTTGTACAATTTAAGAATAGCATGAACAGGAGTGCCAGATTTTATAGTAAGCTCTTCAGCTCTGTAAGAAGCTTAATGTTCTGTAGTTTGCTGCAGTATGGTACATTCCTTTATAGACTCATTAATCTCATACAACATACATTATTTGGCATCTGATCAGTACATTAAAGGAGATTTTGAAGATAGAAATGGGAGCTGGACTTTTCAGCCCCCTGGCTTTCAGTGGGAGCCTAGTTTCTAACTTCCCATGTGATTTTTCAAAATTTCCCTTCTAGCACAACTCCCTAAACTGATTCCCCAACTTCAATGTTTGGATTTACACTGTTAAGTTACTTGTGTTTTATTTGGGAAACTCTAGTGCCTTTTCAGTCTTATATAAATGTGTATATACATGTATTTTATTACTACAGGATATGTCATATACAGTCAGTGTTTGCTATCAGCAACTGTACTCATAAAAATATTTACATATGCACTTTTTTGGCTTTTAACCTTTCACTGTATAGGTTTTGTATCCAATCATTAACACTCTCCTCCCTTCCACTTCTGCAGTAAATCAGAGAGGTTTGCTTGCTTTTGTTTGTTTCTAGAAACACTCAAAATCACAATAAAACTTCAAATTTGTACAGCATTGTGTGTTTTCTACCTTCAAAAGCATGAACTCCATGAGTTTATACACAGAGAGCTCAAGACCTGATCCAGATGAATACCAAGTGCATCCTTAAATCTGGTTGTGCTGGTAGGGCTGGAGAGTCCCAGGGTTCCACAGGCAGGGCTCTGATAAGAAGCCTGCATGCAAACTCCAGATCACCATGAAGATGATAGTCAGCTTTCCATCTAAGACTGTGTTAGTCCTTGTTGTTCTTGCTTTGGGTGACAATCTGCAATTTCTTTGAGATTAACCCAAAGCCTGGCCTGGAATGAGGCTATGTACAGAAGGCAGGTCTGTGTGTATTGTGGATGGACACAGGTTCTGCCTGCAAGCACATCTAGCTTGGCTCTAGGTTTGGAGGCTGAAGCCTTTGGTAGTCTTTAAGAATGATGATAATTACTGATAGTGTGAAGCAGCAAGGAGGCAAACCTCTGTCTGCAACTAAGAAGCTGCAGATATGCCATCCCTGGGAGTGTTCAAGGCCAGGCTGGAATAGGAAAATAAATGGTATGATTCTAGGAATAGCAAGAAGGCATGAAGAACTAGATGATCTTTTAATCTCCCTTCCAACCCAAACCATTCTGTGATTCTCCAAGAAAATCTAGAGCTATCATAAAAAATAGCACCTTATTTTTACACTATCCTCAACCATCTGGAGGACTTCATTAGGACTGAAGCATTTGGATTCTCACTTTATTTTTAACTAAGGACATTAGATGCAGTTGTAGCTTGAGAAAAATCCTTAGTGAGTTTGTCGAATACTTTTGGCTTCCATTAGTGCCTAGAAGAATCCAAACCAGCAGCAATCATATCCAACTTTGGCTTAGTATAGTTTGGGCATGAGCACTTACGCAGGATGCACCTACTAAGAAAAAAAATGTGGGTGGCAGAAGCAGTTAATGAAGCAGTCTGGTGGACAAAGGCTCTGTGGAGGGCTGCTACCTGCATGACAAGGAAATTGCAAACCTCTGGGGTAGAAAGGAAATAATGTAGACTGACTTTTTCTTTGTCATTTCAAATTTATTCCTAAACATACTGCTCTAAATAAAAGTGTTTTCAGGAATGCTGTTAGCAAGTTATGAGATCACTCAATGAATACTAGAGAAAATTCAACAGCTAATGTGTTGTGGCGCTTCCTCAGAAGAATTCTGTCCTGTTCCTTGTGACTGCAATGGGAGCAGGTACAGAGCACTCACAGTGGGGGGAACCTATTACAGAAATAAGATTCAAAGAACATTAAACTGCTTCCCATTTATGGTTTGAAGAAAGACTGCTGGGCTCTTCTAGAGCAAAAACAGCAGGTTGCAGGTTCTCTCCTTCATAAATCTTTTCATGAAGAATAAACCCATCACATTTCATGTTTTTTGTTTTGCTTTAAACTAGATGTATCTTTTACTTAGGTTCTAAGACAGATACTAAGTAAGGACATACAGTAGTTTGGTAGGCTGGCAGAGGCTGTAAGTTCTTCACAACATCTGGACATCATCACCTCCTCCTTTCACAGATATGATTGTCATCAGCAGTTCAGAGTAATTTCAGCCATTACAGTTCATTACCTACACATTTTGATTCATTACTGAGAATACTATTCCTGACAAATATTCCAATATTATTAAAAACTGCTTGGGGAGAACTGCAGCTAGGCCAACTTAAAAAACATGCTGAATATTTTCATATATGTGTGATCTATGAGTATAAATGACTAAAAATCAAAGTTTTATTCCCACAGGAATTAAAATTCTCCCCATACATAGCATCACTGTGGTAGTACAATTGCAAGGTTAAATCCCAAACTGCTTTAGTTCTGGACCTCAAGAATGAACATCCTGAGGCAAACTGGAATTAGCTCATATGGGGAGTTGAGAAAGGAGGCTGAATTCATGGATTCGGCAAATGAAGCCAAGACCACCTGACCTAGTGTTGGTGATAATCCCACTTTGAACAGGAGGGAAGACCAGCTTCAGCCTAACAGATTACTCACAAGCTCACATTATGACTTAGGATTCTATCAATTCCAACATGCTTTAACAGTTAAAACAGCCATAAGATGATCAAGACTAAAATTAAATACTGTATTTGAAAAGCATTAACCCTCACAAATGCAGACCAAAATAGAAAACTTAAAACACCCTCAATCTTACATAATTGTAACAAACAAGGAGGGGAAAAAGAAAAAAAATCAAATGTGCTACTCAAAATGATACATCATTCCAATATTAAGCAAAGGACAAGAAAATTCAATCACAATTAAATTCCTTTATTCATATCAACTCATCTTTAATCAGTATTTCAATTCCACTTTAATTCCAGCAATGATTACAACAAAATGAAGATACGCTTTTAGTTCAGAGTTTAATTAACTGATCTTGGATATGATGCAGCCAAGAAGTCTGGACAAAGAGAACTGAGAAGGCTTTAATGCGTATCAGCTTTTAGGAAACACAACAACACAGCATGTGCAAACTATGTGGGATCCAAACAATCCATCTTAAAAACAGAAAAGCAAGGAGTTAAGCAGTTCTTGCAGGAGGAAATAAAAAGTCATGTGTGCTAAGGAAATCAATGCACTAGCCTGTTAACCCAGTGGATCTTAATGAATTGCAACTGTGTCTGAGAATTGGCAAGGGAGACTGTAAATTAAAAGTTAAGGACAAAGTTCCTTTGACAAACCTTAGAACAAATTTCAGTTGGATTTAGTATTCAACTTACTAACCTAGAGACATCTATAGTTGAGTCCCACCTTCATCTGTTTCACACATCCTTCTGTGAAAACTGTTCTCTAAAGAAAGCGAGTATACTGGTGTAAAATAAAAGTGAATATAGAAATCAATAAACTAAAAATGCTGAATAGAATTTTAGAGTTTACCATTTAGAGACTGGTAAAAAAAAAACCCATTTTGAAAGTCAGTTATACTGACTTCCTGAAGAATACAGCTTGCTTGCCTTCCCTTCTGAAGCTTACAGTAGTACCTGTGCTTAGGAAAACATTAATCAGCAGTTGCTTTCTCACTCCATCTTTTCACTGACTTATTTTATGTGTACTCACGAGATCCTTTAACCAGTAAATTAAAAGACATCCTAACATGCTTGGGCGGACAGGACACCACCTAAATAGAACTGCAGTTTTATTCATGTCCCTGGGAAACAAAATAAAGGTTAAATAGAATAACTACACAACACAAAAAAGGACAACTGGCAAGACTCAACGGATCTGCTGCTTAGGACACGGGAAAAAACAGGTTAAAGAAGGCAATTACTGCACCTGCAGTCCTCACAGCAAGCTCCTCTGTGCTTACTACAGGGCCTTGCACACAACCATTTACTGCTTCATGGCACCACACTTGCAGCTTTGGGACAAAGATTCCCACTGGTTTAGCAAAATTTATACACCTCCCTCAGACTGGTTAAGTTAATACAATACCTTGTGTGGACACCTGTATTGCCTCAGAGCAGAAGTCTTCCTGCAGTAGTTTAAATGTATTAATTTAATCAATTAAAGGTTTAGCTGCTTTCCAATTTTTTGATACATGACTTTTCCACAACACCTCCAAAATTCATTAGGGGGAAAATCCGTGCATTTCAGGACAAGCAAGATTTACAGATTGCATTCCCATACAAACCGTCCTCTTCCATTGCTAAAGCTACTATTATCAAAACCAGGTGTATTTCCAAAAACAGCCCCTTCATTCCAGTGAAACCAGGTCATGTTCTGAGTCTCCATCTTGTCCCAAGAAAACTGACTGACCAGAAATTTCATAAAAGCTTCACAGACCAGATTCAGCATATGATCACTGAATGAAAAGTGCTTATTTTAGAACAGAAAACTGCCATATTTCCTTTATAAGGAATATTACTACAGCACTACATAGAAAATCACTGGCAAGGGATCTGAACACTATAATTTGTTCAACACTGCAAATTAAAGAGAACATATCTGAGATAATTTTAAGAAAATCATCCCACAGTGAACACAAACATTGAAGCTAGATGAAATTCCACATTTTTGTAAGCAGTAATACTATTTACTTCTTCTAAAAGTTCAAATAAAAAAAAATAATCATTTCTTCAGCTATGTATTTATCCAGACCCTACTGGGATTTAAATACAGCATCTCCATTAAGTCAATCCTACTGAGAATATTTTAATCAAGTTTAGTGTGATGCACATGCTCCTACACCAACACCAGACTCTTTTTTAGATTCTACTGGATTTGTTTGCTCCTCTTCTTTCAGCTTCACTTCCCTGAAGTCTTCCCTGACTTCTTCTAACAGACCTGGCTTGAAAATGACATCAAGTGCTGTCATTGCCAAAGCTTTTGCTGTGCGCAAGGCGTAGAACTGAGCAGTCTGTGACCCTGCAGAAAAAACAGTAAGAGGAATTTCAGGTAAGACTACCAAGATTAAACCACTTGCTTACTGCATAAGGGATATTTTATAAAATAAGATCATAAGTTTCAGCTACAAGAGTATTTTCTTAAAATCTACATGCATGTAGTTAACCTATTTTCCCATGCCTGAAAACAGTTTTTTGTTTTGCAACTAGTTAAGTTTCTGCTAGTGATATAAACAACTGAGACTGAGAACAGGAAAGCAAGCATTTACATTATGCTCTTCAGAAAACAAAATTTTATAAGCTAGCACTGTTGTTTGTAAGTACTGTGTTTTAGGAGTAAAAATTACTTATCTTTTGGCTCACATTTAGAAATTCTTCTGAATATGCTGTTATGAATAATCCTTCTAATTTCTTTTGTTTAGATTATCAAATCAGGCTTTTAGTATGAGGAATGGTTATCCTACCCATATACATATAACCTCAAAAACAAACCAAAAAATTCTACGTTTGTCAGCTTTTTCTGTAACTCTGCTACTAATGTTAATTGTTTCAGGATCCTTATTCAGCTCAGACCACATCATGCTGGATAAAAGCAACCCTGCTTCTATATGGTATTCACATGCAGCCAATTTCAGACCTAGCACTACACTTTTAAACATTTACTACACAGTAGCTCTGAATGCCAGTGAAACATGGGAAGGCCTTAATTCTGTGTAATTTGAAATATTTCTAATTTCTAGATTTGTTGCAGTGAGCAATCAACAAGCAGACTATATAGTGCTTAAGGATTCCGAATATAAACCTTCAACACTTTTCACTTCCACTCACCTGCAGCTTCTGTATACTGCTCAGTATGATTCAACGCATCAGAGCCAATATAAAAATAAGGATGAATCCCAGGGACCACAAATGTAACATTTCCAAAGTCTGTGGAACCTAGAAGCAGCATAGAGATTTTCTTAATGAAAAAGTGTTGGGCAGTTTTGAATGCTGTAAGAAAATGCATTACAGACATTATCTCCAGCCCATATCTGAAACAGAGTATCCTTTGCCCCAAATACTAAAATAAATTTTTAATGAGTCATTATCCATACAAATATCTCCTGTCACCAAGGTGTTTTCCCTAACTAGCCATCTTCAGTGCACTTCGGAAAAATGATCACTTACTGGACTGCAATGAAGATGTATCAGCATGTTCCTATTCCTTTTACTGCTCATTTTTATCAAGCATCTCCTGATAGAAAGCTGCTAGTTCAGAAACAGGAAAGCTGCAAACCTTGGGAGTGTCAGGCATAGCAGCTATTTCCCTGTTAGAGCCCTTTAGAACTAGGCCCAGCAATTCCTGCTTGTCACCAATATGCAAATATTCAGCATTCTGGTAGGGGACTAAAGTAGAAACTATTCATCTTTAAACAAAAACAGATTGAGGATAACTGTTTTCCCCCCATGTGTTTTGATTATTCTCAGTTATGAAAATCTCAATGGCACAAGCACCCTTGAAATAAAATCAGAAGTAAAATCCAGACAAAATGTTAGGGTTTTGTAGACAAACACCTGATAGCAATGCTTGCAGATTATAATGATGATTCTTTCATACCTATCACTTTCAGTATGTTATTTAGCATCTATCTCACAGCCTTTTCTACTGAATTATATCATCCCAAAGTAGAAGATTGCTCATAGGAAATCATCCAAGAGTCTACAACTACATTGGAAGCGCTTTGGGGTTTTTTAATGTGTTCTTTTGGTTTTTTTACCCAAACAAGCAATCCACTCATTATTTGTTAAAATGCCATTTCGAAGCTGGAGAAATCAACAGACCAGTTATTGTGAAATCCAGGTATCAGAGGAAGCATTGCTTTGCAGCAGGGAAAAACAGGGATGACCCACTAAGATCTCAATTAACTTTTTTGGGGCCAGAGACACAAGAATTTGTTTTTTTAATGACAGTGTATAAAATTTAATTTTAACACATCAGGTAGCCTCTATATTGTGATTCTTTATGAAGAGAAGATATTGCTAATGCCTTAAGATTTAGTAATTAAATGACTGAAGAATACAGATTTTACTTGGAAGCCTATAGTTACGAAAAGTGAGTCCACAGAGCCTACAGTATGAGGACAAGAGTTTGCTATTTACTCTGCTTACAGATAATGGAAGCAGCAAAACTTGTTCAAAAACATCTCTTCCCATAAATTCAGGATGCACTTGAAGAAAATCCAACTCTTGGCACAGTAGTAAGTTATTTTCATTTCCAGTAGTCTGCACTCCTGATTCATTCTTTGGTCAATCTGGACAAACCAGAAGTTCTGCATACTCCAGACTAAACCTAGGGTTCTAGACCTGCCTTACTAAGTCCCAATACACAAATTGCCGCAAAGACTGTGCTGCCCTTTTCCCTACTCTCACTTAGTGAATGAAACATTAGAAATTTCACTGCATCATACCTCTCAGTCATGCCATTCCTCCTAAATTTGTATCCATATTCAATGTACAACCAGTTGACATGTTTTTGCTGAGTAGAAGAGATTTAAATTGGGTATTTTCTAGTATTATGGAGAAGCAAAATCCAGGCTGCTTTTAACAAAAATGTTGACAGCTAAATCTTCCCCTCTACCAGACAAAATGTTACATCCTTTATGAGAATAACATAGAGGTATGTTTAGAACACCAGGTGCTCCAATAGTTTCCATACAGACATCTGAAATTGTATGCTTGCTAGACACATACAGATTGGGAATCCTTCTGGAAGCATAAATTATCAATGCAACATACATAATCCCGTTATATCTTCAATGAGAGATACTGGAGTTCCTGCTCTCAAAAATATATCCTGAAGCCTCTTCAAGCCACTGCATATTTAATGGAGTCAGTATTACCACACACATGAACAGAGGGTAAAACACAAAAGATTCCAGGAAACAATTATATTCAGTCTCAAGCTTCCAAAGTGGAATTTTCAAATATACTAGACCTTCTTAAGATTTTCTTTACCGATTTTGTGCACAGGAAGCCAATGAACCCCATGAATACTACATTTTGACCAGATTAAGCTATCACAGGTGTGGGTGTCTCAACTAAGACATGTTTAACTAAGCCATCTGCTTTAGGAGGTTATGGATACCCTGTAGTAAAGCTACCCTACAACCAGTGGAAGGAGAAACAGGTCCTGGCACCTGGTCCAAGCTAGCTCAGTCTCACATTATGTTACATCCCCCTGGCTGTGTGCCCAGCGAGCAGAGCTGCAGGGGGCACACCTGGAGTTTGTGATTTGAGGTACTCAAGGAAGCCTTGGTGAGGCTTATCTGCCTAGAGCGATACCTGGGAGCAGAGCGACACTAATACCCATGCAGAGGTGGCAGCGAGTGCGCTCAGCTCTTAACGACTGTTCTGCTGCACAGACATGGAGAAGCAACTGAGCTATCTTCCTTCCCTTTCAACAGAAGAAACTGATATCCTAAAAGAAAACATTGAAAACCACATGAAAACTAAACAGAAACAAAGGTCTTGAAAAAGATGACACAAAATACTCAAACCCCACCCCCCAAGAAAAGGGTAGCATACAAAGTTCGACTCCTATGGCTCTGGAAACTGCTTTGTTATCTCTCCTGAATTACCACTGCAAAAATTCAGAGGAGAAGCTGTGGAAAGAAAATTCAGTAAACCCTACTGCAGTGTGAGATAAAAAAGCAATTGCTCAAGCACATTTTGACATTTGACATGCAATTCAAGGACAGGATAGCCATACAGGGAGTTTCTGGTTTAAGCAAGTTAATGGTTAACGTTGAACATATCACGTAACTTACATATGAAAGCCCTACTGCAGCTGGGTGCCTGTGAAAAGTTCACTTCAAGACCTCTGAACAAAAGCAAGATCACCAATATTGATGATCATCCTTACTAGTATGGTTTGAAGGAACCAACTAGCAGAGCTCCAGAAAGTTGCACTACAGTAAACATTTTAAGGTTCCTCAGCAGCTTTCTTTGGCTAAACAAGCAAAGTAGTAAATCTTATTTGAACTACACTGAAGAAAGAAGGAAGAAATCTGCCTTAAGTTATAATTTATTTTTAAACACTGTCTTGGGTTGCAGCTCAAATGTAACCAGAAGCATATATTCTATCACCATCTGTTAAAATCAGGTGGGCAGTGTTCTTTATCTCTTCCATGACCCATCCCTCATAACTCCAGGGAGGATATCCTCTGTTAATAAGCCAGCAGTTAAAACCAGGTGGGATGGTTTTCTTTATCTCCTCCACAACCCATCCCTCCTCCAGGGAGGCATCTTCTGTTAATGGGCCACTGAGTCTCACTGCATAACTGATAAGTTTACATCACCCAGTTGTGAGATGCCCCAACCAAGGGGAAGCATTTCCTACCTAGATAAAATCTGAGATTTGGAACATCAGAGCAGCCTCTTTCCACTGGATTCTCAGAGGAAGATCAGGCCCATCTACACTACCACCATGCCCATCTACATCACCACTTCAGAGGAAAACTGCACCCTTCTATAAGATCATTGTTTCAACAAAACCACATCTGTCACTCCAGGAGGACTGCAGCCACCATTTAATCAGACTGCTACCAACACCCTGACCAACAGGGTATCAGGTTGTATTCTGATTCTGTCAGTGATTTTTTGTTGTTGTTTTTGGGGTTTTTTTTAATTACTGCGTTTTTATTTTAATTTTCCTAGTAAAGAACTGCTGTTCCTATTCCCATATCTTTGCCTGAGAGCCCCTTAATTTCAAATTTATAATAATTTGGAAGGAGGGGATTTATATTTTCCAAATCAAGAAAGGCTTCTGCCTTCCTTAGCAGACACCTGTCTTTTCAAACCAAGACAGACACAAGACAATGAACCAATGTTTAATTTGGAAGAGAAGTAAGAAACAGAAAAAAACAACATTTCCATTAGATACCAAGACTATAATTAGATACAATGTCTCCCCTACACACAAAAAAAGTTTGGAGAGCTGTTCCTAAACACCAAATTTGTCCAAACTCCAAAGATAATCTGCATTTAATATAGAGAAGACAAGTATCACAATCAAACTAATTAAAGTAGCTTTTTACTGAGAACAGTATTTTCCTTCTAAGAAAGAAACCTTTAGCATGAATGGAGTAAAAATGTTCATAAATACAGCTGAGTAGTGAAGGCTAAAAGTATGAGCAGAAGTTGAGACTCGAACAGAGGTCCTGTAGGAAGATTCAGGGAAAAAAAAGTGTGAAGGATAACAAGAAATCCACCTAAGCATTCAAGAATTCCCATTTCTGTTTTAGCTTGGAAACCAAAAAAGTTAAATAGTTTGAGACATACTCAAGACCCAAAAGTTAACACCTACTTGAAGAACACCCTTTGAAAAACTAATCTGTTGAACTCATTAACTAAAATTAGAGGCATGTAATTACCTGTTAATGAAAAGATTAAATTAGGGTTAGCGAGATACTTAAAACTTCCATTTATAAATCTCTCCAAAAACTCTCTCTAAAATAATTGTTCGATTCTAATCGATTTGTTTACATGTAAGCTTGGAAAATATTATTGAACGAGGCTCCTAAAAACAAAGTCTCATTCCCATCTATAGCAAACCAGGATTCTGTCTTTTAAAGCCACATAATGAGACACTATTCATTACACATCCTCACGTTCTCAGAAACACTGCCCTTAGCTTTCCCATCCTTTCCCCAGACAGAAGGTTTATTACTTGAAATATTTTCAGAACTATTATCAGAAGGTGTTTACTGCTTTTCTTACCTGTTCTTAGCTTCTACAACAAACACAGAAACATAGGCCAGAGTTATAAACCTTCTACAGAGCTTCAGCTTTGTAATTTGGCTTTTTCTTCTGACCAAACTGTGTTTAACTTAGCTCTGTTTTGTTATTTTGTACACTTCAGAGTTGATCAACCTAAGCTTAAGTCACAATGAAAAATGCAGATGAAGTTACCTGACAAACCATTCAAGATAGCATCTTCTGATATAAAATCTATTCCAAGCTTCTTTCCATTCTCCTTGTAAATTTTCTGCAGGCTCTTATTTGGAAGCACATTGTAGTAATCATTTTCACCACCTTTTATTTCCACCTAGACAAAAACCCCAAATTATTTTGAGTTTTTCTCCAGTGTAAGCCAGTTCAATATAAACAATCTGAAGGCCAAAAAATCCCCTATATACCCAGACTTCAAGCCCAAGGCAAAACAGACCTAAGTGCTAAGTTTCTTTCAAAAATACAACACTCTGCCAAAGATTACCCTCGAGCAAAACACAGCTGGTTTTCTGTTCATTTTGCACTCAACAGCCAGATTCCAGAAACGAGGATTCCAAAATTTTCTCCAAAAATAGAAAACAAATATTTCCTGTAACAGAGTCTAATGATTTCACCTGCAGGTACTACTAAACTACACAGAAATTAAACATAGGCTTTTATCAAACTGTGCATTACCTTTTTTTTTAGAATGCTTCCAATAACTACAGCCCCATTCATGAAATGGCTTCACACAGGTAAGAAATTTGAAAACAAATGGAAAAAAACCTATCAATGTCAAATTTCAAAAGAGATCTTAACTTTCATTCTGCATAAAGTGCACTTTCTGAAACTCTTTTCTAGATATAGTGAAGGGGACATGGTAGGAAAACATCCAATGCCTCGAATACACTATAGAAGTCACATACTAACATTCAGAAACCCCATACTTATTTGTTTTGATAATCACATACATTCTTTTTACAGCTGAATTAGCCATAAGCTTGCAATTAACAGAGCAAGCAGAAGCATTTATCTTAGCAACACATAAAAGGTATTCATATTGCTTTAACCAGCTAGATGAGACACACGTCCATTTACTAAAAGCAAAAGAAATGACAATGCTAATTGAAAAATCACTCAGTTGCTACACGAGCCTGCTGTTTAACAGGGCAATGGACCTAATGACCAAGAATATGGGAAAAAAACAGACAGAAGACCCAATACCTGTTTTGCTTGTTTCTACAGGTGAGGTTTGCCATCAAGCCTCCCAGGTCTCTGAGCCTAGTAGCACTATCTGTAGGATAGAAGCATCACCCACAGCAAAACAAAAATAAATTACAGGGCACTTAAAGAAATCGAATGTACATTGGATCAGGCAGGATGCATTCAAAGATGCAGAGTAAGAGAAGCAGAAATTCAGTCTGGGAGCTATCATTTTTTAAGTGTCACTGAAACAGAGGGATGTTCCAGCTCACTGAACAAGAGCTAAAGGTAACATCCTCTCGAAGGACCAAGAGGAGGTCCTTGAAAACTACACACTCCTCAGACCAACCTATCCACAAGTTCCCAGAAGGATTACAGAGCAAATAAATCCTCTTAGGACTCACGCCCAGGCTCATGAATCACAAGGTGATTGTGAACATCCAGCATACAAGATGGAACTCATTTAAGAGCAGATAGTGCTTGTCCAAGCCTACCTTTTCATGACAACATGTCTGGCTCAAATGACACAAGACATGCAAGCTCTCCAAGTGTTTTATAATCAGTGGCACAGAACACCACATCGCTGCCTGTTACTTGTAGCACTCAACTGCAACTGAGACTGGTGCAATTAACGTTTTCATATTTTTATTATTGATGTAGACAACCCCTGTGAGACCACATCTGGTGAGGTGTTTGTTTGGTTTCTCCTCAAATCAAGACTGGAGCTAGGCCAAGGGAAGGCCACCAAGATGATTAGGTAGAGCACATGATGTACAAGGACAGGCTGAAAGAACTTGATCTGCTGAGCCTTCACAGAGCAGAAGGTTAGCAGGGCATCTTACTGCTGTCTAGAGTTACCAGATGGGATGGGTACAGGGAAGACAGAACCAGACTTCTCAAATGTCAAAGTGACACAACAAGAAGCAACAAAGGAAGTTCCCACTGGATACAAGAGAACCACAGAGGGTTGATGTGGGAAAGTACATACAGAGGACATCTTGTCCAGTTCCCCTGCCCAATCAGGGTCACCTAGAGCTGGTTGCCCAGAACCATATTGAGAAATCTTTTGAGTATCTCCAAATGTGGAAACACTGCAATCTCTGCAGCGTACCTGTTCCAGTGCTTAGGTCATTGCAGCATAAACTTTAGGAAAACCCTTGTTCACCATGAGGTGGGTAGAGCACCTGTTGAGAGGTGGTAGAATTTCATCCTTGGAAGTACTCAAAACTCCCCGTGGCACTCAGCAGCCTGCTCTAATTGGTCCTGTTCTGAACAGACAATTAGACCAGATGACCTCCAGAGGTCTCTCCCAACACAGATTCTTCTAGCATTGTGTGACATTCTATTTATAAACCAAACCTTTCTTCCAGGACACAAAGCAACCAAACAGCAAAAAAAGAGTAATTTAGATTCACTTTGGCTAAACACTATGCAGACAAAGCAAATTTTGATTTCCTGCTCTGCGTAGTAGAAACACATGACAGTGAATATATTCTTACCTTGCATCCTGTGGCCACTGCTGCAGATGTGAAGCAGTTTTCAACCTTCTCTGTCAGAACAGAAAGCTCTTTCCTTGAAGGAGCACGCAAGTAAAACTCTAGTTCAGTGTAAGAAGGAATGATGTTAGGTTTCACACCACCATTTTTTATTACACCTGCAGAAAGGGAAAAGTGCTGTCAGTGTTAAATGCAATTGCTTGATTTTAAGCTATGTCATGAAATTCCTGGGTCAAGAACTATAAATAGATAAACAAAAACAACAAAACATCAACTTAGCATGAAATACAAAGAATGTTAAAGAATGTAAAAAAATGCAGTATGTGGGCAAAGTTTCTTCATCATTTCAGATTATGTGGAACATGTACATGTCTTTCAGCACAATTTCATAGCATTCTTTGGTTAGACATCTGTTTTACATCCCAGAGTCAAGCCAAACTAGCATTTCTAATTAATCCCCTAAAATTCAATGCAGTGGAGTCATAAAGCAATCTGTCTGCCAAAAAGAAAAAAAAATTGCTGTAAGGGCTAACTTGGATTCCAACTTTTAAACGTTTCCTCAATTAGAATGTTTCCAACTTTGTGCACTTGAAGAAAAACTGAGTAAGTTGCATTTCTCAGCAATACCAGAATAATGTGTGTATTGCAGTGCACAGAAGGTTCATTTAGATTGCTCATATTAATTCTTCAGAAATACTGGAATGTGTAATACATGTAGCTTTAGTCACAAGTGCAGTTTGAGTTGAAAGCGCTCCCTCAAGGAAGTGAGTGGCTACATCTTTTACCATTATGGTATCAAAGGCATTACCATAAAAGACAGTAGCATTTAGATATTTTGGTAAGAACATATTGTAGATCCCAGTTCCACATTAGATGTCATGGCACTAGCAGGTAGTTGCTTCCAAAAGGGTGTTTCCCTGGATTTCTACCCTCAATTTCTTGTATGTGGAATTAGATTTGTTTTCTGTAGAACCTGAGAAACTTCTACCTTAAATGGAAATATTGTAGAAGTTACTGATGTGTGTCTCAGTCTGGGGCCTGAAGAGACAGCACTAATTTGTTGCAAATAGGCAACAAAATCTACCTTTTGGTGCAGAAAAACAATTAAGATTGTGAACTTCACCCTCCAATCTCAAATAGTCAAAATAAAAAACAGTGTAGAATTAATCCAGCATCAATACTTGTCCATAACAATAGGAATAGCTCAGATGAGAGGGACAGACATCACAGGAAAGGAAGAAGTAAGTGTTCATGCAAATTTGCATGACATGTACACATAACAAGCTTTCTCAGAATAAGTAGCTTCATGAGCTTCAAGCTTTCACTTGTCTTGCCCAGCACAATTGTAAATGGAACTGGATAGAGTCTAGAGTCCATCTACAGTTAAATTTCAATACAACTGCAGTATGGACTGGACAGCAAACCTGAATAACAAGTAGGCTGACTACACACTATTAGTAGCACCCAATTTACCCTTCTGGATGGAAACATTTTTTTTACAACCTGTTTAATACAACTTCTTGGGCAGGGAAAAAAAAAATCTACATTCCTGTTTTTAAGGGGCCAACATATACTCCATTCATAAGCAGGGAAGAAAGGTAACATCAAAATCTCAGATGAACTCAAGACAATGATATTTCAGTACATGAAACATTGGTTAGAAATTCTAGACTTCAAGCAATGGAAATTATTTCAGCTTTTGTTAGTGGGTTAACACTAATATTTTCAGGACCACTTAATTCAGCCACTAATTATACTGAAAGCCTACACAAAGTTGTAAAGAAAGCATTCCTAAAATTCAATCTCAATCTGGCTGCTTGTCCTTTCCCAGAAGTAAATGAAATATTTCCACGTTGAAAAACTCTGAAAAGGTTTATGACAGCAGTTTTATCAACAGAGTAATTTCAGTTTTGCTGCTGTTTAGGAAGCATTATCTCTAGAAGGCTTGTTTAGATATTTATATTTTATGCTAACACTACCTACGTTGCCTTTAGAAACTACAAAGGCAAGCTGAAGTACATCCATGTTTCAGTAGATGCTTTCTCCAGAGCCAGCTTGGCCTCTTGGGTTAGGATCCTAGAACCCAGCTCCTCTCCCCCTTTCAATAAAGTGAAAAGGGGAGCTAGGTCTTCTATATTTAGTATTTAACGGTTTAGGCTTAGATTCAACAGAAGACTTAGGAATCTTCAGCCTTAAACCTGCAACACATAGGTTGCAGACACCAAAACTCTTAATTATGTGCCTTGTTTTCTACACAGAAATAGGATAGAAGCTGTGCCTGCTGTCTGAAATTCATTTGGGCACGCTGCACAGCAAAACTGCAAACAGATTCATCTACAGTCAAAAGGATTAGGACTCCATCCAGGTATCCTGGAGAGAAACACACACTTGTATTTCATACAGCACAAGCAGCCAAAATACATAGTAATCAGATCAGAATTTCTGGAAGGATTTTCAGCTCATAACAAGTATTCCAAATAAATGGTTCCACATCCGAAAGTCCTGTAGAATTGCCAAAGTTTCTTAACTTCAACTTGGAAAAAGTGTTGGGTGCAATAAGGAACCCTGGGTTCATAGCTAAAGGGCAGCTTCACCTCACCTTTTGAACCCTTCTCACTTTACAGGTAGAAATGCATGATGCTGAAGGAGGACAATTCAAGTTTAATGGTTAACTTCTTACTACAAAATGGTCTTTCTAATCCAAAACCTACTAGATATTAAATATTGGAATCCAGTGAACATCTAGCTGACTGGGCTACTAACCAGGACAATAATCTTCTGCCATCACCTGTTTTTTGTACTTCACCAAATAAATTTCACCCCGGACCACTAGACCATTCCAATAAATCCCATCTAATTAACAGAATGTCTTAGTACTGAAAAAGTGATACAGTAAGTAATACTTCACTTTTTGGAAGCATTTAATCTCACACCTTTGCAAATCCACAAATATTAAGGAGGCCAAGGCCATGTACCAAAATAAGCCTGGCACTTTTTTCCTTTTTTCTGAACTGCAACTTCAAGGCTTAAAATTGGTCAAGCCTTTACATGGGCATCAAATTCCCCTTTCAAATCTGACCTCGCCCAATTTTGAGCAGTTAGTTCTGGACACTGACATGATTTTAAAGATTGCAGACACACCATTTAATGAAATGGTGCTGTTTCATAATATTTGAAGTGACTATACTAATTTAGTGCTTTAGTGCAATACTTTGGAATGTGTGATATTCTATGTTAGTACTTCAACAGCCTAAACTCTTACTTGCTGGACATTAGGTTTAATGAGGATCTCACCATGAACTCTCCAGGTCGGTTTCATTTGCTGTCTTAAAACAGATAGATTGTTGTACGCAAGAACAGCAGCATCTAATGCATTAACTCCTTCCCAAGGATAAGCAGCAGCATGAGAAGCTTTTCCATAGTATTTCACAGTCACACTAGGAAATAAAAGGCATTGCTTATTTGTTTCTCATTCACTGAAAAAAAAAAATCTTTGAAATGAAAAAGTTCCTTTTGTTCCCACAAATACACATTATTTAAATTTTGCGCAGCATAGCACTAAATAATTTACCTGGCACTAGACTGTTAAACTAGATAGTTTAACTATGCATAGAAAGATTTCTAGAAAACCAATAAAATGGAATTATACCAATAGCCAGTCAGGCAAGGGAGTTACTGGTAACATACCATTATATAGCCTTTTCCTGAAGAGTACATGTTTCACACATTAATTTTCTCCACCACTTTTTTTATACTGCCTGACTCTTCTGAGACCTGAAGTTACTAACACTCTTCTCAGAGGATAACAAATCTTTTTCTCTGATGCAAAATTGGAAGTTGAATGTCATAATTCTTGTCAAATAAAATGTGTACAGTATGTAAGATAGCAAAAGCATGTAAGATCACATATAACCCATGTCTAAATAACAGAAGTCAAGTTCTACAAGTATGGAAAAGCACAGCCTACTGTAAAATACACATTATTATGCTACAACAAGGATGTTCTCTCCTTGCACCCTTCAAAAAAGGTGGTAGAAAGGTTTGTAACAAGGAGGAAATCTAATGCAAAGGCTATCCTCCAACTTCACAGAACTCATAAAATACTGCACCTTAACATGTCCAGTAAAAATTAATGTTTTGCTTCATCTGAATGCCATTAATATTAGCCTTACAAAATAACAGTATTTCAGACTATATGAGAATTCTTCACACAAGAGGAAAATATTAAATACTGATATCTACATATAAGGTCTCACGATTCATAAAATACACAAAACTAAATCTATTTGTACTCCATACCCACTCCTTTACAGAAAAATCCTCACTCTTAAGCATTCCTCCCACTGCAAAACACATAACCTGTCTCTTATCCAGCCATGACCAGACATCCCTCTGTCTTGCACAAATGCCAACTTAACCAATTATCCTGAAGTGATCCCTTGTGCTCCGAAGCATGCCACAGATGCAAGTTAACGCCAGCACTTGAATTCTGGATGGCAAAGAGGGAAACAATGCAGTGTACTGTTGCAACAGGAAACATCTCTTACTATTGCTGCAATCCAAATTAAGCATGCCTTTTTCTATCCCCAGTAACCTTCCAAGGCAATCAAAGAACCCATTCTCTAGACCATGAGTTTTATTCAAAATTTATTATCATTAAGAAATGTAAGGAAACTGTCAATTAATATCCCAAGTATTAAACTGCAGCTCCTCAAATCAACTCACAAAGATCCCTGGACACTCTCAAAAAATAGAAAGAAGTCAAAGTACAGCAAAAAGTCATGCTGCAGTATTATTTTTCACAAGAAACATGTGTTTCTTATTAAAAAAATGGACCTTCAGCATTCCTTCACTTGTGCTTCTTTTGCTACACAAATGTCATAGACGCTCAGAAAAATGCAACAGATTCTGCAGAATAATAATACCCTAAGCCAGTTTAAGAATACCAGCAGAAGAATGTGAACCCTGTTTGACCAACAATAAATAGGCTGATTAAGTGAAGGATAAGCAATTAAGAGCCAGCAAACTTTGGCATGTATTCATCAGTTATCCCAATATGTTAATCTTATTTCAGGTACAACACAGCTTCCAGAATTGCAGTTATATGTGCAGCAGGCACAGCAATATTAGCAACTTAGTGACCACCTCCCTGCAAACAACCAAAGATCAATTACAAATTAGAAAAATTGTCTTTCTACCTTTGAAATCTCATAATTACATAAAACATTACAGACTCAGTATTTCAAGCTTTTGGAGGTAATAAGTTGTGTCACTCAGCACTTCAATTCCATCCCTCCTCCACGTTCAAAGGTTTAAAGGCTATCTAAGACTTGTATCCTACCAACCTTATCTGTTTTACCATGAAACTTGGCAGTAACAGAAGCAAATTATCCACTGGAAACAGCCCTGATAAAAGCAAAGTGGTCAGTAAAATCAAGCATATCAGAGCTGGACAGTAGCACAGCCAAGCTGAAAACTGTTCTGAGTACATCAAGGATTGGCAAATTAGCTTTTTAAGTAATTCAGAATTTAGCATGAGGCAGTCAAATGTAATACTTGAAAAAACTGCTGCACTGGAGGGAGTTTACTAGTGGGGTCTCTGCAAGGTAAGACCCAGGGATCAGGAATCACATAACACATAGAACGTGACATAAAACATAGGAACAAAACCTGCTGGTAGACTTCTGCTGAGACACTGTGGAAAGAGATGTTTATAACACCAAAGGAAGAACAGCATGGCCTTACAGACTGGCAGTGCAAGAAAAGAATGAAGCTCCAAAGTATTTTATAAAAATCACGTACTTAATGACCAAGCGTTTGTCTAAGAATTGACTGCTTGAAAATGACTGAAGAAGTCCCAAACAGGCCACCTGTCTCCAAAATTGTAAGGAAACACTACGGTTCCTGCAGCAGACAAGTAAGATCTAAGGCAACTGCACCTCAGGTACTGTGTATAATTCCGGGGATGCATATCCAGCAAGGTGTACTTTAATACAAGTCAAGTGACTTGAAGCACAAGTGAGCCAGTGCTGTCTGAATGTCAGGGCTAATCAGAAGAAGACAAGATATAATTTTCAAAGAGCTTTATGGCTGACAAAAAAGGCAGCTGTGTAAGGGCAGGACTGTTGTCCATCCTTACACTGGGGGCAAACATGAAGGAAAGACAGGTATTACCTGGGATCGAAACAAAAAAGTTGATGTGAGAGTCAACACACACAACATGGCCATGACTAAATTTAGTGTGGCAGTTACTACAGATCCAAAGTTCAGTCAGGCTTAGCTGGCCAGATGTTTTCAAAAGCAGGAAGGCAAACCTGAAACACCTTCCAAATGGATTAAAATGCACAGAGGACCACATGACTAGCATCCAGGAAAGCACAGAACTATGACCCTTGAGACCCTGCAGTTCCATCTTTAAATTCTACTTCAAGCATAATCACATGAATGTTTGAAAGAAACGCCTAGAAACATCAGGACAAAAAAATGGATTTTTGGGATACACGGAAGATTATCTCAGATCAGACAGGGATTTGAGCACTTGGCTGAACACAGCCGTCTCGAAGAACGGCTCAGAGTGCCGTTCCCTAACACTAACCTACCTGCCTCCTTAGCTGAGTGCAAATACCTTCGTCTGAACGGCAAGGCTCCGGGTTCAGCCACTGATAAAGCAGGTCCCCTTCTCAGGAAGGGGTCAAAAAGCTAATAACAAACCACCTCTTTCCATCTGAACCCACCCACTCACTCACTCACTCATGCTCGGCCACGTCGGGCAGGTAAGCAGCGTTTTCTTGCGAGGGGTGCGCCATGAAAACCACATCCAGGCCATCGAACGCTCCAGCCTTGATCAGGTCTATTTTGCCTCCTCCTTGTTCTTCCGCGGGCGTCCCCAACACCGTGACCTGCAGCACAAACGCACGGAGAGATTCAGGGGCTGTGAGGGGGCGCTCACCACCGCTCCCCCGAGAGAGTTCCCACCTGCACGGCCACGGGCTCCGCCAGGCTCTCCAGGGCAGCCTTCAGCGCCAGCGCGGCGCCGGCTCCCACCTCGGCGATCAGGTTGTGGCCGCAGGCGTGCCCGAGCCCGGGCAGCGCGTCGTACTCGCAGAGGAAAGCGAGGCGGAGCGGGTCCTGCGGGGCCGCCGTGCCCCAGTCGGCGCGGAAAGCTGTGCCCAGCTTGTAGCGCGGCTGCACGGCCCAGGCGGCGCCGGGCAGGTCCCCGCCGGAGAAGAAACGGGTCAGGGCGTCGTGCGCCTGGTGCTCCGCGTACGCCAGCTCGGGACGGCTCCAGATGTCGCGGCTCAGCGCGCCCAGACGCGCAGCGTTCAGATCTACGCTCTCGCACGCCCGCTGCTTCAATGCCTCCAGCGCGACGGCGGCGGCGGGGCCGCTCTCCGGCAGCTCCTGGGGCTTCATGAGGCCTCGGGAGCACCGGCCCACAGCCGACCCGAACCTGCCGCCAGCACCTGCCCTCCAGCGCGACACCTGCGTTGCCGCCCCTTTTTATTGCCTCTGTCACGTCGCGGGGCACGCCGGGAAATGTAGTTTATAGTCACGGCCTGGCCTACAGGCGGCGTCCAGCTGGAACTCCCCGTCCCAGCGTGCTTTGCGCGGCGCCCGGTCCGGCAGCCGAGTGTCGCGGACCTGCTGCGATCTCTCCGGCGTCGCGGGGGGAATCGGAAGGGTGAAGGTAGAGAACTCACGAATTGAGGTAAAGGCAGTTCCACAGGGAAAGCAAAAGCCGTGCACACAAGCTAAACAAGGGATGAATTCCCTGCTTCCCATGGGCAGGGGGGTGTTCAGCCATCCCCAGTGGAGCAGGGCCCCACCACACCTAGCGGTGACTTGGGAAGACAAATGCCATCACTGCAAACGTCCTCCCCTTCCTCCTGCTTCCACTGCCTTATATACTGAGCATGATGTTCCATGATGTGGAATGTCCGCTCGGTCAGTTTGGGTCACCTGTCCCTGCTGTGTCTCCTCCCACGCTCCCCCAGCCTCCCCACCAGCATGGCAGTACAAAAATGAGAAAAGGCCTTGGCTCTGTGTTAGCCCTGCTCAGCAATAACAAAAACATCTCTATGTTACCAACCCTGTGTTCAGCACAAAACCAAAACACAGTCCCATGCCAGCCATTGTGAAGAAAATGTAAATCCACACCAGCCAAAACCAGCATAAGATAATACCTTTTATTAGAAAGATAAATAACTTAAGGGCTTGGCGTATTTGAGTGATCTCAGACCTCCTGGTGGGGAGAGGGTGGTGGTAAAAAAAGCTTGGGAAGTAGGATGTCCCACTGATAGTGGGTAAAAGGAATGCAGAATTTTACAGGCCACAAGGATATTTGGCAGAACTCCCACAATAAGGAAGAAACTAGTAAAGCCAATTCAGCATCTTTGCTGCAATCAGCTCCAACTGGGTGAAATGTAATTCTGGCAGAGGGAGATGGTAACCACCAACTCATGGCCCCCTGACTCAAAAGAAGGGAAAGTCTGAGTATGTGGACTAATTAGCACAAGAAGAGAGGGACTCGACCAATGAAAAATAAGACACAAAGTAATAGGAGAACTATATACCTTGTAGGCAAGGAACAGTGCCTTTGCTAAAATGTGTAAGTAGTGAAATGTTTTGGGTTTGCTATCCAGCACCCTTTTTTTGTTCAGATATTTTTGATATTTTGATATTTTATCAAGAATAAATTTGATTTATTTGTAAATAAATCAAATACCTGATTCTGAGTGTGGATTGGCCTCTTGCACACTGGGTGAAAGAACCTAATTTGGCACAACATGCTGATGGAACACATGCCTTGTTACATGCATGTGTTACCATCACAACACCCAGAGATTGCATTCAAGTGCAATGTGTGCTGTGGCTTTTCTGGGCTTGGAAACACCCTGTCTTCTTCGACATCTTCATTGTTTTCCAACCAGGAGCCCTGTCTGACTGGATTTGTATTTCATCTTTCCATTTCTCCAGGGTTTCTGCAGTCCAGGCCTGTGAGAGCCAGCTGATTGGGAGTTTTAAGATACAAGCTGCATAGCAAGGAACCTACCTATTTAACCAACCCATACCTGACAAAAATTGAAGTCAACAAGAACAAATTAACAAATTCTGGAGGTTTTTTCCCACTTTATTCATTTAGTTACAAGAAATTAATTTTTTATTCATTTATCCACTGTATTCTTTCTCTACAACTTTTCTGTCAACGGGAGAGGTGCTTTGGTGTGCTGAACTGTAGGTTTCCCCTCTCCACAGAAGATAGGGAAGGTTCTTTTCATAGTGACACCCAAACCCTACAGGAGTCTCAATGACTCCAAGAAGAGCTCAGGCTCCCATGCCTTACATTTGTCATGAGCTATTTTTACCCTTGCAACATACTACGACAAGTATTATGGTTATGGTCTGTTCTTTGCCTCCACCCCCAAATTCTTCCAAGTGGAATAAAGCCATCAAAACGTGCTGAACTTAGTTTGAACTCTGGATACATGTTGAACTATCTTTATGGATACATGCAGTAAGTACTTGGCAGCAGCTGAGGGGGCACATGCTCAGCAAAGGGTCGCATAATTCAGATCTGCTTGCCAAGGGATTTTTAAGGCTGGAAGCCCTTTGGAGCAGGCAGAATGTTCCTGAGGATAGTGCCAGGCCAGCATTCTTTAGGAGCAATCTCTCTAAGCATACATCAAACTCAATCACTTTTGCACTCATGGAAAATGCTGGCTCTCACTTTTAAGTTTTAGTGAGGAGGGGAAAAAAACACGCCATGTATATTTTCTTCCCAAGTACCTGATTCCTTGAGGCAGTACTGTTCATTATATAGTTTTGTATTTCTTCAATAAAAACAGAGTCCTGTTGAACCTGCACAGACTCATTTGGAACACTCTGTGGCTTCACATACCTGATCAATAGTGTGGCATTGCAGCTGAGGATTCAAACCTCAGAGCCACAGCTCACAGGAATGGTGAGGCTTGGCCACGGAGCAAACTGCACTGTGGCATCTGCCTCCAAACAAATGGGCTGCTTGTTAGGAGGACTGAAGAAGGAGTAGAGAGTGCACAGGAATGCCAGCATCTGAAAGTCGGATAAAGTTAGCACTGTCTCCTCCAGGAAAATTTACCACTTATGGGGAACAGATAAATTACTTTTAGGGATTATGTTATCTGCTTGCAGTTGGCGGTTTTCCTTTCTAACTGAGGTATCTCAGATAATCAGAAGGTTGAATTACTAATTATGACCGCTGTCTCATTTGCTTGAAATTAACCTTTAGAATTTAGTTGGAATCCTCTTTGTCTGCTGTGAGGATTTGTGAAGCATGCAGCACTGAGATAGCCAATAATTTTATAAATTTAATCATTACAGAGTCTGTGCCAGCTTGAGAGTTCAAATTTGCGTGTTTGAAAACTGGTAATATGTATCATAATTAGTGTAAACCTCAGTTAACATAATAATGGTTATGTCATTTTGGTGTGTTCCAATTCACAATCCCAGATAATTTGCACACTGTGTACAACCTGCAAGTGTGTTTCCTTGAGAGGGACTTACTGACTGGGAGAGTTTCCCTCCATACCTCCTGGAATGTGCTCCTGCTGCTGCTTTTTTTATGGGTTTGGTTTTTTTGGGGTTTTTTTTGGGTCCACCAACCATGTTGCCTTCAATGAGCTAATTCAGTCAGTAAAAATCTGCATAGAAAAGAAAAATTGGTATTTTTCATCTGGAAACAGTTTTGCAAGACACCCAATAGGTTTCTGCTTCCAAAAGTTCACAGTTCCAACATGATTTTTTCCCTCATCCAGCCGAGAATTTGTGCCACTTGCTCATCTGCCTTTGGTATTTGTGGGACCTTTACCTGAGCTGATGCAATTCACTAAAATGGCAAAAAAAAAAATACTTAAAAAATTTGGTAATTTCCTGTTGGTTTAGTGAGTTAAATTGGGCAAAGATCCACAAAGAGCTGGGACAGGGAAGTTGTAGTTAGTCTAAGTGTGTGGAAGCATGAGCTGCTCAGCCAGCTCAGCCACTCTGATAAATCTTACCCTGACAGAGCTGCTGGGAGCATCACTGTCAAGGGCAGCCCACAGAACTAAAAATAAGCACAGCTGGATCATGTATTAAAGCAAAGTGGGGGGCTTGCTTGTAAGCAAAGCAGAGAAACATCTTCACATAAGCTGAAGACTAAGCAAGGCCATAAGAAATTTTAATCTGGCACAATAAAAACAGTGCTGTGACTCCTGAAATCAGACCAACTTAGGAAAGACAAAGGAAAAGGTGTAAAATTCTTTTATTCATAAGAAACAGATGCATGTTAATGAGGCTTCCATTCCTTTAATAAAGAGCCTTTACACTCCTATTCTTGTTCCTGTTCTGTCTCCTCATCAGTGTGGGTTGTTTGTGTGGAAGAACCACTGGATATTTGCCTCAAAGATGGGATGGTACCTTTCAAATTAGTAATGATTTTCTTGCTCCTTACATTAGAAAATTTCAGGTCTTAGTTATTACACTATCATGTTTTTTCTTCTAATTTAGAAGTCATCAGTCTTTTGACCTTTTATGCTGATTTGAAAATTCATTCAATATCTTCAAGAGGAACAAAACATTTATATTCAATACCTTCATTTTCTATAGGTTGTGTCTTGGGTCATGATTTTAAAAATGTTGTGTTACAGTCAATCTAAATTATAAGTCTACAAAATGAAAAACATATAACCATAACGTTGTTTTCTAAGACAGAGGAAACATATTGGTCCATGTTTTAAAAACAAGGTAAAAATACTATGATGATATTTTGAGTGTGCAAAACAAATTATAATGGAACATTAGACTGTTTAAAATAGTGTTACTATATAGAGGAAATACAACCTGGGCAACATTTCTTTTGGAAAAGAAAGAATTTTGCATGTATTTGTTCAAAAATAAACAAGAACAAACCTCACAGCTGCTGATTCAATTCATATTCCTGGAATCAGGCTGTAAACAAATGCTTGTATTTTTGTTTTGGAGGGTGGATGAAGTTCAGTAGCTTTCTATTGGTCTAAAAGAAGGAACATCTGCTGTGGCCATAAAAAACTGGATGATCAAGTTTACCACATCCCACATTAGCAACATTAGGTATTGAGGTTGAAATCCAGATCAGACTGAAGTTGGTGAAAGTTTTGCTGTTAAATTCTGGGTGGCCTGGATTTCAAGCCAAAATCCAAAGCTTTAAAAACAATAGCACAGTGAGTATTAAAAACAAAACTAGGCTGTTGCTGTGTGTAGGAGCTATACACTGGCCTGCCTAAGATAACATTGCTGCCTGCTTTACAAATAGCTTTATATTAGAAGGTATGTATCAAGACATACAATGCTATGACAGTGAATCCTATGTTAAAAAAGAAAGCGTGGGAAGGGCTTCCTTGGTCAGATCACAGTATCAGTATCAACAAAGAGCAGAAGAATTTTAAGGAACTCAGGAAGAGAAACAGCTTGAGTCACTGAAGCATACTGTCTCTTTTAACCATTACTGGATCAAGGATGCCGCTACACATCTTATACACTTCTTATTAAGGGAAAAATGCAGGTTAGGTGGGTTCAGAAAAGTGAAATCTTCTCCTTGTGGACTTATCATTCCCGCCACTTAAGAGTTAATCACAGCGAGGTCAAAAATACATAGCAGACTGGGACAGAAAACATGAGGTTATTGTTCCCTCTTAATGTCTGGTTACATCATGTACAATACTCAGAATTACATCTGAATCCCTCACACAGCAGTTTTATTAGGTGTTTGACTTAGTGCTTAAGGCCTCACCATGTGCCCAAGTGCTGTGAACCTGTACCAGAAGGGTAAAAGATGTGCTTAGAGCTCAGACACCCTTCACTGAGAAGGCATCTGTGGCTATTTGCTGCTGCCCCCAGCTCTGTGTGCCTGCCAAAGACACCTGCCCCAGCCCTGGTGGCAGAGTGAGACACAATTGCCTCTGAGCTGTTTCAGTGCAAAGTCCAAAAGCTTAATTCAAACTGCCCCCTCCCCTCTTGGCATTTTAAGCCTTAAACATTGAATTTTGTCATGAAGCAGCTTAGAGTTATCTGTGTTCTCAGTCTGCTGGCTCCTCTATGTGGGTGGTATCCTCTGGGAGACAGGCAATAATATTTTAAACTGACACAATTATTTTCAAAACAATCACTTTCATGCACCATTAACCACAGAGGCTGGTATAAGCTTTGCCAGCTTTAGACTGCTTTAACAAACATTATTTTTCTATCTGATGCAGATTTTCATTTGCACTCTGAAAGCTGCAAGAATGCAGCAAGGGCTTAGCTGTAGCTATTTTTACCAGCTGTGGTGAGATTGTTTCAACTAGGAACATCAGTTAACTCCAAGAAGAGTTCAAAAATTGCCTAACTTAAATGTTGCAAATTGGAGCAGATAGCTCTATTTAAAAAAAGGTTGGGCTAGATAAACCTACATTCCTTTCTTTGGTTTGTCTCTCTGAATGCTTACTTAAAAACTTATCAGCTTCTATGGGTCTTCTAGAAGTATGCACAGCATAATGTTAACAGAGAGTTAAATTGCTGATATCCAAGACTCTGAACACACAAAACTTACTGACTGCTTGCTCTCTCTTTCATGCTCAAATTTTACTTTTGTAACAGCAAGAAAAGTGTCAAATATCAGAGATCTTACCTCAGCAGAAAATGCCTTTGAATCCTTCTCACTCCTCCAATAAAAAAATCCTGCCTCAACTATGCTCTTTTAGTTTTTTGTACTGTTACATTTTCATATGTTTTTATCTGTGATACAGTCATTATTTCACATACTACAGGTCAGTTGTTATTTTTATGTAATTTCTTTAGTAGCAGCATCATTACAGTCATATTGCTATCCCAGTTTGAAAAGAATTGTGATGAAAGCAGCCTGATTACATATTTGTCTCTTCAAGACACTTGATGCTAAAACATCTCCATTATTGACAATATGAGCCTTTTTGTTTGTTTTATTTATTTATTATATTATTTGTTATATTAAATTTGGTTGTAGCTTGGATGCTTAGTTCCTTTCTTCCTTTAAGAGGCAGATTTTTCGTATTTAATGTCAGGTAAATTCAATTGTTCATTTCATAGCATTAATGTCTTAAAGACCTAGAAATAAGACAACACACTTTGGAGAAAATATTAGTATAGGAAGTAATATAAAGGCTGGTCTTTATTGGAGTCTTCTAAGAGACAGATATGGAAAAATATTCACCCTGCACAGGGTGAATACAGTTCCATAAGTTTAGCAAATTAGCATAGCAAGAGTCCCCAATTAGAAGCACAAGTGATGAAATTATTGCCCCCTTTTGGTTTCACCTTCTCTGTAGCCCCCCTTTAGATAGGAACTAATCTTTGCTTATGAAAATGTGTCTGGAAGAGCTGTTTTCAACCTTGGCTCCCAGGAATAATCAAGGTAAGATAGGGGCCTTGGACCCCCCAGAGCTTGGAACCTCTGGAATGTGTTTTGTCTTTCTGCCCATCAGGGTAGGGGAAAGTACTGGAGCTAGATTGGAACTATATAGGTAAACAACAATAGTCTACACAGCTACGAATATATATGAAAGAAATATAAAAGCAAAAATCATTCTGGCATCAGCATGACTTACTAACTGGGAAACAAATACAAACAACTCAGAGTGGAAGGAAAAACTGATGATGAGATGTGAAAACTTAAGGCTCTATGGCTGCCAGCTCCTCTTGAAAGCCTGAGTTACCTCACCTTTGGGCAGGAGAAGAGCACAGCAATGAGCGGGGACTGCAGCTTTCCCACTGTACGTGTGCTGGCTGACTCACGGACCACAGCACGGAAAGCAAACACACAGAAAACAGGGAGGTGTGTTATGGCCACAAACTGCAGCTGCTCTGCCCATCAGGGTTAACTGCCCCCACTGCCTCTAAAAAAGAGCTAATCCATTCCTGCACACACAAAACCAAATGTTTTCCCTGTTAAATCCTGACAGAGGTGAAACAAAGTCATAAATTGTTACAGATTTCCACACATTTGCTTCACAGAGTTGCTTCTCTCAGCTCCCAGTTTAAAAATCATTAATAACAGTTTTTGTATTTGCAAATGTAGGTGAAAAATGAAATCTAGATTGTGTTAAACTTTCCAAAGTAATGAAAAAATTGCCTTTCCTGATGTTAAAATGACCCTTTAGTTATGCCACCAGTTATTTACATCCTATGCCACTAATGGCACTACTTATTTACATCCTGTGCTGCTAGAAATAGTTTAATTTTGCTATCGATTCAAACAGAACCACAGTTAGGTCCTAGCTCTTTTATTCCCTTGGAGGAAGAAAGTACTTTGCACCTCTTAAAGTTCTTTAATTTTAATGCATCAAGCCTTTGAGGTATTACAGCTGTTTATTCACAGACAGTATCTACTTCTGGGTTAAACAGACTGAAGATGACTACTCAACTCAAACAATTTAATATACAATTTTCTATTTTTAAATTTATATTTAAATATAGATGGACATTTTCTACTCACAAAATTTCTGCGAAAGCCTCTAGTTTGTTTCATATGAGTATACTATTTTGCAGATAAAAAGCAAATTTATTATATATTTGCAATCCACAGGAATCTTAAATGGATGATATCTGTTGGGCACCACAGATTACTATTAGATACTTAGTTGTGGATTTAGTGGTACTGAGGAGCTGCTATGACAAGAAAACCAGCAGCTTACTATGTCTAATTAAAAATCTCTTTACTCTCAAAGCTTTTATGTTATTTTATTTTAAATCAGAAGTATGATACATTGCATATTAATAAAAACACTTGTATTAAGTGCTCACAGTTTCCATAATACGCTGGGAAATTACATTTAAAAGAATAATTGTTTTTGTTCTTGATCTGTAACAATTATGCAAATACAAACACAACAAGCCTTAAGGGTGCTCATTAATAATTTGCTTAAGATATTAATTTCAAAAAATATGTTCAAACTCATACTTTCTCCAGTCAAAGTGAAAATATACAAAGCAATAAAACAGTAGCTATAACTACTATAGCACACAGTGTTTTTTTAGTATATTTAAAATTTAATTTGTAGTATCACAAATATAAGTAAACACAGAGTATGTTTGCACTCATCATGTATACTTCCAGGTTTACTGCTGACAAAAAGAGGTTTACAGGTACACTGAATGTGCAGGTTTGTTGGAACTGATATCAGTTTTGCAGATAAGTGAAAAAAGGGAAAAAAAATATTTGTCTACATGTTTACTCAAAATAATCATATTTATAATTTGGAATACTATGAACTTTGCTAATTTTGTACAGATAACTCATGAGAGTGCGGTTGGATTTCTTCAAATCAATGTAACACATGTGCAGAACTTTGTCAGAATTTTAGGGTCATTTTGAACTTGTGCAGTCATCACTGTGAAATGAAACAAATATGTTTTTGTGTTTCTGAAATTCAAGAAAACAAAGGCATCCAGTATATCCAGAAACCTGTGCACAAGAACTGACTATTACAAACAGTGGAGGTCAAACTGTATTACTGAACAAGCTAGTCCCATCCATTTTGGTTTCTACTAATGGTTAAAATGATTTTGAGGTGAAGTCATATATTGCCCAATGATAGCTGGCAAACTTAGATGTGTTCTAGTAGTTTCTAGCCCATGAAGGCTTGATCTTTAGTTACCTCAGCCTGTTTGTTATTGCCTGGAGTTAAGCTGTTTGTTTTAAAAGCACATTTTAGAAACCCTGAGCTGCAGTTTGTTGGGGTGCTTTATAACCTTGTTACTTTTACTGACACCCAGCTAGTAGCAAAGTGATCAGGGCCAATTCCTTTTAATTAAAAGCCTCTCTCCTATTTTCTCAGGCGCAATGTTCATATACCAGCGTCTGAGTACACTGTATTGTGTTTTACGTATGTTTTACATCACATGTATGTGACCTCCCCTCTCCTTACCAGTGCTGCTTACTGTACCACATACCAAGGATATTTATTATATTTGTGTTCAATGCCAGTGTTGCACCCCTGTGGACATTTGCCTTTCCAGAAATCATCCTGTGGATAACTTGAATGTCGTTACTTAAAATCATTTTTTGGGGGTTTTTTGAAATCATCCTCACAGTATGTGGGTAATTTGCAATGAACCGGCACATGGCAGAAAGCTGAGAATGCTGTGCAAGGAACTTAAAGACAACCGAGGATGTGAAATACTTATCAATTCACATGCTCACTGTTAGAGAACAAGAGAAGTAAATTTAACTGCATCCTGAAATTTAAACTGTGTACCTACCTAGGGACTGATTGCTTCCCCAAGCTTTCAAACAAGGCTGTATGGAGAAGCAGAAAGCAGGTCATGAGGACATGAGCACCTCTGTTGAAAGCAGCATTGCCCGGGATTCACCATCAGCAAAAAAATCAGGCCTTTCTTGTGTTCCCTCTCAGCCACACTCACCTCTACTGTATTACCTCAAGACCTGCACTCATTTGCCTCATGTGATTGAACAAGCTGTTGTGATCAGTAGTCTCAGTAAATACAGCAGCTAGGTAGAGCAACAGGGTATTAAAAATACATGTTTAACTGCAGGAGACCACAGGGAATCTGGAAAGCTCTGTGGGTTTTAAGTGTCAACAGATGGCACAGCGTGACCTACTTTGGAATATATAAATTTAAAAACGAAGGGTAAAATTGCTCTGTCAAGAAATGCCCGTGCTGGTACTGGGAAGCTGCAGAGCTGCAGAGGTCAGGGGACCAACAATGGGGTGTCTGGAGGCTGCCAGCTGACTTCGCAGCCCAGGCATCATTAGTATGTGTTGGCTGTTCAGTAGCCTACTCAATATGTGCTGGTAATATTAATCTGGGTTTCCTAGCAGCAGGTGCCTCTGTCAGAAGATTTTCTAGCCTGGTTACTTTGCAGATTGGCAGAAAGTCCAAGGTTTGAGTGACTCAAAATAGCAAAATTAAATTTTCAGCCCTAGCAATGTCTCTTCTGGAGTCAGGCTGGGTACTGATTCTACGGTGTCACATTTTACTTTTAAAGAATACTTACAAAAAAAAAGACTTCATTCTCCAAAGAAAAGAACACAGCCCAGTACTTTCTATCAGCACTACACACATAAAAATAGTTGTCAGATTTTTCAACTCTCCTCTTATCTTTGCTTTAAGGTTTATACCATCTATTAGTACTACTGCTAATTTCAATAGGAAAATCTCTGAATTTTATGATTTCTATAGCATCAAGTATGTTCACTCTCCTCATCAGCAATTTTGTAAATTTCACCTATCTTCATTATTGTATCCGGCCTTTTGCAGAATGTATCTTAAAAATAGAGTATATAAATCCTTCCAGAAGTATAAAGAAAAAAATCCTAAAACTGGATAACATTGCCTGTTGTGAGATAAAATGTGCAGACACAATGTGCAGACAGGTCAGATGCTTTACTGAGCTCTGCTTGTGGAGTAACATGGATGTGAAGCTCATGGTTCCAGCAGGTATTCACTTGATTTTATGGACAGTTAATGCAGAACTGCTGTTTGCTACCTGGCAAAGAGAATGAGTTATCTTAAGCCTGCTGAGCATCCTGTTTATAGAACAATATAACCAATTAATTATGCAGTATGGATAATTTAGGGTTTTTTTAATCTGTTCAAATTTTTACAGTTTAAATATATATAAACATTCAGTTCAGTTATGAATACAGTGTATGCATTTGGCATCCTGTGTGTAACATAAGGATATGTTTTCCCACCAGTCTGGGACAAATCCTCTCAAGGGACACTAGACTAAATAACCATTTGATTTTAGATGACAATTGAAGAATCAAAACACTTTACACAAGACCCATTGTGATTTTTTAAATCTGCTTATTCTTTTAATCCTGTTCATTCTTAAACATTTTATATCTGTCAGCCCTTTTAACTCAAGATACAGGTAACAGGGAAAGATTGATTTTAAAGCTTTTCCAATCTGTTAGTATTATGGAGATATATTTATACTCTTTGATGGGGACAATCCTGTATGACAGGGAAAGGCTGAAGCCATTCAGCCATCCAACCCTCTGACAGGATTAATTTCAGATGACTAGAATTGGCCCTGAGTAACCTGGCCTGACTTAGCAGCCACCCCTGCTGTGAGCAGGAGGCAGGACCAGAAGACTCCTGAGGTCCTCTCCAGACTGAATTATCCTATGGTCTGGTATTGGGAGCTACTGTGTGCATTAGACTTTAATATGGTGAGCCTCAGTAAAGCAATTTTTCTGGAGTGCCGGAGGAACTTTCCAAATCTCCAGATGTGCAGATGGATGTGCAGCTCTCCCCGTGATGTAGTTATTCAGCTTTCATGAGAAACATCTCAGATACCCCTTGGAGCCACACACCTGCCTTGAAAGAGAAGGAGAAATTATTATAAATAATTGATATCCTCAAAACATACATCTCACTTCCCACAACAGCTGTGATGTCTCTTTCTTCTCCTTCACTTAATACAAATCATGAGCCATGGCCACTGGAGGTCCCAGGGAGTCACACTGGCACTGCAACCACAACATGCTGTGCACAGATCTTCCTATCAAGCAGGAACAAATCCTTGTTGCTCTGGCAGCAGAGCTGATGTCACCTCCTTGGCTGGGGAGGGTTAGAAACCATCAAATCGATGGCCTGCAGCACACAACATGTTTCTTCCTGCCTCAAAAGGATGCACAAACTTTGGAGGAGTACATAATTGAGGTGATGGTGTAGGAGCAACACACCCTTCTCACAAGGAAGGTCTCACCATACTCCATGGGGTGACCACCATCTATCACATCTGCTTCCTTAGTGCCCTTTGTGTAAAGGGGATTGAAATGCAAGGGGAATGAAAATTATGAAGGTGTATACAGAGTGTGTGGGGAAATAATTAGTAACTTCATGGTTAGCATGCAAACACAGACCTTTGGTAAGGCCCTGAGCAGGAACACAGATTCAGTACCCGCTCAATTTTGTTCTGAATTGTCACATCACTAAGTCCACTCACTAATAGAAAAAATAAAAGTGTGTGTCTGTAGAGTCAGGTCTTTGATCCATAGTGACATTTTCTGTGACTGATGTCGTTTGGTGCGCACATTTGTATTTGCTTTTTCTCAGAAATTTGCACTTGCTTTTTCTTCCAGCACTTTGAATGTCCTCTCCTCAGTAATGCAGAAGTCCTGCTCTCTGAATAGGAGAACCATGCTTAGTTAAAAAGCTAAAGAATGAGAACTGTTTGGACATGTGGTAAATGTCCCAAGGTGGGGTGTACTTTATCCCATTATTATGAAGGACTAAAACATTAATAAAGCTTTATTTAGCTTCCTGGCCAGAATGTCCCTAAATTTTTATCTGTTACTTATCTCATTTGCTTTTATCTCCTCCAGATTCTGTGCTTAGACAGGAATATTCAGTTTACATGTAGAATTCAGAAATGTTCTTATGAAATTACTTTGAATAAAGCCCTAGATTCACAAAAACCTGTCAGCACCATTTTGATTTGGGGAGATGGTAGGGATAATGCTGTCTTTTAAATGTTTTCTTCTATTTATTCAGCTGATGATATAATTCAATTCACAGCAATATTTTTTATTCTTCATGTGACTAATTTGGTAGCACAAATCAAAACAAGAGTTGTCAGAAATCTGAATGCAAAGAAACTATTCTTAAATATAAAAAACAGTGTTGTAAGGTATCTAGATATAAGACCAAGCAATATATATGAACACTGTTTACAGAATTGGCAAGACAGATCAAGGATGCATGACTAAGATGTGATTTCTGTTATAAAAAATACTTCAGTTTTCCTGAGGAAGTGCTGTAATAGTAGTGTGTTTGGTTTGCCTGTCAGAGTATAGATGACCCTGTGACACTTCCACAGCTGAGATTTGAGAACTGAGATGACAGTCCCAGTTCCACTCCAGATCACTTCCAAGATGCTGTAGATTAACGGGGTAATCAAGGACAAAGTCACAGTCTGAGTCATTATGGGAAAGGTCAAAGAATGTGGAAAAAATCAGTGTAAAGCTCCCAGAAAAGGTTCTCAGGTTCAAGAACTGCTGTTTCCATTGTCTAGAGAAAATCTGTCCTGGCACAGTGACACCCCAAAGCCTCCATTAAATCAGAGTGACTCTTCATGTGAGGAAGCAGAGTAGAAGGAGAACTTCAGTTTCTGATGTTCTGGACCTAGGTGCTGTTCAAGTGCCTGTGATTTTGAAGTGATGTTTTGAGTACCTCCAGAATAGAGCTGAGACTAAACTGCAAAGTGTTGCAAAACCTGTCAAAAGCTTTGCTAAACAAAAACAAAAACAAAACCAAAACAAACAAACAAAAAAACCAAACAAACAAAAAAACAAACAAAAAAACCCCAAAAACAAAAAAAAAAAAACCAAAACCAAACCAAAAAACAAAACAAAGTTAACAAAAGGCCAGGCTGAGTGAATATGAGATAGGATCCATGTTCTGAAGTGCAGTTAGCTCATTTGGGTTGGGTGAACAGTCGGGTTAGTTTCATAGGGTACTGTTAAAATGCTTAGGTTAATCACAGTGCAAGGTGATGCACACGTAAATTAGATGAGTCATCATCTGCTATCTCATATAGAAATTCTACTTTAAAAGTCAAAATTAGGTATATCAGTTAAAAGTATTAGGGACATTTTGATAAGATGTAATATTTTTTGATTTTTACTGTGTAGAGTAGGATTCTTAGTTGTCATAATGTATGGCTTTTAGGCTATCAACTGAAATGTTAAACATTTTAACTGGTGCTAGTTACAAAATATGAGCACAGTCCTAGCATATAATTTGATTTGTTCTAACTTCAGAGTGGGATGGTATATTATAAATAACTTGTTTTCAACAATTAGGATGCTTTTAATTAAAAAGCAGCTTTAAAAGGCCTCCATTTTTCTTAAATATTTTTGCCAATTGAGTAATAGCTCTCATTAGACATGAGGTTGCCTGTACCTTCATGTAGCAGTGAATCTTAATTTGTCACTTAATAGGCATCTAGACTACAAAATGTGCCACTTAAAAATACTGCTAAAGTTAAAATTCATCAGGCCTGAAAAGTATTGTAACTTATTTACATTTATGAATAAATAATTTACCAGAATAATTACAAATATTTTAAAAAATGAAAGTTTGAAGGAGAATGAAAAAGCATTGTATTTTATACTACTCTCTAAGAGCTTAAAGGAGATTTCTTTGGAAATACATGACTTGATACCTATCTCTTCTATGTTCTAACTAGGTTAGTACTGACAATACGTACCAGCCTAGATAAACTAGTCAAGTTCTGAAAAACAGAATTATTTATAATCTCCTCCAAACCTGTAAAAATAATTGCCAGAAATATATATGTCCCCTTCTGTTTGCTGACTGTTAAGTTGAAGCCAGGGTTAGACATAGGTATCTAACTTTTAGGCCCTTGGTTTATGACATATTCTACACTGTTATGACACACTACACTGTGATAAAAGGACAGGATAGAAAACAACAACATACAGTTTTATTTACTGAAATTTCCTCCAAAGTTCATAAGCCTGCAGAAGAAAATGTGATTCTTCTAAATTTTTAAAACCCCAGGGATGCAGTCATTATTAATATGCCATGAGCTTGTGTTTTACAAAAGACACTATTTTTAGTGTCTTTTGTACATGGTGCCAAAAAGTGCACCGGATGTTTTCTTTAAGAAATTAAGGCTTCCTGCCAAATCCATTTGTTCTAATCTCCAGCTACCTTTTTGGTAAACCATGAGCTGAAGAAAAACAAAAACATGAAGTTCTTCCTTTGTTTTCTTCTATGCCTTTTTGGTTGCTATTCTTTCATTGTTTTGACACACCAGTACAACAATAATTCAAAAATATTTTTGCCGAATAAATTACTGCCTGCTATTCTCTACAAATAAATACATTACACTGAGCCACAAATACAGATTGAGCTGCTGCAGGCTGTGTTTTCCATCTGCAGAGCCTTTCCCCAAAGTGCCTGATGACATTGCATAGATTATTCTGACTCACTGAGATCTCACAAAGCCTCTGCCTAACGCAGGTATTAGCAGCAGCAAATATTAGCAGTGGACATCAACTCGATGAAGCAGCAGAGTAAAGCAGATAGAGCATTTTTAGGAGTAGTTGAGTCTGCATGTGATGAAAAATAAATACAGGGAAGGATTGATTTAATCTGTTTATATAACTGACTTAAAATTAACTCGCAATTAGGCCCCCACCAAGAATTACTCAGTGATTATACCCTCCAGCTGCCTAATACAAGCGTGGGTTCTGGGCAAGGCTGTAATGAAGATGGATGAGCAGCTGCTTCCCAAATGAGTCCTTTCGGGCCCCCACCCCCCCCTGCGGAATGCCAAAGCAAGCCACTAGAGGGAACTCAGCCTATGCCCTAGGAGGACTTGACACTGGGTTTTCCCTGGTACTCACTTCCTTGGACCCTTAAACATAGCATACATAAAGCCATATGCACGTGCTTTAAAGACACCTGCGGCAGTAACTCCATCTGCTGAAGCAAATGTAGCAGAATTCTTTTGCATCACATACACACATGGCGCATTTCATCTCTTCGGTCAGGAGTAATGTGGTTTTTTTAACGTTTTTTTCTGTTAATTCTTTTCTTTCCTCCTCACCTTTGTGTCTGCCTGGTGTCAATGCTCCCCCTGGAAAGGAATCAAAAACTTACTGAATGTGTCTGTGGTTACTTTTTGTGTAAAATGTATTCCTTACATTTTTGGCACTAAGGAAGGGGGAGGTGTGCTAGAGGTCCTTAAAAGGCCACGTCGGGGAGGCTGGCTGCAGTTTAGGAAGACAGTATGGAGAAAGGTTTCTGTGTCAGCAGAGCTCCTTCCTCTGGTCATCAGCTTCATGGGTATCAGCTTCCCACTCCTTCACCTTCTTCAGTATCTCACTGAAGCCCAGAGGGAAAGTACATCCTCCTCACATCACTATCTCAGCAGTGTTAAAAGTGAGCAAAGCCCTTCCTAATAAAATTGTAAGAGGGCATTTGAATCAAGGCTGCAAGACTTGATCAAGATTACTTTCACCCTTCCCCCACATCTTCACATTGTTTTCCCATAGTATTTGAAGAGTAGGGCATATGTATGCTAAAAATCATATAAACATTCAACAGTTTGGAAGACTGGGAATAATCAGTTATAACAGCAATACAGGTTAACTCTTCAGTGTTGCCACAGGGGAGAGGATAAAATCAGGCTGAGTTGGCTGTACAGAAGTTTCTGTTTCATCTCAAGGCTATTTAAGGGAGTGGGCTGTCCTCTCACCGAGTGCTACTTCTGAGGCTGTGAAGGGAAAACCGAAAAACCTGGGGGTTTTTTTGGAAGGCTGCCTTCTTTAAACACTCTGAAATACACTGATACAGCCATCAAAGCTAGCATGTTTCAGGACATTACTGAGGTTAGTAGCTATGCTATCCAGATGGGGTCTCATCAGAACTGGGGGTCCTAACCTGACCCCTCCTTTTATCCCAATGCTTCCTAAAGACAGAAATTTCAACATGTATGTTGCTTGTTCATTTTTGTGTACCCAGGTACGGCTCTCCAGAGTGTCAGCATGTATTCCCAACAGCATTGTAGTCAGAAAAATAAAAGAAATAAAAATTCTTAACTGAAAAATAAAGACTGAAAATGAAAAGTGTTGAAAATAGGAGTTCAGTTGAACTAACAATGCACAGGCACAGTTAGTTGATCAGAGTTATCTCTATGGACAAAGTAATGGCACCTGTGTTACCAGTTTTTCTTTATTAAAGTTAACTTACATGCAGCAAGAAGCCATATAGCTGCTGTTGAATTAAGTCTCAATGGCTACAAATTTGAAAGATGACCCTTGACCAAATTGAGAGAAAACACAAAGGAGCAATGTAAACTCTTATCTTAAATTGCCTACAACACAACCAGGTCAGAAATGTTTGGCTAACCATGGAACTACTACTGAACACCCAGCCAGCCACTGTGCTACAGCAGGAGACTAAGGAGGTTGGGACACAGGCAGCAAGCAGGCTGTATGTGTGACAGGCTCTCAAACAGCAGACCCGGCCTAGAAAATTAGATAAAGAGCCTTGGTTTATGAGTGTCAGAGCTGCAGATTGCATTTTCATCTTCCTGGCATGTCCTTCTGCCAGTGACCAGTCCATGTCAGACCTCTCAGACTTTCTGGTCTCTGAGGAAACAATTCTAATTGTTTTGGGGGTTTGAATTGTGTTTGACAGATCAGTTCTATGGTATCTGTTTGGACCAGTACACCAGTTGTTTCTAGTCCTCCAGGATACCAAGTGAGGTATGTTATGGTTATCAAGGTTTGACAGGTGAATTCATATCAGGTTGACAGGAGAAATCTCAAGAAAATCATTGCCTCTTGTAAAATCTCACTGTCCTCTAGGAAAAAGTACATACTGTCTTGGAGGAATTGTATGCAGAACACAGTACAATAAATGTGGCACACTCAATTTGATTTTTCGGGTGAAAAAACCTACATGTATGAACACTTGTCCGGAAGTGAAGGAAACCAAGAATGATTAAATGCATTTAGGAGGAAATACAAGAAAAAAGACACAGCTGCAGTGAAAAGTAAACAAAACACTTGAGGAAAGTCATGGGAAGGCTTGAGATGTTAAGAAGGGCTGGCTGGTGGCAGAGAGAAATTGGATCTCTCACAAATTGCACCTTCTGTCCTCCAGGAGGAAGATGCTTTCTCTTGGGAAAGACTGGGCCTCTCTCTTTCTTCCAGGATCTAATGAAAGGCTAAAGATAAGGCAAATGCAAACTCAAGGAACTGTGATGATACTGCACAAGTCCATGGCCCTCTCAGCCAGCTGCTGACTGCAGCATGTTTGTACAGCAGTGGAAAGCAGCAGCTAATGAGCAGAAACTGTTGACTTATCATCAGCCTCCCCATTGCTGATCATGGGGAGAGGACAGTGGTGTGTATGGATTATATATTGTATCCAAAGGTCCAAAAAAGGGTGGAGAAAACTGTAATAGTCATCTTTATTGTGCAAATTACTAAAACTATTGTGTAGTAAAATTGTGTACAACACAAAACCTGGGTGCATCCTGATTTAACTCACCAGTCCTATCAAACTACAAACATTTCTAAGCAGAACCTTGTATTAACTGCATTTTGCATACTACACAGTAATACAAGGAAGACTTTCAGATCACACACACGACAAACCGTATGTACTGGCAAAGGCAACACCTGGCTGGACCTCCAGACACTATGGTTCACTTTATGGGTGAATGAACAGATTACTGAGGGATCTCAAGCCAGCTAGTTTCCTTCTGCATGCCTGTTTTCCCAGCTGTAAAATATTAGGGCCTTTAACACACAGTAATGTACATAATTGATCTGGCTACTTCTAAAAAACCATGAAAACCTGAGAGCAGTAAGCACTTGTGCAGCATTTTGTGACACTTGAAGCAGTGCTGACCATTAAGAATGCTGCACTAAGGTGCAATTTCTAGTAACGAACAGAAGGTACTGACCAGTCAGAGAAAAAAAATCAGTTACAAGATCTGTCATTTCACATTGCCATTCTCCAGATGGTCCGAGTCAAGGAGTAGAAGCAAACTGAATTTCATCTAGCCATTAAAATTCCTTAAATTTGCAGTAACATCAGCTGCCCCAGGGGACATTTTTTTCTTGCAGTATCTTTCCTTCCAACATTAATCAGTGGTGACTTCTACACTGCTTCTCTCATCTCTCAGTTAACCTTGTTTTTCAGGGTATTTTTTTCTACCTGTCTCACCATTTTTTTCCCTTTTCACTCCTAGTACACAGAAGAGGGGGCACAAAAATACATCATCCCTTTTTATTACTTGTATACAAAGAATGTCTAAAATTTGGATGAAGTCTATCAGTTTACTATTCCATTAATTCCTACAATGACCTATTGCTATTCTAAATATGATAACCTGTAATTTCTGAATATCCTGATGCTAGGAATGAAACTTACAAAAATTTCATGCTATATACACACAAAAGCATATTACAGATCTCAAATTACGTATCATTTTAAGTAATGGCACACCTTATTCTTTGTTGTGCAGCTATATCATTAGGCAGTAAAGAACTCAAGAATTAGGTGATGAGAGAAACTAGAGGAAAGCCTGTCTTTCTATATTAAGCTCTTTATTAAATACAGCTCTAGGTCTTGTTTCAGGAAATTAAAAACAAAGTAAATTTTATTTTGATGGCCATTGCCATCACCACTTATAAGGACATTGGCAAATTAAAGGGTTCAAAGGCCTACTTGATGAAAACACAACACGCCACTTTATTAAAGGAGTAAATGGCATCTTTAATACCAACAGCAATCTCCCCAAAACCATTTGCTTTATGGCCTTAAGAATGGCACAAGGGCCATGATATACATACAGCTACTTACTGAACTACAACAAGAGTCAGCAAAGTCTGAATGTATATGTATGAGAAAAGTCCTGGATCCCTGAACACTTCCACTACCAGGTATAATTTAGGGAAATCGCATCAGTTTGCTCACCACTGGCAACATACACTGTAAGTGCACATAACCAGCCTAGCTCTCAAACTGAAGACAAAGGCTTATACACAACTCAGACTAAGAGATGCATCTTCCACACACATGTAGTAATGTCACTAGGCTAAGATTAAACAAAAGTACCAATGAAGCCTTCCAAGAGAGCCAGGGCTTTGCAAAATCTGAAGGCCTGTTTTCTGGGAGTTGAACAAATGACATTTTACTACCCCATGGGAATAAAAGTTAGAGAGAAATGCTGACTTCAACACAGGGGGAGACTCTGCTATGACATGTGTGTTGTGCAAATAAATTCCTCAGCAAAGTTTTTCAAATTCAGCTGAATTGAAGTTGACTTTCCCTGTCTTAGCTCTGGTAACATTCTTCTACACTCTCAAAGCAAGTCAGAAAGTTCACAGCCTCAAAATTGCTGATAACATTCTATTGCTCAACTTCAGCACTTAGGCTCTTTTACTGGATAATGTATTTCTCCTTAATTGATGGATATGCCCTTCATCGATCTTTTCTAGTGAAACAGCACCTAAATATTTATTTCTAGCTATCAAAACTATTTAACACTGTGATTCCTGTTCAACAAGGTAGCATCAGTTTTTCACAGTAAATGTTTACATTTTACAATTTTAGCTCTTACTTAGATCATAGCCTCTTTTGGGTAAGAGCCAGCCTACCCCTAATAGAAAACCATCTTAGAAATTACAGCAGAAAATAAACCCCTTAAAAAGTTCAGTCAAGCATATAATACGAAGAAAATATTTAAAGAACACATTATAAAATCAAAATTCAAAGAGCATAAGAAGTTGTAGAAGAAAATAAGGAATATGTTTAACTCCATATTGGAAGTGTCAAGACTTTCTTTCCCAGACCTGAAGAGAACCTACGAGAAAAATGGAGAGGGACTTTTTACAAGAGCATATAGGGACACAACAAAGGGGCATGGGTTCAAACTGAAAGAACAGATATTAGGATTAAGTTCTTTGCTATAAAGGTGGTGAGGTAATGGAACAGATTATAGAGAAAAAACTGGGGATGTCCCATCCCTGGGGGTGCTCCAGGCCAAGTTGGATGGGGCCTTAAGCAACCTGGTTTAGAGGAGTGTCCCTGCCCATGGCAATGGGGCTGGAACTAGGTGATCTCTAAGGCTCCTTCCAACCCAAGCCAGTCTATGATTCATTAACTCTATGTAGAAAATGAAGGTCAACTTATTTTCAAAATTACAATGAAACATAACCCATAATCTTTAGGCTTCATATAATCTATAGAGCTTTGTATTCGATTTCCGTGACAGTTATCAAAAGTTTTATAATGCAGAAGCTTAAAAAAAAAACTTAAAATAATTACAGTACTGCTTAAAATGACACATCTTGGATAAAATATTAATCAGATGAAATAAAATTAAATTTACCATCTCATATGCAGATTGCTTAAGTATTCAGCAGAATTCAGCAAAATCTCTGAAGAGATCCTGTAATAAAGTTCAAATGCACATAGGATTTCTAGCTCCTGTTGTATTAGGAGGTAGAAACATTTTAGCCTTAGTAGAGCACCGAACCAGCCACTATTAATGAAGCCATCTAATGGCCTAAGCCTTAGCCATGCATGAGAACGCAACAACAGATACTTCTGTCCTCCATGAGAGCTAATTTTTCAGGATCATGAAGCATAATTCCCCTCCACTTGACTTTTAAACAGAAAGGATTTCCATTATCTAACTGAAGTGTTAATGTTCAGTTTCCTTAATGACCTCAGAAGATTTAATAAGCAATTTATTTGATTCCTGTACAACAGACACAGCTGATAACATATCCACTAATGTTAATTTTCTTCCTTAAAGGCTGGTCCCTCTGTAATTTTATATTACACTGCAAACAAGCCCTCCAAATACGACACTAATGTTTTGCTGGCTCTGAAGTCGAAGAAGAGTATTGTACATAAATACAATACAATGGCTCCTCTTCAGGGAACTGGGATAAGGAGTCTGTCAAAGCAAAGGAAATATTGAGAGTGAAAATCCCTCTAAGATGATATTGTAGAAACATAAAGGAAAAAAAGCAGGAAAGTGATAAGTGCAGAACATGGTACTAAAAGATGACCACGTTCTGATTTTCAGCTGGTCCTGTTGAAGTGTATGTTGTACTTAGGCCTAATATACAAACCAGTCTATTCAGCAGGAAGGGGCTCAGCCCGAAGACTTCAGGAACATGAAGTGCTCCAACACTTCTGCAGGATCATTGACACAGACATGTGCTAAGTAAGTGTTGGCTTTTTTGCTACTGCTTAGCAACACCAGATAATTATCTTACCCTTTAGGGTCCAACAAGGTATGGAAAATTTTAAGTTTTCAACACTTCAGAAGTCTCAACCACCAGCTCCAAAAGAATGGTGTGAAGAGCTGAGAAGAGCTGAGAACTATTGGCAATTAACATTTCATGAATTCTTTAACCCTGAGGGATGTGCTGGCAAATCAGGGCAGGAACAAAAAAATATGTGACAGTGACAAATTTTATCGAGGATCAGAGCTAGCATTCACACTGCCAGCTCCAAAGGGTAAGGAGGAGACTGATGGTAATAAGACAATAATCATGGGAAAAGGACACATCCTTCTAAACAATGCCAGTCCACAGGACTGATGGAACCTCCCTCTTGTCAAGCTAGTTAGCAAGATTCAAGGTGACCAGACAAAATTAACCATTGCCTAAAGCTACTGGCAATTGTTAAGGCACTTTGCTTTGCATTTGGGTGACACTCGGGCAAAAGAAAAGTGTGGGGGGGAAGGTAAAAGGACAGATCAATACAGCATTTAACCAAATATAGCAAACTGGGACTCAACAGAATCCTTGAGTCATCCTCGGCGAGATTCCAGTGGAATTTTTCTTTGCCCTGATACTGTTCATTAAAAAAAAAATAAAAAAAAATCGCACAAACAGAAAACTAGGAGGGGTTTCGTTCATTTTTAGAATAGAAGATGGGGACACTAAACTATGGAGTATTTAGATTAGGCAAGAAAATGGGGTGTTGAAGCCACACACTGACCTCGAGTCAGTCTCTTTTACAAGACTGTGAACCTGTAATTCTTTGAGGTAAACCAAAACTTTTCTATCAACCCGTAGTTTAGAACATCTATAGCTAAATAGCCTAATTTTACAACTATATAACCAACATCTATAAGCCAAGAAATCCTTCATTTTTGAGCTTTTGACCAAGCCCATGTCAAGGCTTTACTAAGGAAACTTGCCAACTGCTCTGTGCAGAATGAAGGGATGCTGCTCACACCACAGAGCCAACTCAGCTGGATACAAGCAGCTGTTTCCTTCCTATGTACCTCTCCTCTGCTAGGACACCAGAGCACAGTGTATTGTTTTTGGTGGATCCAAAAACTTAAAAATACTTGAAAATGCTTTTCTATCTTATGTAAATTTCACATACTTCCTAGTATTAATTTTATTTAAACAATACATTAGGAAAATAACTGCAAATCTGTTATCTCCTCAACATGCCTGACTAATCCACAGTCCAATTCCTTAAGAATTTTAAGTTGGTGAATGTATTTTCCAGCATAGCTATGAGCAAGACACAAATCTGGTGAAAAATACAAAATTCTACTTGCTCCATTTATTTTCTGTGACTGCTGATTTTCCATAGTAAGTGGTTTAATAGCCACTTACTATTAGAAGATTTATGGAGCATTAGTGCATGTATTTCAATGTCTAACTGCCCAGCTTGCTTGAAATCTGTTTTCAACAAAGAAAATAATCCTAGAATGACTTGTCACAAAGGTAACTTTTTTTTAAACATAAGAAATTCTTTGTGTGCTATTTAATCTCTTGATTTTACCTGAGACTGTTAAAAGTAAAGGATTTCTACCAATGCACTAAAATGCAATCAAATGATTTAAATTCACGTACTTGAATTAACAGACACACACAAAAAAGGAAAACAGAGACATGTATAAGGGGAGGCCAAATTATTTTATTTAATTTTTTGGTGACCAATTGAATTTTGGCAGAAAGCTCTGCTCTTTCCTTTTTAAAATTTTTGTTAGGTTTTTTTTGAACTTCGTTAAAGAAACCAGCAGTGCTCAAATTGGTGGGTTGGAATTTTAGTCAAATTCCAGTTAATTTTAAAAATGGACAGAAGAACAGGAATTCCAGATAGTTTCCAGAGCAGAGGGCAAAACTTCACATTTGTATGAAAATTCCATGTTTGTACTTAATTGGGAGACAGAATGCAAAACTCTTGTCAGTAGTGCACGAATAAACATTCACATTTGATCTGGAACCTTAATCAGAAAGCTGTACTCTCCTTCCAAAGTTTTCATTGCCTTGTGCAAAGCAAGTCAAGTCTTCATGCGTCAAGCACACAAGTAAAATTGTCCATATTTTATGTACAAGACATCTACCAATCAGGCAGTGCAAAATACATCCTTTCATAACAAAACTAAAATGTACCTCTCAAAGTATGAACAAGAATATACACATAATACAAGATGTACATTATTTACACAACCATAAAAAATATAATACAAGGATTTTTTTATGTGATTGTAAGACTTGACAAGTCTTTTGCAATTTTTGTTGCAACAAGGCATGTTTTAAGTTTCCTGGATGGAGTTTTCTTTGCCAATTACTGAAGAGATCTTGGAAACTACGCTTGAACTTTTAGGAGAGTTTTCAAATGGACAGCCATCAACTCCCTGTTTTGGTCAGACAGTTCAACTGTGCCACCCACCCAGTGGCTGGGAGGCTTTGGAAGGACACTGGGAGATGGTGGGTCACTAAACTTTGCCCCAGCGTAATTTTCTTTTTGGCTCACTTCATTTAGGGCAAGAGGTTTCTTGGACTTGGCATTTCTGAAGTTCTCTGTATTTTTAAGTGGCTTTTTCTCCTGCTTCTGAACTATTTCTGGCGACACAGAATCCTGCCAAAAGTTCTCTATCTTTTTCGCCGAGGCGATCTTCATCACTGGCGTGTTACACTTACTCTTCTGCCTGTTAATCTTTGGTTGTTCACACAGGTGTAAGCTGTGAACGGGCTGGCCGTAGGGGACGGCCGCCTTCTCTGTTTTTCCCATCTTGTTTTTTAAGAACTGCGGAGACAAAATAGAGTCACGTCAACCACGACCCCTCTCCTCGGAGTTCCCTCACCGGTCCCCACACTTCGTGAGGCGCCTGGGAACACCTGGACAGGGGGGAGGAGTACCGAGAAGCCTTCTCCCCACTATTTTTCTCTTATCCCACAGCTCACCCCACCACTCAGCCGGCACGGGCGGCCTGAGGGCGCGGAGCCCCCCACGGCCGCCATGGGGCGCTGCTCGCCACGCACGTCCCGCCTTCGGCGAGCGCGGGGCGGGGGGGGGGGGGGGCGGGGCTGGCGCGCGGCCAGCGGCAGGGCTAAATCCGGCTTGTTGCTGGGGCGCAGCGCCGGGCGCTCATTGGTGGGTGCCGGGCAGCCAATGGCCGCCCGCGGTTCGCCTTTCAGCCCCGCCCCGCCCGAGCGTAACGGAAACTCTGCCGCCCCCCCCCGTCCCCCCCTCGCGGCCCTGAGGGGGCGCCCCGCACGCTGCTCCCCCCCCCATCCCGACCACCCCGAGAAAGGGGAAACGGTCGCCCGGCTCTTCGGGCTCCGATAGAGGGCTGAAGTGAGAAGAAGTAGCGTAGTCTTATCTTTACCTCCTTCCTGAGGGGTTTGCCGGGCGCGGGTCTCGAGGGGGCAGGCGCAGGGGGCTCCTCCGGGGGGGCATCCGTCACCAGGTCGGTTCCCAGCGGCGTCCTTCTCCCCAGCCCGGCGCGGTGCTGCTGATACTGCTGATACCGGCTGGGCAGGAGCCCCGCGGGCAGGGGCCGAATCTTTCCCTTCCTCCGCCGCACTCTCTTCAGCGCGGGGCGGGCGCTGCCCCCCGGGCCCGCCAGGCAGCAGCTGGGCTGGTTCTCACAGTTGCTGTCCCCGCGCCGGAGGCGCTGGAGCAGGGCGGAGGGCGGCATCCGCCGCGGGTCTTCGGTGCCCGCCGAGATCCGAGCCAGGAAGGGCGGCGGCGCCGTGGTGGTAACCATGGTAGGGCGTGGGTACCCAGAGTTGTGCCGGGGAGAGGGGTCGAGCCCAGGCGGGGATGAGCGGGTTGGGTAGCTGGGGAGTGTCTGCCCAGGCTTTGTGACGGGCTGAGAAAGTGGTGGTGCAACCGGAGTCGCCTCTAGGAGAACATGGCGGGGGAGTGAGGAGAACCGCCAGCAGCTCCCCGGTGTTGTTACCCTGCCGCAACCCGCCCACTTCCGCCTCCGCGCCAACCGCCGTGCGCTAACAGCGCCACCACCGCCTCTCCCCGCCAATCGCGGTGGAGAGGCAGCCTCTTTGCCCTGGCTCCAGCCAATCGGAAGGGACACAAACACTCGGGGCCACGCCTCCCTTGGGGCCGCCCAATCCGGGCGGGCACGCCCCCGGCCTGCAAGTCACGGGCTCGCAGTGCGCGGCGGGCGGGTGGTGGTCCACTGGCCAATCGCGATCAGCAGGAGTAGCCGAGGCCACCCCCCCGCTGGCCCCGCAGCCAATCCGTGGAGACGTAAACAGGCGTCGGCGCGCCCCCGGTGGGCGGTGGCGGCGGGTGGGCACGCGTCCCTCGCCATGGCGGAGCCCGGTCCGTCCGCTGCGCCACCGGAGGGGCGGGACGAGCGGAGTCTGGAGGCGCTCAGCCTGGCTAGCGGCGGAGGGGCGGCGGTGGCAGCGGGGCGGCAGCTGCCGGAGGGGCGGCGGGCGACGCTGGCGAGCGCCCTGGAACTGGAGGGGACGGTGCTGCGCGAGGGCCGCCTCACCCAGTTCGTAGCCAACAACCTGGAGCGGCGGATCCGGCTGAGCGGCGCCCCGCGGGGCGAGCCTCCGGCGGGGGGCGGCGGATCCTCCATCCCCGCCATCGACCCGGGGGCGCTGCAGGACGTGGTGGCCCTGGCCGGGCAGGTGGCGGTGCAGGTGGACGAGCTACTGCGGAACGTGCACTGCGGGCTGCAGGCGCTGACGGCGCTCAGCGTCGGCTGCATCCAGACCTACCGCGACGGTGTGGAGAGCCTGGGCGAGGCGGCCGACCTCAGCATCCGCGCCATGTACGCACTGGTGGCGCGCTGCGAGGAGCTGGACCGCGCCATGCAGCCCGTGCCCGCCCTGGCCAAGCGCATCCGTGACATGAAGGGCACGCTGGAGCGGCTGGAGGGGCTCTGCAAGTAGCTGCTCCTGCCGCCGCCCCTCCAGTGCCGGCAGCGGGGGCCTGGGGCTGCTGCTCTCTCGCTTCGGCGGCCCTGCCGCTCACGGCGTCTGCAGCTCCCACCTGCACACCTTCACTCGCTCTCCCCCGTGCGTGACTTGCCGGCATCAGTGGCCGGCTAGCCTGTGTTGATCTGGACGAAGGGCAATTTTTACGACCGACGAAGGGAAAGGTCCCGGTTGAAAACCGCGGGGTAAATGGCAGATGGTGCTTTTTAGCTTCAGCTCCATTAAAGAATTTGGATTCTACATGCCTTACGCTTTCTGTTTATTGAGGGCTAAGAGAAACTAATGAGTCTTAATTAAAAGTAGCTGTTAATTTTTATTTTAAATCTAGTTCAAAATTCTTATGAGTACCTGCTTGATGCTTACAGGCGTATGTGCTTCTTTGTAGTTGATTTGGTGCCTGAAGAGTTAATTTTCACCTATGTTGTTACAGCAAATAAACTCACAGAACACTGTTCCTTACAGGACACAGTTTTAAGATAAGAGTAAGGTTAATACATACAGTAAAGGAACTTGTTTTCTGAGAAGAATATAAAGTCCATGGAAGATAATTGAGGTTCAGATAAGAACAGATCCATAAGCAAGGTTCTAAATAAAAGCCTTCAGATGAAATGTGTTTTGCCTCTATTATCTTCACAATTTGCACAGTGTAAAAGTTTAAATGGCATCCCTGAAATTATCCTCCTATTTCGTGGTTTGCTTTTTTGATGTTGGTTTTTTGTTTTTTTAGTTAGGAAAATATCTAATTACATGAGGGATACAAGTAAATGATGACATTATGTGGGTGTATGACTGACATAAAATGACTACTTTCCAATAATTTATTTGTTTAACTAGAAGCTTCTGTGTACTTACCACAGTGTGTAGAAGTGCACACTGCTCTATCAGTGTTTCCTCTGAGACCTGAGAGCAGCTGAATTCTCTACTTGCTGATGTTCCTATGCTAAAAGCCTCTTAGACAATGCTCTTAGCAATCCATTTAGGTCACAAATGTCCCTGTAACAAGATTTCAGAAAAAAAAAAAAATGATCACTGTGGTCTTATGTAAGTGTAATAGTGCTTTTGGTGACCGGTGGCTCCTAAAAGCCTAGGAATGAAGGTAGTCAGAAATACTGCTCAACCTGTGGTTGAAGAGCAGACAGATTTACAACGGCCAGAGCTGCTACCCCACCGTAACCTTGTTGAAAACACCGAGTGAGGGATGGATACTGTGATACCCTGTGCTTGTGCATGCAGGCAATACTGAATTATAACAAAATAATTCATGTTAATGCCACCCTGGTTTGCATGATGCCAATGTCTGGCCTGTTCTGAGCCCCTTGGCATGGCCATGTCTTTCCCTCTGCGCAGGGGTGTGTTTCATGCGTGGCCTCGTAGCCCTAGCAAAGGGACGTGACTGGAATTGGGCTTTGCCAAAGTAAGGCTCCCTCTGGTACTGTCTGCTGGAGAGTAGCTGTGGCTCTAGGGGGAACCAGAGGCCTAACAGAAGTTAGCGGGGTGAAAAAGACCTTCTCTGCTGCATCCTGTGGGCCTAGAAGACACTAAAGATTGGTTAACACCACAGCAACAGCTACAGTTGTTTTGTTATTCCTGGGAAAGTCTGAACTCGTCTATTATGCAGATGCAGTAGTTTTGCTAAGTGTGTTTGGTATACGACAAGAGCGAACACCAAAGGTTGATCTTGCGCAATTTGTGAGTACTGTTGAAATGTACAGGAAAGACTTGCAAGCTTATTTGTGTAGCCACGTATGTACAGCTACTCTTCACTCACACAAGCTAAGGTGAAGTCCTTGAAGTGTTTCGGTACACTCCTGGGTTTTGATAATGTTTAATTTGCAGTCATCTTCATTCAATGCTAATTCCCTACTAAAATTATTGAGTCTGTAGAATAAGTTATTACTTTAATGTTTTAATTTTTAGTGATTAGTTGTTGTTGAGGTATTTAACTTACTGTGTTTCTTGTTTGGAAAAATAATTGAAAGCTAATTTAAACTCTGCTTCTGCATCTGCACAGAGACTTTTTAATGTGATTGCAGAGCTGGTTTCAGTCTAGGTCCTCAGGCAATAATTTCTGTCAGTGATGTCATTCATGTGATGAAAAAGGAATGACTGACTAGTGAATTGCAAGCATGAAGAAAGCAGTAATTATGCTGTTTGGGTTTGTTTTTTAAATATTTTTCTGAACACATCAGCTTTTTTTAAGGGAAGAGTTAACTGAACTTGTTTAAGTGACTCCTGTTCCCCCGTGTCTGCCTTATGCCTTTGCCATCCCTGGGGCTGGCACAGCCGAATTGATGTCAGCCTGTTCTGTGCCCCCACGATCAGTATTGATTGGTAACTGAATGGCTGCTGTGGTTTCCAGCCCCGCTGTCCATAGCAGCCTCCATTGCTGCAGGAATGGTGACACTTGCCAGTGTGTCTGTCAGCACAGCTCTGGTGCCAGCCCTGCCCTTGAAATCCTGTGTGAACTGCCTGAGAGCTACGTGCAGCTCTGTAGCTCCTGGTGAATCCGGTCCTTCTGCTGCCATACACTTCTGCACTGCCCTTTTGATCCTAGTCCAGGCTTTCTTGTGTATATCCTGTGTTAATTCTAGCACCTTCCAGCTTTTGAATGTTGAGAGTGAAAGCTTTCAAGTTCTTTTAGCCTTTTTTGCTTAGTCTGTGGGTGAACAGTGTAAAAAAATAGTTTGGGTTTTCCAAGACATTCAGATGGCTTGCATATATTTTCTTGCTTAGTCACTCAGCTTTACAATTGGTTCCTTTCCTTATCAGCTGCTAAGTGAACTTTCATTGTAAGAAGATGGGCAAGGCCAGAGAAGAAAATTAGCAAAATAAAATTATGTGCATAGCACTAAGCAAAGCCGGATGCAGAATTGGCTGTGGACTAGGAATGACTTCTCTACTCTGAGAACCATCAGTGACTCCATTAAAAATTGGGTTAGTCTGACAATTTTTTTTTTTAAGTGTAAGGTCTGACTGTGGAAATCCTTTTGTGATTAAGGTATGGTTGGTTCTGCTTCATTCAGTGCATTTTTAGTCTTCCCTCCTTTGTGAGGTTTTCTGTTCCCTGACTGATCCAGTTCCAAATCTGTGCAATTTAAAGAAGCTTTACCAGATAAAACCTTACTATAGAGAAAAAAAACAGTCACACAAAGCAAGAATGAACTTCACTAACAATTCACCTTTAAGACTCTTTTCCTGCATTGCTTAACTGCATCAAATGTTCAATAAGTAAATACATCAACTTTGTGTGTGTCTTGTATTTAAATGCACAAATTTTTTTGCTGCAATATGCAGCTTTTTGGTGGTGCTTACTCCCATGAGAAAAGTCTTGACTGAGTCACCAGTGTGAGGAACAGCATGTGAGTTGAATCCAAGAGCAAACCTCTTAGCATTATAGATGCAACTATTTTGAAATGGTTTCAAACAGCATGGTTATACTACCGAGGACAAAAAATTGCAAAGCTTCCAAATTATCAACAGCTCTCCAGAGGAATAAAATAAATACTTTTAGCAAACTGTGTTGGCCAAAACTGAAAAGTGTTAAGACAGAGACCTCTTGCAATAGGTATCGTCCAGCATAAGACAGGTTCTGGCTGTCAGATGCCACACTACCTTGTCCTGATCAACCCTAATGTGTACTCCTGAAAAAAAAAAAAACAAAACCAAAAAGCTTTTAAAGAACAGCAGGTCATGTTTATGATACTGTCACAACCTGGTTTTATTGCCTGAAAATTACTTTGGGAAAAGAACATTCCCATAAAAATTATAAATCAGTCCAATTAGAACATTTTTGTGAGCATTGTCTGTACTTCTGGCATTGTCCCCACCCTGGCTCCATCCCATGCATGTAAGAGCATACATGGAAAATTCATGACATTTCTCTTTTAGAAAGCTTGATGCAAGAACTGCATCAGAAGCAGGAACTGAAACACGACTGAATTTCATGTTTGCCCCTTCATCTTAGTGCCTCAGAAAAGTTTTTGTTATTGTTGTTCTCCATTGTTTGAAGCTTCAAAACCAGAGAGGTGATCAATGGACTTGAGCCCTTCCAACTTAGCAGTCAAGATCCTTGTGGCCCCCTGTTGCAGTAACATTACCTTATCTTGGAACAGGAAAAGTGATAATCAGCATTTGAAACCTTCCTGCAGTTCTGGTTCCCTTCTACTGTTTATACACGTTAGAAGCCATAAAACAAACAAACAAACAAAAAACTCATAACCTCTTCACTCAAAGACTCTTAACTGATCCTCTTCCCAACTCTGAGAGAATGTGAATAGGTTTGGTAGCAGGGTTGGACTGTCGTGGCATTGGCCAGGATGCAGCAGCACTCATTAAGTGGGGGAAACAGAAAAGCAAAAGTAGAAGTATCTTGATTATTTTCCTAGATTACAGCTACAAAGTGCTGCCACTGTAATTGTTTCCAGAATTTGATTGAACAGTTGCTGTGATTAATTACTATGAAGTACCTTTGTTGAAAGTAGATTTTTATCAGAGAAGGGTAATAATTTTTGTCAGTATTTTTATTTTATTTTTATGGATACTAGTTAGAGAGGTAAGAATCCTAGAATTTTATCCAACACTGTATTTGTTGTCTTATTGTCACCAAGGAAGTTTTTCCCTTGTTTTCTTTATAGACAAGCTGGAAAACTCACCACTGAACTTGCTTGCAAGACAAAGAGCCATGCCCAGTGAATTGTTCAGAAGGGTATAGTTAAGGACTTCTTTGTCTAGAAATACATGCAAATTAAGGGGGGGGAATCCACAAACTTGACTAATCCTGGGTGTCTGGTTTGTCAGTGTGATCATTTTACACTCACTAGCTGAAAATTCAAAAATTCCCAGGTTGAAATCTTAGATTTTTAATAAGTGAGTTTCTTTCAATGGCCTAATATCAGCAGTTTGAAGTTTCCCAGTCATTTTCAGTCTAACAAGATTTTTCTTGTCTGAACTTGAGCTGATGCCACTCAAGGAAATGCTAACCTGAAAATAAACTCCTTCAAAGCCAAAGTATCATTTGACTTTGTTCCACTTTCTGTTTTCGCTGCCTATGCAATTTGTTTACTCAGTGGATTTTTTTTTTTCCCAGGCTGGGACTTTTCCAGTGACGTGTCCTTAGCTGGAAGGTGAGGGAAGTTTCTCACCACTGAGCAACATTGTGATTTTCCATTTTCCAAAACTCTTCCTGCATGCCATTTTTAGTTGATGATACCAATCTAGTTTGGTTTTGCTTCCCTCTTTAAAGAAAGAGATGTGCAACTACAAGCCTTTCATCTCTCCTGCTCCACTGCCATCAGCTTTCTTTTGTGTGCTTAGAGGAACTTGAAAGTTACAACTGTGTCCCCATCCCCTCTTTCCCCCTCCCTGTTCACCATTTTCGACAGCCACCAGCTGTACCCCATTTCCCCTGGCGAAACCTTGTTCTGGACCTCATCAGTTCTCGGTGCTATTCTCTGATCCCGCTTATCTTCTGTCTGCAATTGCATGACTTACTACATCTGTGTCAGTGTTCTGGCAAGGCACCAGCCTTATTAGCTCAGTTATGTCCTCTTCTAGCTGCCCTTGTTTTTCATTCCTCTTTACCTCAAATTTCAAATGGGTTATCTTCAGGTCCTGGCCAGGCTTCTGTTGCCTACCTGACCTATTCTCTTTTGATTCTTACATTCCTTTAGCCTTTAAAATGTCACAGTAAATTTCTTTATGCTTTCTTTTTCCATAATTCCTTGCTGTTGTCTTCTGCAATGCTTGTTGTATCCAGAATAGCCACCACCAATTGTCTTGCTTTAAAATCAAACCTCAGGCACTGGCAAGTCAGAAACTACATATATAGCAGATAATTATACTAAACAGGAGGCATTATAGAAAAATTAAACATCTGTAATTGGAGAGAGCTAGGTTTTATTATTTGGTTCTGATCTTTTAATAACAGACCAACAAATGCAAATAAAAATTACAAACTACTCACAAAATAATACTAGTATAACTGTGAGTGCTCTGATGTATCTGATAAGAGAGGTGCAAATCGATCAGCTGCTGCTTACGTAGGCTCCCAAGGCTGGGGTTATAGAACACCAAATAGGACGTGTCATGGTGAGGTGATACAATATGTGCAAGCCCCAAAGCAAACTGTATTGTTTTTCTTTTTAATCATAGCATGATTAAGTAAATACTGTAGTAAGGCCACTGCTAAATGAAATTCTGGTCTCCCTGCCTTCATTTTGGCATGCATTCACACAGGGCTTTTGCTGACTTTACAAAGAGCTGGATGCATTTTTGTGGGAGTTATGAAACTCAGTGGGATGTGTTACATTTATTACTTGCAACAGACCTTGGAAAGAAACAGTGGTAAAAAAGGATGGGATGGACTGTTTGGAGTACAGGATATGCCAAAGCAGTTCCTTTCTCTTGTTCATAAAGAATCATGTGTACATACTTTAGTATGGCAAATCAATCCCTTTTTAAACAAGATTATTCATACTGTCTGTGCTGCACAGACAATGGAAAAAATGCAAGTCATGACCAAAACACTAATTCTACATAAGTGATAAAACATCTGTTTCATAACAAAAAATAATGTTGGACTATACTGAGTAGAATAGCTGTAAAAAGTCAAGCTTAAAAGTTGTTAAAATTCGGGTTTTAATAATGGTCATCCGTGCAGATCTTAATAAGATCTTAACAAACTTTTTTATTAAAATACCTATCAACAATGATTGCCAAGACTTCAGTCCAATCTGTTTCTTACACTTTATCTGAACAGTGAGGTAACTGGGACACTCAGCGAAGCAGGAGTCATGGAACACGTTTCCCATATGTGTTAATATAAACCAGAAAATTTGTGTAACTTGTTGATGACTACCGGAAGTTACATAGCACTGTAGGAATTTTTGGTTGCGCCATTCATTCATCAGCACTTACAGTTGTGAAATCACTTGTACATGCTCTTTGACCTTGATTATTTATAAGCTATGCTTCAAGATGAGGGTCAACACTTTGTCTCAGAAATAGTTCAGCTTGGCTAACAGACAAAACAAGACTAGGACAAAACTATATTTGTTTCTCTACCAATCTGTAAATCAGACTTTGAATTAAGTATCCTGCTGATATCCATTTGCATAATATCTGGGAAACAAAAGTTTCCTGGTTTGAACACAACACTGTGTTACAAGGTGCATGCATGATACGCATAGGGCATCATGACTTGTCACTGCTGCCTGCTAGATAACCTATCTTTAACAGTATGTATTACTTCTATGAAGGGCAACTGGGTGATGCAAACACTGGGGAGTCCTAGTTACACTATTTTACGTATTAGGCGCTTTTTTTTTACTTTTTTTTATCCTTTTCTGATCCCTGTTCGGTTCTTAACCGTTCCCCCAGGGAATGCTACTACTGAGCCCTTTTTTCCATTCCCAGCTTTCCTTCCTGGTTAGTGGATTCTTTTTTCCTAGGTTACACTATTGTTCTAAACAACGTCTAAGAAAGTAAATTAACAAATGTACTTTGTGTATACATCGTGTTGGCTCAGCCAATGTGCTAATAGGCTGGAATACTTGTATTTTGGAAACCTATTCAATAGCAGGTGTGACTGAAAGTGAGTTCTCACTGCAGAAGTGTTTTGGAGTTGCTGCAGTAGTGGCATGCCCTTAGGGCAGAAAGAGATCAGCGATCCCTCAGGGAACTCTGCAAGCTTGTCTCCAGGTTGCTTCTCTAGAAGGCAGAATAAAGAATAAATAGGGCAGGTGGTAGATTGCTTGTACCACCACAGATTGGCAGGGCTAGCAAGTACTCACTGCAGGCCACCCTCTCCTTCAGTGGCAGAAATTACTGTATCTCCAAGGTGACTAATGCCATCGAAACTGGATACACAGTTACTTATCAGGGTTTTGTATGTTATGGTTCATGTAGAATAAAATAATATTTGACATTAAACAGACGATGAATGTAACTGAACCATCTTTTGTAGCCCTTGCCCCATTAAAAAAAAAAAAGTAATTGCCAATTTTGTGCATGTGATTTTGCCATTCAAAAGTAAAAAAAAAAAAATGTTTATGGTGACAGTGGGTGTCAGTAACAGATGGAACAAAATATAGCTGGATCAGGAACAACAGGGGATATAACCCTAGTTTGATGACTGATTACATGAGAACTATCCTGGATTTAACTTTGTCTTTTCTATATTGCAAATCTCAAAAGACACAACAATAAAATTCCCCCACCTTCTTCAGTTAAAGTATAAATGACATGTTTGTTTCAAGATCTGGATTAATAATGTCAGTTCTAACTTTAATTAGTTCAGCTTTACACATAAGGCTGACCCAGATTTCCTTGGTAGATAAAAAAATTAAGAAAATCTGAGGCTCTGTTTTGAGATTTGGCTGCAATGCCAGGCATGTGTTAAAGCAGCCTGAACTGCTCCTTTTCTGTCAAAGCCATGCTCACTTGTTCCTTTTCATCTGCTGCATTTCCCTCTGAGTTTATCCAGACCCCTTGTGCAGCCACAAACAAACCAGAGTGAGGAACTCCACCCAGCTGAGCCAAGCAAGGAGGGAGTGGAAGGTTTGTTTGTTTTTTGGCTGCATTGATTCCCAGTCTTGTCCCACTGCACAAACAGTTGCTTAGCACAAGGGAGGAATCCTTGTGGAGATGAAAGAGTGTTCCAGCCAGATGCACACAGCTGAGATAAGGGAAATGCTCAGGGAGGGTTTGCAGCTGCTACCACTTAAACCATGTTGACCCACAGCCTACGAAAGTGCCTTGCTTGTGCTGGTGGTTGGGTTGGCCCCAGGAAAGAGGTGCATAGCTAGAAACAGGGTTGTGCTGAAAACAGTTATTACTGCCTCAGAATTTAATATTATGCTGTTAGAGGTATAAAAACTCTTTTCAGCCTGGCTGAAATTTCAGCTACAAAGTGGATAAAGAAGATCACCTAGCAACAGTTCTACCCGTTTCAAAGCTGATACAAGTGCATTACAGAGAAGAATAGAAAATAATGAAGTGGGCTGTTTTTCAGGACAAAATGTCTTGTCTTTTCATTCTCTCTCTGTGCTAATCAAACTTTGCATCTGAGATAAATAATCAAAACAGGCTTTCTATTTTAAGACACATAACCTTGTGTATGACCAGTATTGTGTACATGCTGTTTATACTCATTTGGGCATCTATATCTCTGTGTTGTTGTTCAATAATTTACATGTAATAAATAATTTTTAGTTCTGTTCACAAAGCTTTACTCTTGTGTAGCAACACATGCTGGCATGTTTTTCTAATTCTTCATGTTAGAGAACATGTATAGGTCAGGCCTAAATTCACGGAGACTGGTAAATCTTTCCCTGAGTTTTAGAAAGCCTAGTATGTGTGACATAGTGTGTCTCTGACAAAACATCAAATTATATTTAAAAAATACAATACTAAAATAATTTTAGCAGATCTAACTCCCAGAAGGTAGAAGGATATATGAAGATTTTTCTCCCAAAGGGGATTTTTGAGAAGCTGTTTCTGCAGGGCTAAGTTAGATACAGGACTTTACAATGTGACTTTTCGGAAGAAGTATTAACATTTTCCAGTAACAGCCTGCACTCTTTCAGAGTGTACAAATTGCAAACCCAAAACTTCAAACTACTCAGAGATCTTGGAAATTCATTTCAGGCAAGTACAGAGTAATTTTCTTACCTCCTTCCCTTTCTGGAGGAACTTAATCTCTCTGAGTAATTCCCTAGAAGTCCATCTGGACAAGGACATTTTCCACACTGAGTGAAGGTTTGAATATAAGGATGATAAAGTTTTTTGTTTTTTTTTACCATTAATCTTAAGTTGCAGTAGGTAAAACAAGCAGTGGAAAGATGTGGCATTGACTCCAACTGTAGCTGTATGAACAGCAATGGGCCACAGGCACTATGTTCTCTGAAGCCAATTCCATTGCATCATGTCCATCATAAAATATCAGTGTTCTGTAAAGTCTAAAGTGGTGAGAATGTGAAAGGAGCATAGGAAGTTACAGACATATTCCGAACAGAAATTATTTTTTTCCCCTTTCTCTAAGGAGTGCTTGGATGACAAGAATTTACAAACTATTCAACATTATTATTTAAAATTACATTTGCCAGTTTATTCTTTAAGTTCTTTAGATCAGTGGTGCTTCAGATGTAGGATATGCCTCCTTCTCTCTACTTTGGAATGAGGCTTTTTTGGGAAAGAGTAGCATATGTTCTTGTACAACTTGTTCCATAATGCATACCAACAGAAAGCAAAACTAACCTCACAAGAGCAACGTTTGAGCATCTGATTATATATATAATCATACATATATAGTACCATAACTTAATTTGTACTATAAATATACATATATATATTCAGATTTGATTTTTAAAAAGCCTGTGGAGCTGTCAGGCTGATCCCTCTGCTTTAGACTGTATTCCATTCCTTTGCCTTTGGCCAGTTTCTTGGGGTATTTTCAGGACTTCAAGCACCTCAAAAGAGAGACTGTGGTCTTAATTTAATTTGTACAATATATTACACATATTTTGTATAATAAGGTCTTATAATAAAATCAGGTCTGTATGTATTTTCTCAGGTATTTTAACTCCTACATGTGTCATTCTTCACAGGCTATATATTCATATACAGAATCATAGCGTATATATCTATAAGTACAAAATTATGATGCAGAAAGTCTGAGAGAGTGCCTATGGGTAGTAATCTTTTCTTTGTGTGACTGATCACATGAGAAAGATTTCTGCCAGTATAGTAACCCAGATCTTAATCATCATGCATGCAGGTTTATAGGCTGAAACACTGCCACTCTCTTTGCTATTTCAGGCTGTAGAGATGCGGTAACTCTCTAACAGCTATTTCTGCCCCAGTCTGCCTCCTGTGCTAACCAGGACCTCAGTTACTCCAGTAGTTTTAACCACAGCCTCCAGTCAGGGCAAGCTTTTTATTAAGGTGTCCATATTCATGCAGTAGAGGAACCAGAAAGTGTAGCATCAGAACACTGCTCTACTTTGTGGAATCCAGTCACTCCCCAGCCCAGATCCAAAGACTGTGAGTCATACTTTCCACTTAATTAAATTAGATGAGTTTCTCATATATCATGTCATACTTTTCCCTACTGCTAGTCATCTCCCATCGTGACATTTTAATTGTTTAATTGTTTCATGTGTACTCAAAACACACTACTATCATATGATTCATTTTGTGCAGTGGAACATAAGAGTCTTCAGTGTTACATGTGGGTATTTTTTACAGTGTGGTTTTCCATTGAAAAGCATCCTTCAGAGCTGATGCAAGTTTGGCCTCAGTTTTCTAGGTCGAACTGGAAGAACACTAGGGAGACCAGTGTTAAGTCGTCCAGGAATGACAGGCATCTTGCTTATTAGCTTGTTGTCGAGCTTCTTATCTCTGATACATCAAACACACCATCATTTCAGCCGTAGAGGATCAATAACAAGGAATCTTGATTTTCAGGCCTGCAAAAGCAGTGCTTGAAGTCACAGCTTTGTCCCTCTTCAAACACACCAACCCTCTGGACAGACACCTGCTTCCTGGATAGATCTGCTGAGTAAATCACCTACTAAGTAAATAATCTGCATGTCTTTGCCTAAGACAGGTGATGTCCCCCCTTGCAATGTGAGATTTACACATCATCAGTGCAGCACATAGGTGTCTGGTGGTGTAGACTGATATCTTGTGGTGATTACTCCAAGCATGATTCCCAGTCCAGGGAACCTGGATTTAAATCAGCTCTGTCCCAAGCTCACTCTGTGCTCCCCTCCCATACAGAGATTCACTCCACTGATTGAACTAACACTGTGATACCTTAGAGGCTTGAGCTAAAAGGAAACTTCAAGATTTAAATAGACTTGAAAGGAGGCTGTATATATAGCATTCATTGGTCTGTTAATTTTATTACTCTTAGAAAAATAAGGGGGTAGTCTGTATTCTATTGAATGTCTGGGTTGTCTTCTGTTTGAAATTTTATTAAGAACTGTAACATAACCTCGCACTAGGGAATGATTCCAGGTATTGATCTTGCTATTTTATGCAGTTGCCTATTTACGTTGGAGAGGAAAAGTAACTGTGCTTTAACCTACATCATTCCCAGTCTGTGAGGTTGTGGTGCCCCCTAATGTCATGAAGACTAAAGACTGGTAATTTTGTTGTTTTCTCTCAAAGCTCTCAGTAGCAACAACACTGTAAATGACATTTTATTTTCTCAAATATATAGTGGCACTCAAAACTTTGTTTCAATATCCCTTTTTCATATTGTATACACATAAGGAATAAAATAATTTTCTTTTTAAATCTCACTTTAATTTTCAAACCTGAAAACATAATTTGTCTCAAGTTAGGTTCTTAAATATTTGTTGTCACCAAACAAATAGGAATCAATTTAAAATGCACCATTCCTAGAATTTTCTTTTGATTTTTAAGATCCAGTATATACTCATACATTTTTAAATGTAGAAGCCTACATATATATTAGAAAACATAACCATAAGCAATAACAACATTAACTTCCACTGAAATCTAAAACTATGCTTTAATTTTACTATTTTAGTTGGGTTTTTTTCCCTTGTGATACCATTAGAATGTAAGTACTATTGGAATAAAACACAGCTACTATAATAAAGTTAAAATATTTATTCACTAGTGCTCATCCGTCCCCACAAAAGATCCATGCTTACTGAAATCAGTCATAAAGGAACACTGTACTCCTAAGTCAGTTTGCCATGAACATTAAAACCAATGAGCAAGGAACAAATCAATTGAATCAGTAAGGAAAAGCCATATTTTTCTATGTTCCATATAACTACAAGCTTATTGCATCAAGTCTCTTTCCAAGTGAACACCTACATTACAAATGTGGTGAAAAATAATATTATATGAATTGTGTTTGCATACAGTTAGCTTCTTTCACAGTTACTTCCCCTTAACTAAATCTTTTTGCAACCTCAGTTTAGCAAATAATCTGTTTGTTGGGTGGGGGGGGTGTGTGCTTGTTTTTTTTTTTTTTTTAAGAAATGTATTTACTAGATAGAGTCAGATATTTCTGTTTCATAGAGCATCCCAAGGGATGTTTTCCATATTACATTTATTATAACTTTATGAATGCATGGAAAATAATGCTGTACTGAAGCAGAACAGTAATAGGGTCATTGACCTGTAACACTATAGAAGAGGGCAACACCATGTGTTCTTCTGTCAGGAGAAGTACCTAATTTATTAATTTTCTGCAGAACAGGTAGCATACATTAATATTATAAGTAGCTGCATAATTTGCGACATTAAAAGTGTAAAATTATTCATCAGAAACAATTTGGGTAAATGTTCAGTATGTAATTAGGAAAAAGAGTTAAAATGAGTGTGTGGTTCCTGTGTGGTATTTTTTTAATGGTCTAATGTCAAGTAAGAACAAAAACTGAGCTCCCCACTACCTAAACCAACATGGCCAAGCTGAAAACAAAGTAGTTATACTCATGGCACAGAGGATGAACTGCATCCTGGGAAAATGACTTCTTGATTGTAGTGTCTGCTCAGCCAGGAAAAGGATTAAAACTGGTGAGCAGAAGCCAGAGTTAAGTGTACAAGCATCTAAGAATCTCTAAAACAAAGGAAAATTGATATATAGTAAAGTGGAATGTAACATCACAGACTATTAACACCTTGCAATTGTTTTCTCAAAGCAATCCTTGAAATGATCACTATGGCCACCCTCACAGCCCCTGCTCAGACACAGCCTTGTCAGCTTTGGAAAGTCATAGGAAGATGTGAGGGACTTGGATTCCTCTGCTGGTACACCAGAAGAGTCAGATTAACTGTTGGTATAAAGCAGGACATGCCTGTTCACAGAGTGTTTGATGTCACATGCAAACATCACCAGATGCCTGTGTAAATAGTTTCAAAGTGTCTAACATGGCAAAGTCCATATATATATGCATATAACACAACATCAGCTGTAAACAATTACTTGACCTGTGCATTGCTAAATAAAATACACCCTCCCATTTTAACAATATATTATATATTAAAAACATGATATTTCTGATCTGCAGCTCTTACACCTGTTTAAAAGCATATCAGAATCTTAAATCTAGGTGATGAGAACAGATTACTGCTTATTCATGGTATCTTTTTGTACTAATCATCCTCTCTCCAAATGGTTTCTCTGCTAATTTTGCCTTACTGCTGAGGTTACTGCATGTTGCTCCCAATTCAGTGAAATCAGATACTGAGTATCTTGCTGTTGCTCTTTGCTTCTCACCCTTTCTGAACATGCCTGGCACTGGATTAATTTTTCTCGCCAGTCTTCGGCACCACCTGGTGCCTGACTTGTTGCTTGTTTGTTCTGTAAGGGAAAAGCAGCACCTTATTTCAAACAAGATAAAGTAACATTATAATGGAAGTGCATTTAGCAGTTAGGGAAAATAATATGATTAATGTTTTGCTGTAGCAAGACCTTCAAGTTTAGCTAGAATGAGAAGATTAGTATCTGATTATGACAAAAGCCCTCGAAGACAAAATACAGAAACTTCTATCATAGTCTGAAAACCTAACGACTCAGTTATGCAAACTATCTAACTGAATACCTCAATTACTATGAGAGGATATTCTAGGGAAGAAACTATGTCTAATAAAATCCAGTTATAAAATGCAGGACGAAAATGTGTAATGAAGTTTGCAATAAATTCTAGACAGATTAAATTATTTTCATCGTTTTAATGTATTCACAGAACCTAAGGACTTCCTATTATATCTGTACACAGAGATTAGTTAGTTAGCTCTGGTTAGTTCTGAAAACTGTGGCACCTTCTGACTTGTAAAGACAGCACATCTGGCTTAAGGCAAAACAGAAAGTACAGACTGAATGGTACTGAAATGTAAGCAACTGGAAAATCAGGTACAAAAATAATCTATTGCTGTTGTTTTCTAAGGCTTCACTGAAACCACCTGTACTGGTTTTGGCTGATGATTCCTATATAACTTAGACCAAAGTTACAAGGTGCTTATATAACTTGAGTTATAATATAGCAATATAACCTAAATAATGATGTTTTATATATCAATATAACCTAAATCATGACTTTTTATATATCTATCTAAACTGAATAATAGCTTTTTATACCTATATAATCTGAATAATAACTTTTAATACAATGTAATGGCTACTATGTGGTTAACTAGTTACTTAATGCTGAATAGACAAAAAAAAGAACAATAAACTCACCAGGTGGATAGCTTTAGAGATAGTAAGAATAGTACTAATGAAAAATTGGCAAGTGCAAAGCCAATTACCCACAAAACAAAGAATTTAGGCAGGTTAAGACCAGACAAACTAAGGAACATTGTAACTGCACATTCTGCGAAGACAGAGTTGAAAAGTTGAGATGCAAAACCTTGGAAGCCTTCATCAAAGACTCCCAATAACCCCTGAACTGTGGAGATGCAAGCACATTGCAAAAGAACTATCTAATAACCATGAGATCATACTCTGTAACTGGGCATATGTGATGATGTTGTAGTGACACAGTGATACTAAGCATATATATATATATATGCTTTATACTTATTGTATAAATATACCACAACACTTGACAAGGGTGGGTGAGTTAGGTGGAGAAATCCCCCTCACCAGCAGCACTGCAATAAACAAATACCTGCTCTTTAGACATCAGTCCATGGGGATTTACTTCCAGCCTATCTTTCAGGCATCACTGAGATAGTTAATTTTCATAGCAGTAGCTTGTCGGGTGCTGCATTTTGCATTTGTGACCAAAAGAGTATTGAGAATATTGGGATGTTTTAGCTAATGCTGAATAGGTCTTGCACAGCACCAAGAACTTTTCTGTTTTTCATGCTGCCCTGGCAGTGAGCAGGCTGGGGGTGCACAGGCATTTGTCAGGGGACACAGCTGGAACAGCTGGTACAGCTGACCCCAACTGACCAAAGGGGTATCCCAGACCATATGATGTTGTTCTCAGCAATAAAAATGGGAGAAAGAGGGAACATTTTGAGTTGTGGTGTTTTTCTTCCCAAGTCACTGTTGTGAATTATGAAGTCAAGTTTTCCTGGAAATGGCTAAATACCTGCCTGCCAAAAGGAAATAATAAATCAATTCCTTATTTTTCTGTATATTTATTTCAACCGCTGATCTTTCTCACTTTCACCCTTCTATGAAAGGAAGGAGAAAGTGGCTGTGTGGGCTTAGTTGCTACAGGAGTTAAACCAGGCCACACCTTAAATATTCCTTTCGCATGGACAAACACTTCAGGGCTACAATTCTTCAACTGAGTCCATGTAATAGACCTCTTAAAGCCCATGGAGAGTTTTCACAGGCATTCTGTATGGAAACAAAGGTTTTGTTTAGCATTCCTCTCTGCATGCCATCTTTCTGGGTGTGCTTTTTCACAAAAGAAACAGAAGGCCCATGACAGAGATATCTCTGCTACACTAGCAAGCCTGTTACATCCTGATTAGAATAAAATGCACTACTGCAAGGATCCACCTATTTCCAGATCCAGTTTTGGCTCAAAGGGAACATCTGGCAAAAAGTAAAAGCTGAGGAATTGTGTCTCTCCAGGCCTTCAGCTATTTTCAGCCCAGGGCGTTTCCCAGACCTGATGCGCCCTGCTATTTCAGTAGCCATGGATTACATTGTCTTTGCAGCACCTGCTCAGTATTCCCTGAGACCTGTGTAAACTCTGTATTTCCAGCAGCCTTTCCGACTGCTCCTGTGGCTGCACAAATGATCCCCCCCCGGCTGTTTCCATCTGAGGTCCTGTTACTTTCCTGTGGTGGCTCGAAGGTGCTCAGTCAGAATCAAGAATCAATGAGGTTCTAAAAGTCCTCTGAGACCGAGTCCAGCCTACGACCAAACACCACCACTTCAACTAGACCATGGCACCAAGTGCCACGTCCAGTCTCTCCTTAAACACCTCTAGGGATGGTGACTTCACCACCTCCCTGGGCAGCCCATTCCAATGCTTAACCATCTTTGTGAACAAATTCCTTCTGATGTCCAGCCTAAACCTCCCCTGGCGAAGCCTATGACCACGTTCATTTGTTCTATTGCTTGTTGCCTGAGGGAAGAGGCCGAAGCCCAGCTGGCTGCAGGCTCCGCTCAACCAGTTGTAGAGAGCGATAAAGTTCCCCTGAACCTCCTTTTCTCCAGGCTAAACACCCCCAGCTCCCTCAGGCGCTTCTTAGAAAACTTGCGCTCCATCCCCTTCACTGCTTTGTGGCGGCCCTCAGCAGGAGGAGCCTGTAGCAGTTCATGACCACCTCCCTTCCCAGCCCACGCCGCTTGCCAGGCTGAGGAGCCCCATCTTACGCATCCCTCTTCCCGGTCGGGCACCACCCCTGGCCCCGGAAGCGGAAGCGGCTCCCGGCGCTCCGTGTGCGGCGGCGGCCGAGGCGGAGCCGGGTCTGAATGGAAGCGCCGCGGGCGAGGGGCAGCTGAGCGCCCCGGGGCCGCCCCGCACCCCGCGCCCCCTCCCCGCCTCCCTCCCTCCCTCTCCCCCCGGGGCCGCCCGGGCCCCGCCATGTCCTACAACAAGATCCCGCCGCGCTGGCTCCACTGCCCCAGGAGGGGACAGCCCGTGGCAGGTGAGCGCCCGGCCCAGTCCGGCCCTGCCCGGCCCCGGGGCGGCAGCGGGCGCGGCCCCCTCCCCTGCGGCGCTCCGCTGCCCGCCGGTCCCGCTCCTCCTCAGCGCCGGGGGCCGCCGCGGCTTCTCGCCCTCTGTCCCGGCCGGAGCTCTTTGTCCCGGGGCTACGGCTGTGCAGTGTTCCCCCTGGAGCTCCTGGCCGGTGTTTGTCCCGGGCCTGACTCCCGTTGAGCGGCTGTTTTCCTTAAAGCCCGGCCCTCAGCAGCGCTTTGCCTTCAGCGCCGGGCTCGCCCTCCCTTCGGCCCGGTGCCCCCTCTGACACGAACTCGCCCCAGCCTCACCCAGAGGTGCAGGGGTGCGGGCCCTCTCCTTCCCCCCGGAGCCTTCGTGCTGGGCTCTCGCTTCGCACTCGTTCATTTTCTGGCGAAAACTTTTCCTGTCTGTCCCATCGGATGAGAATGGGTGCAGAAGGTGCTATACTGGGGCTGCTAAGTTGATCAGAGGCTTGGAGCGTTTTAAGAGGAAAAGCTGAGAGAGCTGAGCTTGTTCAGCCTTGAGAAGGGGTGACTGAGAGAGGATCTCATTAATGCAATGTATATAAATATCTAAAGGGCGGGCGTCAGGAAGATGGAACCAGGCTCTTCTCAGTAGCGCCAAGCAATAGGACAAGAGTCAGTGGGCAGAAACTGATGCACAGGAAGTTCCACCTGAACATGAGGAGGAACTTCTTTACTGTGCTGGTGACTGGACTGGAACAGATTGCTCTGAGAGATTGTTGAGTCTTCCTTACTGGAGGTATTCAAGATCCATCTGGATGCCATCCAGTGCAATGTGCTGTAGGATGACTCTGCTTGAGAAGGGAGGTTGGACCAGGTGGCCCTGTGTAGTCCCCTCCACCCTGACCGTATCTGTGACACCAGTCCTCTGTCCACCTCTTCCATGTTTGATTCTCTTTTTCCTGAATGCTCTGAAGTCTTATCTATGTCAGTTTGTTACTCTGCTGACTGACAGTGCCCTTCCAGCCACCAATGTGTTCCTGAGTTCTTTAGCTGGAAAATGAGTTAAAGTGGTATAACTGCAGTCAGTGTTACACTTGTATTTCAGGGTTTGTCAGTGGTTGCTGTCTTCTTGGATATTATATTCTTGCCCATAATGTACTGTCTTGGTTGTTACTTTGTATCTAGTCTTCTGGCATATAGTAGCAGTGAATTCACTGTCATCTAGACACACATTTTGATTGTGTGTTAACCATCATACTGACTTCAGGTGAATTTTTCCTCTGCTGTCTGGTATGAGATAAAGTAAACAAACATCTTTCTTTTCAGTTTTCACAAGTTCTTATTTTCTTTATAATGCAAGAAATTCCAACCTCTAGTTGTTTTTTTCTCCAATATTTTCTAATTTTCACTCCTTTTATGTCCCTCTCTGTGATGATGTAAAGGTGTGTTTTCAAAACATGTGCTACTCGGTGTTATTTAAACTGGCACGGTGCCATGATTTGCTTAATAGTTACAACTCCTCTGTTTTCTATCCTACATTTCCACAGTCTTAGATTTTTTTGATGGTAATTGTTTGTGGAATGGAAGACACTGATGAACTATATTTAGAACCTGGTGAGACATCTCAGTTGGTTTAATCCTCAGTAATCAACAATATGCATTATTTGGCGTTTATCAGTATTTAACATCAGTTGTTCATTTTGTGGATTACTAGTTTCCCTCAAGTCCCTTGTATTTCTCTGAACTTGGCTCAGTTAAGTAACAGTGTTGTTGTTGCTCGTGTCCATTATCTCTTTCTCCTGATCCTGGCGGGTGTGCATGACTTTGTATCTAATGAGAGCCTAAGCCTTTGACCATGACAAAAACAGACTAATGATTCTTTATTCTGTGTTTTATTTCTCAGCAAGTTCTTGATCTCTGTTAGTTGTGGCTTTTGTTTGTCTGTCTTTTGAGCCATGGCTTCTCAGAAATAGCAACATAGAGTAAGCACGAATGAGGGTCATCAGTGTGTCATCTGCTGTGCCATCACTGCTTGTGTGTTTGTTTATTCAGGAACTGCAAGGTAATTCTTTTCCATTCCATGCAATCATGCACAGGAAGTTAATGCACAGTAAAAAAACTGAAAGTGCTTGGCTCATTTCTTTGGGTGCTTTATCAGGATATATTCACCTGATTTTTAGTTTTTAGCTGTGGACAACTTAACAGAAGTAATGGTATGCCATCAGTTTTCTTTCCGTTTTTGCTGTTTTACATTCAAAGACATCTAGCAGTTTTATAGGAGATAATTTTTAGGGTTTAATTGATGTTGGTATTGTCTCCCAAATATGTTGTATTCTATTTTTAATTAGTCTTTAAATCAGATTTCTAAGCACCTGTATGTGACTTTATTTCCATCTGATAGTGTTGTCATTTCCATAGTAATAGTGTTGCTAAGCAAGGTTTGTATGGCTTTGTGGACTCATATTCATTGAGTGTTTGATCATGATGCTCTTGTCTCATGGTTGTGGCATCTAGAATTTCTAGATGAGCTCAACAGAAGTACTAATGAGGCCTGAAACTCTGCTTTTGGTGAGATTGGGTTTATTCAGGTTAACAGGGCTCTTTATCCTGGACGAGGTGAATTCATCTGCGTCTCCCATTATTTTCCAGTTCACTTCCTTAAATATTGGTAGTTTTGTGCCATTTTCTGGTGTTATGGTACAGGAGTTTCTCAGAATTGCACATTTTCACATTTATTGCATTGTAATAGAACATCAGTCATTTCAACGAAAAGAGCTTTCTCTGAATGCTTAGATCTGAAGTGATCAGGTTACTTCAGCCTTACTGCCTTGGCAACACCATCTCAGCAGGTATCTGCTTTTCATGACCACTGAAAAACCATTCTCTTGACAATTTTGCCATGGAAAGTGATAGCAAGATATGAAAGAAAAGGCATAAAAAATGTCTCAGCAGTAGTTTCTAGCCTACTATTGATGCACATTAGCTAATCCTGTTCTAGACATACATCTAGCGCATAGAACTGTGGGATATTATGGAAAGCATCCATATTGCCTATGAGAAAGTACTTTAAATAAAAGTAATGGTTTTGGTTCAGAAAGTTTCTGAGCTATAGCTTGTTGTAGCTGGGGACAATAATCTGATGATGGATTGTAATTGTCATTGTTTTGCTGTCTTTTCTAGTTGTCTGTTTCTGGCTTGTGTTGGTGATGACATTCTAGGTGAAATGGATGCTTTGATCCAGCATAATTCTGTAGGATCAGAAAACTGTTACTTTTTTCACTTGTGGATTTTACTGTTTAATTTTATTCCCTTAACCTCAGTCACTTTACCCAGTCTAGCCTTCCTACTCAATGCTCAATGTAAACATACCATGGTCATACATAATTCTGTATGTCATGCTTTGAGTTGATAGCTTCATGTCACAGAAAATTAGGCTAAATTAAGAGTATTTTTTCACTGGTATGTTCTAGAATTTAGATTTGAAGTTAAAAAATGTAACGAAGTTAGAGCATGTAGGCATAGAAAATGTGATGTCTCACATTGTTCACTTTGATTTCCCTCAGATTTAGCCACTTGGTATCTGTGCTCTGATATACTGGGCTCTTATTTTTAGGATTTTTACCTCTTTTTCAGCCTAAAGAAATACCACCTGTTTAGACAGGTAGCTAATTTGGAAATTGGTTTTTAATAGCCACTTTCCAAAACTATTTGACAAATTTGGGCTTAATTGTGGAAGTAGATAATCATCAGTTGTCAGTGTTCCAGTAACATTTTGAAGTTAATTTGGAAATTCTATTGAGAAGTTACAATTAGTGTCATGATGTAGTTTAGGTACTTGCATGACTTGGGATGCTTTGATATTCATGTAAAGTATCACTTTGTTACTGTTGGATCACCTAATTCAGCATATGAGTTTTTAATCTTTAAAAGCTTATGCATGGAAGCTTAAGTTGAGTTGGAATCAGCTGTTAACTGCATCACTTCTTTAGCCTAAGGTGTAAGGCAAAACTGTAGAAGACACAGTAGCTACTGCCTTCTTTATACATGTCCGTATTACTCAAAAAGTTTAGAAATCTTTTTAGAGTTAAAGCTTAGATTTTCAGTAGCTTGATCATGCTTAATGAGAGGCTTGTATGCACACAGGGAAGGAGAGTTTTCAAGCATCTATACAAAAAACAAATTGCAAATTTTCCAGGCAGAGAAGAAGAGACTGGAATTTATTGAAGCTGAGCACCTAAATAGTTCCAAGCATCTGTGCTTCATCTTTGAAAGACATAGGAAATGGGCTCTATGTGAAATATTCATCACTTCCACAGATGTCTGTAGGTATTCAAAGACTGAAGGGGATGCTGACTAGACTACTTTGTCTGTCTTTTCCTGTCAGTGAAAAGGAATGTATTTTGGTTGCTCAAAAAGAAATCAGAGTGCAAATCAGACATTACATCAAGGTTTGCTACTAGGAAGAGAATGAATGTGTTCATTCTCTGTTCCAGAAGGTGGGGAACAGGAGAGTCTTCTGGTCGACTGTACAGTCTCTTATCAGGTGCTACAGGAAGCAATTGTAGCCTCAAGGCACTTTTCTCAGTGTCTTGTAAAGGATGGTGGTTTTCTTACATAGCCACTGGCTCTTCTGTCAGTGGGGCTCCTGTTCTTGAGTGCCTGGGTTAAAAAGGCTTAGTTACATTCTTCGTGTTCCATAATGAATGAGTAGATGCATTAGTACGGGTGTGACAAATGGCAAAGTCTAAAAACTTTCAAGCATGATGTTGTTTTGCAAAAATTAGGGTGATGATACGTTTTTGTGTTTTTATCATGTAAATTTAGGATTTGCATAATCAGTCTCTACAGAGGAGTATTACTAGTTGGAGTGGAAGGGCTAACAGAGAGAGAGGCTGAATGATAGCATTGAAGGTGACAAGGAGCACAAAGAAGCAAGAAAATTAGATAATTGAAGAAATTAGGAAATGGAGGGGAGGTATCCAACCCAAGAGCCTTTACCAGGGTGGATGGAGAGTGTGTAACTGTTGGGATAAAAAGGCAAAGGACAATAAAGTGAAGTTTTTCCAGGTCAGACAAGTTAAAGTGACTATAATTTATTACTGTTTTACATGAGTGTTGATTGTATGACAGAATAACTCTCCTTTTAGCTGTAAATTTTGGAATGGTGCCAGACAGGTGAACAGTAAAGCTGCTTTTCATGTTGCTCACTAACTAACCTGAGCTAACCAGTTTCATAAAGCTTCATAGTTTCCACATCTGTCTGTCTTCTGTGGTTTCTAATGTCTATTTCATGGAAGATACATACTTACTTGAAACTATATAAAGTGTTGATAAAATTTTTTTTGCAGGGATCTTTACTGTATGTTCGATTTGCAGGTAATCAAAGCTGATATTGACATGATTGGATGATAAACTCATTTTAAAATGCTGTTTTCATGTTTTCAAGTGTACTGAGTTTAAATTTTCTATACTCTGGTGTGCAGTAGCCCCCAGCTTACATCACGCTAAAAGTTAGCTAAAAATGTTAAATTACTCTGTTTTAGATGAACTGACCTGTATTTCCTTTAAACTTTTAAACTTACTTGTGAATTCTGAGAACTCATGACAAAAGAATATTCCAATTTACTGTTTAGAGTACTATTTCTGCAATTATTTATTATTGAAGGTGAATGTCTAAAACTGCTCAGCGTGTTGCTTTGAAACGCTAAGTTGTAACTGTACATACATAACTGTGCATATGCATAAAATTCTTATTGTAATATTTTATTGTCTTTCATAGGGAAGTTTTTACCTTTGAAGACAATGTTAGGACCAAGATATGATGAACAGGTTGCTGAAGAAAACCGTTTTCACCCGAGTATGTTATCTAACTACTTAAAGAGTCTGAAGGTAAAGTTAAATTTTCTAATAACTGAAACATTGCTTTCATTGTTGATGCTTACTCAAGTGTTGCTTTCCAGATCTAAGGAAAAAGTGGTTGTTTGCTTTGTTTGGGGCACCTGTGCAGAAATATTTTTTTGTTTACATTTCCAGATCTTCTCTGCAATTAATGGATTGCAAGTGTTTTCTTACAGGTTAGAATTCTTGAGACTAAACAAACCCAGCTTGCTCAGCTGTTCCTCATAAGAGACCCTTCATGAGCCTTGTTGCTCTTCTCTGTTCACCCTCCAGCACCTCAATATCCTTTTTAAAGTGAGGGGCCCAGAACTGAACGCAGCACTCGAGGTGTGTCCTAGCCAGTGTTGACTGCAGGGGAATGATTGCTGCCCTGGTCCTGCTGGCCATGCTATTGCTGATACAGGCCAGGTGCCATTGGCCACTTGGGCAGCACAGTGTTGGCTAATAAACACTGAGCCAGCTGTCAACCAGCACTTATCTTTCTGCTCTCAAGCCACTCTTCCCCCTGCCTGTAGCACTGGCTGCTGTGACCCCAATGCAGGGCCCTGCACTTTGCCTTATTAAACCTGGTGGCATCTACCACTGCAGACTTGTGGTTCTGGCTCGCTTAATTTCTCTGTTTTCCCCGTTTCTGTGTGCTTCAGATTGCATGTTGTTCTGCACTGTAGCATGACTGTGACAGTAGAGGTGGGGAACAGGATCTTTCCAGCCTTTTATGTGGGTCTCTGAAGTCTTACGGCCAGTCCGCTGCATCTGGAGATGGGGGAAATGGAATTTTGAGCCTTCCAGGCAAAGAAAGGCCTGCCACCCAATTAATTGGTTATTAAATTTTATATAGAAGTTTAGTGCCATTTGTTTTGATTGCATCTATGAGATGAATCATGCAAGTGGTGGTTCTTCTGTGGAATTTTTCATTATTTTTTGCTGTTGATCAAGGTTCAATTAATTCTGAATTTGTTTAGCTGTATCAGACCTGAAACATCAGAAGAATTAGGTGACTAAAGGATGGGAATCCTCATTTTATTAATTTTATTTAGGCTTAGGTATGAACTACTCAGTGTAGCAGTGGTAGAAGTACCTTTGCAGTAATGTGATAAGGAAGTACGATCAGTGATTCATATGTGCCTGTACTCAGTGCTTGAAATGGTAGGATTTTTCTTGTTAGAGTTCTTGCATCTGTGAATTTATGATCTGTTCTAATCACAGAGGATCAAACAGAGCTCTCTTTGAATAAAACAGTCAGAATCCTGAGGTTCAAAATATTTCCTAAAACAAAATGAAGTTAAATGTTGATACCAAAAATTGGATATAGTTTATTTAACAGTAAAAGAAGCAAAGAGAAAAAAAGAGAAAGAAAGAAATAGAAAAAAAAGATGTGGGTGGGGCACAGAAAGAATGACAGGGAGGGATTAATAGAAACTTATCACCCTTCCATGGGTCCTAATGACATCTTGCTGCTCCCCTCCATCTGCCCCAAAGCTGAGCTGGTCTGTGCAGGGCTGTCACTTCCTCTGCCTGGAGGCTACACACCCAAAACTCCTCCTCGCCTCGGGTTGAGGGGGGGAGTCTGTGCAGACCCGGTAGCAGATAAGCCTGGGGGTATGGCTCCACCCCGAATCTGCTGGGCTTAATTCTCCTGTGGAAGTATTCTCCCCCAACCCAGATCTGAGAATTGTGTCACTTTTACCTTTTCTCAGATCAACTTAGAGTCCAGGGCCTTAGTCAGGGGGGCCATTCAGGGTGGGCTTTGGTGATGCAGCTTTTATTGGTGTAGCTTCTTTATTCAGTTTTAATGGACAAAAATCCTTCATAAAAGTGCTTAAGCTGTAAGATGTAATATTTCAGTCTCTGAGATATGCGTCTAAATACTACTTGACTTCCTCTTTTATGTTTTAGGTTATTTTTGACTGTGACTGGATTTGATAGGCATACCTGGAAATTTTCCCAAACTAATCTTATTCATGTTTTAAAGTAATGTAAAATTCTGTGTATATTTTGAATTTACAGAGAACTTCACAGCCTTACTCAGAATTTCTAAATGGTTGCCTCCTTAGTGATTTGCCACCAAAAATAAATAATCATGGTGAGATTTTGTAGCCTTTCCAGTAGTCACATCCTGTCAGTTCTGTTGTAATGCTACAAATTCATGTCTTGAGTGACGTTAGATTATTAGAATTTGATAGTAAAATTAGTAGCATGAGGATCCCCATTTATATTTTGGTAATTTTGATAAATAAGCTGAACATAGAATTTCTCTCAAACTTTCTGTTCTTGTCAGATCTATTACATTGTGTTGGACCCTGGCATTATTTATGAGTGTTGGCTATTTGAAAATATGTATTTTTTTTTTATTTACCAAGTTATGCAGTGGTTACTGAAGTGCTCTATTTGTAGATCAGCATCTTACCAACAAGCTAGCAATGACATAGGTGTGAAATTGAGGAGCCCTGTAAGAGTGAGTTTTTCCCCCCAAGGTGAAAGTAGCTCACTCTGCATGGTTCTTGTAATTTTATTGCAGTGTGTTTTTTACTGCTGATATTTTGCATAATAATTACTTCTGAAAACTGGATATTACTTAAGTCAATATAATTTAGCTCCCACATAAAAGACTTCAGCAGAAACTTTTACATCTGGATTTCTCTAATAGAGAGATACTGCTGTTACCACAGATAGTTGGTACCAGTTTAGCATTTAAGGTAATATCTGTCTGGGAGGAACTGTCTCTAACAAGCTTCCTGTGTGATTCCTTTTCTCCTGGAGCTGGTTGCTGAAAATCTACCTCTTAGAAACTGATTTAATTAGCCATGGCAGCCTTGTTTTTCTTCCAATCACCAATATTGGCATAGTACCTTAATGTTCTCTTAAACTAATTGCAAGAGCAATTGGTAACAGTGTGAATAATTTTATTTTAAAATTTATTTCTTGAGTAGGTAGGTTAGTACAGTTTATGCTTTATACAGGTAGATTTATTTTTGTCACAAAGAGCTAGGACATTAGTTAACTCAAAAGAATGTTTGGGTAATTAGTGAATTCAGTATATTGTAATATGCTCTTTCTTTTCTGGGGAGGGTCTTTTTAATTTCCAGTGTCTAAGGAGAAAGTTCTGGGGTCATACAGGGGAAGCTAGCAAAGCCCATTTCATTGCACAGTGGCAGATGGACACGTGCATAAGGCATTAGTAGCTGGGGATATCTGGAATGTGAGGAAGTGAGGGGAAGGCTTTTATTTGATTCCAGTGTTACTGGTGGTTTTTTGCATGGATTTTTTGAAAATCATAGTTGTGTACTTCGGTATGTTGTATAATCCTCCTGTTCTTTAAAAATTTCTTTATAATTTTTCTTTTGCTTTGCACTCTCTAAATTTTAAATGTGTTATGTACAGTCAATCCCATGGACTGAGAATGCAAATGATTAGGCTTTTTGTAAAGCAGGAAAACTGCTTTCAAGTCTCATATGCTCTGTACACCATAAATGCCTTTATAGCTTTGGATAAATTACACTCTATGCCTATTTGCCTTACAGCTCCATGAAGTGTGTGAGGAACAGTGTCACTTCACATGAGCTTCAGTTGTATATGATTGAAATGATCTGTAATAATGGCAAAAGAATAGCAAGTGAGAAGTCCTACAGGCCTGAATTAAGTAGTCTTGGAGACATTTGCAAAATGCTATAGGGAATGGAGAGGGAGGAAAGTAATAATTGAATTAATTGCCTTTGATTCCTCCTACAGAATTAATCACTGTCTGGGATGCTGTCAGTCTCCATGCTTGGCAGCTTGATTGACACTTTATATTTGGAAGTTTCAGTCGTATAACATTGTTTTCAGGTGGACCCCCTTATGAGGTGGTCTGTATTTCTGCAAAACATAGTAATAAGAATATATAAAAGTATTCTGAATATAATATATGAAGTTGACAATGAGAAATTTAGAACTGATCTGGATATTATTTTAGAAGTTATAATGCTGTTGACATAATATCATAATGCTTTTTAATATTTATTAAATAAAAGTAATATGAAAGTATTTAAGTATTACAAATGCATACCATCAGAAACTTGAACATGGAGAACTATCTCTGTAGATAACTGGAAATTTTCTTTTAGGGGTCTACTAAACAACACATCCATGTGAAATAGCTGTTTCTGAACTGTATAACTGTTTATAGGTATAATTGGATTTTACCTTTTCTAAATTATGTGGAAATGGTGTTTACTTTGTAATTCTTTCAACTGCAGTTGCCAGTCTGTTGGTCCTACCTGAAAGCATGACATTGAGCTTTTTTTTGTCCAAAAGCAATTGCTTGGACTTACAAGACAGGAAATCAGAAATACTTTCTTTGCTCAGGTGTGTTAGTGAGCTGTTTTTGCACAGTCATACTGGTAGGTTTGTTGTTGGAAATTTTGTTTGGAACAACAATCAGTGGGATATACTTTGATGCTCTGTGTATTTTGTGCCAGTGGAATTTCTGCTTTCCATCCTTCTTAAAAATGTAGTAACTTCCACAGGGCTCTTTAAAAGACCTGTTTTCCAGCTATAAAAACATACACTAAAAAACTAAGTTGATACACAAGGGGACACATTAGGGTAAAGTGGGCAAGGCATCCTGGATTCAGGTACACCTTAGTGTCTGAGTGGTTGACACTGCCACCTTAACTGCCGTTTGAATATCTCAAGTTGTTTTGCATTTAAGCTTTAAATAGGATGTTTTTAAGAATTTAATTAATTTGATTAATTTTAAGCTTGAAAATGTGTTCATTCTTTTGCATTGTTTTGCACTCTAATAAGGCATGTAAATTAAAATGAGGGTTTTTTTCCTGAGAGTGTACTTACATATAAGTCTCAGTAGTTAATTTTTCTTGCCATACTTTCACTGTGCCAGTGTTTAGTATTGTTCTGATTTGCATAAGAGCACTTGATTCCATTATGCTTGTTTTTATAGTATGTTTAAGTAATTCTTTACCATACTTTCCTGCTGTTAACAGAATTTTCTTATTTAAAATCATTGGTGGAGCAAACTGAAGTTTCTGAATTGATGACTAGTGCTAATTTAGACACCAGCTTTCATAGAGAAATGCAGATGTCTGTGAGGGTGGTAAACTACAGATTTTACAAAGAAATGCAATATTTAATAATTTTTAAACTTATAAATGCAGCATGTGGTTGCTTTGAATTATTATGTTTTTTGACATTTATGCATTGGTATTTGAACCCCGTATATAAGTTTATTTTTTGTTTGTTTGTTTTTTTTTGTTTGTTTTTTAGGTTAAAATGGGTTTGCTGGTAGACTTGACCAACACCACTAGATTCTATGACAGAAACGATATAGAGAAAGAGGGAATTAAATATATAAAGCTCCAATGTAAAGGGTAGGTTGTGTGCACTTTTTAATTACTTCTTTGGCTTTCAATTTGAAAGATCACACTGAAGAAATTATTTTTTTTCCTCCGTTTCCCTTTCCCTCAGGTGTCTCACTAATCCATGTGTTCTTGTGTTTTTCAGGCATGGTGAGTGCCCTACACCTGAGAATACAGAAACATTTATCCGTGTATGTGAACACTTCAGTGATAAGAATCCTTCAGAGCTTATAGGTATGTCTTATATCCATCTTATGCCCATCATTAGTTTTTGTTCTATGTTTCATATTTGCTTGTAACTGCAGTCTCTTATTCTTAGAAAACTGAGCAAAGGAATTTCCTCACTACAGTGTTTATGCATATATAAATTTGATTGCTTTTACTGCAAGACTAATATATTTCTTTTTTTTTACAGAAAGTAGTATGTTTCTGCATCCATCAGTTTGATAAGAGCTATTGACTTAATGCATAAAATTATACAGGCCCAAGACTGTCTACAGAGATATGATGCTTGCACTATGGTTTTGTAACTTCTGCTGATACAAATGCAAGTTAGGTATTGTGTTGACATTTGGTGGTTGGTTTACTTGAAGTCGTGTTTGGTAACTGAATTATCAGAGATTCTTTAGCAAGTCTCACAAAACTGGTAGTAGATACAAGGCTAAGTTTTTCTTCTGTGGTATACTGTCTTGCAGTGAATATTTGAATGTTCTAAGCATACTTTTACTCAGAGAGAAATAAGTTCTGAATTTAATTTGCATCCCTTCTAGTTTTAGTTAAAACTATTTTACTCTGATTTTTGTCTGTCATATTAATGTTCATTATCTGCATTAATGTTAATGCAGATAGAGATCTATCTGCAAACTATCAGAGACAAGAAATTACTTTGCAGGTGAGTTTCCAGAGTCAGAATGGGTGCTGTATTCAATCCTTTTGGGTGCTAATTTTGCAGCCTTCTTGAATCTGAGTGTCTATGTGACTTAGGAGTACATGGAACAGTTGTTTGTGCAGATGTCATTGCTAAGAGCTTGGTATACTAAGCTGGTATGTTCATGCAGTTTAGGATTCATCCAGATACATGGTAGGATAAATGAAGTTATTGGAAGGGATCTGTGGAAAACAGCTACTCTGTTGCCCTTCTTTAGAACAGGGCCAGCTAAAGCAGCTTCCTCAGGACTATGCTCATTTGGCTTTTCACCAGGCTCTAAGCTTGGAGACTCCACAACTTTTTCTGGCAGCCTCTTTCAGTGTTTGTTCTTACAATATAGAGGTGTTTTTTTCTCATGTTCAAACAGAATTTATTGTACTTCAATTTATAGCCATTGTTTCTTGTTCTATTGCAAGATGTGATACCACTGAGAATTTTGAGTGCTTGAGAGATTTAATTTGGTCACACTTTTTTTTCACCTACTTTTCTCTTAGATACTTTCTTACTTCTTTATTGCACACAGAATGCAGTTTAATTTGAGACTGTTGTGGTTTAACTCCTCCAGCAGCCAAGCCTCACACAGCTTCTCCCTCACTTCTCCACTGGTGGGACTGGGGAGAGAAGTGGAAATGTAAAGGTAGAGAACTCACGAGTTGAGGTAAAGGCAGTTCCATAGGGAAAGCAAAAGCCGTGCACACAAGCCAAGCAAGGGATGAATTCCCTGCTTCCCATGGGCAGGGGGTGTTCAGCCATCCCCAGTGGAGCAGGGCCCCACCACACCTAGCGGTGACTTGGGAAGACAAATGCTATCACTTGGAATGTTCCCCCCCCCCGGCCCCCCCCTTCCTCTTTCTTCCTCCAACTCTATGCACTGAGTATTCTCTGGTCTGGATAATCCCTTTGGTCAGTTTGGGTCAACTGTGCCAGCTGTGTCTCCTCCCAACTTCCCAGGCAGCCCAAACTTCCTCACCAGCACAGCAGCACAGAAAACAGAAAAGACCTTGGCTCTGTGTAAGTGCTGCTCACTAATAACAAAATCATCTCTAGAGCATCAACCCTGTGTTCAGCACAAATCCAAAACACAGTCCCACACCAGCCACTGTGAAGGATATTAACTCTGCTTTAGTTGAAACCAGGACAGAGACCTATGTGTTCTTCTCTGAATGGTAACACAACTCTGTGGTTTAAAAAATGAGGAGCTGCTAAATAGAAGTGAGTGGGACCAGTCACCAACAGTATTTCAAAACTTATGCCAGAAGCAAGATATTGTTGGCGATTGATCCCACTCACTTTTCTTTTAGCAGTTCCTTGTTTTCAGGTCCCTTTTGCAATTCTCCCACTTGGTCCTCTAATAATACTTTAGAACTCAAAATAGTGGTCATGGTCAGCTATTTGTATATGCATGGATAGCATGTTGATATCCTATGAGTAGCATTTAGTTGATATTTCAACTTATAAAATGCCATTTTTAGTGTTTAGTCACTAACTTTTTGCCTTCGATGAATTGTGGAATATTTTTCTATTATTTAGATGTTTCACCTCTATAGGGGAAAAAAGTCAATTAGAAAGAGCCAATGAGAAAATAGTATGTTGACTAAGCTTTTGAAGACCATGTTGTTGAGGCTTTCATAATAAAAGAGAGTTGTTGGAATTTTCCATTTCCTGTTTGTGAATTACTGAAATTTGTCATTTTGGGGACTTGTTTCCTCTGACAGGGCATCAGAGGGACTGGTGTGGACTTTGTGTGATCTTTCTTTTCCAAGCCATTTGTTCTCATGCTGAGATGCTTCTTATCTTTGCCATGTGTATAAAATTATTGACTTAACCTTCTTGGCAGCAGTAACAGCTGCAGGACTTATTGACAGCAATTGTGTGCAATTTTGTTCTTAGTGTCACAATTAGATATGAGAAGAGACTGAAATGTGAATGATAAGTGATCAAAATTTCCAATTAATCTAGAACAATATAGGAAGGAAACCGTTTTTGAAACGTGAAGGATGGGAGTATGCCTGCCAGCCTTAAGGAAGTAAAAAATTTTGTGAAAACAAAGGAGAAACGATCATTAGGAGTAAAGTATATAAGGAAGCTAAAATTCATTTAATTTGATGTAAGTTACACAATTTTTAGTATTTTTAAATGGTTAGAAATTATGAATAAAAAAAAATTAGTGGTAATTTGTAACCTTGCTTTGTCAAGAGAGGAACCTTGGTGGGGCAGGCACAAAACCTGATCCTGTTGCAGTTAATACATACTTTTTTATACCCACTTGAAGTTGGTTGAGTTTTTTTTTTTTTATCAGTATACTTTTTGTAGGTACTTCTTTGGTTCTCCAGTTGTAAAAGTTTATTCTTCAGTGAAGGGGAGTGTAAAACAAATAAATATTCACATTTTGTTTGAATACGGATCAAGCTAGTTGTAAGTAAACTTACTTTACTAACTGTGGTAGAGAAATGAGGAAATGAGTTAAAGCTTAAGTGGCTTGCTTCATGGTGTTGTGTTCCAGGTCTTGCACTTTAGATGGGGTTGTTGTGACCCAATGCTGCAGGCTTGGGGAAGAGCAGCTGGAAAGCTGCCTGGCAGAGAAAGACCTGGATGTGCTGGTCTACTGACCATGCGCCATCAGTGTGCCCAAGTGGCCAAGAAGGCCAATGTCCAGCAAGATTAGGAAGTGATTGTCCCCTGGTACTTGGCACTGGTGCTCACTAATTGACATTTTGGAGTGTGTCCAGAGAAGGTTAATGGAGCTGGTGAAGGGTCTGGAGCACAAGTCTCATGAGGGGTGGCTGAGCGGGCTGGGGTTGTTTAGCCTGGAGAAAAGGAGACTCAGGGGTGACCTTATCACTCTCTACAACTCCCTGAAAGGTGGCTGTAGCTAGGGGTGGGTTGTTGTCTTTCCTCAGGCAACCAGTGACAAGAGGAAATGATCTTAAGTTGCACCAGGGAGGTTTAGGACATTTGGAAAAATTTCTTCACAGGAAGGTGAAGTTGTCAAGCACAAGAACAAACTGCACAGGGAAGTGGTTCTGTCCCCATCCCTGGAGGTACTTAAAAGCTGTGTAGATGTGGTACTTCAGGACAAGGCTTAGTGGTGGACTTGGCAGTGCTGGGTTAATGGTTGAATTCAATGTACTTAGAGCCTTTTCCAACCTAAACAATTCTATGGTAACAACTGAAATGTTTAAAAAAAATTGCTCTTGATGTTAGCGGAAGCTTTGATGGTATTTATAATTTAAAATTAGGTAGGGGGAAGAGGCAACATCTTGCCTGAATCCATGACGTTTTTAGTGGCACAGATTTTGAGGTTTATTTGTCTATTTATCACTAGATGGTGCTGTTGCCTTGAGAGAAGAAAAAAAATGCAATGCATTTGACAGTGTATCCCTCCTTTCACTGGGGGATGAGTTTGGTAAAACAGAGGCTGAAGACTTAATTATTTTTTTCACGTTGAAAAGATAAGTAATTCAAGGTGATTATACTGTTGTATAGTTTTCTTTTTGTAGATTCTTTTTTTTTATTTCTTTATTTTTTCAAAATTAGTAAGTCTGGTATTAGCATGGTAATAGTGAATTTGAGATGGAATTGTGGTCTGTTGGCACCCTATTCAATTTTGAGGTAAGGTAATCTGAATAGGATTTTTTGCCTGATGGTATGAAATTAATGTCATGCTTGTTGAATCCACTAAAAGCTCAATTAATGAATTTGATTATATTGCCTTCTGACAAGCATTTGAGCAGATTTGTGAATCTTATCTATATTAGCCATATTTCAGTGACATTAAGTTAGTGCTCTTGATTGTGATCAACTGAAGTATCCTATACCCTTACTGCTGCTAATTTGCAGAAAGAATGTAATAAATTGCCTTTTAGGCTTATGTGCCTTATGTGGTCTGTGCTGCTGTGATGGGAAGGGAGATAACCCTTTAATGTTACAGATCAAGGTGGGAGAATCCAAATCCACACTTTTGATACTAAATATGTTTGTTAAAACCACTTGCAAGTGATTATGCCCTTTTCTTGTCTTTTCTAGGTGTCCATTGTACACATGGTTTCAATAGAACTGGATTTTTGATCTGTGCCTTTTTGGTTGAGAAGTTGGACTGGAGGTAACTTTGAATATTAGTTCCTGGGGATTTGTGGAATGTGGTCAAAGCTTTCTTCAGTATGTTTCACTCATTTTCCTGACAGCTATGCTAATATATTCACTATTTCTTGTTTTCTAGCTGCCTAATTATCTTGAATAAGCAGCCCATGTTAACATTTTTGTATCATCTCTTGGTAGCTTAGCCTGTTGCAGTCAAGAATTCCAGGTCTGGTAGGTCCAAAATTGGCTGTACCTGCTGTGTGTGGGCCTTTAGCAGTGTACATATCATGTTGTGTCTCTTTCCCGTGATGTGTCCCACCTTTTAAATAAGAACGTAAATTTCAGAGATTCCTGGAAGATTATTTCCTGTATTTTTTAATCTTTTTCATGTAGGTGTACATGTAGGTTTTTGGGCTTTTTTGAGATCTGAGAGATTAACTAGAGCAACAGCAGAGTAACATACATACTTCTGAAGTATTGGAGGCAGACAGAGCCCTTGTTTCCAGCTTGTTTTTTTCACTAAAGTCTCCAGCATGATTCTGTACAGACTCACCCATTTTTCCATCTTTTAAAAATGTTGGTTCTTGCATACAGGGTAGTTATCTTTTTTTAGATAACATTATTTTCAAAAGAAACCCCAAACCCAAGCAATGCCTGTACTGTCTTGTTGGACATAACTTTTGTATAACTTTTGTTTCATAGTATTTACAAAACACTGTTTCCTTCTTGACAGAGTCCTGTGAAAGTCATGTTTCTTGACAAGCCCATTAAACATTCTAATGGTATTTCTTATGTGTGGTCCTTTAAGTGAGGAAAATTCTGCTCCTGTTGCAGGACTTTCATGTGAATGGAAATACAGTTATTATGCTTAGCAAACATGTGCAAGCTGCTTGCAAAGAGCTAGGTCATTCCTATTAGTAAACCTGGAATAAAGACATTAAAGTAATGGAGACAGAAACCCATTAGTAATGGGGTGGCTGAATCTTTCCAGGATCCTAGCTGTGTGTAGGAAGTAGATACAGACACAAATGTCTTTGTAGTATGATTCTTGTTGTTCATATGAGTTAGAAGATTTGTATGCTTTTCATAAAACAATTTAAAAGTAGCATGCAATAATGAGACTTAGAATTGATCCTTTGTTCTGAAGTGGAAAGGCACTTGAATCTCTTTGCATCTTTTGCATTTATGCTGCCTCCCTGTTTTCAAACCTTGGTGGGAAAAGCCTTAAAACTCAACAGCCATGTCTTTGTTTTGTTTTGGGTAGTTAATTGTATCAAGTTGGTTCATCTCTGTCAGATTATTGTAATAGAACATCCACATATCCCCTGGTAGGAAAAAATGTCCACAGCAAAACAAACAAATTTGGCAAAATGGTAGTTAATGCTGAGCATTGTATCAAGTTAAATCTAATTTGCTGTATCATTCTTTAAAACAAGGCACTGTTTCTTGCTAATGAGGAAATAAGATCTTCCTGATGGAAAAATCCATCTGTATTCATTCGTTAAGCATATGATGTAGGAGTGTTGCTGCTGTATTGCGTATAGTGGGATATATTTTACAGTTAGTTTAGAGAAAGGCCTGAAAGCTCTTCAGCTTTCTGATCAGTATGGTCAGAAACCTTATTTGATTCTCTTCTCAACAACTCATTTTTCCCAAAGACTGCTATGTTTCTAGAACCTGAGAATTCTTTATTTTAAGCTAGGGTTCTGTATTTGAAATCTGTGCCACCTCTTTTGGCTTTGATTGCTATCTATTCCAGAAGATTATAGAGCTCTTCTAATATCATCTGAGAAAAATTTGAGCATTTTTCAGACACCGTAACTTTTGGTTTGTTTTGTTCTTTCAGTGGCATTCATTACAGTAGACGTGAAACAATTTAAGAAAGATAGCAAGGTAAAAAATGTCTTGTGAGAAAGAAATTAGGAGTCTTAGAAAACAAAATGGATAAAAAACGGCCCTTCTATGTAACACAGACTCTTAAACTGTCATTTTTGGAATGATACCATGTGATAGTGTCATTCTGGAGAACATCTTGTTTTCTCATTTTACAAAGATCAGAGAATGAATCAACATTACTGGTTCTTAGACGCTATTTCTGTCTATTCTTGAAAATTTATCTCTTAAAGTTCTCGGGCTCCATTCCATACTGTACAGGTCAAACAACAACAACAAAAAAGGCATTTTGATTAAATATCTGGAAAAAAAAAAGTCACAGGGTGTAGTATGTGCTTTTGTTCCACTTTTAAGACATGTGCTTGTTCAAGAAGCCTAACAGGGGCATCTCTCTATTTTTGTGGTTTCTCCTCTCCCCTTTACAATAAGATCTTAAAGTGTTGATCCTTGGAGCATTAGTGCTGTTCACAGCCATGATAAATGGAAGACAGAATTATATCCAGTGTTTTTAGTTGAACATTTCCATAGGATCTATGAAAATGGCAACAATAAAACCCTTGTGTTGTGCTCACTGTTGAATGTTTTGGAGAGTTTTCCAGTTCGTTGATAAAGATACATGACTGTTAGTTTTGGTTTCTAATTTTTTTTTGTGGTCCAGCTTCCAATTTATTTGAACAAGATTAAGTGTTAGGTGCATAGTAAAAGGCTTCTGAACCACAGTCCTTTTATGAGAAACTTTGGAAAGAGAAGTAATTAAAAAAGATGAGAGTGTTTTTTCCCAGTATGATGGCAAAACCTCTAATGAGAGGAAAGACAATTCTTAGCAGGGAAAAATGTTACTGTATTTGATTTAAAACAATTGCATTTTTCTTCATTATGTTTGTTGATATGTTTCTCTGGTCTTTTTTTGCGTTCATGCAGTCCTTGGGTATTTACCTGCATGTCACCCATTGCTTCTGTGTAGCAATTAAAAAAGTTTCATCTGTGATAGAACAGTAATCAGCAGACCACTAGGACCTACAATAAAGACTCAGAGAAGCCTGAGCTGCACTTACTTGAGAACATTTGCAGTGCCTACAGAGTTATACAGAGTCTTGTACAAGAGTAACTGCTACCAGACTGATCTAAGCATGGATTTTCAAATATAAGGAATGTTTTTGCAATTACCACTTCAGAATTTGTACTGCTTCTCAGTCCCAATAATTCTTATGTTTGGTAAAGCATGACATGACTAAGACATGTAAATTAAGCATCCAGAGTGATTTTCTTTTTTTTTTTTTTTTTTTTTTTTGACAGTATTGAGGCTGCTGTGGCTACTTTTGCTCAGGCCAGACCTCCAGGTATTTATAAAGGTGACTATTTGAAGGAATTATTTCGTCGTTATGGTGATGAAGATGATGCACCAGCACCACCGGAGCTTCCAGAATGGTGCTTTGATGAAGATGAAGAGGAGGATGATGATGATGGTAAAACTGGAGGCCCAGAATCAGAAGCTGGCTCATCAAGCTCTTCCTTTGGCAAGAGGAGAAAAGAACGCCTAAAACTGGTAATTTTGATTTGGAATTTAATATTCTAATTGCTATGCATAATTTCATAATCTCATACCCATCAGTTACCTCATTGTACATGCTATGCAAGTGTCACTGCTCTTGCAAATGGGATCTGGAAGCATTGTCTCTAACTGGAAAAAATTGTAGATCCGTTGTAAACTCTTGTATTTCCTCTGTGAACTTTGAATATTAATATTCGACACGTCCAATATTCCAGTTGTAAAAATAACGTTAACAATTTTCTAATTTATCAATTATTTGAGATAGTAAAGTGCTTTTTAATTATTCAGTTTGTCTCAAGAGATGAAATGTTACTAGAATTGGATGGAAACAGTTCTTTGTTTTTTGTAGTCATGTGGTTATAGTTCAGAATTTTTAAACTTCAGTGCTCATTTTGCTAAATAGTCTTTCTTTGGGAAATTTTGTAGGATTGAAAATTGGATTAGCAAAAAGCAGTATGAGCTTAAAAACCCAAGACAGCTTTAAATCGTATTGTGTTTAAAGCTGTTTTAGCTTTATAAGAAATATAGCTGATCACTTACTGTGATTTCTGACATGCATCTGCATAACTCTGATTAAATAAGTTACTGTAGATACCATGATATGGAGCTAATACTCAAATACAAAAAATATATTTATATAATCTGAAGGCTAATGACTCAGTTCTCTTCAAATTCCTGACTTGCTTTTTTATTTGCAAATAAAGTATGCTAGATTATCGCTGAATGCAAAATAGATTTTTTCTTTTTGTAATACTGAATTATTTTACTTGTGTGCTGAGGTGTGTTTGTTTGCAAACACTTGGAAATCCTCATATTGAAATAGGCTGCAAAGAAGCATTTTGTTGTTACTGAAGCTGGTCAACAAGGTTAACAGGTGAAGTATGGAAAATACTTGCCTGACAGGAATACAAAATCCGGTCTAAAGAAGCAAGATGAACTTTAAAAACTTTCAGATTTTCCCTCATCTGGAATAAAAAATTTCCCACACTTCAAAAACATAGTAAAAGTATATTCAGGGGGTATGGCCACTTCATCCATTAGCCTTGCAGTAAAACACTGATATCTAAATATTTTTGGGGGGGCTGGAACCCTAAAGTTTTTTTATTGTGCCTTCTGATGCGTTAGGAACTGAGGTGTTATGATGAATTACAATGACAGCCTCTATTCATCAAGTATAAAACTCAACTAGTCTATTTAACAGAAATGATACTGGCTTCCTGGGCTTTTTCTTGTCTGCCACCATAGTTTTGTTGAAAGCTGGAGGCTAAATTATACGAATAAGCATATTAATAACTAAAAATTAATTATGAGTTAGATAATTTGTGAAAGAAAGAATCATCTAGTTAATATGCATATTCGTATAATTCAGTTTTGCAGCTCTGAAGGAACATTCTTTGACATGAAGAGGAGGAGCGGGCAGAATTCTTTACCATGGTTCTTGGCTGGCAGATGGGACTGCTTCTTAACTCAGTAGAGATGGATACAGTCTCTTTGTGATTCCTTGTAAATATGCGGTCTACAGGGGGAGTGAGTATCAGGTAAATACCTCTTGCTCAGATATTCTTATTTTGCTGTCTAAAGGGCTACATCTGCAGTATTGTGTTGGTTTCCTGCAGCACATATTTCCACCTTTATAATTCATCTTTTTCCTAAAAGCCTAGGGATAGGCAGTGTAAAACTAGAGGTAGCTGTAGTGATAGCAGTGTTCTGAATTTTTCTCATTGTGACCCAAATATTTGTGGAGACAGAAGAAAAGTTTAGTAGTAGAGGAGGAGAGCCTGCAGCTCCCAGGCGTCTTTCTAGAATAATGAATAGTCAGAAATCACTGCTAGCTAGGCTGTGACATGAAGTTAGTATGCTGTCCATTTCAGAAACTCTGATGTGAGAAACTTTAGTGCAACATTTTTCATTAAAACTTCCATATTTTGATGTCAAAACGTCTTGACAGCCTTTCTTTCCTACACTATAGAAAGTGTAAGAATCATTAGAACATGAAGCCATTACAAGTTTTCTTTGTCATCACCTGAACAAAGTTGACAGGTACCAGGAAATCTGCTTGTTGCAGGCTGAGGTGCCACACAGGAAATCCAAACAAGTTTTGACTTTATCAGTGCATGCAGTACTGATTGTAGCATCAAAACAACATTATTAATTGACACTTAGAATCTTACTTCAGGAAAAAAACACTTAATTTTGCAAATTGGACAAAAAGTTGTAATTCTGACCCAGAACTTACAAACCTTTTATAGGTCAAATGGAACTTCTACTGTTTGTTAAGGAATGTTGTCTCTTCTAGCCCCACGTAAATTGCATTTTATGGAGTGTGAGATGCAGTGCTTCTGAAATGAATGATGGCATCTTAAACAATCTGGAAGAGATGGTGGCTATTAAAGATTTTCTTCATGATTTTGAGTGCAGGTGTCTTGTGGTCATTTGTGAGACAGAAGGAAGCAATTAAACTGATTTGACATAACGAGGATAATATTTAAGTTTAACTATCACAGTAAATTGATTCTAAATATTAGTGACTTGGGGTTTTTCTGCCTGACAAACTCTCTTTTGCAGAGTTTAACCCTTGCACTTATTGTTCTGCCTGTGGGCATCTTGAAGGATATGGAAAAAATACTGTTTTTTGATTTGGCATTTTATGTGCTTGAATAAGGGTATAATTTCCTTCTCCATGTTAAATGCTTATTAGTTCACTTTTTCCTTATAGTCCATGTTTTTTGTGCTACTGACCTTTCCTGTTATTCTTTGTTTTCTGTCATGTTGACTCATGTTTTCCTGATGTTGTGGTGCCTGTAATTGAATGCAAGCCTCTAGTTGAGGCCATCCTAGTAAGGCTTAATAGGGAGAAATTAATTTCACATGTCTTAAGGCTAGTACTTCTGTTTATATATCTCAACATAATTGCCTTTCACAAGGCAGAACAACTAATTCAGCTTTTGGTCTCTTGCTGCTTCCATGTTTTTTTCTCTAATTATCTACCAGTGTGTGTTTGTATAATTTCTTATTCATTATTAAGTGTAGAACTCTGTTTATACTGAATTGCACAGTGTTGCTTTCAGTGACACTTTCAGTTACTTTCATTTTTAAAATTAAGGATAGCAGTGAATCTTAAACTACCATCCCAGTCTACATGCCTGTTACTAAAATCAGAGATGTCACAAAAATAAGAATGCTAATAGGAAGTTTAATAGAAATTAATGAAATATCTTATACCTAAACGAGACTCAGCAGATCCTTCCGCTTTGTTAGTGAAACACTAACTCCTCTGAACCTGGTTTTGAGAAAGATTACTGTTCTGTTTTATGGAAGTTACATCTACCCCATGTTTTCTGAGTTCCTCTATGAGGATGAGACAAGCAAACAAAAGACAAAGCAAGGCAAATATATGCAATACCAATTCTGTGAACTGAGGCTTGTTTCATTATGAAAACCAAATGTTTAGTGGAACACCTTTGCGACTGAGTGACAGTCGGTATGATTCTGTTTACTTTTTTGCTTGTACATGCCAAGAGGCAGTTACTGTGATTTGGTCCTGTGTTTCTAGGCATTAAATTTAAGCTGATCAGTGTAACTCCCTGTCTGTCACTTCCTTCATTTTAGAAGATGTCTCTTCCTGACATGTTTTGGAATGTTTCTTGTCTTCTGGGTGGCAGTTTCTGAGCATACTGGCACACACTCAAGTCTGAGTAGCTGAAGCCATCTCTCACCCAGGCCTGGTGATAGCCACTAGGGTCAGGAAGGTGTGTGTTTGGGGCTGTTCTCATTCACCCACTCCTCCAGATGGTGTTTAGGATATGAACCAACACAGGATGATCCACATTGCCACTTCTCCTGAAGTGATGGGTGGAGAAATTAATGGAAAGTGGGGCAAGGTTGGTTAGTACAGATGGTGTGAGGTTGTGCAGTGTAGACACAAAGTGCCTATAGTTTCCTTGGATCCTTTAGGGCTTATATACTCTTTAGTATCAGTGCTGAGGGGTCAATGTGCTCCTGGTGATCTAAGTTCTCTGGAGTCTCTGCACCATGGTTTCCAGTGTCCTGCTTCCAAAGGCATTGGTAGCTGAACAGTAGGATAAAAACTGCATGGATTTCTCTGTTTTAGCACCTTATCCAAGGAATGTCCTCATGAAACCCAGAGTGCTAAGTTAGCCAGGCATGAATGCTCAAGTGACTCACATTGTTTTCATAGTGCTGTGCCTTAGCTAGTGATTATATTTGAAGAAGATAATCTGCCAGAAACACTTTCAAGTACAAATTTTGTGTTTATTACTTTTTCTTTTCTGGAAAATCTTTCCTGTTCCCTGCCTTTTACTTCAGTCTTAGCAGTCATACTGCCATTCCACTGCCATTATTCATGGAAGCAAGGCAGAACCAGCTTGCTTTGTTTCCTGGTGCTCTTCACCACTTATCAGAATTCAGACAATGTGGTGGCCAGGCACCAGTAGCTGTCTGCCTCTCTCGCCCACTCCCCTGCATGCTGTTGCACTGGCTGGTGCCCATGTAAATTGTATGGGGTGAGTGACACACAGAAAGTCTGTGGAGCTCAAGGTAGTTAAGGTTATGAACCAGTATATTTCTTTAGGATGCTCTGTTCTTCAAATGTGATTTGGTGATGTGACTGAGTCAGTCTTAACTAACTGCAGGCTGTACTGAAAACTGTGGTCCTGCTTTTCCCAGCTTTCCCTTTTGCTTCCCTTGCGCTGGCGCTGGTACTGAATTATCCTATGGTGAGCTAGTTTAGGATACTGTTTTTGGCATAAGATTGCCAATTTATGATGTTTTGTTTGCTTTATTACTTTTGGCATCAAACATTTTCTAGAATGTACAAGTTATTTTAGACTTTTATTTCCAGATTGATGTTTTTGTTCTCTACATAGGCTTTTCTGGGGCATTCAGGATAGCAGCTCCACTTTTAATAACCTGGTTTAGATTGAGAATAAATTATAAAAATATATTTATGCAAATTTTGTTACAAATCTGCTGTTTGTATTTTCTCTTTTGTTAAGTTTGTCCTACATCAACTTTCTTGATATATTAGCTAAGTAGTGTAAGCATCTAAGCATCTATTCCATCCTTTGGCCTTATCCCTGTTGTCTTTATTTTTTTTTTTGAATTATGTTTTTTTCCTCATAAATAACTCATTTCAGTTCCTGAGTTTGTAATATGGCTCACCTGTGACTTTCCTGGTAAAGCTCAGCTAATGTATTTTGTTGGCATTTAGGGGTAAATCCTTCAGGAATGTTTAAGTTAGTATTGCTCTAGAGGGTTGTAAAAACAGACTTAATCTTGTATTGACATATCCTGATTTGATTTTATGAAGGCTTTAATACTAAATTTTTATATTTTTTTTAATTTAGGGTGCAATTTTCTTGGAAGGAATAACAGTTAAATGTGTGACCCAGGTGACAACACAACCAAAATTAGGAGGAATACAGCAAAAATGTCAGCAGTTCTGTGGATGGGAAGGGTATGAAAATATTTAGAACTTACTGATTTATACTATCTAAGAAATAAGTGTTATATTTTGCACAATGAAACTGCTCATTGTAAAAATGAGAAAAAAGGTGACCATTTTTTCATGAATTGTTTATTAAAAAAGCCTCAAACACACTTGGCAGTGAAAATCTTGCACTGTACTATGATATGGAATAATCAGTTTTTGATGTTAAGAAACAGGATTCCAGAAATACTTTTCCATTGAGATAACAAAATGTTGCTGTTCAAATTCCAGATGTAGCCTAATCCTGCTATGTGTGTAAAATTTAGTTGTTTCTCAAGCAGTAGTTTTATTTATACCACTGCTATTACACTTCTGTATAGAGATATAATACTCATTTTTATAGCCAACTTGGATTTGTGTCCAGTGCTAATGAAAATTAGTTGGTTTTAATGTCTATGATTCTGAAAATTTCCATTCCAGCCTTGGTGATCCACACTGATTCTTAACTTGTTGATGCTTATCATGCCTGTAATTTTAAATTTAAATATCTCTTTTCTATGAAGTTAAAACTTTGAAGTTTCACATAATTTAGTATTTTGTCATAAGAAAATAACCTTGTTCTTATGAGATAGACTCTTGGCTTCTGTTGTAAAATACTTTATTGGAGAAGATGTTCTAACTCAGAGCTAACCTGTCAACAAGTCTGGTACAAGGTGTGACTTGAGTCTGATGTAAAAAATGTATTTACTTATGTGACCGTTTATTGCAGAACCATTAATAAACATGGTTCTTTTTATTAGGACTGGATTCCCTGGAGCACAGCCTGTTTCCATGGACAAGCAAAATATTAAATTTTTGGAGCAGAAGCCATACAAAGTTAGCTGGAAAGCAGACGGCACGCGGTAAGTTAATTTTAAGTGAAAAAGCACAACAGTAAATTTGGTAGACAGTTTGTCTTTTCTCAGGAAAGTGAATTTGCTTGTACAAAGGAAAAAGCACAGCAACAGAACTGGCTCCAGAGGTTAATTTTTATTCTGTCTTGGTGCCAACATTTGCTGAAGTTTGTGGTCAAATTTCTTTCTAGCAGCTGTTTTACACACTGACTGTTAAAGGCAGGTACCCTTGTTCTCTATAACCCTTGCCTCTGTCAGCAATGATGTGCCACCAAGGTCTTAGAATAATTTGACATATCAGTGAGAGTCTGCTAAGGGGAAGATTTTATTTATAAGCTAAATTAAAACTTATAGTTGATCCTTCAGAAGCTGGGTAGTATTAGAAATTTTGTAGGGTTTTTTTTTAAATTCATACTGTGATCCTTTGTTCAAACATGTAGTTCATGTCAGCTGAAGAGTCAGTAACTTTATCTTCTCTCACCAGTTCTCTTGCATTCATTGCAGGGGTGCCTTTTGTTCAGCAACAAACTACAACCTAATTGGATTGATTGGACATTTTCTCAGGTTTTTTTCTGAGTTCTTTATTTTGCTAGGTTTGTTATCTTTAATAATGAAAATCCTGGAGAATATGGGGAATTGGATGTCTTACGAGAATTGCCAAGTGGCTCCACATGGAGTCAGTCAGGATTGAGCACAATTCAGCCAGAACTAAGCTGTCTTGTATAAAAAAACCCAGACCATTCAAGTGTCTCTCCTCTGTGGATTTTGTGCTTCAAGGGTGTATTAGCTTGGGCTGAGTATGGTGTGAAAAGTCAAAATAATCTTGCAGTCAGTATGGCATCCAGGCATTAAGAAATGTGTGGGAATAATTGGTCTGCTAACACTGGCTGTATGCACAAGCACTTGGATAGTGCAGTGCAGGTGTTCTCAGGGTGGGAAGTTACAGCAATGGGGTATTGGGAGGCCGAGGCATATGCTCAGAGCACTACAGGCCATAGGGCATTCCACAGCTGCTGACCCTGAACAAATGAGGTCAGCCAGCTTAAACTGACCTGAAGAGTCTTTGTCATATCCTATGTTATTAATTTGGAAAATTGGTGTCTTATGTAATATTCTCATTTTCTTACTCAAATGTGTGGATGGGCTGCCCACATTGTGAGTACTAAAGCTATTATACATCACATAGTAGGGGTCCTGGAAGGCTGCATTTTGTGAATGAAATTAAAGCATACATGTAATTTCTTGTCAAAATTTTCAGTATTTTGAACATTCTATCCTGTGTTTTTAGTTTTAGAATGGTGGGAAAACAGAATGGGGATGAAGAACAAAGCTGAAGGAACTAAATAGCTCTTTAAATTTTTTTCAAAACATAATAACTGGTAATGGATTATGGAGATACACAGACTGATAGCTATATTCAGTGAAGAAAATGGAGCTACAGAGATCCAGTATTAATGAAATTCACCTTAAGTAATATGAAAGAGAGATTAAAGGTGAAAACCTCAGCTATTATTTCGACATTTAGACACTTTACATGATATGTATCCTAATAAACAATGAAAAATTATGATCATTTTTACATTGGACATGCTTCTAATTATTTAGTTGTTCTTCAGTGATCCAGACTCCATATGCAATTAAGCAGATTTTCATTAGTTATTCTGAATGCTTGTGTTGACAGGCGTGACCTTCTTGAATTTAATATTAAGACATCAGTTAGTGGAAACCCATTTATGGATCCTCTGCATACATTATCTGGAGATGGAACCTGTGTCATCAAATATCTCTGAAGCTATTCTGTTAAAAGCGGTTTAGATGCAGCAGTCTAGACCTTGCCTGTTAGAATATCATTAGGCTTGCATGCTTTCTTTTTTTTTTGTTGCTTTGTTCTCTCCCCTTGCTTTAAAAGCACTGCTGTTTGTTGACCATGTTGGACTTAAAGAAAAGCAGATGCATAACTAATAACTTTGTTATACTTTCTCACTGAAATAAAGCAGTTTTATTTTAGTTAATAAAAATAGTTGAGCATTTGCTCGATTTAGCCAAACTTCTTAAATTACATTATTTGTTAAATACCTGTATTTTAGCAGCAGTAGTTTTTCCTAGAGGTTTCATGGCTAAAGCATTTTTTTGGTACATTCTCTTAACTGATACGTGGTATCACTAACTTCACTAAGGACTTCTACTTTTCTTCAAAAGCATTTGCTAATCCTAGATTCTGATTGGAGCTGAACCTCTCATCCTCAGTTTTAAGAGTTATGTTGGTTTTGGTTTTGTTTTGGTGGTGTTTCTTCTGGGTTGGTTTTTCTTATTTTTGTTCTTTTCTTTTCCCATTGTTAGGGTTTTTTTTCAGTAGTACTGTGCATGTTTTCTTGGTTTCTTAGCATTGTTGTATTTTTCTACATGCAATTTTAGAAAAAGAGAAAGTATTTTCCTAAATAAAAGAGCATTATTTCTCATATAATGTTGACTAACAATGTGAAATTGATTAGTTAAATTATTTGATAGTGATTCTGTGAAATATCTTGGAGTAGTACCTTACATGTTTTTGTAAGCGTGTGAGTTCTGAGTCTGGTTTGCGTCAAAACTCATCCTCCTCCATTCTCTTACAGCTTAGAGTTTAAAATCTTTTGACTTAGCCTTGCTTAGCCTAGTGTGTTGTGATTTGAAGAGTTTGTGCCTTCACTGTGGTCTTGCTTGTTGTGTCCCTGGTTTCCAGGGCCCTTGTTGCATAAGTATCAGCAGGGCTCACCTCCTGGTTCTGCTCCAGCATTCCTTCTGGAGCATGTTTGTCCCAAAAGTAAAAATGCAGTGGGAACAAATACTTCTCCCCTCCCTTTTGTAAATGCCAAAATAAAAAAGTTGTGTGTATTTGTCTCATAGGTTTAGAGAAATTAACTTTAAATTAAAAGATCTGTGAAGCCCATTTAGCATTGACATGCTTTGATGAAATATTTCCTTTGTACCAGCTACCTAGTTGTATGTAAATACTGTATGCAAACTCATGCTGTTTTGGAGAAAAACACCTCTAAAATCATATTGCTATAAATTATTATTATTTAAATAAAAGTCACTGAATTCTGTAGCTATTCTGACTGGTTTGGTGTAAATTCTCTATATTTATTGGGGCAGTAGTCAAGCTACTGGTGTCTTACAAATAATTTTAATGCTAATCTATTCTAAGCCAAAGGGCAAATTTCCTGCTAGTAAAATCATGCCTTTTGGCTTTGTTGAGATGAAATATATGTTGTGTATTAACAGTAGCTACAAGGTAGATACATCTTTACAAATGTATCCAATTTTGCAGTGGGATGTTTCTGAAATAGCAGTTACTGTCTGAGTAAGGTAATTGTAACATCCAGGAGTTGCTGGATGACTTTGCATTATCAGCTTTGTACTGTAAAATGATTAGCCCAGGTGGGTAATGGCTTGTTGTATCCCTTCAAATGGATCTCATTAATACTATTTGTAGCAGATGCTTGCTGTAATGAGTGGAGCTGAATGTTCAGGCAGGGTAAAGTGATGAGACACCAGTTCTGAAGAAAAGACTGCTCCCACTAAGAATAATAAAAAGCTTAAAAATGGCTGTGGAATTATTCAAATCAATACAGTCAATCAGGACAAGGTTTTACAATGGTAAAATGTGACCTGCACTAAATGGAACCTGTTAAAGGGAGCAAGTTATTTTCCTACATTTCTATGTGTATCTTTTTTATATTTTACATCTGTACACGTGCAGTTTTAGTGAAAAATAACAAATATGATGATACTATTGTGGCTGTTCAATTATGTTAAGGCAGCTATTAAAAAAAATGCAGAACAGGTAGTTCTTGCCAAAAGCAATTAAATTTGAAAAATATTAATGCAAATTTGATGGCTTGCAGATATCTAAATGTGCATAAGTAGATGCAGAATAAAACGCCTCTTTGAGAATTGCTGCTAATTGTCTTACATGTTTGTAACAAAATAGGTACATCTGTGAAGTTGATTTTTTCTGTCATGGTTAGCAAATTACATTTACATTATAAGCAAGGCCTGTTTGCCTAAGTAATTAACTTTTTGTTGTTATCCTAATACAAAATAAAAATAGTAAATGTACACTTAACTGTATGATAAAACCTATGGGCTTTTTTTTGATTGTTTATTAATCAAATAAATTTGATTTATCTTTAATGTATCAATCAATATATCTGTATAGAGAGAGTATTGATTTATGTTGAATATAATTATTTTGATTCAGTTAGCTATATTATCAAACTTGTGATAGCTTCCTAGGTTTGTTTTATTTTAGAAATTGAAGCTTTTTGTAGAAATGGTAGAATTTTTCTTTTTTTAAAAAAGAACTTTTAAAATTATTGGCAGTTGCAGCCTTTTCAGAAACATATTTGTGACCCTTACTTGAAGGAAATCTATTCAGTATATTTTAAGGTATTTTTTTCTATAAATGTATTGAAAATAAGGTTGAAGTTTCTCTCTGATCTCCATGGCTCAATAATTTTTCTCTCCCTACTCTTTGATCCTTTATATGATGAGATGAAGCTTCCATGCATAACTGAGAAATTGCAAATTCTTAATATGAGAAGTTATCCAAAAGTCATTTGGTCTAGAGTAAATTGTGAAAAAAAAATCATCACTGCTAAAGAACAACTCTTAAAAAATAAAAGGAGAAAACTGAGAAACAAATGTTTGTTTTAGAAATTAGGAGGCAAATATACCAGCCCAAAATTAGGTGGCAAGGAAGCAAAATGGTTGCCTGTCTGTAAAGGCTTAAAGCGAAGATACTTCAGTGGGTTCATGGGAAAACTATTATCCCTGAGAAAGAGGAGGAGAAGTTGAGATAATAATGAGAATGAAGGAGGACAGAAGATTGGAGAGTAGTATTAATCCAATTAAATCTCAAATCTATACGCTTGAGAACTCATTATTAAGAGCAAGAGACCAGATTGCCATGAAAGCAGATCTGGAGTGTCCTGGGTTTGCAATGGCAAGCTTGTCTCCTGGGAGTAAAGATATTAATGTGGAGTTGAACTTGAAGGAGACTATTGGGAATGAGAAAGAAGCCATATATTAATTTTCAGATTGTACAAATTGCATGACCAGATTCTCATGGATGTGAAATTTTCTGCCCAGTAGAGGAAAGTTCTTGAAGTAGAGGTTTGCACAATTGATAGTGCATTCTTCACTAATTTAGAGGAGGGGTACAAAAATGTAGGGTGTTGAGAATTTCAGACATCTTCAGAAATGGTGTTAGCAGGAAAGGGCTGTTAATCAAAACAAAGCATTTATGACCAAAAGAGTGTTTCTCAAGGTATGAATGCTCTGTTCCCTGGGCACCTTGCCTTCTGACCCAGATAGCTACTGAGAAAGCGTATTATTATAAATTGTGTTTTGAGTGTCTTGTCATTGAGTCCTGTTAAGGGTTAATACATGTTTGTGGTCTTGGAGTAAGGAAGGAATGTTTGCCTCCTAATCATAGGATAGGGTGAAGAACCCACACAAGAATCATCTGGCTGCTTTTAAGTCACATCTTCCTTTCCTTTTCCTTCTTCTTCTCTTCATGTATCTTAAGATGAGATCCTTATCTAAGAAAATAGACTTAAATATTAATCAGTTTTGCACCATTAGTTGGTAGTGTTGTGTATCCCTTTCTCTGTGATTGTGGCATGTTTCAGTGATGGAAAATTTTAAAAGAATGGAAGTATTCCAGGGTTGAGCATGTGCTGAATAGACTTTGCAGGACAAAATGGATTTTTTTATAGGAGTGACAGGTTTTGTGAACAACTGGGCTTAACCCAAGTTATTTGATTGCAAGTTAAATGAGCTTGATTCAATTGTACTTATATAACTATCAGCAATGGGCAAAGCCTCAGCTGGTAATTATATGTCATTTTTGTGTATAGGACAGCCAGTCTTCAGACATTTGTTTTATTTTCATTGAATATCTCAAAGTAGTTATAAGAGCTTTTCTGTTATTTGCATGAAATTGTCAAAATGGGGTAATACTTAAAGAAGAGATTTGGAACCAAAAACCTTACTTTAAAGATGAAAGTGGCTGTTTGCAGTCCAGTTGTCCAATCTCCACACTGTGTTTTTATGGTAGGTTTTTAAGGTCGGGGGGAGAATGCAGTTTTTGTTTACATGCCGTTGTCCCTTGTGGCCTTTCTTGATAATTGTTTTAGCTATTCTTTAGGGCAAAACAAGCTCACCCATTTTAAATTAGTTCTGTACTAGTATCTGCCTCTGTAGATGGAGGAATTTTGGATGAGAATGAGGCTGCAATCCATGTGGAATTTATTTCTCTGATTTTGAATGATATATCTAAGTGGAGATAGTATATATTTTGTCTGGAAACTAAAGTTGTGAAAGTTATTGAAATGGTTGCAGTAAAGCTTTTATTCCCAGTCAAGATTAAAAGCTCTAAATAAATTGCTTTTATAAACTACAGTACTAGTAGCTGTTAGGAACCTGCAGTTTAACTTGGAAGTGTATAATGATAACATAATGTCAGAAGCTTCTGCAAAAAGTATATAAAGATCACATAAATGGTTCAGGAATAAAATGTATAAAGTGCCTTTCTAATGATTGCTGAAGGGAGCAATTTGTAGATGTTAAGCACTCTATACAGCATTCCTCTTAATTTTCTAAAAGGCAGAATGCCTAATTCTTGGTTTTATTTTGAGCATTTTAGGTAGGAGAGGGAGAGGAGATGGGATGGGGAGGCAGGAATGATGTGTTTTGATACTAGAGAGTTCGAAGTTCAGGAGCTGTGAGTTGTTGCTCACTCTGCCTCTTAATAATTGTCCTGTACAGTTTGTTGGCCAGTAAATTTAGGATTATAAGACTAATAGTCACCTGTTTTCCACAGCATTAGAACCCATAAATATCGTATGCTTACTTGCACTTTAATTTTTGAGTGTAAAAACAACTTTGATAGATTGAGTTTGGATTAAGGGCACTTTGGTTTGTTTAGCATGTCCTGTATCTCTAGGTAAAGCTTTTCCAGCTCAGTGCAAGGAGGGTCTAGTACAAGCTGGCCTCATTATCTCTACCCATTGCCATATTGTCCTTTTCCCTGTTTTCTCTGCTGTCCAGGCAATGAGGGCATGTCTAGGCTTTGGCTAGCAGACTTTGACAGCGGAAAGGGAGCTGTCAGGTTTTGATAGCCAGACTTGTGGGTATTATCAGATAACGTTCATTTTGTTTAACTGTTAATTTTGGATCAGGAGAGGTCTCTCTTGATTGGGAGACTGAGTCAAATGAGGCAGCATAGAATGTCATAAACTGTTGGACTAATATGGATATAAAAATATGTCTGGTTTTGTGTTTGTTTTTTTGTGGGGGACTGGTGATGGTGTACCTATGTATTTATTACTAAGGTGCACCTGTATCACTTTGTTGCTTCTTCATTTCCTTAAATCTTCCTTTTGCAGTCATTGGGTCAGTGTAGAGGAATAAATAAATAAATAGGTGTGGCAGAACACATTATCTCTCATCTGGATTCAAATTGACTTGTATGGCCAAAGAAAGCATTCTTGCTGTAGGTTGTGGTTTCTCATTCATATGTGCTTGCAACACTGTCAGGAGTCTGAGGGAAGGGTTTTGTGTCCCTTCCTTAAGTGTTTAAGAAGCACTGCTGATGAGTTACTGAACAGGTATTCTGTGGAGCAGCAGGCCTGATACTTCACAGTTCTGAACCCTCCTGACAACACACAAAGTTTTATGGTCACCATTCTGGGCTCTTTGAAAAATGCCACCTAACCGATTATTCATATGTAAGTATTTGAGTATTTGGACATATTGTCTTATAAGCAAGCTCTTTTGTTTATTTAGAAATAGTTAATGCATTAAAGTACTTATTATGTAGCTTGTGCTATGAATACTAATCTTAGATTATTCAACTGTAGTCCTAAAATGTTCTAATAAAATCCAGATAAAGGGTGTGCCTGCATGTATATCTGATTTTCAAGCAACCAGTGTCAGTGATTACTGGCTTATTTATTTATTTTCTTTTCTCCCAGACCACTTTTAATAGTGGAACAGTACATTCTGTGCCGCTGGTTCTCCTGGGGGGGATTACAGACACATCCATGAAGTGTGATGGCTTATGTTCAGTCAGGGAAGAATGACATTCAGTTTGTGAAGTTGAACTATACAGATATCTAGGGCATCCCTCTTCTCTTGGAGCTGATTATTCTGTGAGCACAAATGGCTGTTGTGTTCCTGCTGTGGCTTGTGCTGGTGTTGCAGATGGAATTGACCCAGAATATGCTCTGGCATAAATTAGTTCCAAGTTAAGGGGATCTCCTTTGTCAAAGCTGTGTTACTCTTGTCGTGGCTGCTCTGTTATGACCCTCCATGAGAGACATTATGGTTTACTTGCTTGGGGAGAGAAGCAATGTTGGCTACTTGTCATCTAATGCTAAATTAGTTTGTTATTCTTATATATATATGTACACTTTTTAACCTGCTGCTTCAGGCATGAATTTTGCCCTAAACTTCCAAGGTATTTTCAGACAAATATTTGTGTAGATGGATGGACTCAAGAAGTTCAAGCTTGAAAATCTATCTGAAATAAAGAAGATAATAATAACAACAGCAAAAATTATGAAATAATTCAGGAGTTCTGTCAAGCTTGAGATATAGTTTGTTCAATTAATCTTGCACATTTAAAAAAAAGTAATCGGAACATTATACCAAGCAGTTGTTCTTCAACTTTGTTCCTATCACTAATTGAGAAATGCACTTAGCATCATTAAAATCTGGGTGAAACAAAGAAAATCTAGTATTTAAAATTAATCTGTTAGTATACAGGTTGTTACTGGGTAATATATTTTCTAGCCTGTTAACAATTCCTTTGTTTTACATTATACAAATCGCATCATAATGCACTATAAGAGCTCTTCAATATGTAGTAGTTGTAGTTAAATTTACCCTTTGTTGTAAGTCAAGTAATGATTGCAAGACAACTTTAAATTTAACCCATAAGGTTTAATATTCTTCTAAAAATAAAGAAACAAAAACCCCACAGCATTCTAACTTAATTAAAACCGTGAAAGACAGACAAGAAAAACACTGTAACTGGATAGTCTTTTTTAACCTTGCTAAATTCTTTATTTTGTCAGCAGTTTCGCAGTCTAATAATACTTCAGATAGAAAATGTAGTTTTACACTGGTTTTGAATTTGCCATCTGTTAAATTAATTAAAGCATCTTTATCTTTGATTTATAAAACAGGAGAAGCTAAAGTTTAACTCAATCTCAACTGCAATACTTTATTAGGAGAAATTATAGTGGTTTCCACACTTAAGCATTTTTCCATGGTCCTTAGTGTTGCCATTGTCTCCTTTATTCAGAAACAGACTTCTCTTTAATGCTGGTGCACACTGTATCCCAGGTGAGGGGATACCATGAAGTTGTACCATAATGATGCAACATTATTTCTGTATTTTGCACTATCCTGTTCATTATCTGACCTAATTATTTGCTTGCTGATTTGATTTGTTTTGTTTGTTTGCTTGTTTGGCTGCAGCTGCTGTTCTGTGCTCTCACTGACCCCCTAAAAAGTAGCTGCTATATGAGCTTTCTCAGCTGACAGTTAATTTAGAACCTCATAAGGTGGGGAAATGTGGTTGCAACTCTTCTCCTCCCGGCTGTGGTACCCTTTGGATATCAAAACTTGCAATGTTTTTTGCTGTAGTTTTGGGCATATTGAAGATTTCTGTAGTGAGTGTCATCTGCAGATCCACTGCCTCACTTTTGGTGATGTTCAGGGCCATAACAGTCACAGAACAACTCCTCTGGACCTTGCATTGTCAAGGGGAACAAACAAAAAGGGAAAATTACATTCAGAGTTTAAAAGAGAGTGGTGGCAAGCAAGAATAAGAAAAAGATTTTGATGCTGAGTGAGATAACTGTAGAGGAGACTTGTGAGTAGTAAAAATAATGGAGACTGAAAAGCTGTGTAAGCTGTGTGGTATTTCTTAACTTACAGTGGTGTCTTGGCAAGGTTACTTCATTATCTGGAATACTGCTTCAACAAATCTTGTGGAAACAAAACTCTGTTCTCAAATAAGCACGGTAATTGGTGGAGATCAATTCATCAGTGTCTGCAGGGATTTAGAAGACATGTAGATGTGACACTTTGGGGCATGGTTTAGTGGTGGACATGGCAGTGTAAGGCTTACATTTGGATTCAATTATCCTAAAAGTCTTTTCCACCTGAAATGATCCTATGAATATCAAAATCAAGCATAGCCCTTACATTGTGATATATGAGGTGATCAATAAGGCAAGTAAGTTATTTTTTTTTTCTGTACTAGCATTGACTCAGAGCAGTGGTATCTTGAGCTAATGATTCAGAGCATGAGGCTGGATGTTGGAAACCTGCTTACTTCTAATGAAGCTAGATATTGATGTATCAGATGAACTAGGATAACTTCCTTGTCTGTAATATAAAATATTGGAAAGCATTCATTTTGTTTAGGAAAGATGCAAGAAAAATATGAGGAATAACATTTTATTTTCCTAATAACTGAAGGAAAAAAAATTGTTACAGAGTTCAGATTTTTAAAAAAATAGCTACAGGATTGTTAAAGAAAACTTCTGGGTTACTGCTGAATCTGCTGCAGATGCTGGATCAGAGTTGTCACGATGGGCACACTTGAACTTCTAAGCAAGCTGAGTGTCTTGACCTCCATAATAGGAGTTTAACCAAGTTAAACCACAGTTTTGAAACACAGGGAACTGGTCATTTCGTCCCACAGAGACACCTTACAATTGTGGAAGTTAACCAAAAGCTGAATTCTGCCTTCTTAAGAGGGTGGAGAATTGGTGGAACATTTTAACAGGTGAGAAATCCAGGTGCTTGTGAGTGTAGTAAGAGAGATACAAGATGCATTTATGTACTAAACAAGAGCCTAGTAACAGTATTTTAATACTGAGGGAGAAAAAACAAAGTCTTGATGTTAGAAGCTAAGTTTGGATCAATCATGCTAAGGCTTTGCTTTATATTTAAATAATTATGATTGTAATGAGAGGTAAAAATAGATCAAAAATGCAGGTTTTCTCTTCATTAAATGACAGATTTGGTTGCCTTAAGGGCAGGAGTTAATAGAATCTCAGAATTACTGTGATTGAGGAACACAGTCTTCAGTATAGATGAGGAATGGGATTTCCTCTGAGTTCAACCATTTTGGTAGGAGTTTGTATAAGGGAAAAAATTGTGGTTTTGACTGGTATATCTCGTGCTTCTGGACTTCAACAAAATTTCTGTTTATTAAGAGAGAGTGAGGTTAAGAAGATTGTTAGAACTCTTAAGACAGGTGAAGAACAGATTGAAAGAAAATGGCAGTGGATGGTTTTGAAAGCAAATGCATAAAAAGCCACAACTAGAGATCCTGAATATTAATTTTATCATTAAGTATTTTGAAACAGTATGAAACAAGTATGTTCTGATAAACAAATGAGAGAGATCAGCCATTGAATTCACTGACGAGCAGAATAATAAAACTGAAAGGATATTTAGTAGTAGAAAATGCATGGTCATGAATGGGAAATATTGGAGCTGGAGGCTGTTAATTGGAAATGACTGTCTGTCACAATCTATGGGATTTTTTGTTTTAAAATGCTGTGGAGACAGTTGATGGCATACCTTAACCTATAAATAAGTGAGAGAAATACAAAGTGTTGGTATACTCAGGACAGACTAACTTCCAAAGGCCTGTGTGTGTGTTTTTTAAAAAAATATTTGGAATTTGGACTGTTGAATACATAATTCTACAGCAGCTTCTGCATGTAGCAAGCAGTGTTTCTTGCTGGTTGGTGTGCTGTGTACTCATGCAAATGACAACATGCATGCAACTTTGGAGAAGGTGGTTTGTGACAGAACTGTCAGTGTGCTGATTAAAAAGACATTATTTCCTTTTGTTTACATGTTGAAAGTAGTATTATAAATTTCTTGTAAGTTCCTGTGTTAGTGTCCCTGTATCCAGGCTTTGTCATTCTTGAGGAGGCATCTTTTAAAGCAGCAACCGTTGCCAGCAGCAATTAATAGAAGAAAGCAAGCTGAGCCTTCCCCATTTATTGGGGTTTAGGGTCTTTTGCTCCATGTGCCACAGGCCATCTTCAAACTCTCCTAATTTAAACTTACTCTAAATCCACACAGTCTGGATTCGGGTCAGGACATGGAACTGCAGCAGCTTAAAGGTGACACAGATAGATGATCTCCTACTGTCAGTGGATAAAGGGCAGTCATTTATTTTCATTCTCTTGGCCTTTTCCTCAGTGTTTGATGCATCTGGCCAGAAGCTGATGCTTTCTTGCCAGGAGGGAGTGGCAGGGTCCAAAGTACAGCACTCATGTGACTTGGCCTCATCCTAGGTGATCCATCTACAGAGTGGTGACACACTCATGGTTTTGAAATTATGCCAGTCATAAAAGGAAATTAAGGAATTGAGAATCATATCTGCAGCAGGAATTTGTTGTTGCCTCTGCGTCAGTGAGCATATTAGAGATGCTAATTAGTATTCAGATTTGGGTAATGCTTATTTGTGTGGGAGGGCAGCACTTTCACAGGACTGAATTCCAGGCTGTATAATGAACTCCCTTTGGAATGGAGAGTTCTGCTATGTATTTTGTGCTTAGAGTTGATGATAGAATTTCTTGTATTTTGCATTCTTTAATGTGATAATACAGACACAGGCGTATTTGAAAAGGAAAATAGATAAAAAACAGTGATGGCAGCACTGTGTCAAAATAAATAATCTTCTTTGATATAGCCTGTCTAAAGAAATGCTTCTGGGCAAAGAAAGCTCCTAGAGGAGCTGAATTTTTTAAGCTTCCTTTGAAACAATATTTCTAATCCATTTGCTACTTGTAGATTTTTTTCAGAAAATTACTTGTGTGTTGAACTCAACCTCAGAAGATAGGATCTTAGTCTGAGGAAGCTGTGTTATATTTTTATCCTATACTTAAGGTTTTAAAACTCCTGTAAAGCACAAAATTAACATATGTAAGCTTACTGCTGAGATGGTTGCTGTCATTTTGCCTGAGAGAAAGAAGTTAAACATGGATAAAGCACATCACACAATTGAAGTCAGAAGCAAAACTTATGTGAATACATGCTGTTGGGGGTTAGTTCTTTCCTTTTTCCCTCTGTGGAATTTTCCCCATTGTCATGCTAAGATACCTGTTGACTGGGCCCTGGTGGCAAGGGGGAGGGGAGAGAAGAGGGAAACCCCACGAGATTCAAACAGCCAGAAGAGCAGATGGAAGGCTCTGGCTCGGCCCATTTTTGCCCCGCGGAGTTCGGACGAGAAGGACGATCGCCGCCTCTGTCCTATCTCTGCCATCCCAGCGCTGGGGACCATCCTCACTGCTGTCGGACCCTGCACTGCTGCCTTCTCGCTGTAACCTGCCACCATCCAGCACTCTGCTGAGCACTGGGACCCACACCATGAGCGGAGAGCTCTCTCTCCATCTCTCTCTCCCCCTGGGACAGCTCTGCCATCATCCCCCAGCCCTCCTGCAGCTCTGCGGGACCCGCCCGCCCCCAGCACCGGGAACTGCAGCTCAGGGAAAAGGTGCCTGCAGCCAAAAAACACTGGGACTGAGTTACTGTTCTGTTTGTGGGTAATTTCATAGCTGTTGTTGTTCTTGTTTGTCTTGATAGATATACTAGTAAAGAACTGTTATTCCTACCCCCACATCTTTGCCTGAGAGCTCCCTTAATTCCAAAATGATCATAATTTGTAGGGAGGAGGGATCACATTTTTAAGTTCAAAGGGAGGCTTCTGCCTTTCTTAGCAAATACCTGTCTTTCAAACTAGGACACATACACAGTCAATTTTGTTTTAAATATGTTTTGGCAAGCACTACTTAGGTAGTTAGATACTGTGTTGGGGGAGTATTTTCAAATCCAGTTTTGTAGATCTTAATAATTTGGAAAAGAGGGCAGAGGCCACATCTTCCAGTGGGTACAGTGTTGGCTTTGGGGGTTGGGAAATGTAGTTCTGTCATTGTTCCTTAATCTCAGTGACTGCAGATTGATGGGCACCAAGCAATTTACCTTATTTTTTTGCATTATGTAATATCTTCCTGAAATGTACTTTCAAATTCAATGATGAAAAATGCTGATCATCCACAAAAAGGAAAAGCCTCTGTTTTAAACTTAGGATTTTCAGTAGAGCTCGTGCCAGCTTCAAAATTGTGTATAAACCTACTACCACCATGGAAACAAACTCAACTGAAAATGGAAGTCTAAAAAAATAATTCTTCTAGCATGTGCTTGGGGCCCTACTGATGTGGATTGCATGATACAGGATGTATGTGGAGGCAAATGAACCTTTGATACAGTTGCTTTTATTTGGGTATGCAATAATTAATTGCTTTCTGAGGAGAAAAACTCTGTTTGATGGTTGACATTTTTTAAAGTTTAAAAATTGAAGTTGTTAATACTCTGGTAGGTGATTTGGAGATCTGTTTGACTAATACCAAGAATTGTCACTCTGCTAATGAAATTTTCATCCCGTTTCCTGAATTATTGTGTTAATAATAATGTCCAATTAGAATTAATAACAGCCCTTGCCTCAGGATCAGAAGTGAATGAAAAGTAGCTTCTAATGAAATTTTTGATTTCACCATTTCTATGACTAGATATTTTATCTGCTTGTGAGATTAATCTGCAAGGACATTGTGACCCTCTATTTTTCAGAATTTCTTGGTTTGTAATGATTGCACTGACAGTTCTGAGAGATGTTTGTAGCTCAAACATGATTCTCAACTTCCATGTATAGTTTTCAGAGGTGAATGAGCAGTTCTGTTATTGCTCTTATTGCTGCTCTGCCTTTGTTATTTTATTCACTTGTCTGGTTTTACATTCGGATTGAGTCATCTGATGTAGGACCATGTCATCTTGTGTACTTGCCCAGAATCTGAAACAATGGGGCCTGGTTACTAATTGGAGCTTTTGGGTGCTCACACAATAGAGGTAATTAGTAATAAATGTACAGCTGTAATAACAAGTAGTGTTCACAGTGGGCAGTGCAATGCATGACAGTGAAGTTCCTGTGTTCTCTCTCTAGTGAGTATGTTTGAGAAATCATTGCTCTTCTTTCTTTGCCTTTGTGGTGTTGCCCAGAGGCGTGTTCTCTATTCTGGTGTAAGTGCTTATCTGCTGATACCTTAATTAACTTCTTAAAATATAAATGGCCATGGTACATCGAAATAACATTCAGAAATATACTGTTCAGCAGTCTACAAGATTGCTCCTTGAATGCTTGTAGTGTTATCTGGAGAAAACTGCAAACCTGACATTAAGCACATGAACTTAAGCTTTTTGAGTGAAGCAAGCAAAAAAAAAAAAAAGTCAGTCAACCAACCAGCTCAAATCCCTCATTAATTGATAAATTCAGTTTCACTAAAACCTTGCCTATCTCTTGCTTCTTGCACATTTTCAATTATTAGCTTCTCATAGAACACTTCTGTTTGTCAGTCCATCCTTGACAAATTTTTTTCTGTCTTATATTGGTAGTAATTAGAATTTTGATGAATTCTGTTGTTTGGACCACATTCAGAATTTTATTTCAATAGTTTATTAAATTGGGAGAGTAGAGGAGTTTTCAGCCATTCAGCTAAAAAATCCTCAAAAAAAGCCTACTTTCAAAATGAGGTATATCTGGATCATTTTAATGTCTTTCTCAAGCAGAGAACTTGTTCAGATTCTAAGTTAGACAGGTATATTACCATGAGACCCAGACAAATGGGTCTACATGAAAGTAATTCACTGTCCTGACACAAGATTTTTTTGTGACTTCGAAGTCAGCATATGCTGTTTCTCTGTATCTCTCTGAAGTAAGATACAGAATCATAGAAATCATAGGATCATAGAATGATTTGAATTGGAAAGGACCACCCAAATCATCTAGTTATGAAGGAAGATGGAATGCAGAGAGATGTTATAAAAACTTTTTGCTTTCATACAGAATGCCCATGAAAATTCTCTGTGGGCTTTGAGGTCTATTACATGGACTCAGTTGAAGAATGGTAGCCCTGAAGTGTTTGTCCATGTGAAAGGAAAATTTAAGCTGTGGCCTGGTTTAACTCCTGTAGCAACTATGCTCACACATCCTGTATGTGCAGGATGGGGGAGAGACTCAGAGGGGTAAAAGCAAGAAAGATCAGCAGCTGAAAAAAGTGTAAGGAAAAATAAGAAATTTTTACTGCTTCCTTTTGACAGGCAGGTATTTAGCCATTTCCAGGAAAGCTGAACTTCATGATGCACAACAGTGACTTGGGAAGAAAAACACCGTAACTCCCCTCCTTTCTCCTCTTTCTCCTGTTTTTTGTTGCTGAGAACAACATCATATGGTCTGAGATAGTCCTTTGGTTAGTTTACAGGTTTAAACTTTTAAATGTAAAAAAAAAATCCTTGTAAAATACTGTTTTTTAAAAATAATATCTGTAATGATTACTTGTTTTTAAAACTTAATATAAAACAAAACAATAGCGATTTTGGTGATATACCTGTAATAATAATATCTTACACTGCCTTTGCAGGTACATGATGCTGATTGATGGCAAGAATGAAGTTTATATGATTGATAGAGACAATTCCATTTTTCATGTCTCCAACCTGGAATTTCCGTTTCGTAAAGATCTTCGCACACATCTAACAAACACTCTTCTAGATGGGGTAAGGAGCATATTGTGTTGTATAATTATTGTAACAATTTCAGTGGTCTTTGCTTTTGTTCATAAACAGGGCCAAATTTTTAGGCCTGGATCGGTGAATCACAGGATTTCAGGAGGAATCTTAAGTTCAGTCACTGGCTGACTGTGGAAGTTGCATTTTGTAAGAAATGACTTATCTACAGAATAGGACTGATGACTTCTCTGGGGGGAGCTGTTTGTCTTTGAAATAAATCAAGGTATCGAGACGACATTCTCTGAATATGAGAAAAGGCTTGAAGAGAATCTAAAAAAAATTATTGCAGAACTTCATCTCTTGCTACAGCTTTATATTTTGGAATAGAAAACATGGTCAATTTTATACAGCTGATGAAAATACTTCTAAAATTTGATAAAATTTTTATCATGTTTTGATACACTTTTGTGAATTGATATCTTTGTTTCTGTCACCTTTATTTTCAGCTGATCTGAATTTTTGAACAATTTAGAAACAGCTTAGTTATATTTGTTTAAGGCTAAAATATTTCTAAATTGCTATGCTAACTTAAATTATGTAAACTTTTTTAGCCAGTTGTAAAACAAGCTGTAAAACATACGGGTTTGTGTTTTAAAGGCTGGGCTGGACTACTGGTAGCAAACTTTCCTGACTGTCCTGTTTCACATGACCAAGAGAATTTCACTAGCTCTTACACTAATGGGTCAGTGCAACTTCCTATCATGTTTTAGTAGTATTGGAGACTCTACATTCCTGTAACTCCTGCTTGATGAAGTATTTTTGTAGCTGAGATACCTTCCATACATATTGATCCTCTGAAGCCTAATGCACTTCTCAGCCATATTGTCTTTATTAACTTTCTTTCCTTTCTCAGGCCCTTGTTGTCAGTATTCTACTTGAAATGTCACTCTGTGGATGGTGTGTCTTACTGAACACACATTTACATGTGAAGCGTATATAAATTGAATCTGCAAGGATTCTGCAAGGAACAATGTACAGTCTCAGGGACAGAGAAGCAAATAATGGAATATTTTCCACCACCTCTGCTTCACTGAAAAATTGAGAGCATAATGCAAAAAATGCCATGCTGTCAGCTCAGAAGTGGTTGCACAAGCTGTCGTGTCTGGTAGGAGCCTCTTCAGCCAGGCAGCTTTCTAATGATATACATAATGTTATTCTAAATGACATATATTAGGTTACATACTTTTGAAATAAAAAGCCCGGTATTGCTGGTTTTCTCCCCTGCTACTTGTAAGGCTGTTGAGAAAATAATGACTTGCTAGTGTCCATATAGTGCAGTTCTAGCTGTTCTTGAGGGAAATGGCTGCTCTTTCATTTATTTATTTAAGTATTTTCTTTATTTTGAAACAGATGTTTTAGTAAAGGTGGCTAATATGTACATGGTAAAAGACAGGGATATTAAGATAAGTGCATAATATAGCTGTAGGGTATGGAAGAAGGTCTCTGATCTGATGTATTGTGTTCCCCAGATTTATAGTTTGGGTCTCTAAAGAATAACTGAAGTTCTCTCAGGTACCCAGGGCATTGAACTATAACTTTGTGTAATTTATTGTTCTGTAAAAGTTTGACTGTTAATAGTGCATTTTGGTGCTTCACTTCACTGGCATAAAATCAGTCTTATTGTGATTCTTTTTCCTCCCACACTTTTTTTTTTATTTAATAAAGTGAAAAGCAAAATGATGTGAAATGAACAGGTACTGATTGTATTAAATACCCTGAGATTAAACTAAAATCTTTCAATGGATACTTTTCATAGTACAGATTTCTAAATTTGTTTTGGTATGGTCATTTAAATAAAATGCTGTTGCTGGAATATTTCTTTTTCAATTGAAATTCCTTTAACAGATTTGAGGATAAGACTTGCTGATTATTTGATGCATCAAAAGAGTTTAACTTTGTAGTTGGATATTTGTTTAATGTTGATGCCAAATGAAAATTTCCATGAATGATCCTTCACTCTAGCTATATGCATGATTGATTTTATTTTCTTTTTTAAATCCATGGGAAGAAGTTGGCTTTTTCTCTGTTAACATATTTTGCTAATTAATGCTTGAAGGGCTATTGAAGTTACTTCTTTAATTACAGGCTGAAGTAGTTCATACTTACTGTCCTTGAAGTAGCTTTCTCTCTTACAGGCAATGCAAGTATAGAATGAGATGGTCCAATTGGTATTGCTTTCTATTAAGTATTTGTTTTAAGTATTCTTAAAAATATGAGAAAAAAGGAATGAGAAAACAGAGATATCAGTGCCATGCAGCAAACACTACTGGGTTTAATACAGAAGTTTAATGTCCCCCTAACACTATTTAGAATGACAGTATACATGAAATTTTCATAAAGGCAATTTCTATGCATTCAGGGATCTCTTAACTTGCTTTGAGGGCTCTGATGTAAGCCTTTCACGTGGTTGTCTTTGAGAATTTCAGATGCATTTGTGGTTCACTTCAGGGTGAAATTACTCGCAAACAGTTCAGTTCTTATGTGATGAGTTACATCTTGGGTGATGACAGATCTGCAACACTGTGCTCATCTCCAGCTTTTCAATTGCAATTGTTCTCCTGTCATGGAAGAAAATTTTCTGCAAAGCACATTAAAGCTAATTTGAATTTCTTCTACAGGTGACTAGTATGACTTATTCCTTTAGAAACCAAGTGTTTTGCATCCATAGTGCTAACTGAGGGAATGCATAGAGTTTTGTTCAAATGTTTTGGCTGTCATGCAAAAAAAACCAAAAAAACAAAAACCAAAACCTAAATAGCTATTTTCAGGAGCTTTCATGGCATTCTGCTTAGCTTTGGAACAGTTGAGTAGAAAATGCAGAGACATCCTTAGGCTTGAAATAACTTTTACAATTTTAATACAATTTTTAAATTATTTAATTTTTATATAAAATGCTGTTTACTCTTGAAGACTAAAGAGGGCCAGGAACTCCATAAATGGAGAGCGAGATAAGGGTTCATTTATGTTTTTGAATCAGTAGAGAGTTTGCCTATTTGTAAGCTGTCTCAGAAATTGCAGAACTTAAAACTTTTTGAGTTTGTGAAAGCTGGTGCAAAATAGATTTAACAAAAAAGGCAAGAAAAAAAAACTCTTGTCATTCCTGAAATACAGTGGTGACTAGAACTGTGTTAAAGATAAATGGACAAAGGATTAAGAAAAGGCACAAGAGGAAAAGGAACAACAAACAGATATATTATTAGATCTCATTACATACTCTGTGTCAACAAAAAACCATTTTGCAGGTAGCTGGTAAAATTGGATCTTTTGCTTTGTGATTGAATTTTGGATTATTTTAAGTCCAAGTTACTCTCTAGAGATGTGATTCAAGGAGAAGAGTCCATGAGCTCCCAGTCCAGCATCGTTTTTCTGGTACTTGCCCAGCAAAAAGCTCTTAGCACTGTTGCAGGTCTAGTGTACTGTACAACTGTGCTTTGCAACACCACAGTAGCACCAGCAAAGTGTTGCCAGATTACATTGCATTAATTGATCATTGGACCTTGTTCTTCAGGCCCATGGGTTAAGTGGATACCTAAACTAGCAGCTAATGGACAAGTGCTAATAGCAGAGGTAGTTTTAAAACACACAGTACTGGCTGTAAGTCTGCATGGAGTCTGTAGAAGGAGCTGCTTGGATGCAGGAATGCCTTATGGATACTTTCATATTATATTAACGTGTCATGTGAGTGGATTTGGGTTTAAGTTTTTAGTTATTTAAAAACTGGCTTAAATGTAGTCTTACAATATCAGGTTACTACTCAGGTCAGAGTGAGTGAGTTTAATTGTGGTCATTTCTCAAATACTACGTTTTCCCATCTTCTCTGAAGTTGTCTCTGGGGTCTGTTCCCTGGTGTATTTTTCAATTCTGATAATTTCAAGGAAGATTCTAGAATCACACTGCAAAATAATGATGTGTTAGAGCATTTCTAATCTGAACCTTTCTTATGCTCACTTTACAGCTTTTGCCTTATGACAGTTGTATTGGCGTAACTAATGGAGCAGGGAATGTTGTTGTCATGATGGAGATGAGCAGTGCAAGAATTTGTCATCTCATCTTCTAAGGCATACTGTGCTATTGTTTTTTGCTCTGGTAGCTGGGATTTCAGTCAGGCTGTCAAAGAGAACAGGAGGCAGAGAAGGAAGAAAAGAAGGGAGGAGATGAGGAAAAAGACATATATGATCAGTAGTAGAATAAAAATGTTTACATGTCTGAAGTAGAGAGAAAGTTAAAAACAAACACTTCAAAGGGTGTTTAAAAACAGTTCTTGGTCCTCTTTATTGTATTTTATAATCCTTCTTAAACTGAATATGCAGAGATTCATATTTTTAAAATTAGGCCTAAAATCTTGTAATACCAGGCGTTGGAATGTTTTCAGGGTTTTGCATACAAATGCTAACTTTGCACCAAAGCTGAGGTTCTGAATATGTATACTGAGAAAGTGAGTCCTTAAACCCTAAATATGTGCTCAATTAAATGTGTTTCAAAAAAGTTGTTTCACCTGCCAGTTCAGTTGCGAGTTAATGGAAAAGAACTAAATTCTTTTGTTTCACTGTTGGTTTTTTATTTGTTTCACCTGATTACTATCAGGAATTTCAGGTGGGTTTTTTTATCCTGGGTTTTTTCCCCCCTTGCATTATATCTTTACACCCTCTTCCAAGTTTGCATATCATGCCTTCTGTCTCCTGAGTTGTATCCATCTGTTCTTGTAGTTAGTTATAAAATATATTGTCAAATAAGTCATTGCAGCATTGTGTCTGCTGTTCCTTTGAGAACTCACCAGTGTCCTACCTAAATATTGGAGACTAGCAGAGTGGCATTTTGTTGCACCACTTCTATGTAGACCTTTTTTGCATGTTATTTGACAGTGCCTGTGGCTAAATTTTTAGAGGTAAGATATTACAGTATTACAAAGGAATAGTTTTCACTCATTGCATTAATGTTTCTTTCATTTTTTAAAATTATGTGTAATGATGTTTTAGGTCAACTCAGGCAGTCATTTACAATACCTGTGAATGTTGCACATGGCTTTGAAGTCCCAATCTCCATCTCAGCATTGTGTTCACAGAAGATGAGATTCCAAAATATTAAGTAGGCAACTTAGATTTCCAGTAGTTTTTGAGAACAACATGTTCATGTCTTCTAGTTTAGTTTTAAATGCTTCAAGCTTTGTTTGCTTTAAAACAAATCTATGTTTTTACAACTGAACTGCTTGATTATTTTTGAAAGCAAATTGTGATTAGGTGCTAGGTACCATTCAAGAATCTTGTTATTGTTGTACAGACTGAAATTAATCGTACATGAGTCAATCAGACTTTTTTGGGTTTATTTTGTAGAATCTATGGATTCTGAGAAATTAAAGGGTTCTAAGACTTAAAAATAGCAAGGCATTAACAAAACAAAATTAATTTGAGTTGACATAATGTTCTTTTTTAAAAAATTCTTGAGCTACTGATTTTGCTTACATCATGTTATAGTGAACTGCTTTCATGTTTTTCAATTGTTTTATCTTGTTCCTGTGAATTTAGAATTTTAACTTTTAGCCTGTAATGTTCTAATTTTTTTTTTTTTAAATATCTATAGCTGATATAAATGATTAGCCAAGAATCAGGTAGGGGAGGGAGGTAGGGAGAAGAAGATGGATTGCATTTAGAGAAGTGGTTATTTAAGAGTTGTCTCTGGAAAAGATCTACCAGTGGTTGGTTGTTACCGTTTTCAGTCTTCCTTGTTGGTTCATCAAACTCCATATACTAAGTCTAATTCCTGTCATAGCAAGCCTGAGTTACAGAGGTAAGCACTACCATGTAAGGTGTATGTATTTTTGTATATACCATTAAGTTCAGGAAACAGTTGTGGGTTTGGATGCTGATTGTTAATGTTCTCTCCCTACATTATCTATTTTCAATGTGATTTGCTGGTACATATTGAATGTTAACTGGCTTAATGTGATACAGAGAGTGTGTCTGTGATATTTCTGTCTGAAGGAGCCATTCTGTGCAACGTTCAAGTAAATCGCAGCTCTCGCTGCTGCCTAGGACACTGTTAAAATAAAAAGATCCAGTCTGAGCGTAGAAAATGAATGTGAATGCTTGTTCTTTACATCTCACTGTTTTGTACTTCTGACTGCGGGCAAGATTTCCAGTAGTGCTTGGTTGGCTTAGTACCACAGTTCTTACTGAGGTTTCAAAAAACTCATTATTCACTCAAGATTTTGAAAGCTGTGGGGAAACTAGTGTATTAATGTTACAAATCAGAATGGGAAGCCCTAGCACAGCTTCCTGGTGTTTTGTTGAATACTTCATGAGAGACCACAATAATATTTTTATAATCTTGACCTGTTATAAAATATTTTTTGTAATAAAGATGTGGCTGGCATTTGATTGCATTGTGCAGGTATATGCACTAAGTATAAAAGTCAACATTCTTCTGTATTTATGAAAAAAATGCCAATGCTTTCTCTTTTCTTTTAAGGAAATGATCATCGACAAGGTTAATGGACAGGTTGTCCCTCGGTACTTGATATACGACATTATTAAGTTTAATGTAAGTACTTTCAGTTTTATTGCTCATCATTAGTTATTAATTCTTACTTCAATTTTTGTTCTTATTTATATATGTAAGACCTTCAGAGTAAATATATACACCAAAAGCATTTGAGCATTTTGCATCTTGATAACAAGCAGAATTTAGATTGAAAGCAGCCTTACAACACATGTTGATTTATTTCTACTTGCTCAAGAAAAAAATGGCCATTTCAAAGAGTCTGCTAGACACTGTTGGAAAATTTCCCATTTCTGGAGCGTGTTTGAACTATTTAGGCAGTAAAATCAAGAGGGAATGGAGGAGTTAGCCTGGTGTATTTGTTACCAGAGCTTCACAGTACTTGTTAGGCTTCTCTGTCACCTCCTTCTCAGATTTCTGTTTGAAACCAGGCAGCTGGTCCTCTGCTAAGTCCTCAACAGCAGGGTTTCCTGGTGGCACAGGCTATAGCGAAAATGTATAATAAGGAAATATATTGCAGAAGTTGTGGAAAAGGAGGATAGAGTCTAGGAATAAAGTCTTGCTGATCACAAGAAGGAGCTGTTAAACAGTACGGGTAGTAGGAAACTTGTTTTCTATAAAAGCAGCTTTTGAATAAAGTAAAGGTTTGAATATCACCAAGGGGCTCTTGCTGGTGTCAGTTACAGACTTTTTGTTGTTGTTTTCTTCATAGTAGCTCATATGGTATTGTATTTTGGATTTGTGAATCAGTATGGAATAGTGCTGACAACACAGGGATGTTCTCTTATTGCTGAGCAGCACTTGCACGGCTTCAATCCCTTTTCTATTTCACCCTACTTCACCAGTGAGTAAGCTTGGGGTGCCCATGGAGTAGGGAAGGGGACACAGCTGGGACAGTTGGCTCCAACAGACCAAAGGGACATTCCTTGCCATGTGATTTTGTTCTGTGCGTATAAAGCTGGGGGAAGAAGGATGTTGGTAGTTGTCTGTCTTCCTAGTCACCATTATGTGTGATGGAGCCCAGCTGCCCTGAGGATGGCTGAACACCTGCCAGCCCGTGGGAAGTGGTGAATGACTTCCTTGCTTTGCTTTTTTTTTGCATGTGCAGCTTTTGCTATAGCTTTGAAATTCTCTTTATCTCAAACCTTGAGTTTCTTCACTTATATGTTTTTGATTCTCTACCCTCATGTTATTCCAGGGAGTGAGTGGCTGCAAAAGGCTTAGCACCTACTGTAGTTAAACCACAGAGTGTCAAATTTAGTCAAAAAAGCCCATGGAGAAAACACTAGTATCTGTTAATGCTTCTGGAAAAACAAAATTACTGTGTCAGGGCTCCTAATAGGACAAAAGCAATATTAGTAAACCACAAGACATTTTAGCCTTTCTAAACTACATCTGACTCTTCCAGTCTTGAGTAAGGTACTACTCAGTTCAGTCACTCAGTGTAAGTGGCAATTGCAAGTGTAGGCATGGTACCAGAAAAGAAATTGCTTAGGTATTCTTGGAAGCATAGTCAGTCTGAGACTTACGATAGCTGCTTTTAAAAGGAGGAGTTTGTGGGGAAGATGTGTTAGATTAGGACTAGAAGGTTTCTGTTAACACATTTTAATTCCGTATCTGGATGTCCTTTCTCTAGCTTTTTCTGAAAAGTGTAAATTTCCTGGATCTCTTCTACCATTAAGACTTTTCTCTAAGCAAGAATTCCGTGTACACTTCTGAAAAATAGTCTTCTATAAGCACTTCTGGGTTCTCATTTTCTTTACATTTTCTTACCTGCTGCTCCACCTGTGGTTTTGTGTTTTTTTACCTTCATGTCTTGCCATGTCTCTGCTGTCCTTTTGAGTCTAACCTGCAATTCACTGCTGTTACACTTGTTTTGAAGTAAACATGTAATGCCAGAAGTGTACAGCCATTCGGTTTGGGGATGTGCATATACTAGCAAAATAGCACTTTTCAAAACTCCTAATTATTTTGGTTAAGCTTTGTTTTGTGGTGGAAGGGGGAGAAGCCCTCATTTGTAGTGAAGTGTCAAGACTTAACATGATGAATCCCATTTGGCAAACAAGAAAAATGATCAGTAGGTTTCCAGAGGATTGTCAGTGTTTAGGAAAAGTCTGTTTTTGAGCAGTGTTTGGTTTTGTTTGTTTTTAAAGCGTCCTGGGAATGAGAGAGAGGAGCTAGTTACAATGTAATACTTTTTTCAAGTCAAGGACGAATTAAGATAATGTTATCAGTATGAGTACAAGCAGGGCTTTAGCTGCAAGAAGTCATTAGCAGTGGCCCTACTATAGATTAAAAAGCACAGCTGTTTTTAGGTTAATTTTAGAAGCTTAATTATAAAAATGGGCATCAACAATGTTTGGCTTGGCAAGAAATGGTCAAGAGAATTTTATCACCAAGAGAGGTAAATGTAATATAACTTGCAAATGGCAAGAAAGAGTGAGTTCCTCCTATGTAAGTTGTGTAAGTTAGGTTTCTGTTAATTTTTTAGCAGGTCTTCAAATAAAATAATTGCACAAAGCATTGGTCCTGTTCAAAACCAGAACATTCCTTCCTCCCTTCCAAACAAACAACCCCCCACTCAAAAAATTCCCAAAACAGAGGTTGCTGTGGAATTTTGCATTCTTTGTTTTGATCTGGAAAGTAGTTGAGTCTTGAAGGTGAATAATGGAGTTACTGTACTTGCTGTCCATCATGAGTTACAAGAGTTACAGGATATCCCTGGTCTTACCTTCCACATGGCTTGGCTTATTCTACTCTTGAAGATGCATCTTTGCAGCTGGAGAATTGAACATTTAAACCCCATTGATAAAAACACCTTTGCTCAGGCAAACCTCATGTTTTAGTCAGGTCTTGTGAACTAAGATATTTTTAGCTGAGCTTATTTTCAGATGCTATTATCTTGCTATCTAAGCACTGCAGAGTTTTCTGGCTTTGTCAGAGTATTCCTTCTCAAATATTGCATTTATAATGCAGAGAAAGGTCTTTATCCATTCACTATCTGTTACAGATTCTAATCCATGTTGTTATCAGTGAGGTTTATTGTTTCTTACTTTATGATTTTGCTGCAGTGTGTCAGGAATAAACTATTAGCAGCATTCTAGAAAGAAACAAAGGAAACTAAGAGAATAGGCTGATTGATATACAGTGTGTATTTAGCTCTAGATGTCTATACAGGAAAGTTTTAAGGAGGGAGGAAACATAAAAAATTTACTTCCAGTGATTTAGAGAAACCTATACTTGCATTCTTAAGCAAAGCATGTCAGTTGTTTTGGTTGTCTCTTTCCATGATAAGTTTTGTATTGAATTCTGATGCTTGTCATGTATAGCTGCTGCAAAAGTCTGTCTTCAAGGATGCTGATGGAATCCTTTTACTATTTCTTTTAGTTACTGTTTCTGTGACATCTAGTTTCTAAAAGCTTGTAATACATCCCATTTTGTTGCAAGAGATGTCTGTGTCAAAAACAAATGATTCTCCAGATTTTTGAAGATTTTTTATTGTAATTTTTTGCAGTCTGAAGCATGGCATTTATTGTTATTAATAGGAACTCAAAATATGACATTGTTGTCTCATTGCTTTCATCCCACCTACTCGAATCAAATTCACAGGAAGAAAGCTGTATCCTCGTGAAATAAACATGCCTTTTTGACCTTTGTAAGCTCCACACACAAGAGATCTGGATTTTTCATATTCCTCTGAACATAAAAGGCTAACAGGACCCAACATTCCTCACAGTGTTTAGTCTTAATGAGTACAGAGCTAAATCCCTGCAGTGCAGGTTGGTTTTCAACTCCTTGATTTGTGTACATTTCTGTGTGTAGTTGAGTTCATCATTATAGTAACTGCAGCTGTATAGCTACAATTTCAGACTTGGTGGATAATTCAAATGTAACAGAGGAAGGTGATAGTAGAATAATTAATAGCCAAAGAAGCAAATGCAGGCAAATCCAAATCCCTTTTCAGCTGAAACAGTCCACAAAAAATGTCTTCATTCTCCAGTCATCTTTTTCAGCTTTTCCTGAAAAACCTTCTTTTGAGAAGCTTTTTCTTAGATAATATTCAGTAGCTACTTGTAAATGTATGGACACTAAACTTAAGCAACTATTTTTTTCCCTTAGTTAAGTAACAAAAAGTAACACTGGCATGATGTAGGATCTAATTAATGCATTCTTAGCAAAGATGCTGAAAATAAGTATAACTTTCCTTTTCCTTTCTAACCCCGGCCTTTAAATTTTTAAGCTCTAGCCAAGTTTTTATGAGACCAGATTGCAATGGTAAGAAATAGACTGAATGCTTGAAAAAGAATAATTATTTAAATTCTTAGAAAGGAGATAGAATTTTGATTAAATTTCCTAATACTTTGTTCATTGAATTAAGTCAATATCAAGATTTCTTTGGTTGTCATGATGTGTAGCAATGCTGTTGCTATTGATAAAACTTGTCATTGTAAACAGATATGCTGGTTGTAAATCCTGCCCACAGCCAATGTGCTCATTGAATTAATGCATGAAAAATGTTTGTTTCAAATCCCTGTAAAATATTATGTCTGACTTTTCTGTTACAAACCTCATTTTAAAGCAATGTAAGGCTCACAGTCCATGCTGTCTCTCACTTATTAGCCTATTAACCTTTTCTTAAAGTCGTACTGGGAAGGTTTTGAGGGCACAATTCAGAGATGCAGCTGTTTAATTGCATCTCTTCTGTTTACAAATGAACCTGGCTGCCAGTCACCCTTCTGCCCTTAATTTTAATTCTGAGATTCTTTTTCAAATGGTATCACCTGAAATTACAGGTCCAAAATGCTTTTGTTATTAATAGTACTCTGGAAAGTAAGGATGCTATGGGCATGTTTGCTCTTGCACCCTTTAGATTATTTCTTGTGAAAACTTAATCTAACATCCAAATGCTTGTACTGGTACTCCTGCTGTGTATTATGTTCTTAGCCTCTCAATATATATCACCTCATTCCTTCATGGCTCAGGGCTGTCCGTTAGATGAAATATAGACCATCCACTCAGTTGTGGCTTGTTTTACTTTCTACTCTTAGTCTGGGAGAGTTGCATTAAGTTTGCTTTTTCTTCCTCCTACAGTTTTTATGGTGCTGTTTATTGAGAGCAAGGGCACCTTGGCCAGGTAATGCATTTGAGTATCTTGAAATTCCAAAAAGGGCAGCATTACAATATAGGAAGAGCAACAAATGGCGGCTTATAGGTTGGAGAATCAACGCAGTAAAAGAGTGATGCTGCAGAAGCTTTTGGGTCTCTGAAGTAGGACTGATGTAGCATAGCTAGCTGTAATTTTAAAGTCTTTCTTGCCTTATTCCTCTTTCCTGTTGATCATCTTTTATCCATAATTAAAAACCTGACTTGCATGTCTGAACAGCACAATTTGAAAATCTTATTTCTTTGGTAAACTTTCAGACAGCTACCTTGTGCTTTCTTCACTATTACTCCTTGTGTTTCAGTAAAGTGCACAGCAGTTGAAAAATAGCATTTTTGGTCATTTTTGCATCCCTTTTGTAAAAAAAATCTCCTTTGCTATGATGCATGCAAAATTAAATTATTGTTAGAGTGATAATTAGCATATGCTGACCAAGATATCTTTGCTGTTTTCATGCTCTTATTTTTTTTTTATCTAACAAGCTGCTTGTTGTTGGGAGCATTCTCTAGTGTGGTAATTAGTTTGAAGCTTAACTGTTTAACTTGCTGTTTAGACTGTGTGAGAAGAACCCATGATTTCTTTCTTTCCCTTACATCTCTTACTTTGATCCTCCCTTTCCCAACCCAGGGGGCACTATGGATCATAGTGAAGGTGGTTTTTTTTCCCTATTTTCTAAAATAAAGAATGCTTAATAGAGTATTATAAAAAAGCAAAAGGGAGTTAATTAAATTCTGCCATGTCATGTTTTATTCTCAAACTGTAAGTGTTCTTGTACCTCAACATGAAGCATGTCACACCAGAAACTTTGAATAGCAGATTATCACTAATTGTCAGAGGAACAGACACCAAGTGTTGCTCCTGGGAGAGCGATACAGAACAAATAGTTCTCCAGGAGTAGCTTTAGAAGTTAGGACAATTTTAAATCCTTTATATTTTTTAGGTGTTTGTGTCTGTAGGTTTTATTCTTACTTGCTTACCCTGATATGATACTTTTTCAGCAAACTATGAAACTTGCTATAAAAAAAACCCAATGTCACACCTGAAAGTTTAAGTTGGGCTGTAAATGAAAATAACTGAGGTATTTTAAACCTTAAATACTATTTAGAGAATAAAGTCCAAGCCAAACATTTTTGTTCTTAGGAGGTTTCCTTAAAGAGCTTTTCTCAGTATCTTTGTTGAACAATTTTCTGCTTCTCATGATTTGAACCTTTAAAAACACCTCAAATTTACCTGCAATATCTTCTCATCCTCTTATGCTATGGAAACTTATGGTTATATAGAAAAAATTGTCTCCTTCAGCTCACAGTTAATGGCAGTCATTCCCACAGGAACTGCCAAGTGGACTTAAACCCAGCTTTTGTCTCAGGCAAATATTCAGATCTCTCAAAAATGTGGCTGTAATCACAGCTGAAGTGGAAGGTATGAAAATCTTTACAGTGGGGCAGGTTTTCCAGTTGCATTATCATGTCCAGTTTTCTAAGTACTGGCAATGAAGTCTTAAACAGGGCTTTTCTGGTCTGGTATATTTCAAAACGAAAATTTATAGGCAAAATAGATTATTGGGGAAACGTTATATGGAAGCAGTGAGAGTGTTCAAATGTTGTAATGTCTTATTTCTCTTAGTTTTAATTACTCCTTTTCTACAATTAATCTAGTGACAATATTTCATTTTTTCAGCTTTCTCCTTGTCTCTTCCCATATTTTTCCTGTTTCTAGGGGAAAAGAACTAAAGAAAGGGAAATAGTCAAAGTTAATCAGAAGGATGTAGGAAATAGAGTAACTGTATATTTCAGGATTGGTTTTATGAAGGTTGAAAGCAGCAGCTCACTAGTATTTTATTTTCCCTTCCTGATTGAGAGAGAATTGGGATTACTCAGTCTGGAAAAAAGAAATCTTCGGGGAGACCTTATTGCAGCCTTTCAGTACCTGAAGGGAGCCTGGAAGAGATCTGGACAGGGACTTTTCACAAGAGCCTATAGTGATAGAACAATGGAGAATGGCTTTAAACTGGAAGTGGGAAGGTTTAGATGAGATAGGAGGAAGAAATTCTTCAGTGTGAGCTTCTTGAGGCACTGAAGCAGGTTGTCCAGAGAAGTTGTGGAAGCCCCATTCCTGGAAGTGTTCAAGGCCAGGTTGGATGGGGCTTTGAGCCACCTGGTCTAGTGGAAAGTGTCCCTGCCCATGGCAGGGTGTTGGAACTGGATGATCTCTAAGGTCCCTTCAAACCCGGACTATTCTGTGATTCTAACATGTTTGAAGAGCCTGACTGACTGTTATGGTCTAGGAGAGATAGTGAAGGTTGTATTTTCATCCTTTTTAGAATATTGCTGTAATTTAAAATTAATATGAAGAAGAATACCACTTCCTCTTGAAATGAGTATTCCATTTTCAGTGTTTCTTATGCATAAGATAACCATGTACACAATGACCTAGATATCTAAAGACAGATTGTTTACTGAAATGGTAGATATTTACAAGTCTTCAGGTGTTAAAAGCTGATACTTAATTTTTAGTTCTATCATGGTTTAGGCAACGTAGGTGGTTCCTTTTCTAAGATAGTTGTTGTGAATAAGTGCTGATTGTTACTACCTTCCCCCCTCATCATTTCTAGTTTTTACAGGACTTCATACTAACTGTTCTAGACAGTCTTATTTTAAATACCATGAAGTGATTTATATTCTAAAAACACCAGTACCACAGTCTTTTCAAGTATGAAATGACTTGAATAATGTTTTTAAGATGAAGGAATTTTCTCATGGTTCTTTAATTCACTGGAGTGATAATTCTTTATTCATAAAGACAGCCTTGTGAAAACCCCGCAATAGCTATTCCTATAAACAGTTATTGTGAATGGCTGATAGAAAGGAAGAGAATATGAGGAGAGTAGAAGGAGAAAATATTGACTGCAACAGATACTAGGTGGTCCAATTAAGGTAAGAATAGCTCCATACTAAATGCAGCACAAACATTAGGAAAAATAATTAGAAACAACTGAAGCAATAAAATCCTGTGTTTGACTTTGAAGATAGCCTAAATTCAGTGTAAAATAAATTATTAAAACTTGTATTCCCATATGCAGTCTTTTTGTGTGTAAATATCCTATGGTGATAACACATCTATTTTATAATTAGGGTTTTGTAGAACTATGACTTTTCCTCTGTAATTGAAATGGGGAGTTCATCAACTCAGTTTACCTGAGGGGAGGCAACCAGTCTAGACAGAACAGGATTCCTTCTCATTTTAATCATTTATGTTCCAGTAAAATCCCCTTATTGAGTTCTGGTTTTGAGGGCTCAGAAGGATTTCTGAATGAAGTCACTGTACCTGCAGTCAATGAATTTGACTAAGTTGTCTATTCTCTGAAAATAGCAACTACTAAGTTTTCAGTGCGTAACTGGAGCTTTGTTTGCAAAAGAGAGGGCTTAGGTGTTCATCTGTGCTAGATGCCTGTTCCCATAATTCTGCCTCTTTATTGCCCAGTGTTGATGATGAGAATCATAATTCAGTCACTTCAACTGATTGCAAATATTCTGCTTTGTATATGTTACCTTTATACTGGTGGTGCAAATTTATCATCCAGTTGAAATTGCAGAGTTTTATGGTTTTTATTGTAAATTTGTTTGAAATTTTGAGCAGTCCAAGGAGAGTAAGGGAGAGAGCAATGTTTGTAGTACAATGTACTTTTTCTGTTTTGGTCATATTGTTTAGTCATATTTTTGACAGTCCTGCTGTTTTGTTAAGTTATGTTTACTAACAGAAAAATCCCATAGAGCTATATTTGTATGTTCTGTTAGACCTTGGTGTTATCCATTGTCTACTAACTTCTTGCCTCTGTACATATAAAAATTTATTTTCAGTGACTATTTTTTAAGGAAATGCCAGTAATTTAATATATGTCTCAAGCAATATTTTTAATAGGCCTGATTATTCAAACTGTTGTTGTTGTGGTAAATCAGAGCAATATTCCATTGTACAAGACAATAACATATAAATCGTACTCATGTTCCTGCAGCATACTGGTTGTATTGTTACAATTGAAACAGTATTTCACATGCTGCACCTCATTGATGCTAAGATAAACGTTAGAAACCTTTTGAAACAGCTGAATTTCTCGCCCTTGTGATACATTTTGAATACTTGAGTGACAAAAGTTAGAAAACCCCCCAAAATTTTAAAGTTAGATAACTGCCAAAATCTAAAAGTTATTTTTTAGATTCTATTGATTGTCATGCTTTTTGCCTTTTAGAAAGAAAAAACTTAAGGGTCATAATTCTATAAAATTTTTCATTTCTCTAATGCTTTACTTTTAATTGTGCTTGAAGAATAAAACTTCATAGGAAATGAAAAAAGGCCTTTTATGTATTGAATGTAGTAATAATCTTATTTGGAAACTCAAATAGCACCTTTAGATTGTTTCTTTATAAAGCTATGTGTACAAAAAAAAGCAGCATCTGTAACACCATGGTCAGAAGAAATATGTGCCAGATCATTAATATAAAATGCAAAATATTAGACTGCATGGTCTTCAGAAATTGGGAGAGCTAATAAAGGGCTTTTGTTGAGAATGCAGATGTCAGCTGTGGGTGCCTTGAATTGTCAATAATAACGTTAAACACAGGGTAGAATATCAGGCTGAGCTTATTCTTTATTCTTCTCTCAAAATCATTAAAGCTAAGACAGTTGTGACATATGTTTTGCTCTGGCTCAGTAAGTGAAGACATGCATGGAACGTATATCAGTGTGTGTGTGTGTGTGTGTGCGCGCGCTGAATTATTCATGTCTCAGGTACTGTTCTGGAGAAGCAAATGGAGTCTGCTTTGCTGGTGGCTAGGCTTCAGCCATCCTTCATGGAGGAAAAGAATAAATATTCTCAGTTTATCCTGGACCATGCTGGTTATCAGCTGTGTGCAGAGGCCTAGGCATTATTTTTCTTTTTGCTATCACTGCATTGCAGAAAAAAGCACATAAATACCAGAATCAAAGATGCAGGACTTGTATGGAATTTAACACCTGTATAGTATGGTGTGTTCACTGCATCCATCTAGGTAAAGGACTTTCCATGTAAGGCTTATGGAATTTGCTGAGCCGTGGCCATAAAGTAACCTTAGAGGCACAGGGGAAGGGAAACTCAAATGTGCCAGGGTGATGGTAGATCCTCAGGGATACATTTTTCCTTGTGGAGAGAGAGGCAGGGTGTGCAACAGAAATCCCATTATGCTCTTTATCCCTGTCTCAGTGACTCCTGCCACCTTGCTGTATGTAATGATCTGGGGTTTGAGTTACTCATCTGATGTAGCATGAGCTTATAACTTCCACTCTGAGGTCTCTGTTAACCAGGTGGGGTGCTGGAGCACAGCCCTTGTCCAAATTGCATCTTTTGGCACCCATTTGGAGCATTGTTAGAGGGACTGGTTTTGTTGGATGGGTGGGGTTTTTTTTTGGTGGCAGCATTTTTTTATTTTCTTATTTTTTTCCTTTTTTTTTTTCCTAATCTCTATTCAGCAAATAAATTGCCTTCCCTCATCTGCTCAAGGCAATGGACATTAAATGAGCTGCAGACCCTGTTTTTCGGTGTTTTTAAACCCATTTCTTTTTGTGATTTGTATGTGTCTTGTTTTGTTTGATTTCTGTTGAGAAGTTAATTTGAAATAACCTAAGTTTAAATTTAGAAATTTTGAGTCCTGGGTGGATTTCAAAGTTCAGTAGAAATTTCATCTTATGTTTTGAAGTTGTGTGGAGGATGTTTTAACCTCAAAACTATATTTTGCAAGCCCACTCCATACTGTGACCTTAGTGCAATGTATGGAGTTTCAACAGGTGAAGAAAATAAATTCCTCAGCTGCTTGAGGATGAGGTGTTGATTCAACAGATGACTCTTCTCTTAAGGTTTGTCTAAATGATATTTTGCTTTAGGATACATTTTATTTACAGTGAGAGGGAAGTGTAACTTTCTAACATAGGTAGGAGATACATGCTACTTGTTAATTTTGTTTTACCCTTTCTTTGCTAATACACTTATTTTAGGTTAAAAATGTCTAGAACAGGAATTATCATTTAATGTACTTCAGTAATTATGCCAGCAACCAGTAGTGACCCTCATCCTTCTCAGACAAGTAAAAACCTACATATTGGAATAAGATCTTAATTATCTGAATGTTTAAGTTAATAAAACATCTGTATTACCTAAAATCATGCTATTACTTAGTGCCTGGGTTTAGAGATTATACATGTGTCAGTGTCTTGGTTTTTGACACCTTTTAAATGTGTGCTTTATATACTAAGTAATCTCTTCCTGGTTCTGTCAAGGTCTCTGAATTATTTATTGCAGCCTACGTTGCCCTCCTACTTATTTGCTACAAGCAGAGAATTTTATCTCTTCAAGATTTTTGGCATGGCTGGGATAAATGCATTGTATATCAGCAACATTTTTTGTAATTATGGGAAATGTTCTAATAACAAAGAAAGAGCCACTCTCCTCCAATATTGCTTTTATTCAGTATGTCCTTGAGTTAAATTCAATTATGTGCTAATTTTCTTATTGCTAACATCCTGTGCTTTTGTGAGAATGAAATACTCTTTGACTTCATAGTGTACTGGTCTAATGAAGAAGTAGCTTGGCAGCATTGTCTGTTTTCCTTTCTCATATAATCTTATGTCAGCCTAGCTTTGACCTTTATTTGATGGAACCTAGTTGTAATATACCCTCTAGTTAACAAGCTTTAAAATAGAAATATATGATTGGCAGAACTTCAGGGAATAATTAGTTCCAAGTAGATGAGAAAAGTGAAAGGAATATTTTAAGGAAAAGAAAGTGATTCAGCGGGTTTATGGTGCATATGAAGTTGCCTCAGCTTTTAATTTAACTGTTCAGGGATGGAAATAAATTTAAATCACTGTACAAAACCATTTTTTGAAGGAGTCATTGTAAAAAAAAGCTTTCTAAATAACCTAACTGATTACTGGCTTATTGGAAGCTCAAATGTATGAAATATTAATTAGTTAATTTTCTTTTTCAGACCTACTAATGAAATGTGGCTGAGTGAAAAAGGTATTATAGGGAAGAGAGCATGTGCACTAGATCTTGCTGAAATCTACCTAGAGAATGATGGGTTTCTTTGAAGTTATAAAAATATATATATGCAGATTTCCCAGGAAGGAATTCTTCAATCAGTTGTTCAGTCAGTTTTACAGGGGTTGAGATGTGTTTTAATTACATGTACAAACCAGGACAAGCTCAATCACTGTATAGATGAGTACTCAAGTATGCTATACGTGGTGGGGGGAAAAGCAGAGAAGGAAAAAAGAAGGAAGGAAAGCTTGATTGATTGATTTTTCAACATTTTGTCTGTGACACTTAAAAATCTGTAGGTCATGCGTCTGTATTCTTGGAGAAATGAATAAAGAGTGAACCACTCTCCTGCCCCTTGGATTTTTCCATACTCTTAATTTTCCATTCATTTGAATGGCTCTTTACTGGTAATATCTTTGTGTTTGAAAGGAGGACAACACTGAAGGCAACATTAACATCCAGCTAAGCTTTCTTCTTCACCAGCATGGATCAGTGAATAGAGATTAGACATTTCACCCATGGGGTATGCCACAGGCTTTGTACAAGATTTGCTTCCCCACTGAGTGATGGTGGCTCTGCTGCTGCCTGTTCTTATGTAGACTTAAGCAGAGTCTTAAAAGAAGGTGGTTGTGAGGTTACATGTGGTATGGGAACAATGCATAATTCTTCTAATGCTGTTGCCCTGAACAACTGAGGGCTTTTGATAGAGGTCTAGTAAGTTCTAATGCTAGCAAAGAAATATAAGACAAACTTAATGCTGCTTTGGGAGCATGGAATGTCAAAGATTTTGATGAAAGCCAGTATGGTTTTGGAAAGAACTGATTGAATTCATGTTGGTCTAAAATTGGCACTCTTTTTTTCTCCTTATTGAGATACCTGTTCTGATACTACTTGCTCTCTTACCTTTGTATGCCTCATCAGAATGTAATTTTGTTTTTTGGCTTTCTTTCCAGTTGACCAGTTCAGATCCTCTCTGATGCACGTCAGAGCAGTACCTTTTTCCTTTGATCTGCCTTTAGTGCAGGAGATAGCTGCTAGCGGTTTCTTCTGCTCACAGTTATACTGCTGCCATTGATGATTTGAGTCCCACGTCTTGCCAGTTTTCTTTGCTCATTGCTTTCAGTTTTTGAAGAATTCTGGTTTGCAAGCCAAGGCTCTGTGAGCTTATTCCCTGTAGGCCATGAAAGGAATGGGTTTTGAAAATTATTTTCTTGTGTGAATGGGGTGGCAAAATGAGGGATGATCTCATGCAAATAACTTTCAGTGCTGTATCACACTTGTAACAATGCAAATCTATGAGTTTGGTGTCTCATTGCTGTGAAAGTGACACCTCCGATTGAAACGAGCTTTAGAATTTATTAGTTGACAGTTACTTGTTTTGTTCTAGTGATAGCCATAGTGTGTTTTCCTCACTGTCTAATGCTCAAAAGAGAATAAGCTCCATTACTAGCTGTTACTAATCTGACAAATGTGCATTTTGAGCACTCATACTGATCTGGTGCAATGCACCAAATGTAGAAAGACCAATGTAAAGCTGCTGTTTTATTTCAGATCTTGAAAGGTCAGGGCATGCTGCTGAGGCTTAGCGACGGGTTTTACTGCCTTTGTGTGACTGAGCCATCAAGTATCTTGCAGGTTTTTGTAGCCGTTGTTTATTGGCATGTTTTCCAACTGCACCTATTTTTCTCTTTTCTATGACAGAAAAATGAACATTAATTAATGTTTCTTTCAAGGCATCAATACACTGCACTTGGAGCAAGGAGTTCACTTAAATGTGTAAATCTCGTTGCTTTGTCATTAAAAGTACTGTGAACAAAATGATCCAAATAACTTCAGAGGGAAGCTATGTGGAGAACTATAGCTGCCATATAAAACTGTAATTAGGGAGTTATTTTACTTAACTTTAAAGGTATTTAGGTGTTTAATTCATGTATGCTTGAATGCATAGTACAGGTTTCCAGCTTTCTGTGAACTTTGATTTGGTTAAAACTCTTAAAGCCTAAGAAAAAATGCTTGAAAACTGCACATTTGGGAAAAAAAATAGTAAATTTATAATATTTCAATGTATCTGGAGGATTCTAAATACTGTGTTACAAAAACTGAGATTGTTCACATAATTAGGTGCTTGATTTTAATACTGATTTTTGTAACTTGGCAGGGACAGCCTGTTGGAGACTGTGATTTTAATGTTCGACTTGCATGTATAGAGAAAGAGATTATATTTCCACGACATGAAAAGATGAAGAGTGGTCTCATTGACAAAGCACAGGAACCATTCAGTGTTCGAAACAAACCATTTTTCGACATCTACACTTCCAGAAAGGTAAGCTTGATTTCAGTTGTTTTATGTTGTGGTGCTGGAGGCAGTAAAACAGTGGTAGGTGTAGGTTTTCCCTCAGCGTTTTTGTTGTGCCTTCCAGTGAATTCCTCTGTTAACCAAATGTTCAGCAATTGTTGGGGGGTGATTGGCAGCTTGGGATATCCCGAAAAGTGGTGTGTGGTTTTTTTTTCCTTTGTTAGTTTGTTATTGCTTGTTGTTGTTTTTGTTTTGTTTTATTAATTATCACAGGCTTTTAGAGAACAGTTTTGAAGTTATAAATAAATCTGAAGTACCAGATAAAACTTTAAGGACATTGCGATCTGCATTTGAGATGATTGTGTTTCAAATGCAGTTTAGTCAACAATTTTTTACCCTAATGCGTTACTACCACCTAAAAAGCATCTAAGATATGAATATCTATGCACTTTTAATTCATTAGGGTATTTGGTGTATGGGTTCTTTGGTGTTTTTTTTCTTGGATTTTTTTTTTTTTTTTCAGTTGGTTTGAGGTGGGTGTTTTAAGTGTCAATCATGACACTCTGAAGCCTTCTACATTTTGTAGTTGAGGTTACACGTTTTTCTTTTTGCATAACATACATTATAGGGTATTTTTGTCCTAATTTAAATCAGTCTGACATAGTGAAATATGTTTTTTTTTACTACTCTTACAACAGAAGGCTTCTTAGGAGGCTTGAAATCTATCATTGTTTTCAATAACCAAGAAGTTTTATGTCAGTATTTGAGAATTGTTTGTATGCCCTATGATAACTGTAAGGAGTTTTAGGTAGTGGTACCAGCATTGATGTGGAGTTTTATCTAAGGCAATGCTGGCAAACACTTAAGAGAAATAATTATTGGTTCAACATAGATTTCAAATCTCTATCTGCTCAAAAGAATAGTGTTCATAAAAATATATTCTCAAAATATCAATATATAAACTAAGAATTACTGTTGCTCTTACTTAACCTCAAAATACTTTTTTCATTTCATTACTTCTGTGAATTTGATGCGTATGATTCCTGTAACACTTCCTTAGGATAATGAAAAAGGGATTGCATTTTCATATTCATCATAACTTTGTGAATTTTTCATAATGTATGGTAAGAATAGACTATAAACAATAGTCCAGTCTATTGAAGCATTGCCCTATTCTGAAAAAAGACTATTTAAAAATAGTATTGTTTTGCCCAAAGGATCTTTATCCTATTTTTATTCAGTCATCTCTGCAACTATAGCAACAAACGTAGTGATGAATATATCATCAGTATAGCTCAAAAAGTGAGCAGACTTCCTCTTGCATCAGTGGTGAATGTCTTGAGGGGGTTTGCCAACTCTCTGTACAGGACAGCAAGGTCTGCAGGAAGACAAGGAATTCCTTCTATCCTCTAATTCTGTTCATATCCATCAATCCCTCTCCAGAGACAGGTGCCTGCTGAATGGATCCTAAAGGATGACAAGTGGGGGCTGCTTAGGTCTGCTTAGGTAGATCCTTCTTGTGTTCATTTAGATGTTTTTCTGTTCCAAGGAGGGCTGGATCCTTTCATCTTTAGAAAGAATCTAACAGGATCCTTCCTTTCTTGACTACAATGATCAGCTTTGTGGTGCTTAGTTGCTGCCTGGGGTTAAACCATTGCAAGGTCCTTAAAGATTTACACCCTTGAGTAGTCTCAGAAAAGCTGTGTTTTTTTAAGTCTGGGTTTCTTCCCTAGTTTCTTCCCAGTGTATTTCACTGAGACATGTCGCTTCTTAAGTCACCCCCAAGGCTTGTTGGTCTCTAGGATCAATGGAGGTAGCAGTCCTTGGTCGCACATAAGATGGCTCTCTGCGTATTCAAGACAGGAAAAGTGGAAAACCCATACCTGGCCAGAAGAGGTGTCATCAAAACTTTTGGAGTATGATTTGGAGTTTTGGTTGGGTTGTGGTTTTTTTGTTTTGTTGTTGTTGGTTTTTTTATTATTTTTTAATATTTTTTGTTTTTTGTTTTTTGTTTCTTTCTTTTTCCCCAGTATAGCTGGGGTTTGCTTGGGCTCAAGAAAATCATCGTGTTCTTCATCATTCATTATCATTATCAAGAATTCTTCATCTTATTTTTGTTATGAGAAGCTTTATTTTTTGAACCATGTTCTCAGGATGCAGTTTGAACGTCACAAAAGAGAATGCTCTAGACCTCTTTCACAGCCTCCCTCCAGCATTCCTTTCTATGATCTGAGTTATCCATTCCATTCCATTCCATTCCATTCCATTCCATTCCATTCCATTCCATTCCATTCCATTCCATTCCATTCCATTCCATTCCATTCCATTCCATTCCATTCTTTTTATGAAAATAATGTATCAGTAAATGTGTGTTAGAGTGTGTGGACTGCAGGCAGATTATCAAAAGGCCAGGAGCCTCAGCGCTATATTTCATAGCAGAAAAAGTGGCTAAAACTTTTAATTATAACAGAAAAAAAGAATGTTTTCCTTGTAGGCTTAGTTATTTTCAGTGAAAAAATGGAAGTAATTATTTGAAACAGCAGTAAACTTCATGCTGTGTTATATAATACATCCAATAATGAAAATGTTCTTAGAATTATGGATTTGGAAATTTAATACCAGAGTTATGTACTGACTGATGTTTTTTCTAATCTGAAAATCAATTTATTGTGAAATGAAATGCACTTTTAAAGTGCATTTATAAAGTATGGCAGCATTTGTAGTTGTGTACTGAGATTTAGTTTTGGATTTTGGAAATAAGGGCTGTATCTTTATAATGTTGCCTTCGGTGTTAGTTTAAGATGTGTGGATGGACTTCTATTTTTTCTAAGACTGAGTTTTAGTGGTATGACAAAAGAAGTGGACAATCAGTGGGGAGAAGGTTGTGTGTTCTTAGTCTCTAAAAATGTTGCCTTGTTGAACTCTGATATTGATGAAGAAAACAGTATCACTAAAATATTTTTCCTCTGTTATCAATTAAACACAGATTAGTATTTTAGTGTTAGCTGGGAACACATGTATTCTGTGATAGATTTTTCCTTTTAGTGTAACTTCCAGTTTCTCTTAGACATTTTTGAGCACAGCTGAGTTTTTGGTGTTTGTCATTACACTTGCATGGTTGGCCACTTTTGTTGTTTAGCTTGCTTTCTTTGCATTTATTGGATTACATCAGAACTCAAGGAGATGATATAGTCATATTCTTCCACTCTCTGTGTAAGGATTGCAGCAGTCAGTGGAAGAAGCTGAGTTTTAGGTTAGTGCTTTAAATGCTTCATACTCTTACGCTTGGAACCTTGGCCTTGTATTTGCAGGTATATTATGCTTTCCAACAAGACAGTATTTTCATGATATTGAACAGGAAGTTACAGGTGCATAGAAATAACTGTATTCTTGGAAATGGGCCAACTCTTGGCTTTCCTTGCTTAAACCAACTCACAGTTCCCTTTCAAGGCTGTCTCAGCCTGGATGTCATCACTAAAGCCTGTTGTCTAGTGAAAATTCTGTCTAGCAGGAGTAGGAAAAAAGTTCCTTTCTGTGCAGTCTGTGGTCCCATGGAGAATTGTGCCCATCACTCTCAATGGAACAATAGGGCTAAAGGTTAAACAGTGATACAGGTCAAATGAACAACCTTTTGCAAATGTTAGCACTCTGTATGTCAATGACTTGTCAGTTCTTAGACTATTATCTGGTTTTAAAATGACAGCTTGTCCTAGAGGGATTAGAGAGAAGGTAATCTTTGCTAGAAGATTAAATGGTCTAGGATCTTCTTAAAAGTTTTCAGTCAAATCTGTGAACTGACAGATGACTTACTTTGTTCTCCTGGTTTATTTGACATCTGGATTTTTACTTTTTAAAACTGCTTTTGTTGTCGTTAGGGGAGGTGGAATGTTAAGAGTTTATATCAATAAAGGTAAGGCTCCTCTCGAGATGGTTTGCTTTGGAAAATTAAGTGGGTGTGGACCTCTGATGATGCAGGAGACTGTGTAAATGCACGCTTTGCTGATGTTAATATATTTTGAAGGCAGCTGAGGTACCTGTTAGCTAGTATTTGCATGTCCTGGAAGAGTGAACCCTGATAAAGGGCAGAATATGCAGACATTGCTCATCTGTGTCTGCCAAGAGAGCTGTTAACCAAAACTGACTGAAAATGACAGAGCCCTGTCATATATCTGCAAGTTGGCTACAGACAACATGTGGAGAAGCTTTGCAGTCATGGGGCAGAAGACAGAATTACATGGTAGCAATGGTGGATGCAGAAGTGTCAAATACTCTGTTTATTGAAGATCTTGAATTCCGCATCTCAGTGGAGAGGGAATGTTACCATCTGGAGGTTTTTTATTGCCAAGAAGACTTGTTTCCTCTATTTTTGTTTTTGTTTTGATTTTCTATGCCTTCAGAAGTAGTTTAATCATCTCACCTTTCAATCCTGCATTTCCTGACCTAGAGTTGGCAGACATTCTTCAGTGTCTGGCCTACATCATATTCCTCACTCCATCTGTTCCATTCCAGGGTTTTGGCCTATTTATCATCTAATCACCTTTTAATTGTCTTCCAACCCATGTCCCCTCTACCATTTTGTTTCTGTTTGTCTTTATTTCTTACAATTCTTCCTCAATTAGTCCTGTTCCATCTCCCCAGGAATGGAAAGTTTAACGGTGTAAAAGCAGTATTGCCTTATTCCTCCCTTTAGATGCTTTTGTGCTGGTGTAACCTTTACTTATATCTTCTTTTTGGCATGCTTTTCTTCCTGTAAACACAAATAATCATTGACCTGAGGAACCTAGTAAACAAATAGTGAATAAGAAACTGCAAAAATGTTACCTTATTCTTACACTAGAATTTCAAATCTTCACTTGGCAGCTGTCTTACATCCTAGGATGTAGTACTTCAGCCTGATTGTTCAAAGTTATTTTACAACATGAATTGTAAAGGTAAGTACAGGCAATCAGCCCAAGTGGAAGCTTTGTAAATTGTAAGATGAAATAGGTGACTAGACTGCAGATCTTGAGCTGAATGTAGGTTACTGCTGCTTGAAATTCAGTGCTTGAACTGGAGCTATTTCATGCAGCTGGCTGCAGCACTGTAATGATGTGAGTACTATTCAGTAAACATTATTTCTGTCAGTGGGAGGTTGAGGGTAGCAGAGGCTTTGTAGGCTGGTAGGGTGTCCAGCTGCCTCTGACTGTTCCTTTGCTTTCTGTGGGACAGGAATACAGCAGCTGTCTGCTTAGATTTGGGTTCCCTCATGCTAGGGCAAGCATTGACTCAGCTGTGGCTAACTTCTCGGTTTCCTTGCTTTGCTGGAGTCACTTAAGGAGACCCATTCATGATCAAGAATCTCTGTTCCTTTCCTAGAGTAAATAGAAGAGGCTTAGGCTACTTGCTTTTGGTTGTTATTATTTGTGATGTTGACGTTCAAGTATAATATTTTAGCACAGTAAAATTTTGGTTAGGGTAGAAGTTTTTTCCTTTTAATTTAAGAAATTATTAGCAAACTATTACATTTCATATTTTTCAGAAAGTGATCTACTGAAGTTAAAACAGTCTTGGATCCATTTCCATGAAGGATTACTTCCATAACTTGTGGCTCATGTTAGACATTGCGAGTGGTACAAATTAAATTCGTGTAGAATAATTCAGATGTGGAATATGTAATTAAATTCTGACTTATCAAACTATAGCGTGAGAAAGAAAGCAATGAAATTAGTGGAAAAATAAAAGCTTATTGATGAAGTGTTTTACTTGTTGCATTTTTAAGTTTAAACATCAGGACAGTATATAGTCAGCTTAGCTTGTAACACTTTAACATTAGATTTGAACATTCTAACATGTTTGTAAATAATTTCTTCTGTATTTCATGCAGTCAAAGTACTATATACCTTTCTAAGTAGAAAAGTGTCTTAAAGTGATTTCTTCTTTCAGTTTTATGGTGTATTACCAAACCAGGGAAATGCAAATCTGTTTGGACCTAATTACCAATTGGTATGTCAGTATGGGCAATTGAATTGTATATTTGATATCTTCCGAATTAGTTAGAAGACTCAGCTGTGGTATCTAAGTGGGTCACTCCACTCATTAATTGAGGGGCAACTGTATAATACTGTCCATTGTGCCACTTCACAGCCTGTCACTTTCCAAACTGCCTTCTGGCAATGCAGCTCCATAGGGAAGCCATCAGCCTTCTCGTATTGGAATGACGTTCATGAGACATGCGCTTAATTTGGATAAAATGAATAAAAGCACAAAGAAAATGGTAAAGATGGGGGTGAAATTTAAAGCAATTTATTATAATGCAAGATTATAGGATGTTATTCCTTTTCTTGTGTTATGCCCAATTTTGAGGAAAAAAATGCCAAAACCAGACCTTCTACAAAATGAATCTTTAAAATAAAGAAATTACAAAATCTTAGCATTTTACTATTATGGCTTTACAGTTTTAATTTGAACTTTGTAGCAAATAAAGCCCTCAAGTGCCATTGCATAGCAGAATAATCACATTTTTTAAACATCCAGAATATAAAGTTAAACTTTAATTTTTGTGTTAAAATCAGTGACTCAGGCCTAGTACAAAATAGCTCAGTTTGAATCAGGAATTGTAACAGTAAATGTATGAAAACATCATATTCTTACATATTAGTTTTGTGTCTAATTGAATTATTGTGTATGCAGTTTTGTCTTTGTTGACAAGTCTTATTAGAAATGATTAATAAAACAAAATCCTCAATTATCTGACTTAATTAAAACAGACCTATCCACGATTTTGACAACCAGAGAACCGATTATATTGGAACAGTTTACACAGGGGCTGGATAACAGATTTACACAGGGGCTGGGTAACAGATAAACCTTATCAAGTATGTAACAGTAGAAGATCATTCAGCACCATTGTACTCAGCCCAATGCCATTCTTTTCTTTGACATCAGAACAACTATTGAATGTAGTCTTTGGTCAAACCCAGAATATTAGGGAGCTCGCAAGCATCAGTGTGATGAAAGCCTTGCTCAGTTGAAGGAAGACATTACAGACTTCATAAAACATCTTTCATGCATTTGGGAATGTCATAGATTACAGCTAATTTGTAAATAGATCAAAGCATTTGCTAGTGGAACCTATTTAACCTTCTTCAGCTCCAGCAAGACTGTAATCTCAGGTGGGTGTGTTCTGCCAAGTAGGAGAGTATAGGGAGAGTGATGTGGGCAACATTCCCATGATTTAAACAAAGAAAATGAAGACACCGTGCAGTTTGAAACAGAGAACTATGAAGAGCACAGTAAATGAAATGGCCAAGCTATGAAATATATGGCTGTTTCCATCAGGAAAAAGAAATATGAAATATTGCTGTTTGGCAGGGTCATTCCTGAAAAGCTTTGAGGAGTCCATGTTTCATTTTGAAGCTATCACAAAAGTCAAAGTTTCTTGGAGGAGTGTGTTTCTCTTATTTGAAAGAAGGATTTGAAAACATTGTAGTTAATTGATGTCAGTTTCTCAATTGTGCTCTTGAGAAGAGATTGACAGTGAGAAATGCCTCATACTTATTTTGAATTCAGCAATGCAGATGTGCTGTCAAATTAAGCATTAACACACAGTGCTTGTGTTATTCTTGGATATTGTTTTGAATATATTAGGTGCGTAACCTTTGGAGTTGTTCACTCAGAACCAGCACATGGGTGATAATTCAGTGGGGCTTTTACTGTAGCGTGCTCTAGGTTTTTCTAAAATGTCTCCAAATAATTGAGAAACATGGCATACAGCTAGTGTTATAAGCATATTTCAAGAGTGCTGTTAATGAATTAGCTGCAAAGCCAAGATATTTAAAAAAAAAAAAAGAAATTTGAGCCATCAAATTCAATTCCCTGCCACCCTCACAATGTATTTTACTCTTGTTCACAGTAGCATTTTTTTTCCAGTGTGGCTATGATAGTGTGGCTGATATCAAGCTATTGTTGGTTCTTGGACTTTAATATCCAAGATTGCATCCTGATACACACTACAGTCTCTTCCAACTACTGGAAGTGGCTTTTCTTTACATTGTTTAGGGGGGTAGTAGATTTAAGAAACAGCTTTCAGTAGATGATATATATGATTTCTCTGAAGTTGTCTATGAAAAAAAACAGACTCTAAAACTGCCTTGTGAAACTGGCAGCAGTTCCAGTAGACGTGGGAAAGCACCTAAAGTCCAACATGTGAAATAACTTGTTTTTTTCCTAAGAGGTGCATCATGACACAAAGCAAGTTGCAGAGAGAGGGGATGAATCTCTGGCTTTCTTGCTTGGAGGTGCTGCTCATTCCCTATCACAGGAGTATAAACTGAAATGTCTATTGCCGCCTTCTTCTGGAAAAAAATGTATGGACTCAATGAAGACCTTACTGCAGAATTGCTGTTCTAAAAGATAATGCAGAGTGGTGTCATTAGAATGCTAATGATCAGTTACGAGTAGTTTGGGCTCTTGTCATTTACTAACTGTGAAATTACATGGGCAAATGATTGAGGAAGACTGAAGTAGTTGTGGTTCTTGGAATTATGTTTTTTTTGGTCTATGGTCTGCTGACTGGCAGTAAGTCTTCAGCCTATTTGGCTTTTACAGACACAAAGGCATATGGGAGCCCTGCACATCATACTTTTCAGCAGGAAACAGAATACTTGGAGCTAAAGCGCAGACTGCAGGTACCAGTGGCAGCCTAGATCTGCAGCCTTGCAGCTTCATCCACTTGGAATGCAAGAGGGCCATCAAATGAGAACATGTTTATAATATATCTGAGAGGGCTGTTGTAGCTATGAGATAAATAAATGTTTCTTTCAATGCTCCTGCTGAGTTCCTAACTAGTTGTAGACAGAAGAGAGTACATAGTTGATGGAGCAAACCCAGAATTAGGTCACCTTCCTTCCTCTCTGTGCATGCACCTGTCTGTTGCCAGTTCATGTTATTTCAGCCTTGCTGCTCACACTGTTACTAGTGAAGAGCTCGTGGAGATTCAGTGGAAATGCCCAGGTGACTTCTTGTCCTGCTGTGATGGTCTGTACATGGGAGAAGTGATCCCTGGTGAAGCTGACCTCCCATGAAGTGCTGGGAAATACTGGAAGGTGACCCTCCCACAAAAGGATTTCTTCTTGTCATTATCTGTGATTAGAACAAGTGGAAGGCTGTCAGTGAATGTTATTTTTGTGGAATATGCATTTCAGATTGAGCATCCTCTAACAGTGTTTTGCCATTAGGACTATATGTATTTGAATACCATGAGCGATGCTCTAAAGGGTAAAGCAGTGTATTCTCTACAGGAATTCTTGCCAAACATCCATAGAGGATGTAGAGAGGAAGCTGTGCATATTCCTCTTGCAAAAAGATATTTGTTGCTAGAAACTGGTCAGTCTGTGAAGTATTCAGTGTTAATAAACATACCTTTGTTTGACCTCTAAAAAGAGGGAAACACACCTTGCATGCTCAGTTTTTTGGGCTACAAGTTTCTTATCTTTAGCACATCTTTAGTACTGGATTCTGCTCTAGTGTGTTTGAAATTTTTAGGGTATTCCTTATGGTATTCTTTAAACATACTTCAGTGACCAGTTGTAGCCAATGTGTTTTTGTTGTGGCTGTTGGCTATTCCTACATCTAACAGATGGCACTTGTGTACATTGACAAGCTGTGGGATAGCTGAGCATTACTAATAAAACCTATCACATGTTAAACTTGACCTGACATTAATCAAGTTTTGAATGCTACAAATGATTCATGGATAATAATTAGTCTCTTGATCATATTAGTGAACATCAGTCTCACAATGCTGCCATTATCTGCTTTCATTCTTTTAGGGAACAAATCTATTGCCATAATTAGGTGTTTTTCATGTCTTTTGAGCCAAAATGTTCTGTATGATTAACTCGGTAAAGAGGTTATTTTTAGTCTTTCAGTATGATTTGGTTTCAGAGCTTCTAAATTAACAAACTGAAAGGCTTTCCATAAAATAATATTTTATAAAAAGGCTGTATTTTTAAATTTTACCCACTGAAAAAATTCCCATGCATCTTTACATAGCTATTTGGTATATTTTTCATCACCATATGAGTCAGCTGTTTCCAGAGATTACACAGTTCAAAACAGTGGTGATTTTGTTAAACAGGTGAACCTTGGGAGTTTACTTTTACTCTTTTTGTTTAGTTACTGAGTTACTGGCTGACATCAAGTGCTTTCAAGACGTGTTCATACAGACATAATAGTGTTTGCAACTTCTCTCTGTTTTTGTCTATAATTGGCATCTTGAGCGGATGGCTGTGTGAAAGCTAGGATTTGAGCTTTGAACATAATTTTTTTTTTAAGGATTTTCATACCGTTTTACAGCTCTGATTTTACAGCCCAAAAGCATGAAATTTCTTTTTAAGTAATGAGCAAGTAAGACGTTTATACTTTGTGTTCCTTATGCAGTTAGGGCAAAGTAGATAATTTCACTGGTTTACTAAAAGTGTAGCAGTTATCTTCAATATGTGTTGGTTCCTAATTAGCATAGGAAACTTCTTTAAGCAATTACTTCTTTGAGAGATCAGTTTTTAATTTGTTTTCTACAGTTTTTGATCCTACTTTTCCTTTATGCATATTTTAGATCATTGGCATGGGCCAGGAAATATTTTGTTACTTCATCATTTTTTCTCACCATGTTAGCTTAAGAATATTTAGTATAAGCAGTGGTTTTCTGACTGTACTCTCAGTTATTATGATGCATTTTATTTCTTGCCTTTTATTGCTAGTAAGATAAATATAGCTAAATACAATGACTGTTGAAGGGAGATGCATTATAGAATTGGACATTACCCTGATGCATATACATTTCAACTGATACTGTTCTTACCTCATTTATTTGACATAAGGTAGCATATCATATTTTGATCAGGAAATTAGACTAATGCAGAGAAAACTGGGTCATGTTAAAGTATTGAAAATCTGCTTTTCAACATTTTTATAGGTCATTTGGAGGAAAACTTGAAATCATATAAATGGCAGGTCACTTGTGGTTTTGAGAGGGAAATAAATGCTAACAATGAAGCAGAAATCTTTACTTTATAACCATGTGTTAAGTCACACTCCTGAGACCATGGGCTGTGATTCCAGAGTTACTTGGAAGTAGCCACTTGGAGGCAAGCAGCCTGTTGTAATAAGCCATTGGATGGTCAAATACTTTGGCAAGTGCTCAAGTATCTAGAGATCTCCTCGAAAGGAGACTCCTGTGGAAGAGAACAGGGAGAGCATTTTTTCTTGCTGCTGTGGTCCGTCTGGAGTATTCTATGTAGTCTAAATGGCATGGTTTCAGTTGATTAAAAAGTGGTGTCTGTAGGATATCTTTTGAGGACACATTGAAATATTTGAAAATTTAAATCTTCTTCCTTGTGAAATGTTTGAAATTTGAACCTCATTTCTAAAAAAACCTCTAAGAGATTTCTTGGTCAGAATCTAAAAAGAGGAGCAAGGAAAAGTTGAAGGAATTAAAAAACTTGCTGTGAAATAGGAATTAATTTTTTAAGTATACAGGCAGTACTTCATTGGACAACTTAATGAAGATTGTGGTTCTCCATCACAGCATACTGTAATTTGATATTGCACAGTTTTCCAAATAAATTACTTGGCACTTGAGCATATCACTTGAAGAGGGACTTCAAATATGCGTGAGAGGAGAAGGTTTCATCCTCATAGCTGTCTGAAAGCTGGTCTGAAATGGTGATTCTGCTTTGGAGCAGGGTGGGTGGAAGCAGTAGAACTGCCAGAGGTGTGTCTTTGATCCTCTCGCATCTTCCCCAGATTGTTAATTTACACTAGGTTAATTTAGATCAGCTGTTCTACTTGCAGTACAATGTTAGATGAGATGATTGGTATCTGGAATGTGAAAAAGATAAAAGTCTGCATGGAATGAGTTTAATGTGTTTGTTTCTGTCTTTTTTTTCCTTTTTTTTAAAAATCTATATTTTGGAAGGTGTGTGCTCCCTTTAATTCCCAAAACCATGAATTCCCCAGAGTTACTAAAGATTTGAAAGTTTTACCATATATTTGTAATAATTCAGTCAGTGAACCAAAATCAAAACTTCTCTGAACACTTTGCTTTGGGCTCTATTTCTGTGAAATGTGAACTAGCCGACTTCTATTTGTGGAAAGTTTGAGATCCCATGTTTAATTTTAAATAATATATGAAACTTTTCTCCCCTGTGGCATAGTTATTCACATGCTATTTGATGCTGTTTTGCTTTAAGACTGAAAGTAGCTGTTCCGTTCTTGATACTTCTCTGCTTTTAGACACGAAGCAAACCAAGGAAGACATGATGCTATGGGACAGGGGAAACTGAAAAGATCCTGGTGAGGAGGAAGGAGCAGAAATCACAGCTGTAGCTTAGAAGAACAACTTCCCTCACTTGACATTAAGATGCATTTGATAATAATTTGAAGCATTGCTCAACAGCCTGCATACCATCTGAAAGGAAGCTTCTACCCCACCAAATGCATGCTTAGTTCTTTTCTACAAGGTCTCCTTTTCAAAGTATACTGTTTGAAAGCTGGAGTTTAGAATGTTAATAGTTTGGATGATGGCTCCATCATTGCCTGATGCAGACTGATTTCTTTTTGGGGAATGTGATAGTTTGGATGAATCTGAGCCAGACTATTTTTGCATTATTTTAACCCATCTTAGAATCAAAATCATTCTCTGGGATTTCTGATGTCATTCAAAAACAGGATTTATGAAGATTTATGTAGTAGATTATCTACAGAGATGTATGAGCCCATGTTTATAAAACTCGGCAGTTGTCAGGATGTGAGAATTTCTTTCAGGCTGATGCTGAGGGCTATCATCCTTGGAGAAAGGGGTGGTCCTTCAAGTTGGACTGAAACCTAAGATGGTGAAAATGCTGGCTCTGTGAAGTTAGGAATGACTGTAGGCCCAAGTATGATGGTGTTTTATGCTCTGGCTGACTGGAAATTCCATTAATAGTTTATTTGTGATTAATACTTGAGAGTGAAGTACGTTTCCTGTTACAGCTCTCTGTAGAGTGAATAGGTCCAGATGATCAGTAGTTTGAAGGTGGATCTGGAAAACTCCATAGGGACTGCAGGCAGAGTTGTTCTGTCTTGAAGTGAAGCATATAGCAGTTCTGAAATTGAAAAAAACAAGGAAAAGGGACATGTATTTGTCTTGTATTATAACATTCAAAGGGATTTGTTTTCTGTATCCCTAAGCATTTCAGGAGGATAGCAAGCAGTGTCAGTTTTGAATCAGAAATATAGACAAAATGGTTAGCAGTATTTGTATATTGCGACACAGGAGATCAGTAATTATGTGTGCAAGGACCTTAGTAAAATTATTTTGTAGAAAGTCAGTATGACTTTGAAGAGTCATCATTATGTGTTGGGATACTCAGAACTCACATTGTGTTGTGTTTTCATGAGATTTTTTGGTTTTTTGTAAGGGGAAGGAAAAGGCACAGTAATACTTGCTGGACTTACTTATTTTGTGAATAATGTAATATCTGCGAACTCATAAATTATGTGTCTTGGTTCAGAAGTACTGAAACACTAATGAAAATCTACTAGCATTGTACAGAATCTGTATGCACCTAAATTTTCTCCCCTTTCTACTGAAGGAGCAAAGTGATTTCTTTGTTGGTATAAGTACAGAGAGATCTCTAAAGTGTAAATTTTCAATTATCCACAGAAGAACTGGTGACTGGTTCAGTGTTTTAGCAAAATCAGCTTCAGCAAGTTATTAGTGCTGTTTTGGTGACATACTACAGCTCTTCTTCTCAGTGGTTAAGGAGCAAGGAGAAATCCTGTTAGTCATCATACAGCTCCACTCAAACCATGCAATTATACCATTCTTTTGCTAAGAGAAGTGTTATTAGATGTACTGATAATTTTAAATTTAGTTGAAAAGAATGAAAGGAAAAGTTTTAAATAACAAACGTTAATATGAGTATATAGCTTATTACAGTGTTCATGGGGAAGAAGGAGGGTGAAAGGAGTGAACAAAGGGGATGTCAGGTGGAAATAGATGCCATGAGGCAACAAGGAATTGGATGCCGGAGTGCTGGTTCACATGCATCATTTACCCATCTTTTATAAAATGTCATTGAGATGCATTGCACTTTATCTGATCCATGGCAGTCATCCCAGTCAAGCAGGTGTGCCATTTATCTTGGTGCCGATTAAAAAAGACCATTCTGTTCAAGTTAATTAGAAATTTGAACGTGTGGAATGTTGAAAAACCTTTTTAAAAGATGAACCGTGATATTTGCATTTGAAGTTCATAAACTGAAAAAAATTTTTAGAGTCAAAATACTTGCTTGTATGTCAAATGTTCCTTTCCTGCTTATTTCCATGTCATTCCAAACCTTCTGCAAGACTCAGTGTCTGTGTTATTTTGCTGTTCACAGACAACCTTTACATAGTTTAATTCTCAAGAAAATTTTTATGGGAATAATGTCAGAGAAAATGTATGCTCCTTGCTCCATTCCCTCCGCCCAGTTGTTAATCCTTTCTAGTCAAAATTCCTTTCCAGAGAGGGTGTTGTTATTTAAATACATGTAATTGACCTAATGAGAATGAAAGCAGAATAACTGGGAGTACAAAGAAGTGCAGTTATCTGTCAGTGCTGGCTCTGGATTTAAAATCCTTTTGTCTTTGATATCTAATAGATGCTTGGAAGGAGCTGTCATAGTGAAAACACTGTGGACCTCCAAGCTGAGGACATTTGACTCTGAAAGTGGGTGGCAGCTTGATGGGACAGATTCCTTTACATTTTGTAATTCTGGCTAAGTAGTGAATGAAAAGTACCAGAATGTATTTCTGAAATGGGAAAATTTTAATTTGTATTTTCCTCTCAATTTTTCAAGTTGTAATAAGTATTTTAATATAGTTTTCTTAAACTACTTGTTCACCAGAGTGGAGAGAGGTGCAGGCCAAACAGCATGATGATTATTTTCTGCTTTTCTACATACTCCAACTTGAAAGATTGTTTCTATATTCTTAACTTTTATTTTGGGAAAGAATATATAACTCAGTTCTGTAAGCTCCAACACTGAAGTAAGTGTCTCCTCAAACTGTAATTCCCTTAAGAACTTCAGAAGAGGCAGAAATAGATATGATTGATTTCTCTGCCACTTTGGTTAATGCCTTTTGATCAGTTAGTCAGAAATTTATAAAAAGCAGTCTCAACGAATTTGAAGTTTCTGCTTTGTATTTGTTTGCTTGGATATTTTGTTTGTTTTAAAATATTGTTATTCCTTAATAGTAATATTATTCAGTGTGAGGTTTTTTGATACTTGAGTTTAATGAAATCAGTCTTGTGCATTTTTTAAGTTTGAAGCACACTCTTATTACAGATGATCGGCCAGTCACTTTTGGAACTGCTGAGTAACTTGCAAGTGATCCATGGAAGAATTAGCTAATGTAGAAATTAAAAAACCCTGCTATTTTTTAAAAAAAATTGACATTTGTTTAAATATTTTTCCTATAGTCATTGCTATAATAAAGCAAAGACTAACAATATATTTATGAAAGAATTTGGGATTGTTTTATTGTTATTCTGTGTAGTCATAACGGTAGCAGATGCATTACATTGTGAACTTCAGCTGTAAATTTCAAGATAGCAACTGGTTATAACAGCAAGGTGCAGTTTCAAGTTTCAGTTATGGGCTTTCTCTTCTGAAAAATTATATATGGATAGTTTCTTACTCAGAATTAAATATTCTTAAAGTATTTTTCCACTTAAGAGTACTCTCATAGTGTGTTTTTCCAATTAAATTGTATCTAAGAGTTGAACAGTGAAAGCTTTCTTCTTGTTGGAGCTAAAGGCACAAATATAGGCTAATGACTGGGTAAGAGAAAAAGCTAGCTTTTTATAGCAAAATGACTAGTCATTCTATGCAAACACAGGTCAAAGTGAAATATGTCAAATCATTATTGTTTGAAGTATTTGGCCATCAGGCTTTTGATCCATGAAACATAAAATTGCATTGCTTTTAGCTGTACAGCCTTAGTAGGATAAAAGTGTTAGTTCTTAGAGCATTTCATACTTTATTGACTTAATTTGAATAATTCAGTCATAATTTGGTCAGCAGGTCATTAAGTTGAGATCTAGAGAGGAAATTGTACAAAATTAGCAGACCAGGCCAAAATGATTCTTTTAAAACTGACTATAATTTACTGGTTCTGTATTTGCTATGTTTTATCACCATGTGGTTACTTTTACGGCAAAGTTTTTTAAAATATTGCTATAAGTATCTAAAATTTCAGGACAGATTCTTCATCTCAACAATAAAACATAAATTTAAATTCATAAAGAGATATTTTGGTAATTTTCCTAATTTTTTTGCTGTTACTTGTCCGTTGTAATTCTATTTGGTTATTTGCTTTTCCTTAGGCAAGTAATAATTTAATATGGAAGTATATCATCAATTCTCATAATTGTTGACTAGCTGGTTTCAGTGGTTTGTTTAATTAGTTGTTTTTTTCTCTGGTAAATTCATCTTGATGGATATATTTACCTCCATATGGAATTCACAGTCTTTGAAAGCATAAAATAGAATATTCAAGATACAGATGAATTCAAAGAGTTGTTTTACAGTCATGTAGCTGTGATACTGGTTTATGCCTTAGTTAGGAAGTCTGTCAAATATGAATTTCAAATGATGCCCTGAAAGTATTTTTCAGGAAATAAGTTCAATCTAAAGTGAGTGCTACTTTTGTGTTAAAATGGCAAATGGATTTTCTAATTTGCCCACAAATTTGCCTGTAGTGTCCTGTATTAGAATTGATATTTCTTCATTTTCTAATATATAGAATCATCTTGGTTTCTAAGTATTTCTTTATGGACAAAGGGTTTCTTAGCCTTGAGTATTCTTTGTAGAAGCTGCTACTTTGTTGACATTGACATTTCCCAAGCTCTAACATTAAACCATAAATAAGCTGTTTTCTGGCAAGCGATTGCAGAATCAGCATATAATCCACTGCTACTCACTTTGATGTGCATTTCTCCATGGAAAAAGGATTTCTTTCTCTTTTGTTCTACAGCTCCTGGAAGGAAACTTTGCCAGAGAAGTTAGCCATGAAGTGGATGGACTGATATTTCAGCCTACAGGAGTAAGTAGCATAAGCAATATATTTTTCTCCCTTTAGTCCCAGATGAAATTCTTGCTCTCCCTCCCCACTCATCCATCAACTAGCTAATCTTTGTTTTTGTCAGGATTACTCTGCTGTGTTGTTTCTGACTAGTTGTTCTCTCATTTGTAGTATGTGTGATTTCTTACTAATCAATGGTGGTAGTTTCCAGGAATCATATAATGTTTTTTTAGAGTATGTACTATGGATGTGCTGCTAAATAATGAAGAATTTTCTAGGACTGCATGAATTCCATGAATCTTTCAAGCACTGATTTGAGCTCATATTATTTTGCTTTTTCAAGGATGTTCGCACATTAAAATTTCATTAAAATTTGTGACTCATGTTGTTTTAGTGCAATTGGAACATGATAATTTTTTGAGCAATGTTTGCCAGTGTAAAGGTGTATGAGTGGCCTGGGGAGAAATTACCAGAAGTACTGCAGACAACCAGAAAAATAATGCAAATGGTTCTCAAGCTAGCATGGCCTCATCCATTCTATTACTCCTGCTGTTGAATCAGATACAGTGGATACACTGCAGTGTGTATTGTATATTGGCATAGATAATGGCTGTAGCATCATCCATCTTGACTTTTTTCTTAGCTTGTAAATCATAGGATAGTTTGAGTTGGAAGGGACTGTAGAGATCATCTAATTCCAGTCCCCTACTGGGAGGGTGGGTAGGGACACCTTTTACCCAATTCAGCCTGGCCTTGAACACTTCCAGGGATGAGCATCCACAGTTTCTCTGGCCAACCTGTTTCAGTGCCTGACCACCCTCATAATAAAGAATTTCTTCCTAATATCTAACCTAAACCTACTCTCTTTCAATTCGATGCCATTCTGTTTTGTCCTGTCAATACATGCCATTGTCAAAAGTCCCTCTCCATCTGTTTTTTTAGACCTATCTTAGATATTGGAAGGCTGCTGTAAGGTCTCCTTGGAGCCTTCTCTTCTCCAGGTTAAACATTCCCACCTCCATCAGCCTGTCTTTATGGGAGAGGTGCTCCAGCCCTGTGATCACCTCAGTGGCCCTTCTCTGGGCTTGTTCTGATAGGTCCATGTCTTTCTTATGTTGGGGGTCACAGAGCTGGACACAGCATGCCAGGTAGGGTCTCATGAGAGCAGAGGGGCAGAGTCACCTCCCTTGCCCTGCTGCCCTCACTTCTTGTGATACAGTGCAAGGTATGATTGGCTTTCTGGGCTGCAAGTGCACACTGCCAGCTTATGTTGAGGTTTTTGTCCACAAACACCCCCAAATCTTTCTCCCTAGGGAGAAAGTTTTGATCCATTCTCCACCCATTCTGTATTTGTGCTTGGGATTGCCCTGGCCCAGGTGCAGGACCTTGCATTTGGTCTTGTTGAACTTGGATGTTTGCACCAGCCCACCTCAAGCCTGTCAGGGTCCTTCTGGATGGCATCCTTTCCCTCCAGTGTGTTGACTGAATCAAGCAAGGAATTGTTTTCAATTATTTCAAATTTGACAGATATTTCTGCCTTTCAGTTACTTGTGGAAAGTACATGTGTATACTTTTCCAGGAAAAATATGAAACATGTTTTTCCTGGTCTACTTCCTATAACTGTAGATCTTAGCAGGGGGTGATGACACTCCCATCTGGAAATAAGATAAACCTCTCTATTTCAAGTTCTGCATCAGCTAACTAAGCAATTAGGCCACATACTTTTTAAAATACATAGCTATTTCCAATTTAAAGCAAAGCTATTGGGTAAAGAAAGTTCACCCTTTCATAAGAAGTCTTGGTGATATCTTAGAATATTGTTAGAATCTAAAGCAATCATAAAGGTTTCTCATAAAGCTAAGCAACGTTAGCATACATAAATTTGAAATTACCTTTTCTAGTTGAAATGAACTTACTGAAAAATGTATCTTTTAGTCACTGTTACAGGAAATCAATATCTGATCTGTTTAGTGTTTCTAGAACTTGTGTCTTCTGACTTAGCACACTAAAAAATTTATAACCCAACCAAAACAATTTTATTTTATAAATGCTTATAAAGAGTTTTAATCTTTTATGTATTTGTTTAATTTAATGTTCAAATCTTAATATTGTTTCTGAGTTTATGGAATGTGAGTTTGTTGCATCTATTAAACTGATTTTCCTGGATGAAGCAATGCAGTTTTCTCAGTGTAATGACTTTCTCAGTTGAGAAAGTAACATATTTAGAGAAAAAATATTATTGTAGACCTGTTACTTGGGAAAGAAGCACTGAAGCTGATTAACTGAAAAGGATGAAGCTGATAGAGATGGCTTTTTTTGTTATGTGACACAGAGGGACTGAATTAATAGGCAACAATACAAGAGCAGCACTATAACAGTGCATAAATTACCCCTTGAGAATACTAACTAAAATAATTTTTGTGTTGTAGTTGAATGCATGATGTATTAGATCATTTCAGAGAGAAAACAACTACCCCCTGTTGTTGATTGGGGTGTAGAGCCCTGAACTTTGGTTATTGTGAGAGTTGGAGACCTTTATAAAACGGTTTGTCTCAAGTGAAGAGAGGCATATCCAGAAGAAAATGAAGAAATGAAGAACTGTATTGACATAATTGATCTTGCAGAAAGAAAGGATAGACAGAAATGATGCTGAGTTTTTGAAAATCAGGGAAATTCAAGAACATCTTTTGGGAGCTCCTGAAATCCAGCATGTGTTCTAAGGAGTACACAAATGTAGACAGGAATTGAAGCAAAATCACAAAGAAGAATGAAGTGGCAGCTGATGAGGATAAACAGAATGTCAACATGTACAGACAGAAATTTCTTTGGGGAAAATTACCCACACTTACCGTATTTTTGTTAGGTGAAGCAGAATGCAGAATTGAACTATTTAATACAAGGAATGATGAGCTTATTAGTTCATACTGTTTGAAAGTCTTTTCTGAGTTTCCCTTCCCCTTTGCCCCAGTTTACTCAGAGGTGTTCCAGCTGTTGTCTGGTCTTAGATGAAGGCATCCAGACTGGAGTATATGGGTATTCCCCACTAGCTACAGGCAGCACTTGTACTGGGAGTCAGTATGGATCGAGAAAGAATATTTTGTTGTTTTATAGTTGGTTTAATTCTGATTTTCAATAAAACTCAAGATATCCAAAAATTATCTGTGAAGATGCTTTTAGCCTCTAAGAGCTCTTGGTTTTCTCACCTTTCTCTTTGATTTGAAGAGATTTTGGCATCAAGTGCCTCTGTGTTAGTCCAGTTTTGAGAAGTTGGTATGCTTTAATGAAAAGGAATTTGTGAAAAAGTTTTAGTACTGAATCTATGGTTTCAGTAAAATGTAAGAGGGTTTGGTTTTTTCTGTTTGTATTCCTATCTAAACTCTTACTATGAATAGCAAGGTTCTTGTACTGAAGCAGAAATTATTTTGTGCTGTGACTGATGATGGTAGAAACAACATTAAGGAGTAAGGAGATTGTCTTCTGCCTTTGCAGGTTACTTTATTTTGCAAGATCAGACTAACTGAGCTTTTATTATTCCTAATTCATTGGTTGCTTGAGTTACTTTTATTGGTTAATGGTGGGTTATACAAAGGCTTTCATTTCACAGTGACAGTTGAGAGGCAGTGGCTGAGGCATCCCATTTCCTTCCCATTTCTTCCTTTCTCAGTCTGAAAGCTTTCACAGATCATGGGAAGAGCATTTTTAGTGGAAGTGGTGGATTTTTTGCCTTGTTCATGATTTAAGAATGCTTTGTAGGTAGCTTGATGTGATGTGTGGTTCTTATGCATTAACATATCATTCACTTAACAACTCCATCTCAAGAGACAAATCTCTTCTTACTACTGCTTCTCTTCTTCCCTTTGTACTCTTTTCCTTTACTGTTTTTCTCTTTGTGCATTCTCTTTATCCGGCAGCCCATTTCCTCATTCCTTTTGATTTCCCTTCTCTGTTGCTTCTCCCTGACACTTCTTTCCCCTACATCTTTGTCCATCCATGTAAGATCCTATCACTATAACTCCCATATGCCTAAAACAGTTCTATTCCATCTGATCAGCTTTCTGATTCCTCTACGTGTAACAGGTTGGCAGTGCAGGGCCCGAAGATAAGTGCTGAGTAGGAGTAAAACAGCAGCAGGAAACTTCATGGACAGGTATCTCATCCTGGGATCATGCCCCACACCATGAGTCAGTTAGTTTAAAGGTGAAAGCCACATGCCTTTTTACAGATTCTGGATGCTTACGTGAAGATTGGAAGCTTTCAGTCCTTTTTTTAAAGTTGCTTCAAAACCCAAAACTTCTTACATTTGTTTTAGAGCACTTGCAGGTTACCAGCATGTATGTTTTTAATGAAAATCTCAGAAATGGCCTCTTCCGATGGCAGAATTGGCTCTCTGGCCTCTGCCCACTCATCAGTGAAATTACTTTTCGTGTTTACTTTGTAAATCCTACCTTTGCTAGATATCTCAGACTGTCTAATTTTTATGCTAGTAATCTCCTAATAACCAGCTTTCTTCCTGGATGGAACTATTACTTTTCCTTTGCTTCAGGAAATTATATTGGAATTATTTTGTTTCTTTAGCCAACTAAATGAAGACTCACTGGCCATCAGCTGGGAAGGCCTGAGGACAGTTTTTGATCGTCTGTGGAAAGCTTGTATCACAGTTTAAAAGTTTCTGTTTTGTGTTTGCCTCCTGAGTTCTGTTACATTTTTGCATTGGCTCTGTCTGATTTCTGTTTGGTACTCTTTCATGCTCTTATTTTGGATGAGGAATAAAGTCCAGTTGCGTGGAATTTGGATTTTTAGAGGGGAGGACGAAGGGCAGCTGCTGAGCTCTGTTCTTCTAAGATAAATGTTATTTTAAAGAAGAGCTGAATTATTTAACACTACTGAATACTAATGCAAAGCTTAGCATTTAAAATGAAAGAAAAATGAGCAGGTTTTTATAACTGAATAACATTGCATGAGTTATTACTATATCTTCCTTCCTTTCTCTTGGCAGACTTAGTGGTGATCTGAAATGCTTGGTTGCCTGTTAATTATTTGTGCTATTCCCATTGTATAATAGGCTGTGTTATTTTCTGTCATTGTAAAAGTTCATCCAAAATCACTGAAGTTAAATCTGAATTAAATATCTCTAAAAGATACCACCAAATAAAATATCTCCATGATTTGTTTCATTAAACAGTGCCAGTTTGTCCTAAATAATCCTATATAATTGGAAAGCCTTTTCTTTCACAGTATATATTTTATCAAATGGTGTGTAAATTTTTAATCATAGGCCTAGTCACTTGCTGACTTATTTCTGAAGCTCAGACATCCTGTTTATCAGTGATGGGGCAACAGTTATGTATTTTTAGTGCAATAGCAACTAATGGCTTCAGGCACACTCAGATATACCAAATATACTCTCAATACCAAAGCTGATATATAAAGGCTTAGGAAGAATCATATAATAGTGTAGATTTTTTGCTTCTAACAAATATATGTTTCTGGATTTAGCTTTCTATTTTTGTAGTGATTCATGTAAGATTTGGAGGCAATGGAATAGAATAGAATGAAACAGACTATTTCAGCTGGAAGGGATCTACGGTGATCATCTAGTCCAACTGTCTGACCACTTCAGGGCTAACCACAAGTTTAAGCATATTAAGGATGTTGACCAAAGAAACCTGTTCAATATTTCACCATCCTCTCAAGTACAGAAATACATCCTGATGTCCAGTTTAAAACTGCCTGGCACAGCTTTGAACTGTTCCCATACATACATCCTATTACTGGAAGAAGACATCAGCACCTCAGTTTGTTACCACAGATGCTAAGACCACCTGATTTTTTTTTCTCTAGAGTTTGCAGCAGAAGAAGGGAGATTCTGGAGAGCATAATTTTCATCAGTCTTTTGTGTTGAGCCACATTACTAAAACCTTTCATCTCTGGAGTATCCCGTAGCTAAATGTGATTTCTTCTGTAAGAGCAATGTTCCTGACTCAGTCTGGTGCTAGTCAGGGGATGCTGTTGTCATATCAGTGTGCACTTTTTCTGCAGTTGTACATTTTCCTTTAATAGAGAACTTGCTGTCAATTTCCTGAAATGCCACTGAGCTTTGCAACTCTTTTCTGCCTATGAATAGTTGTTACATTCAATTTCCATGGCAATGTTCCTTGCAATTCATCTCTTAAGTAGCTATTCCTATCTCAAATATAAATTTTTTTTCATATGCTTTACAAATATACCCAATTACAAATACACAATATTCCTTTGAGGAGTTTTTCTGTGACTGTATAGGTAAAACTTTTATATCAATTCAAGTTTGTCTTTGCTCACTTGGGATGACTTGTTTTCTACTCTTTTTCTTTTAAATCAGAAAACTAAAAAATTAAGAAATGCTGACCTAAGCACCAGTAAGGTCTAATTAAATTAATTACAACTCATTTAATTAAATTGTTAGACTCCAAGATACAAGTACCATGATTTTTGAATGTAGCAGACTTTTATGATTTCCACTTACTTTCCAAGAATCTGAAATAACTCATGCCCCAGAAAATATCTACATTTTCCTCTTTCCCTTTATGAAACATTTTTAGATCTAAATATAGTATGGTTGGAGTGTAGCAAAAGTTTTGTTTAACTTTCTGCTCTTGGTCCTCTAGTACATTCAGATTGAAATGCAGACGTATTTGCTATATGCCAGAATTGTTTAACCTGACTTTTTTATTATGTCAGCCTGAATAGATGTCAGTGCCTTGAGTCTGATTACCTGTGCAGAGTGCTGGTCCTAATTGATATGTTGTCTCATTTGCTTGCTAATGACCTGTACTGCCTGACATTCTCTGATTTCTCAGGCAGCGAACTGCATTTATGGGTGCCATCTAAATAGGTTCTTGAACTTCTGTTGTGCAGTTTAATCATTCTGCCTGCCAGTGGCAGAAGGAGAGATCTTTCTTACATTATGTGTACTAGTCATCCTTGGGATTGTCAGTTGACATTAATATGGTGGTGTCTCTGCATGTGTCATTTAGGAAAAGAAAAATAACACTTTTCTCTGCCTTCTACTGTTTTAAATGTTGGGAAAATAAAATAGAATCATCAATCATAAAGGTTTTAAAAATGTTTTTTGCATGGTTTCTTTGTCTCAAAGCCAGCTGTCACGGAGCTTGTGGGGTGCACTTCCTGTCATGCTTCTAACTATGGTTGCATGTATTTTCTAACTAAAATAACAAGGTAAATATTAGGAATATATACTGTAAATGGGATTTCAGGTAAGAATACCAACACAATGGTTTTGCTTCTGCAAAACACCTGTTATAAAACAGTAGATCTGTATCCCCAAAATTACATTGATTCATATGGGTTGTGGATTATTTTTGGAAAAGAAAATCTCTTATAGCTGCACAGGGAAATCTAAGAGTTTTTGATTTGAATCAGTGAGAACTCTTTATTGAATCGTCTGATTGAGTTCTTGAATAGATTAATGAAGTGGTCACTTGTCTTCATGGCAGTGTTCTGACTATCCTGAAATTTACAGCAATCTCTCCAGGACTGAGAAGCTGATAGATCAGGAATGATTTGGAAACTGGACAATATAATAGAAAGTATTTTGTCAACACTTTCTTTGCTTCAAATCCCAGTATAGATATCCATAAACAGAGTGCTTCATTTTTGATCCCTCTGTACTCTTTCTGTCAAAAGGAAAAAATTGAGCAGAGTATCTGGAAGAACTAGATTTTTGTGATTGTTTTCTTCCCAGTTCTGTTTTCTGTACATGGCAGAACAAAATAGCCAACAAACCTTTCAAGTTTTCATGAAGACCCTTCATAAAATGTTTATATTCTTTATTAGGCAGGAGCACAGCAGTAAAACAAAAATAGTGGTATCAGGATAAACAGAATATTTTGCTGAATCCTGCTGTTTAGTGTAACCAGTAGCCTAGAATTTCAGGAAAATTATGTTTCTACCTAAGATGTGAGGAAACAGGATGACTTTCAGAGGAGCATTGGCACTTGCACTGTGGTATGTGGATGGTCAAAACATTTAAAGACACTTTCTTTAAAAGCAGAATTATTTATTCTACTTTACCCTGTTTTTCATAATTTGAAGTGTTTCCTGGGTCATTGTTCATATAAACAGCAATTTGGAAAATGCATGGTAAATGTCACAAAAGGGTAACTGAATTTTTAAATTATAAGCATATTTTTCTTAGGTGCTAGTATGTATAATCAGATAAATCTTTGACGATTACTGTGCTTATTGGTGACTGCACGTTTAAAATAATCATGTTCATGATACTGTACAGAACAGTACTCTGCAGGGCTCAGAGGTGCCTGTGGAATAGTAGTCTGTACTGAAGAGGTACAACAGAACACTGTGTGATTCAGTCTCCTTTTGACTGGTGATAACTAGTACTTCCTGTTCCTTTCATCAGCTCTCCTAGCCTTTGATATTACAAGAATAGTGAACTAAGTCCATTAACATGATTAAAAATTAAATTCTTGAGCTTGATATGAAAGCTGTAAATTGCTTCTAAGAAAATTTCATTGTCTTCCACTGAGGTGTGTGGTGAATAATTTAGATCTGATCATATCATACAGGTCTAATAAGTACAGAGGTGGAAGGGCATTGCTGGACTTCATGCCTTGACTATAGAAGTCAGAGATCAGAAACCTGATGAAGGTTTCCTATGTAATTACTGCAGATATTCCTAAAGCAAAAGCTTATTTTCTTTTAATGCTGCTAGATGTGTTTCTGAAATGAAATTCAGGTTTTCTCCACATTACTCTAGAAGCTTTCCACTGAAATAGAGGAAGGTACAACTATGACGTGTCTGCTGTTTTGTTCCGAAAGGGGAAAACGATTACAAGTCTTCGCTGGAAAGTATCTCAGATTTCCAAAATGCAGATGATCTGTACGCTTTGAATTGTTTGTTAAAAACCAGTTAGTACACTTGTTACATCCTATCTGGAAGTTTTGACAAGTTTGAACTGACAAACAGTAGGTTGCTTGTTTCCAAACAGTGATCCGTGGAAATCCCAGGGAGATATTGCATCTGTATATTCATCCAACCACTGAAACAAAATGTGTTTTAAGTTACGTGAGATTCTCTAGAGAGAACTTTTAACTTATGAAAGCAGTTGAAATGTGTATCACTGGGACTTCTCAGACAGTGAATTGATGTTGCCATTTTTAAGGGAAAATAGGGCTTGTTCTGCTGGTAATGAGAAAAAGAAACCAGAAGAATAAAGGATAACTCTAAACAGTTGTGGAAACAACTGTTTAACAAATGTAAGTTGATCACAGGATCCAGTGCTCTTAGTGCTCAGAGCTCAAAACAGGTGAAAAAAGTTTGCTATGTGGTTAACAAAATAAGAGTTTCACGATTGTTCTTTTTGTCTTCAAGCATAAAGTGTAAAATTCCAGTTTCCTACTTAAATCTATTCTGGAAGATAGCTGATATAGATGATGGTGAGGCAAAATGTAAGTTTGGCTGGAGAAGAGGCTGGCAGGGGTCAGTATTTGCTAGTTTTTAGGCAGCATATTCCTTTGCAGAAGTCTTACCATCAACTAACATCAAGCAAAGCAAATTCATATTTGGCTTTCAGGGTTTCTTCCCCCTACTCTTCTTACAGAGCTGGCTCCAAGGCCAGTAGACAAACACATTATTGATTTGTTATTTGTAAAATATTTCTTAAAGGTATCACTTTTAAGTAATACAGATTTTTCTGTAAGATAAACATGTATGTAGTGAACCATATTGCATATATTATATATATATATATTTGGAAGCACTAGCATGCTTTTGGAAGAATATGTTTGAATTTTGTGTAGAATCAGCTCTCCTGTCTAAAATATATAGAGAGAGTGGTGGGACTATTTCCATGTACAAAGACTGGTAAAGTTTATTTTTTTAATTTATTTTCAGACAGCTTAAGTATTGCAGTAATGCAGTCATGATGCTGATGCTTTTCATTGTTTCAGGATTTGGTTTAAACTTTTTATTTTATTTTATTCGAATCAGTGAAGAAGGAGTGTAACTTTTCATAATTTGCATATGAACAGGATCAACCAGATAAGTTATTTTGGTGATTATTTGTTGACATTTTAAAAATTTCTGCAGGATAAGCTCTATTTTCTATACTTGCAAGACTTGGTATTTTACTTGCAAAAATGTCAGAGCTAATGTGTTTTTGTACCCATTTGCACTATTGATTCTTTTCAGTTTCTGGATGGAAGGGACACGTAGTACCATGTGCCTTGTATCTAGTAACAGTCAGGGAAGTGGAATTAACCTTTTATTTCCTCTTCCCCCCCCCCCCCCCCCCACCCCGGAGTATGTCTTACCTGCATACAGATAGTTCACAAACAGGACCGGATTTGTCAAATAAATTTTTATTCAAAATCATTCTCACGGCTCTGATTGCTGTGCACTAAGCTGGTCCATCGCTATGGAGAGCAGCACAATGCTAGTTGGAGTCTGTGTTTAGCTAGCTTTGAGAGTTTTGGTTGCTGGGTTGGTTGATAAAAAATACAATTTTTTTGTATAACAGCAGATAGCAAGGGCTTTTTAGGTGTAATTATATATTTTTATATTTTTAAAAAAATTATTCTACTCTTTATTTTGTGTGTCTTACTCTATAGCTCCCTCTATGTGATTAATGTGAGATGCTGTTGCACATCTGACAATTGTTGCATGGAGTCAGAGTGTGTAGTAGAAATCAGCTGTAATATAATAATTCTTTACAGTGCTATCAGTTTCTTGGCTTTTTTTCTGAAAAGACAGTGTTCCTAAGACTTGCTTTATCACAGTTAATTAGCTTGCCCTCATACTTACGTTTGACTTCAGTTTTGACACTGCATTCTTGTGAACTATTAATATTTTTGATAAATCTTTACAGCTGATAGAGATATGGAATGTTATGGAACAAATATTAAATGAAAACTGGTTTTAAGCTAATACCTTGTCTTGGAGCATCTTAGAGTGGTTAGCTACAGTGCCACAAGTGGTGTTACTATGGAGAGAGCTTCTGTTTCCATGACATTTGCTTGCATATTTTGATAGGCCTTCAAAAGAAGTAGGGTTCTGTCCTCTATCAAATTTGGTGGATGTTATTCCATTACTTCTGAAACTCTGCAGTTTCTCACTGCAATTATATATTAATTAATTTCTTCGCAATATTAATGGTGACTGGCCAGGAAAAAAACGGAGGGGGAAAAAAGTTATTAAAATTTTGATCATGCAGAAAGCAATGAGTTTTTGATAATTTTTTTGCTAGAATAGATATTCCAGCTTGATTTTGTATATCTGGGTATACTGCTCTTGTACACATCTTGGTTGCTTAAAAAAGCCTACAGCTATTAAAGAAGTAAAGTTTTGCTGGTTATAGAAACAAAGTATGTTTAACTGTATAGTTAATGGCTTTATACTTTGAGAACTGCCTTGTACTGGTGGGGAATTTTTGAATAAAAGTAAATGTTTAATTCAAGTCATGATGTAGCTCACTCTTTAAGAATCAGCTATTGGCTTAGGGGTAAATTACAAAAGCTCTTTTTTTAAGATGAAAGAAGTGGTTTTGAGACATGAAAATCTTGACAGCCCTTCATAAAGGGGAGTTTCTTTCGTATCTGTTAGGGCAATGTCATGGTCACCTGCAGATAGCTTTTGACTGCTCTCTTGCATTTCTGACTGCAGTTACACATTCTCACAGTTTTCTTCTGCAAGATTGCCTTTACTTAAATGCACATGGGTATGATCCCCAGGTGCTGGAATAAAAGGGGTTAGGGAACAATACTGGTTGTTGTACACCACGGTGTGACCTCTCCTGTCCTGTACAAAGAGTGCTGGGGAGGAGGGGTGCAGGGAGTTAAACACCATTAAATATTCTTATGCCACCCTGAAGACAAAATTGCTTTCCCTCTGTTCCTAATGAACAGCTGACTGTTGTTCCCTTTGTACAACACTCTTCTGCTCTAATTAGATTTTAGTGTCCTAGAGTGGTTTTGGATTTTTAATGGTCTTTCTCTTTTACTCCCCAGTTGTGAGGGGGAGTCTAAAGCTTTAGATCCCTTGTAATACCTTCTTGGAGCATATTATTCTGTAATATGTCTGTTTGCAACAGTTATAAACAGTTGTCAGGACCTGAGCTGCTACCTCTTTTGAAACCCATTTTTTTCAGAGCTTTTCCCAATTTCACACATTTTGGAGGCACAAACACACATGTGCAACTGAGGAGAAAATGTGCTCAAAAGCCTAATAACCTAAGTGTTGTCTATGTAACGCAGCTAAAACTTTGATCCATCTATTTTAGTATTCTGGTAAATGCAGAATGGTGCTTCACCTAATAGTCTCCCTCATCTTTCACTGCTATCATTGTTACAGCTCTATTTTAGCTAAGATGCCTTTAATTTCCACTTGAACTGAATTTCTACATCTTTCTGCCAAAACCAGTACTGCTGACTCCCCATCTGCTAAGATTCATGTTCTTTGTCCCAACTTTAGAATTTAATTTCAACAAATAGCTTATTGTATGATTTTGGTTTATAAAAGTCATGTTCCCCTTCTGTTGAGAATGTACTATACAAGAGAAAAGGTTTTTACAAGACAGCTCATAAAATGAGCATGGTACTTACTGTTCTTGGGTTCAAGAGAGATGTAGTTCCACATGGCTCTCTAATTCTTTCTGGAGTACCTGCTGGATCGATGGGGCTGTTCATGGTGAGCTTGTTCACTTTGTTGTCATCTCTGTACCGCTCACTGCTTCAAGAAAGCTTTTGAAGGATTCTATTGAAGTTGTATCACAAGCAGGATTGAGCTTAACAGAGATCTAATTTATTATCTCAGAAATCATACTAGCATGCTCACTTATTATCTTAGCATTTTAGTAACGTTTTCCATTGGAGTGATAAACTTGCTTTATCTTGCAGGTTGGAAGAGATGTTTAAACTATCTTCTGAACATCATCACAGATTCTTGCTTGAATTAATAATGTTATTTTTTTCCTGTAGCGTTATCAGTTGTGGTTTAGGTTCTAGATGTTAAGGAAAGGACTGTTGTCTTTTTATGATTTAAAGAAAAAGGATGCATGGGAGAGAAATCAGATTTGAAGGAAGCTTCTCCTGAAATGGCTCAGGTTTGTCTGCTTTCTTATCCCAGAATTTCCCAGTGACTGCACATCAGACATTTCAATTCACTTGATGGATTGGCTCTATGAGTTGCAGTTCTCTTTCTTAAGAAATATAATTCTGTTTTTTAAATACATTCTACTTTTGTTTATGGAAAAGCTGTGCTTAACTACTCCTTCTATTCTTCCTTGTTAAAATGTTAAACTGTTAAATAGCAGCTAAACCTGATGACATTTGTTTTTGCAAATGGTAATTGTCACTTACCCCCTCCCCTGATTCTTTGGCCCTTCAGCTGCTTGCCTGCTCGAAGCATAGCTGCATTAACATTTAAACATTTTGCATAATTAAAGAAGAACCATTTAAGAAAAGGAGAAAAAAGTCTGACTCTAAACCTTCTGCCAGTAACAGAATGAAAGCTCCCTGCCAGCAGCGGAGAAGTTGGAACAGGTTCTTCATGGCAGTTGCTCAGTCCCAGTATTCAAACCAGAGATTTTGTGTTGCATGTCTGATGGGTGTTTTTGTGGTCATGCTCTGTAGGAGGGGTAAAACAATCAGATGTGGAAGGAACTACTGTTTGGTTACAAGGCAGTATTAGCAATTTACATTAAAACTGCTGCTTTTAATGGAAGAATGCCCTTCCCAAGAAGGGTAGCAACTAACATCACAGTAACTGGAATTTTTTTCAATAATGTTCTTAAAATACAACCTGTATTTATTTTCCCTTTACTTACTGTGCTCAGCAAATAGCTACCCTATTCAACCTAACCTGCTCTTACCCAGGGGCACTGGCTTGTTTGTTCCTAAGTCAGAACTACAAGGATTAATTTCACGCAAAGAGTAGGCAGGATCCTTTCATTCTGTTGTTTGGCATGGTATGTTTTTTCTTCTTAGATGAGGATTTTTCCCTGCTCGTTCTTCAAATCAGTCTCCTGAAAATGAAGTTTTAAGTTGCATTAGTCTTGTAGGAGACTTGAAAGAGGAAGTACAAACTGATTTTTTCTATATATATGTGTTTCCCCACTTTGTTTTTCATCTCTGAGTACATCAGCTTATTACTTGCAAAGTAAAAACACTGCAAAGCACATGCTGAATTCTGCTGGTTGAATTTAACTCCCATGTTGCATGAATGTTTCCTTTTGAAAATAAGTATATGAAATATGTGGTTTGCTATTTTAATGTCAATGGCTAATGATAAATTTAATATTATTAAAACTCATAATTTTATAATTTATATACTAGAATACATAGTTGAAAAGTCTAGCTTCTTTTGTTGCTTATAAAATACCACAGGATTCAGTATTGCAAGCAAGACTCATGAATATTTAATTCAAGGAGATTTGTAGCCCTGTAAGATGTAATAAGCTAACCCTTAATGACAATTTTGTGCAGCATACATTTAGCAACATGTGGAAAAAATCCTGCCAGCAATTCTGTGCATCATCTTTCAGGCATATCTGTTCAGCTCTAGGGGCTTTTTAGCTCTGGAATTATAAAGAGAAATTGGACTGTGTCTGAGACCAACAAGCTGCAATTTCTTAGTACTTGCACATTTCTCTTTATGTTTAGACTAGCTAAAAGCTCCAGCCTACTGATTGCCTTTTGATGTAAGGCTTCATTCTTTTATTTTTTAAGATTGGCATTCCTCAAGAAGTATTTTGATATGTATTTTTGCATCTTTTTGTGTATGTGTGGTAGTTTTCATTAGTCTTCTGGGCTCTGAGGGGATTTTCTGAAATGTTATTTCTGGTATACTGATTATCATTGTAGCTTACTAAAAATGTCAACAAAACCGATGTTATGATGAAGCCTTAAATTTACAGGTTGGAGCTTCTGCAAATGTGCCTCTAATACTGATAAATTACCCAGCTTCCAAATTGGGTTATTGTAGTGAGTCAGCCAAAAGCACTGCTGCTCAGTTCATGGAGATTCTTTCATTATACCAGATTGCTATGGCTGTCAGACTTGAAGCATTGAATACTTTCCACTGATCCAACCCAATTTTTGTGGGACTTCTAGAGCCTTTGATCAAAAACTAACTAGCCACAAAGAAACAAGTCCTCTGAGAGACTGACTTCCTTCTTTCTGTGGTGTAAATTTAAGTGGTGACTACACTTAAGATTGAGTTAGGACAGAGGTGGTAAAAATGAAAGGACAGAAGGTGAAGAAAGATTGGTGCCATTGGGTTTGAGAAATGAGAGAAGATTTTGGCTGGTATGTGCAACACTTTAAACTTGTAAATAGACATAAACAGTAAGGCTCATAAAACAAGTGATGCAGTGAAGCAACTACACTTATCACTTTATACAGTGAAAATTGATGTGTTCTTCAACATTACTGGCTTCATGTGACCAAGGCTTTTTTCACAGAAAAAGTGTGAAAGGAGGATTAGAAGGAAGATGATCTCCCAAAGAGTCTTTCAAAGATTTGTTTTGTTGCTGGGGCAGAGAGAAGAATAATAAGCATTACTTTAAGAGAGAAAGAAAGGTAAAACCAGTAAAGGAGTGAGCCAGGAGTGCTTCTGTGTTATCTTGGTTCTTCCAGCAGTTTGTGGACAGTTGTTTTAAGCCACTTAGCTTCTTACCTTTGGGTTTATTTATGTGTGTTTCTAGACAGGTGGAAATTAACAATGTGTGCCTGAGAAAAAGTTCCACAGATATGAGCTTTTCCATTATATTAATTTCTGGTTGAAACCGTTAATGAATTGTGAAGCTGAATTTGGAAGAAAATTTCACCTGGAGAAGTAAATACAATAGTTCCTGGTGACAGTTTACACTGCTGCTACATGCTGAGGCCATTTCAGTTTAACTTAGTGATACAAAGTGAAATACAGAGTGCAATACAGCAGTGGAAGACAAATTGAAGTATCCTGAGTGTTTATATTCTTCTGTTAATTTTTCAGAAAACTTACATAGAAAATATGTAATGAAGTTATAGATGAGGTTAGTGATGGCGAAAAATAAGAAGATTACAAAATAATCAATAGCAATACAAATCTAATATCTCAAGTAGCAACCATGGACCATCACCAGTTCCTTTGACCATGGGCACTATAGTTCTGTTGTCAGGAGATTATTTGTCACAAAGGTAGAGGTATGCAGGTCTTCAACAGTTAACTTAGTTTGCCAAAAGTAGAGTCTGTGATCAAAGGCAGACACCAGTTTGTCCATTTTGGATCATATATGCATTAGCCAATGATTTGATGCCATTTACTTTTTAAAATTTTCTTCAAACCCAGGAATTGGAATTTTTAGGTGCAGACCACTGTATTCAGTGAAAGGACAGAAATGATCATAAGTAGATTTCTGCTGCTCATGGTAATGTCCTGGGGGGAGGAGAAAAAAAATATGTGGCTGCTACATTTTGATTGCTATAAAGTTTTGGCTGTAATCTGAACTTCATTTATCAAATATTAATAGGATTCATAGATAAATTATGTTAGTTATGAATAAAATGCCCTTACATTTTTCTCCTTGCTTAATGGAATATTGAGAAAAGCTATTAGTATAGCTGTGAAACAAGATGTTTAATGAAGCTGGAGGTACAAAGCTAAATTAAAGTGCAAGAAGAGAAGATGTTTAGCCCACTAATTACCAAAGAAGTCCAATATAAATATTGCATTAGCTTGAGGATTAGAGGCACTTTTGGAAAATGCCATTTTCTATTAACATATTAAGAAAATAATTTCTCCATGCAGGTTAACCTTCTAAACCTGATTTGCATTCAAGTGTTAAAATCCTTAGTATAAAACATAATCCAGCAGTATTTAAATGGGTGCATATTTTGCTTCTTAGTGTGGTATGACAGTTAAGCTTAATATTTCATAGGTAATTCTGGTTATAATAGTTTTCATTCTACTTCATATAGCATCAAGTCACATTGTCATAGAAGACAAATTGTGTTACAATAACATTTTCTCAGACAGGTGTTCCAAAACAGCTATTGACAGCTAACTGGTCCTAATGCATTGAAAAGTATCATTCCTACTTAATTCTTTAACTCTTCAAAGGAAAAATTTCTGGAATACAGATGTGATTGTGTCTTAAAATATGTTAATTTTTCCTTATTTTGGTTTTTAATGTGGAAGAATGAAAGAATTAACACGAATTTGTTTGGCTGTATGGAATTAAAGCAGCACGGAGACTTCACTTTGAAGTAATGAGTTATTTAAAACTGTGTTATCTGGAGCTGGCTCTGTCATCCTTTTTGCTTAACCATGGACACTGTATTAGTTGAGTTCAGCCTAGGAACTTGTCTTTTCTCCATCTTTTTGAGTCTCTGTAGTTACTGTTGCAGATTTGCTTTCAATGGTGTGACAGCATTACTTTGTATAGTATCTGGAATTCATTAAGAACTTTATTTTCAAGCTGATCAAATATTTGTTGAACTTCAATGTGTTTATTCTGATCAAATAACTGAACCAGGCAAAAAACTGAAGTTTAGTGAGGACTGTGGCTCTTTGATTGTTCAGATGGTTTGAGTCAGTAATGTAGAACACTAAGCATCAACATTTGTTGCATTATTTTTGTTAAAAGAGGTTTTTTAAGGGAAGGAGGTTTTTTTTTCTGGTTGGTCATCTTTTAGTTAGGGTGTCATGGCCTTCTCTCCATGGTTAGACACAGATTGTGCTTGGTGGAGGGTTTGGTGCAGCACATGAAAACTGTTTGCATGAGAATGGAAAACATTTGAATTGTGTTTTGGAGCTGTATGAAATTTGCAGCCATTTTGTGTTCTTACATATTTTCTATTCTGTGTTTAGATTCTTGTGTTTTGTCTCCACTATGGAAATGCCTTTCAGAAGTGACAGGTGTCTGGATAGTACCAATGTTTATCCAGGAGTTTCTCTTAGCCTGATCACTCTTAGGAGTACTTAAAAATCACATCTCTTGCATTTCCTTTACAAATACAGGAAAATTTGACTCATATTTATTAAAAGAAATGCCTGCTTTATTTCCAGAGTCTGTACAGAAGTTATGTCAAATGTCTACAAGAAAGAAATCAGTTCTTGGTACATTTTATTTGTTTTTGTAAAGAACAGAGGAATCCTGATAATCTTTGAGACACTGAATACCACTGAAAAATTTTTTTTAAAGCACCTTTTTTCAGTGGAAGTTATGCATCTTTCCCTTGCTGAAATGCATTTGTCAAAAGTTTCATCTATTACATTCATTAATAGAAGTTTCTTAGATGCCTCTGAATTCTTTAGACTTTCCAAGAGTTCTCTTTCTGTCTCTGTGGTATGTGGAATATATTTGGCAAAGACTGTCAGTCTGGCCAGTTATGATGTATTCTAAATAACAAGTAAATATGTTGGTTCAGGACAAGAAGGAGCGATATTTTTCTCTTACTGCCTGATGTTTGGTCTAAGTAGAAAGTGTTGCCCAGTTATTTCTTTCCAATGTCCACTCCAGATCAAACACTAATTTTATTCACTTTTTCTGTGTATCAGTCTTCATAGTCACACACCCTGTTGTTTGAATCTGGAGTCATTTACCCTTGGACATCGTTCTCCTTTCTCTCCTAGACCACCAACATTCAAAGTAGCTTTCTCTCTGGGTGGGATGAATGATCTCTGAAGCTAGTTTGCTGATGACCACCACTAAACACCATAAATGCCATAATGTGCAATACTTTGCCTTCATGTCAGAGGATGTGAGTTAGAGATGATACCACTGCTCTCAAAGCCCTTTTTTTCAAATAACCTTTTTGTCTCCGACATCAGTAAGAAAAGCTGGATTTTCTGCTCCTCAGCCAGGGAGCATAGTGGGCCTGTGATCAGACTAGTATATCCCTTTCTTCCAGTTCTCAGTGTCCTGCTCAATGTAGAGCAAGGACAATCATTAATCCATTGATGACCAAGAAACTTCTGGTGACACATTCCCTTTTGCCTAGCTTTTTCCTAGGCAAAGAAAATAGAATACGTGAGGAATTGCAGTGATGGTCTGTGGGAATTATGGGGAGATTGTAAGTTGTTGTAAGGACACTTTGAGGAACAGGAGGAGTTGGAACTGAGAAGGGAAGCTGGAAGGTACAGAAGGCAGAATTTTTGAAGGAGCTAAGGGTCACAATTTAACTGCTGGTGACATCGCTTCTTTCCTCAAGTAGATTTTAGTGTCTTGGTTGTGTTTGGGTTGTGGTTTGGTTTTGGTTTTTTTTTTTTGTATTTGGTGTGGGGTTTTCTTTTGTTTGTATTTGTGTTTGTTTTGTCTGTTTTTGGTGATAGTTAAAGAAGTACATTACCACAAAGGCTTTAAGGGTTTTAATGATTTTGTTGGGATTTTGCATGTTTTTATGGTCATGTTGTTAGTATTTTGAACTTTTTCAGTAAACTTACCTGCTTTCCTGGAAAATCAGTTGTGTAGGCTAATTTGATCTTGTGATGGTGCTTGAATGCAGGCAGATGTAGGCTGTATTTCCACGAGTGTGTTAAATCCCAGCTAAAGGCATGAATCTGAAAATAATTATTTCAGCTAGTTATCAACAGCTCTCAGTGCAATGCAAAAGAATGCAGATATATTTTGTGTACTGCTGTATGAGTAAACAATGAAAAGAATATTGGAATAGTAAGTTCAGGTTTGTTGCCTACTCTTCTAAAGACTTTTGTGAAATTACACTATGATGATGTGTATGTTAGCCAACAGGGAAATTACCCATGCAGTGAGACTCAGACTTACTCATTTTATCTTAAAAAGGGAAGTAATTACATGGAGAGCCAGGCTTCAGTCTATAGCAAGGCATTAACAAGACTCAGTGTAGAAATAAGCATTTTTAAGCACAACTGTAATAAACAGCTGTGGTAACTTTCTGACGACACATGTTATGATTTCTTCATTATGTGGTCGGTATTTTTCATAAAGGTGTATTGTATTTTGAATAGGGATTATAAACTTGAGATAAACATTACTGTGGTTTGAATGGGAGCTAAAAGCTTGATATAAATATTGCTGTTCAAGTTTCTCCGTCCTTTATGCGAGTCAGCCAACTCAATGGGCCCAGTAATGGTTTCCAGTCTTAAAAATCTATGAATATGCAATTGACTCAATGATTGCCTTAGATCTTTTGTTTTTTTGATCCATTGTTGTGATTTATTCACATAATCTGCCAACAATATTAGCAACTTCCATGCCTTCAGCTCATTTCTTTATAAAGTCTATCCTGAAATGATTGATTATAATCAATCCATTAGGTTCTTTAAAATGATCCAGGGTCTGTAGTGCAAGAAAATAAAAATACGTTTTGGATAATTATTCTGTCTTTATGTTTACCCAGCTGAATGCAAACTATTAGATTGGGCAGGCCAGCAGCTGCTCTGTGGATTAAGAGGCCTCAGAATTAAGTAGAGCTCTTCAGATAAAGCATTTAACACTATTTTGTGTTGTAAGAGGAGCAGATTTGTTGTCATTATAGGTTTGTTGTAGTTAAGCTTTACATTTAGTATTTATATTTCATATTCAAGGATACTTAATTGCACTTTATTACATTTTCAGTATGGTTAGTAGCAATTATCATTTGGAACGTGGCAAATGATATTTAATGATTTAAAAGAACTCCAGTAGTTTCCCAGTCTTGATTAACCCCATCCCCTCCCACCTGCTCTGCCCTCACGCCTCAAAAATACTCAACCTTCCATACCTCTTAGGCAAGCATGACAATGCAAACAAACCTTCTCTGAGTTTTTTGTGCCCTTTATGTTTGCTTTCTTTCTAATTTGGTGTGTGCCTGCAGCTGCCAGCCTTGCAGCCCTTCAGATACTTTGCAGGGCTAGGTCTGACCAGTTTACTAAGGAGAAATTAGAGCTCACATGCAGCAGTTCTGTGTCACTTAGAAGAAAAGAGTTGGCTTATTTGCTGGCTTCCTATCATTTGGAAGGAATGAGGGAAGATACGGAGGAAGGGAAATATAAGGTGGCCTGTGTTAGCTGCTGCTTGCACTTCAGGAGGGTGGTATTTAGTAAGGATTATGGGAGGTAGAACTGACTGATTAGACTTTGTAGGATAGTGAGACGTCCATCCTTGTAAAGGGAACCTTCTTTTCCCCTTCTTGATGAGACACGAACTTTTCTCTTGATCATCCCACCACCTCTTCCTTTTCAGTCGCTAGGAGAAGCTGTTTGTTTTGTCTAGACTTTAGGCTGAAGTCACTCAGTCTTCCAGGTGGGTGTCTTCATGGTGAGTCAACACCACCCCACACCCCAGACTGCCTGCCCAGAATACAGTCCCAGAAACTAACCCTGCTCTTCCTCCTACAAAATACTAAGCAGAAACATATAGCCCATGTGGAAGCAGCTATTTGGAGTTAAAGTTTATCCTCCTTGTCGGCCTCTGATATCTCCATTGTCTAGGCTTTCAGCTTTCTGCTGTGCCATCCACTGAATGCTAATGCTGTCACATGGCTTTAAACAAATCCCAAACCTGTGTGTGAGACTGCCTGCAGTTGACAAGAAATATGTCAGCAAAAGTTGGGATAACAGAACCTGAGGCTTTAGGGGCCAGCCTTTCTCTTGATTTGGTGGGAGACAAGAAAAAGAGTGGCTCCCTCTTTGGGCAGTTGTGGAGGAAGGGGGAAACTAGTCTTAGTACTCTGGGACAGGACAGGAGATTGAGGTTCAGTATGACCAGCAACCCATAACTGTGCCCTGCAGTGCTAAAATGGTTCTAGCAAGGGTCTAACAAAACCCTCATAGTGGTTTGACTAGACCCACTTGAGCCTATGGAATTGAGTTTGAAGTAAGAAATCAATGGGTTTAGCAGCCTAAGAGGGATGCCAGAGGATGTGCTTTCTGTTGAGCTGTCTTCAGTGATGATTCTTCATCCCAGAGTGTTGGATGTGCACCTGAGTTTTAGGGTTACTGTATTCTTGCCTGAAGTTCAAGATCCCCATAGTAGAGGCACATTTGCGATATTACTTCTGACAGATCTGTTGTCTCTGATCTTCATACTCTTCATGAAAGTAAGGGCCTGAGGTTTTGCCAGGAGAGAATGGCCACAGAAGATAGGATTTATATACTACTACTACTACTACTACTGAAAAGATAGAAGAAACATTGGGTAGATGGTGAGTGGATGTAAAAAGATATTAAAAAAAAAGTAAAAAGTGGAGAGCTTAGGGTTCATAGCCAACTGAAGGCACCAATACCCTTATTTTTTAGAAGCAGCAGTTTAATGTGTTGCAGGATATCTTCACAGCTCAGGTTTGTTTGTGCTCCATAGGTGCAAGGTAGCAGTGCAGTGGAATAGCCTTTGCCTGGACCTCCAGTGTGGCATTAGTTGTGTCCCCAAAGGGAAACTTCAAATTTGGTTTTACATTGATGGAATCCAGTTTGCATGCAGCAGAGCTGCCCAGCTATTGCAACTGTAGTAAATACGAACAACTGGGAGATTTATTTTGAATGTTCATTGTTTTTGCAAACTAAATTGCACCCAGTATGGCTGCTAAAGAACAAGCAAGCAAAGAAAGTTTTGTAGAATAATTTAGATTGGAAGGGACATCAATTTGTCCAATTAGTCCATCCTTTAGTCCAGTCCTTTAAAGCTATTTGAGATAGTTTCTGATTTGTCAATGTACCTTTTTGGTGTGGAGGTCTAATTTTTGTGCTTAGGTTGACAGGTTTCAAATTGAAGCATGAACTTTGTATTTGAGATGACAGGGAATCTGGTATGTTTTAGAAGTAGTCGTGTACATAGATATTTGTTGGGGAGCGGTGATGAGGATATCATTGCTATGAATGCTATATTTAAAATGCTAGGGTGTAGTTTGAGCTCAAACAGATTGCTTCACATTTTGGTTTGGAATTAAAATAAAGAGTAACTTCACGCAGAACAGGTCTGCAGTATGCAGTGATTCATCTAAGGTGAAGTTTCCATATATTTAACAAGCAGAATTCTTGTTTGGCATCAGCTCATGTTTAAAGAAATTGATTTAGCACTTAGCATTCACACTCAATAATTTACTAGTGCCATCCTGTGTGTTTTAACAGGACTCACCTGTTAAAAATTAATCTCTTTCTTAGGGATTAATAATATGGCTTTTGAATGAATTCTCCTTTGGAGCCAGACTTCTGTGAATTTCTGTCTTTCATGGTAACAGAAGAAGTTGGCAGAGGCCAGGGAAGAACTGTATAAATCGTTCCTTTTGCAAGCATTGAATTCTGAAGGCTTATCTAAGGCTTTTTAACTGTTTCTGAAAGATATCTGTAATTTACCTGTTACTTTTACGAGGTGTTTGGTATTGAAAAATTGCTCTGAAGTAAGAAGGCTGTTGTTTGACAGTAGTCAAAACTAAATGTAATAGTCAAAAGGGTGTATTTAGTGTTATTGCTTTCTCAGTGAGATATCTTTGACTAACTTGAGTTGTGCCAGAGATTATTTTTTTTATTGATGGAATGAAATGTTTATTTGAGGCTTGTCTCAGGCTATGCTGGTTCTCAAGGTAAAGAAAATTACTCCATCTTAATGAACAAATCCTCCCCCATTCCCTTCAAGTAAGCCAGCCAGTTAATTTTAAACTTGAGTCAAAATCGTGGATCCTGCAGTGTAATTACAGGTATGCAGATATATTCTGTCAAAACATTGCTTTTCATTACTGATCTTGGAATAGTTGTTCATGTCTGTCATGACGTTGGTTTCTTACTAACTTTTAGGAGGATATAAATTGTCAGTCTAGGAAAAAGAGTTAAAAAAATTATCCATTTTTTTTTTTATCCAATAGTAGATCCTATATGAAAAATCTACATTAGTACCTAAGCATGTAAGGTAGAAAATACAATACCAATTTAAAAAAAAACGAAGGTGGGAACAGGTATCATGGGAGATCAGAGAAGAAATAAGTCCTGTAAGCTTGGTATATGGACTAGACAAAGGAGTAGAAACAATAAAGAATATAGTAGTTGGTATCTGGGTGAACATTTATATAATTGGTGAAAATTGCATACCATTTTGAAAGGAAGGTATGCCTTTCCAACAAAGGGTTCAAAACTCATTTAAGTAAGGGTTGTATGGTTTTTCTTGCTAAGATTTACAGAAAGCATCTTGTCAAAATTTTCTTGAAGAAACTAAAATAACGTGACACTTAAAAGATTCTTGCACAGATATCTAATTGGTTATAAAGTAGGAGTGAAGGGATGGGGTACTGTTCAGTCCTCACCAGGGAAGGGAGCCACCTGTACTGCATGTAAGCAAGTATGAAAATTGGATGAACCATTCAATGAGGTTTTCTTGATGGATCAGCAAGGGCTGGTCCTAAATGTGGAGAATTATAGTAAGCTCTTACAAGACTGGGTGGCTGAGTGATAAAAGAGTGCATAAACTTTTATATAGATAAATGTAGAGTAATATAAGAGGAGGAAAAAATTGCAACAGCACATGTAAAATGATAGCCTCTGAGCTGAGTGCATTTCTATGCATAGAGAGGCAAATGGTACCATGAGTCTCCCTGGAAACAATGGGGTTTGATTGTTAAACATCTCTCTTAGTATGATCCCTGGGAAATGCAAGTCTTCTAAAACAACAAAAACTTGTCCAAAATGAACGAAAGGTAGCAGTTTTATTCTTGCAAGGTAATCAGGCTGTGCATGAAAGGCTGTGCCACAGGCTTTTACAGCTGTTGAAGGTTTACATGGTCTTACTGGGGGGCTGTATAAGCTCATGCAGAGAAACTGAAAATAGCTAAATATGTAGGAATCACATTTGAATCACATCCACATCAGGAAGTCTCTGAGCTTCGAAATGGGTAGTTTCCAAAAGAGTAGTAGTAGAAAATATCATATTTAAGTGCCTTGCTTTTCATCTTCCCTGAGCACATGCTGTTGGCTGTTGTCTGAGTCAGGATACAAGAGCTCTAGTGAGGAAGGTTCTTATATAGATCAGATGTAGCTTTTCCTCAGAATTTCAGTGTCGTGACTTAGAGAGGTTGGTCCATCCTTTTTTCTTCATTGAGAATTAATGACCATCTTTTCATCAAGAAATGATAAGTAAGATACTCTGCATTTGTTCTGGAAAGAGTGACTTTACATTTTTCAATCAGAAAACAGAAAACTCATCTGCTTTTGTCATTTTAGATCTAGAACTGTTAGGTTTATCATCAAGAAAACCTGTAGTTTGAAAATATTTTACATAGCATGAGTGCAGTGTGATGTTGATGACTGTTCTGTTACCAAAAGACAGTGGACGTTCTTGGTTAGTTTTATTTTTTATATAAAATTGCGTGAATTTTCTCACTGTATATAAATAAAGAAGTAAAATCTCTCATTCTATGCATCTGCAAATTATTTTTTACTTTTGCTCTATTCATGTTAATTCAGATTTTCTCTATTGCCATGAAAGATATTCAGTAAGGAAGGGGTCAGCAAGTTCACTCTCACTGATAGCTGAGGATAAACAAAATAGCAGCTTAATAAATGAAAGCAGATTATAAATAGAAGTATAAATAGATAATAGTAGATAAATAGCTTAGTAGATTAAACCAGAGACCATCAGAAACTAAAGCTCTAACTCAAGAGCAAATTGTTCCTTTCAACTTGTGGTTCAACTGTGTACCCTCTCTCTTTATCAAGTGATGCTCTCTTATTTATGTTCTGGTATATCATTATGTTCTTTAATCTTTACATAACTTCCTTTGCTATGAAAGAACATGTTTCTGATGAGTCTTTCTGAGAGCTAGCAGTATGGTGGCTTCTGCCTTTTTCATGTTTTGTCAGCCAACAACATGGATAACAATATTGTTGATAAAATAGTTCCAAAATGTTGAGATTACTTTAAATGTGTCTTTTCTATATGTCCTATGAGTGTTTTTGTTTCTTTCTGTGCTCTTATTTTCTTTCTTGAAATTTTCCATTACCCAGAGGGAGATAATGAAGTATGCTAATTTTTATTTCCATTCTCAGCTTTTTATTATATGCAATGGCAGAGCTACAGTGCTAAGCAGTTTTAAAAGGGAGAAGCAAATAAACTACTGAAGCACAACTACCTCCATGGTAATGGTATTCATTGTTTCAGTCACTAACTATTGTAATTCATTAGAGACAGCTAATAGAGTCTGAAAGGCTGAATTGTTACTTTTAAAACCAGTGGAAACCAATAAGCATAATTAAACTGCATTTTAATTTACTTCAGAAATACAAGCCTGGTCGATGTGATGATATTTTGAAATGGAAGCCACCCAGCCTGAACTCAGTTGATTTTCGTCTAAAGATAACAAGAATTGGTGGAGAGGGGTATGTAATCTCTTCCCTTTTTAAATCTGTAACACTTGTGTGAATGTCCTTTAGCAGTTAATCTGTCCTCTGGTATTTCTTGACACTTCCTGGGGCTAAGACTTTCTATATTCTCTAGAACTTGTTCCTTCAAAATAGAAGCAACTGTTGTAATTAGTGTTGTACTGAAAACAACGGCAGATGTTTATATTATGAATTTACTCATCCTTAAATTAAGTTTCTTCAAATTTCTGAAAAAAGTCCCATTTGGATTTGGCACTAGCCTGTATGTTTTTGAGAGTGGGCAGGCTGTATTAGCTTAAATTCCTAAAACTGTTTTTCATTGATTTTAGACAAAATGATAACAACCAAAGCTTTCTTGTACTTTAGATTTGTGCACAATGACAAACAGTACTTGTTTTCTTAGAGGAAAACAAAGCCTGACATTTTTCCTTATTAGGGATTCTTTGGTATTGTTCTTAAAACTGTTAAAATCTTAATCAAAACCAGTGAGTTTTAATGGCAGAAGACATGAAAATTGTTACATTGGTCCTGTGTACTATTTGTGTAGTTCAGTTACTGCACATGTTAAATAGGGGTTATTTCCATGTTTAGTTGTGCTGGGCAGGGGAAGAGAAAGACTGAATGACTAGATTAAGCTTGCTTTGGAAAAGATTTTGTTTGAAATTAAATTAATGATTTTTAGGTTGCTTAGTGTTTTAACATCTGGGACTCATTTAATTCAATAGTCTGAAACACTGACATTTAACTTTTCTTTTTCTTGGTGCCACAGGCAATGCAATATGATTAAACAATTAAGTCTGATATTGCTTGCATATTCCAGAGTACTAATAATCACTCATTTAACTTTTAGACATCTCCATGTCACAGTAATGAAAACATTTGGTGAATAGAGAGAACCTTAAGGATATGGTTTTTTTATGCAAAATATACTCAACTGATAAGATCTCAGTGTTTCATGAAGTCAGAATTATCTGTTCAAATTTTTGTGTTTGAAAATGCAATCTTAAGTCTTCAGTAACAGCATAACTATTTCAGAGAATACACAGAAATACATTTTACTTCAGATAATCAGCTCATTACAACATTTTATATTTGTTTGCAATTTATTTAAGTCACAGGATAATGTAATATAAAAGATTTATGTAAAAATTCTTTTTAAAATTGCCCATTGTTTGGTAGGAAGGTTGTTTTTTGAGTATTCTTATGACTTCTGCTGGAGTTTACATATCTACAGTACTAGCTTGTGATTCAGAAATGAAATGCAATACACTTTTCATTTCACATTAATAAAAGAGTATTGGTTGATTAGTTATCTCTGGTTTCAAATACAAAACTGTCAGTGCTGTTATGTATAGTATAATGCATCAAGGATTATTTGATTGGAATGTGAAAAGGTTATAAAATGTGAGCTAGTAAAAAAAGCTCTTTCTAAAAAGTTAGTTGCAGTTAATAACGAGAATGTTGCTAGAGAATGGCTGATGTAGAATTGGAGTAACTTCCTAGCATTTAGAAAAGTTCTATCATATTTCAGCTGTAGGAAAATGAGAGCAGTTCTTATATTATAGAAATAACTACCTGAATTAATCTGTAAATAATGTTATATTTAAGTGTGTTTTTAAAAACATATTTAAATATTAAAATCCTAGAAATCTGATCTTTCGTAAATAAAGTACAGTTCTTCCAGGTAAGTTTTACTCCATCACACATGACAATTGATGGCTACTAGTAATATAAGTGCATTCATCCAACAAAAATCAAATTTAATGAAGTACGGGGCAGAAAATAATAACTTAGAACTCTTGGGAGAGAGGTCTTTATCTTAATGTCCTATGAAATAGTAGCTTCTGCTCACTGAAACACAAACTGTGAATGAAATGCTCCAGGTTTGACTGCTTCAGTTGTTAACTCTGGGTAAAGTCTAAAGTAATTTGAAGAAAATTCAGAATAAAACACGTTTTGAAACTGTTGACCAGAGTTATAAAAGAAGCATCTTTAACTTTAGACTGTATGAAGACAGTTCCTGAGTTCTGAGCACTAACTAAAATTCTGTTTGATTTGATCAACTGAGTGTCTTGCTACTGCAGTTCTAATGTGACAACATTGGGCTTCCTGCCTCCTCCCACCACACTGAGATAAAAAGAAAGCATTGATACTAGCTTCAATTTTTTAGGTAAAGAAAATTTTCTGCTTAAGTAATCCAAAAAGGAATTACACCATTACAGAATGGGTAAAGTTGGGAGGGGACCACAGTGGGTTGGTAATCTGGTCCAACCTCCCTGCTCAAGCAGTGATCCTAGAGCTCACGGCACAGGATTGCATCCAGATGCTTCTTAAATGTGTCCAGTGAAGGAGAATCCACAGCCTCTCTGGGCAATCTTTTCCAGTGCTTGGTCACTCACACAGTAAAGAAGTACTTCCTCTTGTTCAGGTGGAACTTCCTGTGCATTAGTTTCTGCCCATTGTCTCTTGTCCTATTCTTTGACACCACTGAGAAAAGCCTGGCTCCAACCTTTGGCATTTCCCTACAGACACTGATGAAGTCCCCTCTCAGTTTTCTCTTCTCTTGGCTGAACAGGCCCTGCTTCCTCAGCCTTCCCTTGTAAGAGAGATGCTCCAGTCTCTCAGCCATGCTTGTTGCTCTCCACCAGACCTGCTCCAGGAGCTCCAGGTTTCTCTTATACTGAGGAGCCCAGAACTGGGCACAGCACTCCAGTTGTAGCCTTATGAGGGCAGAGTAGATGGTCAGGATCACCTCCCCTGACCTACTGGCAATAGTGTTCCTAATGGACCCCAGGATACAATTGGCCTTCTTGGCACAAAGGCACTGCTGGATCATGGACAGCTTGTACTCCAGGAGAAGCCCCAGGTCCTTCCCTGCAGAGCTGGTTTCCAGTAGATAAGCTGGTGGCATGAGGGGTTGTTCCTCCCCACATTCAGGACTGTGCATTTGCCTTTGAATTTTAGAGAGTTCCTCTCTGCCCCTCTCTGCAGTCTGCTAAGGTCCTTCTGAAGGGCTGCACAGCCCTCCGGGGTATCAGCCGCTCCCCCAGCTTTGTATCATCAGTGAACTCGCTGAGGAGGCATCTGCCCCTTCATCCAAGTCATGGAGGAATAAATTAAACTATACTGGGCCCAATACTGAACCTTGGGGGACACCACTAGTGACAGGCCTACAACTAGACCCTGGGCCACTGATCCTGACCCTCTGGGATCTGCCATTCAGCCAGTGAATCTGTTGGGCATTTGATGGCAAAATACTACGGATTTGGCTGAAGTACTGTTACAGAATTTACAGAAGTCACATGTTGTTTTGGCACAGATAGGCAAACATTTAAAGAAATACAAGGTATGCCTTTGTATTGATCTCTTACAGACAAATAAGGAGCCTAAGTTAAAGTATTGATCTCAAATATATAACAGCTTGAAACAGTGTGGACAGGGATTCTCTGTAATTTTCAAATCCTCTGTTCTCACTTACGTGTTCATCTTCAAATCTTGAAATGCGGACATAAGTAAATCTGTGCTGCAGTTGTGTATGGTCTTATCACAGTTTATAGCCTGGGCAGTAGTGTTACAAACTGAACCAAATCACAAAGCTACAACCATGCAGCCCTTGCATTTATAATTCCCTACTCACTCAAATAGTGAAAAAAATAAAAGTCCATATAAGAGCATTATTTATTCAGTAGCATGAGATTAGAGTTCTGTCAGCTGTTGGACGTGTCTTTTAGATAGCATATGTAATTGAGATCCTGAACAATTGTAAACAATCTTGTGCACTTTTCATCTGAATAAAGGAATTACCTCTGGGGAGTTTGCCAGATTTTAGTCAGTGTGATTGTTTTCCATCTATGTAAATTCCCCTGTGTTTTGAGTTGAACATTTCCATCCATAGATCAGTTTGCAATAGAAGTGTTAACTGCAAAATAGCTGCTGTTTCACCCCAGATGTAGTCCTGTTATGGATGAATGACCAATTGCTTTTATCTGGGCTTCAGTTATTTCACTCTTGATATTGGAGGGAGTTTTGCCATTGGATTTAAAAGGATTGGTCTTACAATCTGTGAAGTACTTTTAGAATAAACCTGATAAAGATCAAGACTGCATTACAAACAATAAACATAAAGAAAAAATATACTGTTGCATCCCAAAGAAAGGCAGGGTTTCTGTAACCTCAGTGACCTAATACTGACACTCCTGTTCAGTGCACATATTTGAAAGAAATTGCTTTATTGCACCTTAGTGACTTACATCTTATCAGCTGAGCCTTAGTAATTGTCTCCTGTGTATTACCATAGTCCAGCCTTTCGAAGCATCAGGATGATGGTTAGATTAACTCTTTTTGTGTTGTATTTGCAAGAATTTCAGCTTGTGCTCTCTCTCAATCTCTTCTCATTACATCAATATAGTTAGTCTTAGTTAAAAAAAAACAACAAAAACCACCAAAACCCTCTAACACAAAATCCCTGCAATAGCAAACAGTGATTCATTAAATCAGTTAAACAAGAGTACTTCGTTGTTTTTCTCTTATGAAACACAGCAGTTGAACTGAAAAGCCCTAACATTACACGTGTTTTAAAAAGTCTTTAAAGGCTTTAAAAAGACCCACTTCCCAGCACTTCTGTCTTTTCAGGTTTATTAGAACCATGGCCTCATGTATACCTTGTATTTTCCTAAATTATGATGATGCTCACAAAAAATAAAATAAGAGGGTCTTAAGCACATTAACTGCTTTTCCCAATGACCTACAAGTTAAATAACCTTATAAGCAGAGAATGTGTAGGATATTTATTTTCTGTGTGCAGATTCTTACTTATATTACAGAGAAGACTGCTTTTAAATAGTAGAGAGGCCTTTTCTCAAAATGTTTGACTGTATGAATATTCCTTGAAAAGCCAAAAAACCCCAAACTAACTCTGAGTCTTATTTAAATGTCACAAATATCAGCTGAAAATGTCACATAGTACCATATTTCTGGTAGTTTCCATTACCAGAATTTCTTAAATGTTCATGCTTCCTTTTACAGATTTTTAATTAGCCTGTGCAAAGTCCCTTAATTTTATCTGTATCAGACTGCTAAAATCAAATTGCAAGCAAATTTTTTTTGCTATGTTTGCTTTGAATTAATATCTTACTGGTTTAATTTGGTACCATTTCAAATCACAGTATAATATAAATTTTATATAGTACCTTGAAGTGCTGGAAAACATCAAGGTTTTTTACTCATCTTTGAAGATGTACTCCTCTAAAAAGAATTAGTAATCTGAAGTAGGCATGAACTATTTATGAGTGTTAAGTTTGTATTTTTTTTTTATTGTATCCATTATTAACTAGACCATGTGGGGAAAACCCTAAACAGTGTTTCGGCAAAGTTCTGTTTAGCTTGGACATTAGTAAGTAATAAAAAATGGGAGATAAAATAGAATACATTCAAGGATAGTGGGGATATCCTTGGATCTACTGGAAATTACAAATCAACAACCAGATACAGATACCATGACTAGAGGCTACAGGATGTCTTTTTTTTTTTTTTCCTTTTTGTTTTATGAACTAAAATGGACTGGGTGAGAAGAGCTGCAACTGGTTCAAAATGGCTGTGATATTCTTGATTTGCTCTTATATACCTATGTTTCTGTCCTTTTTATAAGGTAGTCTTTCTCACTCTTCTGCTTTAAAAAAACTAGTAACTGGCTGAAAAATCATATGAGTTAATTGAATCAGTTAAGATAGCAGAACTGATATGATAGTTTGTATGGCCTGGGTGTTGGCACTCCTTCCTCTCTTCCCATTCCCACTTTTATGTGATACTGAAGATGTTAGTTTGGGTTGTGAAGTCTTTGCCTTCACACCTGTTTGCAGAATGTCCAAACAAACTCGTTCTTGTATGTGCCATCCATCACAGAAAGGGACTTTTACAAGTAATACCCTGGTGATAAAAATAATATTCCCATGTTCCCCTAGACCCCAAAGATCAGTCAGTGTTGGGGCTAAATTGCTGTTGGGTGCAATGGAGTTAGGCAGAATGCAGATGGAGTTGTACACCAATAATGGAACAAATGACAAAATGTGCCATGTGGAGATGACAGCAGGCTGAGTGCAGGTTTGAATGTGTTAAGTGTGTTTATGGCTTTACTGTTGTTAAAGGAAGCAGACATGCTTTGGAATTCCTTGCTTTCTGTGTAAATGTGAGAGTTGCAAGTGAAAGTAAAGGAGTAATTTGCTTAGCTATTACCTTCAGGCATTCAGCTGTTACTAGAGTTGTCCTTCTGAGGAGGAAATATAGGGGCATGGTTGTGCCAATAGATTTGAAGAGGATGTTATGTGTAGAAAGAACAATGCAGTGGCACAGGAAGTGGAAGCCCAAATGCCACCATGGTAGAAATGTACATGTGCCACTGCAACATTGGTATTGCAAAAGAAACTGGTACATAGACATTTTTGTGAAGTGCTGTGCTGTAAATATATATGCTGTATTGCTTTTATGAGGATACTTAAAATCTTTTTTGTAAAGCTTCAGGCTTTAAAAACTGTTTTCAAAGTAAAGCTTTGAATCTAACCTCTATTTATACTCTGGTACACTGAACAAAATCTTGTACCTTCCACAACTAATGCTCAGGATGCTCTTGGAATTTCTAATGTATTTCAAAAATGAAGTCAGCCTCATCTTTTTATATGTTCAAGTGGCAGTCTTGGGCAATCTCCATCTGTCAGATAATTATTCTACTTCAGCTACTCATTTCTCCAGATTTTTAAAAGCTTTCATATCATCCTAAAATTATCTATATGCTTGCAAATGGGAATGTAAATTTAGTCTCTTATGTTTTATAGACCCTGTTTCTTTTTCTTGAACTAGCTGCTGCCTTAAAGTAGTCTTTCTAGTTACTTGTGTCAGTTATCATTATGATTATCCACTCTGTTAAGATCCATTTCTATCTTATGAGTGAGATTAAGAAAAGCTCCCAAATACCACATCTTCAAAGTTTTCATACCTCCCATGTATTTCTCTCTTCTAATTTACATTTGGATATATATTTATTCCTATTTGTCCATGTAGATTAGATTTCTTGCTACTTGTGAATGTGGAAATGGAGGGTTGATGCCACCTCCAAGTGAACTACTGTAAGGTGGTAGAATCTGATATGAGTGAGAGAAGCAGGCAGTGAAGAAATTATACTGGACTTCAGAATGGTTGGCTTTTTCATGTAATAGAAGTAGTATCCCATGTCTGGTCCCTTTGAACTGCAGAGAGGCTTAGGACAGCTGGTTGATCTTCAGGACCAGCTTCCTCAAATGGATAAGGACATCCTCTTCCCGGTGCAAGAAGACAAGCAGGTGTGGCAAGCATGTACAGCTTGCTTGAATGGGGAATTCCTAAGGCAACTCACCCAAACAATGAGATGTATGGAATCTGTAGACAGTGACAGACCTCCATGGAGAATGTAAAAACAGTGTTTGGGTGTAGAGAGAAGGAAGTAGGAAAGCCAAAACTATGCTGGAGTTGAAGGTAAGTCACTGATGTCTGTAGGTACCTTGTTAATGGGAGGAAGACTTAAGGAAACGGTGTGATGCTGATGCAGCACTGGACGGTGGAAAAGATACAAAAAGGCTAACGGTACACACTTCAGCCTTTGCTTTGGCAAGATCTGTTCTCAAGCTTTTGAGATCCCTGAACCTCATGGCAGAGTGCAGGGAAGTTGAAGTTAGGGGCTACTTAGGCGAACTGGGCCTCAGGATACTGGAAGGCAAAACTTTGATACTGGGACAAGAGTCAGCCCTTAGAGCAAAGTTAGGCAATTAATGTGACAGCTGGGCTGCAGTGGAGTAGATGATCCTTTACCTTTGTTTGGCATTTGAGAGACTGCATCTGGAGTGCTGTGTCTTGTTTCAGGCTTCCCAAATTGGGAGAGACATTGATGCACTGGAGCCAGTTCAGTGGAATACCTCCAAGATCTTGGAGGGGGTTGGGGAACATGACATGCAAAGAAAGGCCGAGAGAACTGGGTTTCCTCTGTCCAAATAAGAGAAGGCTGTGTAATACTTTACTGCTGTTTGCTACTCCCTAAGGCAGGTGGTAGAGAAGATGAAGCCACATTGCTCAGCAGTTCATGTTGAAAAAATGACAGGCAAAGGATTTTAGGAGGTCAAGAAGAGAAACACTGTGATGAAAGTCAAACACTGTAGTAGGCTGGCAAGTTGTTGCAACTCTGTGTTTGGAAGCATTCAGAAGTTAATTAGATGAGCCTGTGAGCAACCTGATATAACTTGGAAGCTGACCCAGTCCCAAGCATGAGGCAGATGACATGCATTGGTTTTTGCCAATCAGACTTATTCTAAGATAATTTGCAGATCAGATGTTAAATACTTTGCAAATAACATTAAACTGTTAGACACTTAAACTAATATGTATTTTAAAACATTCTTGGTTTTCTTTCTTTATGACTTCATTACTGTAAATTGAGATTTTTCAGTACAATACAGTACTTACAGTAAGAATACTTATTGTACATATATTTAATTTACAAATTGTGGGATTGTCCTTTTTGAGAAGATTTGTGAGTTGCAAAGTAAAGTAACATGGATTTTATGAACAGGAATTTGATATTGTTCTGTGTTATACACTATAAACGTTTGCCAGCTGCATAATTTAAATGCCATCTAATTTGCATAGGAAAAATGTTCATCTTCTTTTTGATATAGCTTGAAATAGATAATGCTACTCTCAAACTTACTGGAACTTACTTGTAAACATGTTTTTTTCCCACATGTACATATACATTTTTTTAAATTATAGGACTTAATAGAGAGTATTTGTGAACATATTGCTCAGATTTTTTACGTGGATTTTAGAAATTAGTGTGAGCGTCCTTGAAATGCATTTTTTGCATTTTTGCATGTAGTGACTATTTGGTATTTTTCAGGTGAGGGGTATTTTCTAGATTTTTAAATTATGTCATGAATGGTACTTCAACTCAGAATATTTTTTTCTCCATGAATTGTTTACACTATGAATTAATATTCAGTTGTTTGGGGTTTTTTGTTTGTTTGTTTGTTTGTTTGTTTGTTTTTTGTGGTATGTGTTTATACTTTTAATTTGTTGCTTAATGAGATTTTATTGTCTGTTTTCTTGTGTTTACAGATCCGTACATCTAAACTATGTGCAGAAAGGAGCATTAGTATAGGATTATTACAGATCTGAAAAATAAGTATTTTTACATGTTGTTTGAAGTTAAAGAGTGGTGGGAATGAGTCCAGAGGAGGACCCAAAGATGATCGGTGGGGTGCACTACCTCTCCTACAAAGACAGGCTGAGAGTTTGGCTTGTTCAGCCTGGAGACAGGAAAGCTTCCAGTACCAGAAGAGGAGGCAACAGGAGAGCAGGAGAGGGCCTGTAGTCATAGGACAAGGGGGAATGGCTTTAAACTGAAAAAGGGCAGATTTAGAAAAGTATGATTGGGAAGAAATTCTTAACTGTGGGGGTGGTGAGGCCCTGGAGTAGGTTGCCCAGAGAAGCTTTGGAAGCCCCATCCGTGAAGGTGTTCAAGGCCAGGTTGGAAGGGACTTTGAGCCACCTGGTCTAGTGGAAGGTGTCCCTGCCTGTGGCAGGGGGTAGAACTTGATGATCTTGAAGGTCCCTTCCAACCCAAAGCATTCTGTGATTCTATGAAACATGCATTTAAAGGGAAAAGAAGCTCAGCTCAGATTATACTTCCTTGCCTTCTGTGGTGTAGTCCAGAGAAGAATAAAGCAAACTAAAAGGGAAAATAAATTATCACCATGGTAAAGTAGAACAGTCTGGACAGACAAAGATATTGTGCTTCTACTCTTCTTTGGTCCTACTCCGAGCATTTTGTTACTTAATTTTCTGACAACACCAAATTCACAAATCATAAAAGAACAGATACAAGTACTAAATAATGAATATATTAAAGATAAAAATAATTCATTACAGTCATAGCTCCAAGACTAGTGTTCAGTTTGCTTTGATACCATCAGAATGTTTTGAAATTGGTTTAGGAATTAGAAGCCAAGCTTTTTGTGTCATACTGAATTCACAAGTACTTTGGAATCAGCAAAATATGTCCACAAAATAAATGACCCTGATGCAGATTGTTTGCATTTCTGCCATAACAGTGTTATCAATATGGTATGCGTGCAACTGTGGGCTTCTGAAATACAGGGAGATTATCAGCAATTTCACCTTCCCTCATTGATAGCAAAGAGAAACTCTTGGTACATGTGCTTATCTTACAACTTCAGAGACATTGGAAAAGAAACCTACTTAATCGTTTTTCAGGATAATCATCTAGTATCTCTGGTTTTGTAGGGATTCAGGTTGTGATGATTGAATTAAAAAAATATGTACTTGTAGGATGAGTTTTTAAAAATTAGCATTTTAAGAGACATTTTCATTTTGAGGAAATAAATTGGATTTTTGATATCTGTTTAATGACTTAAAATGTGCCATAGGTTTGGTAATTCACACTTGCTGTCTTTTTAACTAACACCCAGCTTGTAGCTTTTTTTTTCTGGGAGAAGATGCTTATCCTGGCATAGAAGCACATTAAAATCAGTGAGGCTATGGGTGCATGTGTCTGTCAATGGGAAATCAGTTTACATAATCAGGGCCTGATGAGTCAGTGGTAGTGGAGAATCTGTGTAGTTACTTCCCTGAGCGATGGGGAAGAGAACGGTGACCGCGGCGTATGGAGCACGTGCACGTATTGCACTTTGAGTGGGAATTTGTGAGAAGCATTTAATAGTTTTCAGTAGAGTTTTGGTTCCATCTGACAACATGTCATCCTACTAAAGGATCTTAAAAAGGCCAAAGTTCCTTATTTGCATAGTTTTTATGCTTGTTTGCTTTTCACAAAGCAGTCCGTGACAGTGAGTGCGAAGTACAAGCATGGTTTTGTACTGAATTCTATTCTGAGATCAACTTCACAGCTTTTATCTTAAACACAAGGAAGATGTGTACATTCACAGGAGTTACTTGGTTTTTAGCATCATTGTATATTTGAGAAATAAGCCTTTGTTTTAATTAGAAACCCAGATTTCCAGGACTGTAAGCTCCTTCAGCTTCATATGAAATGAATCAGAATTTTTCATGTATAAATATACATACTTATATGCATATGTGTACATGTATATGCGTACACAGGTGACAGCTGTGACATTTTACATTGTAAAATTAACAAGCAAAAATGTAAAGGAATCTCATTGTCTGTTATGAATCAACTCTTCTCTTTCCTTCTTCATGTTTGAGTCTGGAAACCCTATCTACCATTATCACATTTCTTAGTTTTAAAGTTTATCCATTTTATTAAATAGTATTTTTCTCTTTTTAGTTTTTTTGCCCTCTTTACACAAATATGTTTCTTAACTGAACATTCTCCACTTCTTTTTCATACTTTTATTTATCATGCTTTACTGATGAAGTTTCCAGTGCCTTGGTTTCATGCTTTTAAGCTAGGTAACTAAGTGGTTCTTCACCTGTACTCCACCACCCAGTGTTCCATGGCTTGTAAATCATCTAATAGTGAAGTTTATGTAAGTGAAAATACAAAAGTAGGTGAGATATTTGGGGGCTGGGGTAGGGATGTTAGAGGCAGTTCTGATGTTTTTGTAAGATTAATAGCATTATTATTCTTTAGCTAGTCATCTTATCTGTTGTCATCCCTCCAGCCTCAGAGGTATATGGTGAGAAGTTTTTGTTAAAGAGTTTTACTGCGGTTGCTATTACATTCCCTCAAAAACACCACATGTATCTGTATCAGTTTTCAAGACGGGAAAAATGAATTATGAAGTGGAGAGAAAACTCTCAGGACAGTGTGGTATGTTGGTAAGACAAAGACAGTCCTCAGCTGTACCCAGCAGATGGCATTTTTCCCCCTTATAACAACTAAATATTTTCAAAGTTATAATCTTTGTCTATTATCATACTTAAAGCCGTAAAGCCTTTTATTCACAAAGTATTAAAAGATTGCACTGTGAGCAAATATTTATCAATGGATTGTAAATTAAATATGATGTGTATATCTCTGATTATAGGATAGAGAAGATTGGAATGAGAAGAGTGAAACAGGATAGTGAATTTGATTATTTTATTTTTTCCCTCTCAATGGGAAAATGTCAAAACCATAATTTCGCCCAGATGTTTATAAAAGCACTTCACTCTTTTGGTGAATGTTAAAATATCAAATTCTCAGGATTTTAGTCTTTTTTTTCTCAGGAACACAGAATTGTACTTGAAAGTGGATACTCAGTTGCAGGAGATCTCTGGATTTGTGGAACAGATCAAGACAGCTAGTTTCACAAGTGAATTGGATATTTCCTAATGAAGGCTCTGAACTTCTGTCTCCCCTTCAGAAGGGGATATTTCCTATGGACATGGTTAACTCTTCTCAGCTAAGTGTCACTAACATTCTGACTTTATTTGTAATTAAAATGGTGTGAACACAGTTCTGACTCAGGACTTACTGTTGATTGTTCAGGTCTCTTTCAAGAAGAAAAGCAGAAATAACTCGAGCCTCACTGAGCAGGATGTTTGTGCTTAGTTTCTGCACAATGCTCCCTTTTAAAAAAATCTTCACACATTTCTTGTGTATTAAGAAAATGGTACTTCAAAAGGTGAATTCTGTATCATGATAAACTGGAATAATGTTCTGGTTTTAGGAGAGGCAATGGTATGGCATGCCAATGGTTTCTTTGAGCTAAAATAGGCCATAAATACAGCTTGTTTTAACAGCAGAAATATTAAGCTTCAGTTATTTGAATTATGTCACCAAAATGAAATGTTCAAAAGTGGTCATTTTTATCTTTTGCTCAGCCATTTAATAAGATATGATTAATGGCTTCTGCATGGTGATAATTTCTCTGTTGTTTACTTTAGTTTTGCTCTCATATTAAAAATAAGAGGAAACTATTACACAACTTTTTTTTTTTTCATGTATCACATGCCAGTTGTTTCTTTGTAATATCCAGATACAAGCAGTATGAAGGAGTTGTCAGTGTGTTTGCTGAAGATGGTATCCTTCCTTTTTCAGAGATTAAGATTTTTTTATATTATTTGGCTGGCAAATGTGGTTTGGTAGAGCCTCTATGGGCAAAGGGCATGCCTATTTCCAGACTGTGGCAAGAGGAGGGGCCATTGTTTTACATTTCTAAAACAATTTCGTTTGAGTGAAAGTAAATTAGTCCCACGTATTTAAAGCATGGTATAACCTGTACCAATTACTTAAAAACTTGACAAGTTTACTAGACAAGCCTGAGGAAGAGCTATGAACCCTACTGACTGCAGAAAAGAACTAATACTGAAATTATACAGCACTGTCTGTTCTGCTGCTTTCCCCTGTATAGACTGAGGGTCATTTTTTTCTCCAAGGATTTTGTACAGCATTTGGTCCAAAAGTATTTGTTGCTGAAAGATGAGTTATGAAACCGATGACTCCTCTAAAGTGAAAGTTTTATGCAGAAAGATTTTTAAACCATCTAGAAATGCATAGCATAAAGATGCTATAGATGTAGACTTTGCAGAATTGATTATCTTTTGTGGTTTTTTACCAGGTTATTATTTAAACAGTGTCTTCTAGTTATGTACTGTTGTTTAATGATACATCTTCTGGTAAGAAGGCATATCTCTATTATTGCTCAACTTGAATTATTCATTACATTCACTAAATTTGACTTAATGTAAATTTCTTGCAAGACAAAGTGTATAGGTGATGTTTCTGACAGAAAGGTAAAAGTTTGGTCATTATTTAAAGATAATTCCTATGATGTAATAGCTCCAGATTCATGTATTGGTTGGGGTTTTTTGTTTTGTTTTGTCTTTGTTTTGGTTTTTTTTTTGTTTGTTTGTTTGTTTATTTTACTTGAAAAAAAATCAAGTGGGTTTCTGAAGCTCTTAAACAGCAACTCTGTGAGAGAAGCTGGTGTCAGTTTTGTTTGGTTTCTTTTGACAAAGCCTCATCCTCAAGTTTCATTAATAAGGGGACCTGAAAAGACAGAAATACAGAAGTTATGGAATTATATTAGCAGTGGGAAAGGTAGTGGCAGGAAGAAGCAGGGTGGAGGAAACCTAATTCTAGTGAGCTTCCTTCTCTACCCTCATTTTAGGTATTCTGGTTTTTATTTGTTGACCTATCGTAACTTTCTACTCTAGTTTGATGTAGGTAAACAAAACTAACAATAAAAACACTCCAGTCCCCATAACTCTGAGTTTCTGTAGATCCCAACTAGTTTTCTATATAAGGCAAGACCACTGATAAACTTAGGCAAAGGTGGGGTTTATTGAAAGTGGAGAAAGGGTAATGTATAGTGAGAATAATCATAATTTCAACTGCAGTACAGACAGACTAACTTGAATTTACAGAACTGGCTGGGATATTGGGACAGTTGCAGAAAATCTGCTTGTACCATGTGTGGAAGCTTGAGAAAGTTGAGAGTTGCAAAAATTATTTCTTACCCACAAGCTCTCAAATATAAGACTGCACACTCTTTCCTCCCTCAGACTATTTTAGCCTGGGAATTTTCATAACAACTTAATGAACAAGAATTCTCCAGCTTATCCAAAAACCCTTCTTGCATTCTGATCCTAAGGAAAACAATTTAATTTTCCTTTCTCTTAGTTTTCAAATGTCAAATACAGTAATTATGTTGTGTCTTTGAGTGATTTATAGCTGAATGAAATGCCTGTTTTCTCTCTGATAATAGATTTTCTCTGCTATAATAATAAGGTGGTGTTGAAAGTAACTTCAAAACAGAGTGATAAAGATTTCTCTGAAGGAACAATTGAAACTTGATTTTGAAGTATTTGTGTTAATTGTTGTCTGATTTATATTATTTTACTGCTACAGGAATGTGTTTGCATATAACATTAACTTAGAGTTAATTATTTTTCTGTGCATTTTAAATTGATCATGGATAAGTCTTCTTCCAGGGTAAATGCCAGGTGTGAAAAATTAAAGCAATATTCTGAATTTGAAATTAAATATTTTGACAAAAGAAAATAGAATTGCAGGAACTGTCAGCGTAATCCTATTGTCACTAATCTGGGTGTATGAAGGAATGTCCAAAGGAAATGGAATTCTTCCTCAAAGAGTTGACCCCAGGGGCTGTACTGGGACAGAGCACAGAACCTGAGCACAGATCTGTAGTAGCTGAGTAAACAGAATAACTTCAACCACTCCTAAATTGCACTTCTTTTAAGAAACAAGGTTGTAAAAGAAGGTATGAGACACTCAGCTCTTGGGTTTCCTAGCTGATATAAAACTTGACAGCAGGGGTGTGTTAAAATGTAGGTTTCTCATCATCTATTACAGTAATATGTGCTCTACCAGTCTGCCCTTTTCTCTCTTCTCTGTCTTCTCATTACTGTGTCACCATTCCCAGATAGATTCAGTTTTGTGTTCCTGCTGAAGTTCTATTCATTTTCCTTTACTTCTCTCACCCATATTTGCATGTGAGCCTTCAGGGTTCATTTCCCAGTAAAGGTGATTATTTTTATTTTGCTGTCAGTACTCCAAAGTGATTAAAGTCCTGGTTAAAATGCATAGAATTTCCCAGAAATAGCTGAAATTTCATTCCTGTATGCTGATTGATAAGTTTTTCTCTTTGATGGTCTGAAGATGTAGCTGGTATACAGGAAAAGGCAATTGCTTATATTTTGTTATGCTTATCATAGATGTATTAAAAAATCTCCAGATTTCTAGACATCAAAGTCTGTTTTCACACTTGAGATTAACTTGCATGCTCCATCCTTGTTTATTCTGGCTGTATTGCTTAGCCTTAAGAAAATGTACCACTTTTCTTAGAGACTTTGTCCAAACTACCTTAAATCAAACCTGAATTAAGTTCACAATTTTTGTTATGAACAATGTGATTTTTTTTTCTGTAATACCAGTAGATAATTGCAGTTAGCTATACTACTTTAAAATGCTTTTTATCCATGCAGGTAGCTTATAAAACCACCATAAGGATTTTCTGCTTGGAAAACCAAAATATACTGAACCAGAGTTGCACTAATTTTTTAAGCGAGCTTTTCTTTAGCAAGGGTAAATTATAGTCCAAGAGGACATGCAAAACTGCTTGGAGTAAAAAATTATGTCTTGGAGGCATACTGCAAAATGGAATATCTCCCTGCTTTACTGTACATTTGTTAATTAATAACTTATTAATTTACATTGCATAAATCTTCTCAGAAAGATGTGAAAGAAGAGACAAAGCGGGTCATTCTGATACCAGTTAAATCAGTCAGGGTTTGGAAGTAGCCAAATTTTTGTCCCGTGCAGTTTGCATTTAATCATAATTGTGCTTTCACTTGTGCCCTGCATAAGAAGAATTAATCATTCAGTATAGTAAATGAAAAATGCTCTCTTTCTGTAATAACAATAATGCAGAAATTTTAATAAAGAATTCAATTATTTTTTCCCACAGTTTATAGAAATGATACATTTTTGCAAGTTGCTTATCACACAGACTTCATCTTATTTGACTATTTAAAGAGTGTGTCACAAAATGGATTAATAATTTTAAATAAAGTCTAAAAAGCTGGCATTTGAAAAGAAGACTACTGATAGCATATGAAGAGCTTGCAAAATGATTGTATTGGACAAAAAATTTTCTGGAAGCACCTCCTTAAGATGGAGCTTCTTGGTCTTCTTCCTCACACAGGGAGATGGGTCTGGCTGCGTGGGACTTCTTGGGGTGTGCACTGAGTGTGACCCTGTGCCAAGTGTTTGGGAAGGAGGGAGCCTGGCTAGTCCCTGTGTGGGTTTAATAGCTGCCTCAGATTTAAAATGGAGTGGAGATCATGGCTGCTCAGGAGAAATTGGAACAGTAGTTGTGAACCTTGGAGCTGTGTGTGGAGCAGAGGCATCTCAGAAGGGTTTTTTTTGTTCCTAATCCTGTCTGCTTTCCACTTCTTAGCATTGTTCAAGCTGCCATCATCCCAGTGCATTCCCACTCCTCTCCTGGAGGCTCTGATAAAAGTATTCTTCCCCTCTAAATTTGGGAGTTGTGGTAAAAGTCAGAGAGGAGTGGAATGTATTGAAGGGACACAACCATCTTTAAAAGTCTGTAGAAAACAAAACCAAGGGGCAGCTGAATGTTAAAGTGAGAAATGAAGGAAAGAGAGAGAAATGGATAGAAGGCTTACTGAAGGAGATGTGGCATTTCTGAAATGGGGCAGAGCACCCTGATACAGAGCAGTGATTTCCCTTATAGAGGAAGGAGCCTTATGGGCCAGGATTTTAACTTTTAAATTTTTAAATTTTTTTTTGCTTGTATTTTTTGAGCAGAGTAACACACTAGAAGTACAGGGCAGCTTTCCTTCAAACATCTTGTAGATCATGGATGCAATAATGAGTATCACAGTGTTGTTACTTGATATTACAAGATAATAGTCTTTTATTTTGTCATACCCAGGAAGGCTGCATTTCTTAATACTTCAGAATGTGGGATACTACATTTATGTCTCTTACTACCTGAAGAATTTCTAAAAAATTTCATTTACAAGTTTGCATGTGACTCTGCTGAGGGATTTAATTTTATAACTGACAGAAGAACAAAATCTTGCACCATCTGTAAAGGTTTCAGTAACGAGCTTAAAGCATTCAGTAGAGTTCATGAAGTCTCTGACAGCCCTTCTACCTTATTTTGGGTTGTAGGTTTGTTTGCAGCAGATGGCTGTTCAAGCATTCTGCTGGTGGCACTTGGGTCTGGATAGAGTGGCAGCTGGGTCCATATCCTATATTCCAAACAAACAATTCATTGTTCATTACAGGCTGCACCTTGGGATTGCAATCTGCTTAGGCCCCCATGAACCCATACCTAAGTGGTTTGTAGACTGTAATTCAATCATTTTTCTGGTTGTGCATGATTAATTAATAAAGTATTTATTTTGAATAAATTATTAAAGTGGTGTGGAGAAACAGGAAGAAAAAAATCCGTTGGAGTGGTCTGACTGTGTGCAAGCATATGGCTAAGGGTGCTCTTCCCATGGAGGATCTTTAATAAGAAGATGGGAATTTTCATACTGATTATATCTCTGGTCAGTGTAGACAGGTGAATTTTGTATTCTCTGTTTTATTTTAAGGGGAAAATTTTAGTCTTCTAGATACTTTTATTAGGCACATGATTTTTCAGTCTTTGTTTCTCTTGCACACTGGAGCAGCATCGTTAAGGTCCAGTTTAATTATGTGTTTTGAGATTAAATATTTATCATATTTGAATTCTCACTCAATTGGACTAATTCAGCGACTCTTTGTTCATTCGTTACAAGAATTAAATGCAGGTCACCTGATCATTCTTTAGTTTGCTGTGCATTGTTAAAAGGATATGGTTACCAACTGCTTTACTCTGGGTACCAGTGAGGTCTTGCTACCACTGTTGTGGCATGCAGGGCGCTGGGAAACCCAGAAAACTGTTGGAGCATCTGTGTTGCCAAATGAAGTGCAGAATGGGGGAAATTATAGCCAGATGAGATCACTCCATCATAACTTCCTTGCCAGTTCTTTGTGATGGTTTTTCAGTAGTAACAACCTGTTAAAATTGCAGAGTATTCAAATTTCAGCTCTGCTCTTACAATTTAGAATAATTGTGCAGGACAAAAGTCTGGAGGTTGGGGGGTTTTTTTTGTCAGTCGGTTTTGGGCTTTTTTTTTTTTGTGTGTGTGCATGTGTGTTTTGTTTTTTGTTTTTTAATTAGAAAGACCAAGAACAAAGGAATGACAAAACTTCACATGGAAGGAAAATTCAGTGAGCTTTGAAGTCAAGCCTTTAAATGCTAGGAAATAACAGAGTTCTAGCTGACAGGCTCATTCACATTATGATACATAGCTTAGTTAAATGGTGTAAGTGCCTTTCCCTCATTCATACACAAAAGAGCACTCATCGTTCACTTCAGAGGAAGGTAATGCTGAGGTGGTATGAGTGATACTAACTAACAACATCAGCTTCTTTCAGTGTGATGAACTTTGTAATCTGCCTGAAGTTACCAGCCATTGCTTCATAACTTGCTTCGTCAGCAGACTTTCTCTGTTCATGAGTTTTTCTGATTACTAATAAATATATTCAACGGTGTCTTATATAAATTAAGTAGTCACTTGGCCTTTGCCAAGGTGGAGACTGACCGTTTATTCTGCCTGTCTAATCTCAAGCAGGATTTGGTCCACAGCAGTAAGAAGTGTCTTCCATATAAAAATACTTACTGCCTAGTTTTATGGCCTTTGAAAAATAAATTACTGTGGAATAAGACTGTAACAGATGCCTTTTGGCAGTCTGAATCGATTATGTCAGTGTGCTGCCTCTCCCGTCCCCCACTACTTTTCAAGCACTCTTTCATTAAAATGATCAAAAGAGAGGCAGATGCAGCCACAGTGTGAGTGCAGGGGATGTGCAACCTCCTAAGTAGCACTGCTATGCGTGGCCAAGGTAGGCATGCTGAACAATGCTGTGCTAAAGGGTAGGGCTTTGGGAAGTTTGCAGAAAATGCACTCTTTCTGTGTGTAAGATTGACTTGGAGTTTTTTAAGGTAGCAATTCAGACTGCATTTTAAGAAATGTCAGAAATCTTGAGTATGTTGCATCGGGATTTGGTGATTTATTTCACCTTAATGATTGGTATAACTCCAGAGCTTACCTTTTAGTAAAGGTGAAGTAAGGTAAGGTATCTTTTATTAAAGGTAAAATCCTCCCTTTTCTGAAGGGATTTCATTTTGGTGACTAAAATAACCCCATATTCCTGACCAGATGCCTTTGTTTTTTTGGTGGGTACAAACAAATCCACTACCTTTTCAACCTCTTGAGTCTCCCTGTCTTTCTTGGTTGTTTCCTGTATTTCCACATGATCAAGTGAATCTACTGAACAGTTTTTTTTACCAGTTTTCTACTTCGGCTATGCTTGAGGGGTTTTTTTTTGTTTTTTTTTTCTTCATTATCTCATTTATTTCTTCTATATCTTACATATTGTTAGAAATCTGTTTTTCCTAAGTAGCTCTTGAAACACTGAAAATATCTTTGTTTTGACTTTAAAATATCTGTAATGAGACTTCATATTTAATTGTAGTCGCGTGATGCAAAGCTTCACATTGTGGTATCGATTCTTCATTTAATTCTGGTAGTTGAATGTGCTGTATTGTAGTGTCTGTTATATTTTAAAACATGTCCAAGGTGAAAGGACCCTATGGGGTCATAGACCAGAATGTGGATTTATGGTGTTCCAGTGAGGCCACTGCAGAGCTGTCTGAGTGCTCTTGCTTTGTGATACATGGATAAATCTGGGCAGAGTTGCATCACAGCCAGTGTCAGGCAGATCTTTCAGCAAATTGGGAATAGTTCCTAACTCCTGTCCTATATTTCAGTGACATGAAAGGGATGATATTCAGAAAGAAAAATTGATGTTTACGATCAGAAATAGATTCTAATAGTGAGATCTCTTGAACTACGTAATAACCTCCCAAAGGAAAAGGCAAGCAGCCTCATTTTCCAGATAATTTATGGCCAGCCTGGCCAAATTGCTCATTATACTACAGGAAGTAATATTCCATTGGTGGAGGAATGGGCATGATTATTTAATAGGTACTTTTTGTTTCTACTTAGTTTTCCTTTCCTTTTTTTTGTGGATAGGTTATATGTAAATGCAGTCAAAATGCTTAATTATATTATTTATCTGTAAAACAAAGCCAAGCATGCTTTGGACAAACATTAAAATATTATCAACAGTAGACATAAATGCCGCAAACAAAAAGAAGTACTGTTTGGAAACATCTGATGCTGTGGTTTTATTTATGAATGTGCCTTGAAAAAAATTTCATGTCTCTAAGGAAGTGTTTGTGTACAAACACTCTCACTGCCCCCCCTCCAAAAAACAAAAACAAAAAAAAAAAAAAAAACAAAACAAAAAAACCCCAGAAAAACAAAAAATACCACCACAGCCAAACACTTTTTCAAAAACTGATGCAAATTAAACCCTACTAATTGAAAGCAAACCTTCGTATTTGCCACTTTATTCTTTTTGATGGTCTAGAATCACTTGCAAACCATTACCTCAGATATGAGGTCACTTCAGTTTGCAGTTTCAAGCCCTCTAAATGTAATTTTTATTTCATTTGGTATATAACAGTGGTGACATTGTTCAGTGGAAATATGTCTTTCAGGGATCAGTTACTGCCAAGATTCCCATTATCAGTAGTCAGTGACAGATAGTGATTTACTGTAGGGAGTGAGGTGGTGCAGTGAAGCCTTTCAAGTACCACACATAAGAGCTGGAAGGGCAATTAGCACATAACATTGATATTGTTGCCTGTGCTGCATGTGCTTGAAAGCACCATGCTTATTAATATGACAAATGGCACATGCTATTGTAGTACTGTTGTGGGAGGGCTGAGGGTGTTAAATTCAAGTCTGTAGTTTGTGCTACCCACTGCGTTTTACACTGGGAATATTGTTTGGAATACACTTTTATGTTAATTGCAGTCACCATTAACTTGGCTTGGAGAATTCTGCAAATTCAGAATTCATGGAATGAAAGAGGTTTACTTACATTTCTGGGGGGTTGTTTCTTGTAGAGATGAATTTAGCATTATAAAACTCTTTACAGTCTCTCTATTTTTTTTCTTTTTTCATTAATGTATTCCTTCCAAACCTTTTCCCCCTCGTGTTCTAACCCAGGGATTTTTGCATTTTTTACTATGGAAGCAGTAGGGCATAATATCTCTTTCACTTCCCTCATAACTTTTTTCAATTTGTGCTCTAATTTGAGGAAGAATGTCCTAAATCAGATATACAGTGTAATTGCTTACTTCTTACCATAATGATTATACTAGAATAGCTTATATTTGTTCACAAAAAATTTTTTTCTTGCTTGACTGATGAGTAACAATTTTTGTTAGAATATTTTCGTAGCCCAAACAGGTGGTTTGGTAAATGCACTGTGGAAAGCAGGAGACAACTCTTTTGTCTTGCCTTTGAAGCCCCTCTGTTGCCATTGTCCTTGTTCTGCATGCACTGCTTCTGTGGAACTGTCAAGTTCTTGACTCTCTATACTTCCAGAAAAAAATGAAATGCGTGTTGTCTGCAGACCATATATGCATACCAGTTTAAATTTACAAGCACTGTTATTAGCCTTTTTCAGAACTTGTATTGGACCATTTGATAAATTTGAAAATATTTCATAATACCTAGTGTAGTATTTTTGTATGTTATATTTACAATAGCTAGTGAATTACATTAATGAAATAATTAATGATCTTAAAAAAATTAAATATAGTAAGTTAATTATTTTGACCCTAACAGCATTTTTCATAATTCTCTGTTTCTGCTTTTCTGATTTTCTTCTTGTTTTTATATTCCTAGAAAATGCATATTAGAGTATTAAACTGATAGGAAATTATTATCATAAGCAAGAAGCAAAATATAATTGGAATGTCACTGTAGTAGAGTTCAAGTGATTCTTCAAGAAACTACTTAGGAAGCTGCTTTTCTTTCTATGGTTATAATATTGCAGCGCAGTGCAGTTTTCCCTCCCAGTTTAAGTGAACACAGGATAAAGGCAGAATATATATTATGTTTGTAAAAGGACATCAGCTTCATCACATGATTATGGTGTCCTTTCTGCTGTGTCATGGTGCGTTATCTGTGCCCAGCTCATCATGTGCAATAATCACCTAATGGAAAAATTTCTTTGCACAATCGAATACTTAATATGCCTAATACTTAGTAATGACTTAGTGGAATAATTTCTTTGACAATTGAATGCAAAATTTAGAACATTATGTATTAAACTTACCTTTATCCTCAAAGCTACCCATGAAGAACATTCAAGCAGTGTATGAAAATGCAGTTACTTAACTTACAAAGGTGTTACTTCTGTTGTCAGGGCTGTTGGTTCATCTGTGTTCATGACTTCTAGCAGTCATTTCTGCCCAAAATGTGCAAATGCATCCAGAGGGGTTTTCAGAGACAGTTAAAAGCACATACAAAACATATCAGTATAGTCTTTCTATATGCTTATCGTACAAAAGATACATTTTTAAATTAAACATAAAAACATTCATAACTAACATTAATCTACATTATATAGCTATTTTAGATATGGGAGTTTAGACTGTGAGTGTGGTCACAGAGATTTTCCTAAGACTTTATTCTGACTCTCCAATTTATATTTAAAACAGGGTGTGTTGTATTTTTGGCCTTAATGTGTACACTGAGGTGTTCTTAGGAATAGAGATGCAGATGTGCAGAAAGGTCAGCAGCCCCACTGAGTGTCAGGATGTTTTTTTCTTTCCATTTTGCTTCATAACTATTCCAGTCTTGGCACACATCTTCTCAGGATTGAAATATTTTCACCAACAGCCTCTGTGAAGAGTGCAAATCTGCCCACAGCATATGAAGCATGAAGTTGTTGCATCAGTTCCCAATGCCAGTGCTTTTTGCTGCTTCTGACTATTAATTTGGAAGTAATCCATGTATTTTAATCCCTATCTCATCAGTGGAATTCCTCTTGAATAATTTCAAGATTATTATTATTCAAGAACCCTCCAAGCAAGGACACCAAGGATGTTTCAGGTATCAATCCGCTGTTCATATAAACCAGAAAAAAGCCTGTCTGAAATGGACAGAGTTCTTTCAGATAAGAAAACAGACGGCACCAGAAGCTGCCTCTCATCCTTTGCAGAAAGCAGTCAATTCCATCCATGTTGTCATTACAAATAGAGACAGACATGCATGGTATCCAGATGAGCTTTGGAAGTTTCTGCAGTTTTGCATGCTCTCAAGTACCTTTGTAATTATAAAATACAACAGTGAAGTTTTATTACGTCCAACAAAGCTTTGGTGGCAGGCTATTGCACTTACCAAGCTCTTAAAAACAAACAAAAGCTTATTTAGAATGAAACTTATCTAGGCTCAGGTGCTCTGGTGGTTGCAGGAGCTGGTGGAACAGCAGCCATCAAGAATAAGCCAGAAATAAAGTATCAAACTACTTGACTTAGGTGGAGTAATGAATTACTCTTCGAACATAATGTTTGCCGAGTTAAATTTTAGGATTGTCTAATAAAATATTACAAGACATTATTTGATAAATTGTCATCAGTTCTGGGATTTTGTGAGCGCTTTATTTCAAATATAAGGAAGAAGTTGCATATTCTCTTTCCTAGGGCTGGTGAATAACTGAAGCATTGCTGTGGGCATCTCTGTGCCCACCACTGCCAGTTACATCACTGCTTTGTTCCTGAGAAACCAGACACCTCAAGCCATGTGCTTGTTCATTGGTCATCATTTTTCTTCTACGCATTCCATCTCTCCACTGCCAATTACCTCTTTTCAGCCCTCCTGAAAAACACTGTGTTTTCACTCCAAACTCCCTGCTTTCCAGGCCTATCTGACCTCTGTGTTGTTGGCTAGAGCTGCAAGTCTGTTCCCTGAACAATGCATCACCAGTCTTGCACCCAGCAGAGCAAGTGCAGGAGCTGCTGCCTCGCACAGGAGCAAATTACTGCATTCAGCTAAGCTGCAGTAACTTGCTCCTGTGAGAGGTAGCGGCTCCTGGCTCCTCCCTGTACCTTTATTTCTTTCTCTGAGTGTTTCTTTCTGGAAGCCTTCTTCCATAATCTGCACAGCAACACTAGGTAGCCTGGAGGGAAACTCACAGCTACTTGGTGTACGAACCACTCAAAAGTGAATGTGTTCAGCTCTAGTTTGGGTGGCCCTGTTTGATAACCTCAGTGGATTTTCAAGGCAGCCTTTGAGTCTGAAGGGGTGGGCATTTGGGGTACAGATGAAGTTTTAGTGGTGTCCTCAAGGTACACCTCCGAACAAAATACGAAGGAACTCTTTGGCATCTGCTTTTCTGCTTTCACAAAATACTACTTAATGGCTTGGTGAGCATTGGTGGCTTGGTGAGCAGTGCCTGAATTTTTGTCAGTGTTATCTTGAAATCACAGGATGGTTTGGGTTGGAGAGGGCCTTCAAGATCATAAAGTTCTAACTCCCTGCCATGGGTAGGGACACTGCCCATTAGACCAGGTGGCTCAAAACCCTGTCCACTCATCTTGAACACTTCAGGGATAGATTCCTTCTCTGAGCAACCTGTTCCTGTGTCTCACCACCCTCACAGAAAAGAATTTCTTCCTAATACCTTGTCTAAACCTGCCTTGTATCAGTTTAAAGCTCTTCTCCTGTGTCCTATCATACAGGCCCTTGTAAAAAGTTCCTCTCCATCTCTGTTATTGCCCTCCACCTTTAGGTACTGAAAGGGTAATTCATCTTCATCTTAACATGTAATTTAGCAGGAACAGACTGTGTGTGGAGAAGAAGAAATGATCAGGCTTCTTTAAAACGTGCTGCCCTCTAAAAAGTCCATAGCCAAGGGTCACTGTTTCCCATGGCCAAAGGCAATAGGAAGAAGGCAATGGTGCTGGGAATGTCCCAGCCCCCAGACAAGGTCAGCTATGCTCAGGGAGGATGAACTCTGTGGTAGATCAGTTTCTGCTGCTCCCATTCTCTAATCCTTTGGTCTTCTCCAGCCCAGAGCTCCACCCCGGTGCGTTCCAACCCAGAGGGCTGTTTTTTCACTCCTTTATAGTTTCCTCATCCCGTATGTTCTGCATCCCCTGCCATCCCACAGTACCTTACTCCAAGTTTCCTTTTACCCAAATTCTTAGTCCCTTCCTGTGTTTATTTGCATTAGGGACCATCACATCAGTGTCGCCACCACACTTTTTGGATCACCTGGCCTGACCGTGCCTACTCTGATGATCAACTTCCCCCCACAAATAGCAGTGCCTGGCTCTTGCACCTTGGATTTGAAAACATTGTGTGCATTTACATCCCAGAAAAGACCAAATCTTGGGAAATTTAGTGATAATTATCTAGCAGCATTTTCTTGGTACTGGAAAGGCCTTTAAGACCTTGATATTATATTGTCAACACTCTGAAATGGTTTGTCCTGACACCTTTGGGGGTTTTATGTAGTTTTCATTGAAATACAACTCTGCAGTCCTAACAGGCATGTTGGGCTAGAGGTCTCCTCAGTTGGGTGTGTAGGAGAGAAAAGCATGGAGTGCCGTGTTACATACATACAGCACATCTTAAAGAACTACTGTTTCTTGGAGTCATGTTTCTTTCCTTCGATGTACAGTAAAAAAAAATGGGAATTATATGACTAATGTATTGAATGGAAGAGACTTCAAATAAAATATATGACAGTCTGTGAGCTAGGCAACTTTGTATATTGCTACATATTTTTAATAAAAATGAATGTGCTGAAGTGCCAGTAAACATTCATATTTTTGATGATTGTTTCTCATAATTTTAAGGTAATTATTTGAAGTGAAATTTGAAGGTAATAATTGTGCTGTGAAACTGTCATCACTGTTTTATATTGATTTTGGCCAACTACAATGTCCAACTTTTATCGGGGTTTAGCACTGAGTACTGCTGATGGTGTTTAAGAACAGAACTCTGGAATTGTTAAAACTAAGTAAGAAATAGAAGACTGACATTTAAAAGACATCATTGGCATATAAATGCTTATAACCAAACCTGCTTACCATTGGGAAGTCTTTAAAGGCTAAGGGTAATTAGTTGAGAGTATTAGGGGAGAATATCTGTATCAATTTGGACATGTTGACATTTAAAGTTAATATTAGGTACTTAAAGTACCTTACCACACTCTGGTATTGTGGTAAAGAACTCCAAGCCCCGCTATGTATAGTTTGAACTTTCTGACTGGTGGGAGGTACACCTAAGTGTTCTTTAGAGATCAGTTGTGCTGAGTTTCTGTGGGTGAGATGGAGTTTGGCACATACTCCTCTGTCTCACCCCTCTCCTCAGTGACACATGGCTTTTTGGTACTGCCACTGGTGGCTGCTGAGGAGATGGTAACACTCCTGCAGTAGCTTGGCTTATTCAGAGCCTCAGAAGTGACTCTTGTCACAGTCTGCTTACCTCTCCAGGTTCTTCTGTGTGAGCTCAGCCTCTGCAATACAGAGATTATGCTCATAAGAAAGACCCAGAGAAAAAAGAGCTTAGAGTTGTGGTGAGATTGGGTATTTTTTTAATTGCTCAGACCATTTAGGGGCATAAACCCCAGATATTTCAGAACGTTAAATTATGATCATATTGGGGTGCTCATTTCAACCTTCTTGAGTTCTTAAGTGGAAACTGACTACATGTTGGTGATACAATTTTGAACTACAGAACTCAAAAGGAATGTGTAAGCTAGAGAAAATAGAATGCAACCTCTTATTTAAGGAAGGGAGAGCTACAAATATCTCTATTCCCTAAAAATTTTCTTAACATTGCTTTTTGAAGTGCCATGTGAGTACAAATAAGAAGTTGTAAGTAAAATACTTCTTAGCAGAGGCAGTGAAAGATGAATGAATAGTAATCAGCTTGTACTGTGTCAATATCAATCTTATTAAGGAAGCCAAGTCTTGCAGTTCATTTGGCATGTACATCAGTGATAGCATCATAAAATTGTGTAGACAACTGGGGAGTCTTCTGGAAAGACCAGTATTAAAGTTCCCTGGATGCTTGTTACTTCTAAGTAAAGCATTCCTAAAGATTTCGATTTCTAATGGTCCTATATTTTAATCTGGTAAAGAAAATGTGAAGAAATTATCACATGGGAATTATCACACTGAATGTCTTCTCTTTTTTAAGGAAAATAGAAAGGATATTATAATATTTTAAGGAAATATACATTACCTTAAAATAGTAGAAATACAGCTAGTGTTTATTTTGTTTTTCTTTTCTGTCTTATAATAATCATGTGCAGTTCTTTGTATGAATACTTTGTTGCTTTAAGGTGCTTCTCTCTGAAATATGATGACCTACCTTTGTATCCTCTTTAAATCTTCCTTACTAATTACTTCCCATATGTTTCTTTCCATTTAGAAAACCATTAAATATTTTCTGATTTTGCTTTATAGCTCTAGGAGAAAGTTAGATCAATATGCTGGATTTCCCAGTTCCAGACACCTGAGTTCAGAATGAATTTGACTTACTGTGACTGAAAGTGAGCTCAGTGTCCTTACCCTGACTTACCTATACTGCTGAACCACTGCATAACTGTGCAAGTCTTCCTGATGGAGACTGGCACACTGATAGGGAAAGGGAGGAATCTATTTGCCTGTCCATACTGTGGCTGATACGGTCTGATTCTTACTGGTCTTTTCTCTCTTTGGGTATTTTTGTCAGTGCACTGGAAAATTTTATATACCATATCTAATTACAGAAAGGTTTTTGAAGAGTGATAGTTCAACACCTCTTCTTACTTAACTGTTTTATATGTGTGACTGTTTTGACTTTGTAATTTTGCTGCATTTCACCAATTCCCACTGTTGGTGAACCAGTTTAAAGCCATATATACTGTACTGTTGTCAGAACTTGGAAGAATCAAGATCATACTAAGGTGTGTATGTTCTGTGGGCTCAAAATTATTTACTGCCATCTGAGTTTCTGTTTTCTTTTGTTTATGAAAACAGGCCTGGCAATGGTGAGAAATGAGTTGAAAATGACAGGTGGCTTAGTTATAAAAAAATCTCAGTATGAATTGTGTGTGTGTATGCATATATATATATATATATATATATATATATATATATATATAGTTATGTATGCTTAATAATGTAAGAAAGACATCTCAGTGTCATTGCTTAAGCTGAGTGATACCTACATTTGTACTTATTTCTGGATATTTAATTTAATTCATATGTGGGGCCTTATTGCTAAAGGGAATGGGATGCAAAATTGAAAGAAAAAATAAAATAGCGAACACTAAATGAAAACTTAGAGCTACTGAAGAGTGTGATGGGTTTTCAATGTTCTCTTTAATCAAAACAGAAACTCTTTCCAGGGCTTGTCATCAAAAAAGTTCTCATTATTATGAAGAACTTGTATTTCAGTGCAATGCTTATGAGGCTCTAAACTGGAGGGAATGATTGTTGGGCCTTTGCTTAGCAAGAGGAACATTGTAATTATCCAGTCAGAACAGAACACTGCTCTCCTGCCCTTTTTGCTGGCCAGTGATGTTCTTGTCAGCTTGTTTGTAACAGCAGTGCCCTAATGCTCCTCTGGAATTTGGAGTTTATGTACTGATAGCACTGACTTGCACAGTATCTGCAGAAAGCAAAGTCTTTTCCAGAAGTGTGAATTTGAGACAACTTACCCATTGTCCCTCTGGATCACAGTGGTGTATGCAACAACTTTATTAAGACTTGAAGAGAACAGCAAGCACAAGCTGTATCTGGGGCTCTTTTTATTTAGCAAACCATTAGGCAATATTACAGAGATTCTCTGTTATTTCTCTGTTTGTAGTGATGTCATTGTTGCATTACCGTGCATACTTTTATGTACCTTAATCTGTTTTAACTCATGGGCTTGCTGCTTTGAATGTGTGTGTTCGTGATTCTTTTCTCTTGCTGTCGCTTTGTCTCTAATGATCTCTAATAAATAGAAAAGGCACATACCTGCCATTCTTCCTCATTAGTGAGTGGCACCCATCACAAAGAAGCCTATGAAATGATTTTGGTGAAAACCTGCTTGCAACATAAACATGAATTACTGGTGTGCACCCATCTTTAATACACATCTTTCCTTTTTTATATTACTTCAAATAGAATTGTGTGATCAGATTTGCAAGGGTAGCTCTTGCTATTGTGGTGAAGTTTGTTGCCCTGCTAGGCTTTTATTTTATTTAATTACTGCACATGCAGAAAAAAACTTTTGGATGTAAAGTGATATCTTAAAAAGATTCTTTTCATTTTTTAGGTTACTCACCCAGAATGTTGGTCTTCTTTATGTTGGAAACTTTGACAGACCTTTTGCACAAATTAAGGTATGATTGATAAGCTGGGTGGGAGGGGGCTATTTCAATTACTTCACTTCTGTATGATTTAGAGAACTTCAGGACTTTATGTTACCAATATAGCTTCAGGAAAAACAATGGGAATAGTGCTGATTTGGTTATGTTTACCATATTCTGGCTTTGCTTTTGATTTAATCTGTGCTCTTGCTAAAGAAGCTTAGTTTTTCCAATTATCTTTTGATTAATTTTGACTCTGGTTTAATTACCAGAAGGTTTTGTTGTCAGAGACATTTCAAAACTAAGCTACTTTTGAAGCCCTGCAGTTCTTTAAGTGATCCTTGACAGGGAAGACACTGCAGTAAAAAGCACAGATTGTTTTCCCAGTATTATTAGATTTATTATGAAAGACTCATACAATTGCTGGAAAATAATTTGTCTTTTATGACTTACTGTTTCTTTTTCTTCAGTGGAACTATAATAGCTTCATGTTTCTAATTGCCAGTTGCTAATTAGTCATTGCCATGTCACTTGCAAACAAAAATGTCTTACAAGAATATATGGACTGATTCTGATGAGTGTCATTGATATTTTCATTAGAACAAAGAGAGGGAGGCATTAGTATGTCAGCCATTACCCAGCAATGTGGAAATGTGGTATCTGTTTTAGAATGCTGAAGTGTTCCCATTCCTAGATTATACCTGTAATTATTACATATTCTGCACTCTTGGCTGCATTGCTCCCTCCTTCTTCTGCATATGCTTGTGCTTCAGAATTTTCAAAACCTTGTTTTTGTTTTACATCAAAATGAAACTTAATTTCTAAAACTCTGATGTGTTCTTTTGCCATCCCCAATTATGTTACTAAACAGTATTCCCAACTGTATCTAGCAAATACTTTTTATCAATTTAACCTTGGTATTGTATTAAAATTATTTTAAAATAAGAAATGAATGCTTTTCATCTTCCTACTTCCCTTTCTCTCATCTCCCGAGTTCCTGCACGTGTATAATTTAGTTTGGCTAATAACTAAACAATTAAAATGTTACTTGCATGAAGCAGCTTGCTAAAAGTTTCTTCAAAAATAACCTTGTATACTTTTGTTGATACTTCTTAAGACTAGTGCTTTTTTGAAAGCTTTGTAAAAGTTAACTGTTCTCCCATTCTAAATTAAGCTCCTTTTCTGCCTGCTCCCCATCCACTTATAAGAATAATAAGTAGCAAAATGAGAGGGTTTTTTCCCTGTGGCTGGGAAGAGTTTAAGTCCACTGGGTGGAAGTGAGAGAGGTGAATACCTCACTTGTTTCCTGCTGCTTGCAGTCAGCAGTGGTACCCCTCTTAATACTTTGGGCCAGGGAGAGACCCTTCTGCTCACAGGACAGCTGCAGAGATGCTGTACAGGTTTCAGCTGCAGGACTGAATGGCAGGCCACTTGCTTAGGGAAAGAGGGCACTAACAGGATAAATACAAAGCATGCAGACAGTTTCCTGCAATTTGCATGCAGGGTCTTCTCTTCTGGAAATGGTATCTGCATCCTGTTGCTTAATAGACTCAGTTGGACTCCCTCCCTCTCTCAGTGTGCTTGAGGGATTTTCCACTAAATTTTCAAGATACAAAGCCAAACTATCATTGTGAGTTAAGGTATTTTTTTATCTTTTCAGTCTATTGCCAAATTATTCTTTTTGGTTCAACCTAGCTCTTATGTCAAGAGAAGTGATGAGCAGTCATTCTCTATTCCTGATTTTCATCTTCCCCTCCACATTATACCATCTTGCATCCTCCAGACCACAGAAACTCAATCTATTTAATTGGTCCCAAAATCCAGCCTGTATCTCCAATCAATTTTTTTGTTTTACATACCCTTCTGTATTTCTACTGTTGCTATTTTTAGAGTAGGGGATGGCATGGTGTTGAAGATATGGGCACAGTAGCATTTTCTGTTGTGTCTGCGATTCTTTATAGATGGTACCATGCTTGTACCTGATATACAGTTATTTTGAGTAAGTTAATACTAGACTTTCTGGTAATGTATCACTGGTGTAGTCTCATCCTAAATGTTGCATTTGCCACAGAATAGGTTAAGTGGATAATCAAATGAATTTCAGTTGCTGCCTTTGAAAAACAAAGCCTATTTTCCACCTGATTGCTGGAGATGACATTGAAAAGTTTGAATGAGCTAATTCCACAAGCTGTACTCTATAAAATTGAACTTATATGTGAAGCTATGGGGATATATATGGGTGTACATTTGCACATTGTTGCTTTGCTTTGCTTTGTTCTGGTGCTAAAAGCAATGATGCAATGCTGAGCTGATTGGTGTGGTTTGTTATTACCTTCAACTGGGAAATAGCATGTAGTTAAAACAAGAAGCTTTTGAAATTGATGCTTCTCTCTGATTGCTTGAGATTCTAAAGGGATTTTTGCTGCATGGCAGCAGGAGGAACTAGTATGGAGTGATGGGGTCACAACTTTATAGAGATTTTCAACACCAAAAAAAAGAAAAATGGAGTAATAATTCACACTGAGAGTTGGTGGTGAAAAAAGTAAGTTTTTGTACTCTGCAGATGTACAATGTTCTTTCAGAACTGTTGACGCAGGTTTCTTTCATTCTTCCTCTAGCTCTTCTTCAGGTGTTTAACATGCTTTTGCTAATGATCTCATCAGTTAAAAGACCAGTGAACGACATAGGGTCCTTGAATATACGTAAGGCAGAGTCTTTATAACCTTTTAGTTCAAATATACTTTTACAGACTGTGTGATAGATTGGTCTCTCTTGTTATATAAATTACCCACTCACGTTCATTTGCAAACATCCCCAAGTATTACTTATTCTATTCAGATACAGCATTTTCTGCCAAATGTATGCATTAAGGAATGCCCCAAACCACTACAAGTCCTCTGCCAGTGTAGATTTATTACTCAAAGTGGACCATTATCAGACAGCAGTTCTTCTAGTGCATTTTAGTGCACTTTCAGTTGGACAAGTAGGAATGTTACCAGATCTTTGAAATATTCTTAGTAAACATATGAACTACCATGCTGGTACTCATATATTCATGTTTTGGTTTATGTGCATTAACAAAATTGCAAAAAGAAGAACTCCATATCAAATTATCTCTTCCCATAAGCAAGCACCTTTAGCTTTCTAAAACTGTGCAGGAGATAATTGCACCAATGACACAGGTCACTGGAGCCCGGGCTAGCTCACTGGAGGCACACCAGTGCTGCGCCAGGTGTGAGGAACTACCCCAGAGTAGGATTTTCTGGTGGCAGAACCTTTGAGCCAATTGCCCCAAAGTGTTCTCGGCGTCTGGGGTCAGGTAAAGGAAGTGAGGGAGGATCTCAGCTTCTGAGGTTCCAAAGAGTTTACTAGTGTTGGAAGGGTCAAGGGCAAAGTGAGCCACCCCTGTGTTCCAGATTGAATACGGGGACAGATCAGGGGGTGGGTACAAATAATTGACCATAATAATAATTGGTCACAGTGATGGACAGGGAAGGTACTGGAACAAGGGGCAGGGTTACAGTGATGGACAAGGAAGGGGTTGGAACAAGGGATGAGTAATGCCAAACAAGGTAGTTCAGGGGCAGATACAACTTGGGGATAAACAAACTGGGGAAAACATAGAGGTACATAGGAACAAACCATTATAACAATAAACTGAATAAAATAAACATGCACCACAGCACACTATCTTCTTTAATGATGAAGAATTGTAGATGGCAATTCTGGAAAAAGAGTTTGAAATAGTAATGTCTCTTCTAGGATGATTTTTCTATGTCTTTCTTATATCAATAATTCATTAATATATATTAATATTTATGATTCTGAGACATAGCTGAACTGATAAGAGTAACTGAAATTACCTGATCCTCCTCCTCAACTTGCTTTCATTGGTATCAGTGGTTGTGCTTGATAGGTGTTGGATATGTGTATTTCATTATGCAAGAGGAAATGTGAATTATTCACTCCTGAAACTTTTGAATCTTGCATCTGGTAGCAGATGGATATAAAAAATGGGAAAAAAAGAGTTTTCCTGGCTAGAGGGATCTACCTGGAACTTAACTTTTCTAATAATGTGCAAATTTATAGGTATTGCAAGATTTTTTATGTTGCTGCTTTGAACAGCTTTTATGATAGAACATTTATGTTTTTGCACAGTGTTTGTGATTATGATTACAGGGTGATATTTAGTGAGTTTCAGTAAATTCAGTGACTTATATAAATGATAACTGTTTCAGTCAGCTTATGAGACAATTAATTATTTCAAAATTCTGCCATGGTAATAGTTTCTCTTTTTTTTCCAGGGAATTGTTCTTTAAGGTTATATGGAAAGAATCGATTTAATAGATGGTAGTTACTTTTAATAATTTAATTCTGTTTCTAAATAAAATTATTCTAATAATATTCAATTATTATTGAATTCTAATGTCCAATCAATAGCAGTGTAGAACAGTTTCACCATAAATGTTTGCTTTTAGTATCTTTTCCCATTTAAGCTATGTTCATAGTAGTAATAGTAGGGGTTACTGTCATACACTTCTGCTTTCTTTTAAAGACCTCTGGAGCAATGCAATGCAATTGCAGCTTTCTTTGAATCTTAATTGGTTGTATTTATTAAACATCTCTTGGAAATTTGATTAAGTGAAAAAGGTTGTTGTAAGTGATAATCTTGATCAAGAAGATAAACTATTGTCATCAGCTAGAATTAACTGACAAGCTTTCTTTTATCTTTTTTCCCTAAATATTGTTACTACTTTTTTGGCTAACAAGAAAGCTGTTAAAGCAAAAACATTATCATAGAAATTTTGTGTTTATTAGAAGTAACTAAATCAGTTTTCCCACTGTACATAATAATTGCCCATAATAATGGAAGGGAATGTTACTGGGCTTTTATGACTCGTTGTTTGTAAACTTGAGATTTGATCAATGTAGATTATAATGAAAAATTAGATATACTATATGCAGTAATTATATTTATAAAGAAAATCATACTGCTGAATTAATTTATTAGGATTGTCAGTTTTTGCAGTTCAGTTCCTAGTAGCTTCTGGGGTTAGGGGAAATGGTTCAGTACTCTGTGTTCTCCATTATTAATAAGTAATGAAGCTTCTAGCAGTCTTTACTATGAGCTAATGACTAGTTTCATTTTTTTTGCTTTCTTAGCACATTAAATTACCATTTAAATAAAGATTAATTGCTACTGTTTTATTTTTAGTATTTTTAAGAGTAGTTATTAGAAGTTTCATAGTAAGTACTGCTTTGTTCAAAATAGGATTGTTCGATTTGATAGAATATAAGGAAAGTTACATTGAAAAGAATATTTTGAAAATAATAATGTGTTCTTAGTATTTTGTTTTTTATTATAGGATCCCAGTGGAAAATTCTAAGTTTTAAGTTTGCTTCTGGGGAATTTGCTGCTGTAGTTACAGCAGTCTTGCTGTCAAGAACTAGCAAGGAATCAAGATCTCTGCTCTGACCTGCTCCTCAATAGCCCTAATCTGAGATTTTATTAAACTTGAGTACAGAGTTGCTGGTTGCTGAAACAGCTAAGCTGACCACCTATGCTCCAAGAATGTAGTTTGGTTCTAAGCTATTATTTGTCCAACTGCCTCAGTTTCCCTTGGCAAATATACTTTTAATTATAAACATGGTAAAGCATAGTAAAGTTCTGCCAGAGAGAGGCCTTGAAGCAGGTGATCACCCCAAAATAATTCCTTTGATCATATCAAATCAAAACCTGTAGACTCTCCAGATACAAATCTATCCACCTGTACTTTAACATCTGCCAGCAGCTTCTCAGTACCTCAGAGAATTTACTGTAATGTTCCCAAGAGCTGAGACCTCTTGAACGTAGTTGCCTTACCTTCGTCCAGACACACAGGCTGAACTGATGTCTAAGAACCAGATCAGACAATTCATCACTCCTTCTGCAATGTCAAACCTCTGTAGTTGATTACTGAAATGGTTGGCCACAATTTACCAAATAATCCTGTCCTGAAGAAGGAGGAACAGGAATTAATTTATGGTCTTGGTGCTCTTAAGAGCTTATTTTTGAGGTAGGGTAAGCTGCTGATTTCTCAACTGAAGATGGCATGTTTTTCTTCCCTAAGTGATAATGACTTTTACTCCAAGTTAGTGATCCCAAAGCTTGGGATACCCTTGTTTAGGGTGCAGGTCTTCAGACCACTCCAAATTTAGGGAGAGAATTAGTCCAACTTTCACCACACAATCAGTTGCTGTCCAAACAGAGCTGCACAGTAGCAGTGTGGTCTGTAAAGCTTTTAGTAAAAAATGTTTAAAAGTTTTCCCTTTGAGCCTGTTGACAGCCACTAAGAGTATGTTGGTGTCTTAATTATTTAGTGCTTTGCTCAGTGAACTTGTGTACATAGTCATAGAGGTTTTTGTGCTCACTACCAGAACATATAGTAGGGCAAAACAATTTCTCATTTATCATGGTCAAGTCATAACCTGAATTTTGTTTTTGTAGCCTAACTCTCCATTTTACTGTTTTGTGCTGTTACTGTGTTTTATGTGATGTGAAATGCCATAGAATATGACCTAGGGAAATCATGTCTTCAGCTTGAAGATGGTACAGCCCTAGAATCTCTGAAGTGAGATGTTCCTGAGAAAACAGAAATACAGATTTATCTGTAAGTGTTTGTTTCTGGTTGTTCACGTTGAAGACAAGTAATTTCAAACTGAAAGAAACATCACTGGATTGAACAGGGAACTGTCAAATTAAAGACAAATAGCTCTAACCTTCGTTAGCTTAGCAAGTTAGTGTCAGAGAAGGATTGTTTCATCTTTTTATTAGCAGAGTTAACATGAACAGTGAGGGAAGAAAAACAGGAGAAGATTATTTTTGGCTAGGAAAGTAACGATAGGACAGCAAGTGGGATATCCTGAACAGAAATAATTTTGTTCTGAAAGCTAAATAATGTTTTGAGAGCTACAGATCTGGATCCAACTTCACTGGGAACAAATACCTTGACAGTGTTGAGAAGGACTGTGATAATTACATGATTTGGTGATTGTGAAAGAAGAAGATAAAATCCGGGTAGTCTGAGTCCCTGCATTTCATTAAACACACAGAATGAGGATAAAGCTGTATAGTCTACCTCTTCTGAAGTTCAAACTGCATCTTTAGGACAAAGTAATCAACATTAATCCTATATACTTACTATTGTTAACAGTCTTCCAAGAGAACTGGTGGGTGGCTCTTTGGTTTTATAGAATTCTGTGGTATGTTACAGCAGGATTTTCAAATCCTCTTGCTACTTGTAGAAGCTGTACTGGGCATGATTGGAATTGCAAGTATTGGGCTGTTGAGAAACTGTGTAAAGAAATCCCTCTCTTTGTTTTTATTATTCTGTCTTTTGTGGTAACCACCTATACTTGTGTGCCATACAGAAGTCAACACATGGCAACAGTTTTAGCACCAAAACTTTTAAAAATAGGCTGATGGAGAGATAATGTTTCAAAATAAATTTCTCAATATAGTGGGAATTTAGGTTTTTTTCCTAATGTTTATTGGTACAAGATGACAATGTACAGTCTTCTCATGGGAAGTCATATAATGCCGAGATAATGCTTTCTGGAGCCTGAATCTTTTCCACTTACTCCTTTCTTCTGCACTGTTTCCACATCTGCAAGGTTCTCTGAGATAGATGAAAAGTTACCTGGCATAGGGTTGTAGATTGTATTTGCCTTTGGCAGGAATGATGAAAGGTTTTACATTAAAGATAAAGTTAATAATTCTCAGCAGCAAGATGGTTTTCAGGAGGACTCCCTAGGACTTGGAGTGCACTTTGTGGAACTTAAGAGTGTTTAGACACCTTGGAATCTTCTATCCCAAGATCCAGATGCCTTTCTTTGTGTCCTAAACAGTAATCTGAACATATTCAGTAACTAAATTCTGAATTCATGAGAGCAGTAACAGAATCCATGGAGGTTCTGCCCTACCCACACAGTTGATATCTTGTAAAGAAGGTGGGGGAGGTGCTAGGGAGAATTTACTGAACTAACAGCAAGTTAGAAAATGTAAGGTGCTAGCAAAAAACCACCAACTGCTCATTCCTAAATTATATGTTTGTTAAACGTGGCAAATTTAGCTCATTTGGAATAAAAGGCACTTTTGAACCGTTACTTTGAGAATTAATTAGGAAAGGAAAAAAAAAAGTATATTGTTTAATTCTTTATCCCTTGACTTCTTCCTTACCTTTCTCTACCTTTTGATGCTGTTTGTTACAACTTTTCTCAATCATACTTGCTTCTCTTAAGGACAAGAGGTCCTGACTGCCTGTGTGTTTCTACAGATCCTGGAATATTAGAGCTCTCAGTCCTGCCAGTGAATTTTAGACACCAAAAATATAAATAAATTGTAATATAGATTTGCATTTATATTACAGTAAAAACCAGAATACAGTGAGCATATTTGTTCTGTGTAGACATATTAAGGAGCAAAAAAAAAAATACTTATAAAAAAATCTAGCCTTAGAACTGGTGATGTAAACAGAAAGAGAATAACTAAAAAATCTGCATTAGCACTGCAAAAACTGAAGCAGTGATTTTGTGTGCTGTCACAATTGCTGCCCCTAAGAATAAAATGTTAATGAGCTATAATTTATAAATTCACTCACTTCTGATGGATCTGCCCCCATTTTGCTTTTTGTCATGATTATAGCTATGAATTCACTTAAAAAAGAATATTACCTCTGCAGTTTTCTCTTGTTGCTGCCAAAAAGATAGAATAATAGTGTTTTTCGGGGGGGGGCGGGAAACAGGTTTTGTTATTTCAGCTCCTAGTCATTTTTAAAAAAAATAAATCCAAGTTTGTTCTTGGCAAACAAGGGGTGAATTAAGCCTTCGGAAAAGTTAAAATAATAGTTAATTGATAGCAGATCATAATTTATTGGGTGTTTTTTGTTGTTTTCTATTTATCTCTGCATTAGCTGTGTAGAGAAAAAAAAAGCCTTCAACTGCTTTTTGTGAGTATTGTAAAAATGAACAGATTGCAGTTTTTTCAAGCCTTCCATTTCCTGGGCTTACAATTGCCTCTTAGCAATACAAAATCAGTATGATCTTACCTCATTTCTCAAAAAGCTTAGAAAAACAAAGTGCTGACAAAGGAACCTCGATGAGTTCGGGAGCAGCAAATTTAGTCAGGAGCAGCAAATTCAGAGTTGTTCATCGGGGGCAGAGCGAGCTAGAGTCTTTGGGTGGCTGCACAGCAGCTCTGCAGAGCAGCACCCCAAGGTTCCAGTGGCCACAAGTGGAGCTGATCCAGCCACGTGCTGTGACACTGGGACAAGCCAACCACACCTTGGGTTGTCTTAGCCAGGGTGTTGTCAACAGGTCGAGGAAGGTCCCTGTTCTCTGTTCAAGTGTTTCTGAGAGTCATCTGAGATAACTGTGCACAGTTCTGGGCTGCCTGGGGCATGAGAAGCCTCTGGAGTCACCCCTGTGGGGGTCATGGCAAAGGGATGAGCATATGGCCTGTGTGGAGAGGTTAAAGAAATAGTGTTTGTTTAGAAGAAAAGGGCACTAATTGCAATTCTCCATCATCTAAAGTGAGATTGCAGAAAAAAAGAAAGACACTTCCCAGAGATGCCTGGGGAAGGACAAGCAGGAAAATTCCAGTTGAATGTAAGAAAAATTTTGTATGGAGGTTGGTTGGGCACAGCAGCAGGTTTCCTGAAGACACTGTAAAACCTCTGTCTGTGGAGATTTTCAAAGTTTAACTGGAAGAGACCCTGAGCAACCTGACTCATCTTTGAAGTTAACCAGCCTAGAGCAGGAGGCTGGATTGGGTGTTGGGTGGGTGTCCCTTTTGACCTGAATTTTTCAGGTTCTGTGATATATTGCAGTATAGCTGTCACTGCTATGAAACTTAACTAGTTCATAAGGATATGTTATTGGGAAATTTTAGAGTTGGATGTTTCTGAACCTCTACTGTTACTGATTGAATAGAGCTTAATTTCAATCTGTAATATGAGCATACAGTATTCCTGTCTGTTCTTCCTTATCTTTTCCAATGGCTGTGACCACAACTTGCATAATACAAGGCTTTCAGTACTTCCATTCTTAGTATCTTGGGATTTTTCCTGTTAAATGTTTACCTTGAAAGTGTCTGCTTTTCTCGTAATACAAAAAGTACAAAAAGATGTGCCCTTTTTCCATTAAGAGGTAGAATTGCATTATATTCCAGAGATCCTATGGTCCTCTTTCAAAGAACATGCTGTGTTTTCTTCACTAAAATCTTTATTTAGTAGAAGAAAGATGGGTGTTTTACTTTGAAGTCATTCTGCAGCTGTTTTCCCATAATGACGCAGTATGGATTTTTTAATGGAGTATGCGGTGTATGCTGAAAATAAAGCATCTCTGGCTTAATCTAAAAATTTGTGAGTTTAACTGGAGCTGAGAGAAGCTGGTATTCTCAGGAATATCTCTAAAACTCAAGAGGTTTATAGATTGTTCAGAGCCATGTAACTAATTTTAAAAGAAATCTAGCAAAGAAAAAAAGAAATTCGAAGTGGCAGCAGTAGCAGCAAAGCTCAGGAGTAACGGGCTGGAAGAGCAGCCCATGAGTAGCTGTTGGATATAAATGAGCCAAGAGACTTTGTAAATGTGTGAAATGGGGTTTAACTGCTGTGCATTAGTAAGGGAAAAGGGTGTGTAACAGCATTAGAATACAGGACACCTGAGGAAACAGCACTTGTCTATATGCTAGGAGGTCACAGTCATGCTATCTAACATTCATACCTTCCCTTCCCCTACAGTCTTATGTGCAGTCCTGTTCCAGGAGCAACACTGACCCTTTAGGAAAAGCCTCCGGAATTAATCCCCGAGACCATTAGTATTTTTTTCTTCAGTTGTTTTGGTTGGGGTACTTCTGTCATACTACCCACAAGATTAAGCCAAAAAACTGTTTTTTACACACACATTAAAGAAGTTTGATTTGGAGTTTTCCCATTTCCTTTTGTTTGATAAGTAATGAGATTTGAAATTGGTAGACTATATATGTGCCATGAGACTTTAGTGTGCTTTTTTGTTTGTTTGTTTGTTTGTTTGTTTTTGGTTGGTTGGTTTATTTTTTTTCCTCAGCATTCCTTTTTCTGGAATTCATTTGCTTTCTTACCTTACTGGTAATTTTCCAAGTATTTACCATTGACCCCCTACAGATACCATTCTGAGAGGTACAGTCTTACAGAAAACTGGACTTTCAAAGTAGTAAGTAGATTGTTTTTATGGTAGTTTTTCTATGCCCAGTGGTATGGAAACATAGTGATGAATGTGAGCATTAGGACATGCAGATTATGTCTCATTATAATAACACATTAATAGACAGTTTATTTTCCACTTTGAAAAGATGGCAAAACAAAAGGCTTAAGCTCTGTTTCTGAACCATAAAGTTATTGCTCACTATCAACTAAAAATTGCTTAGAAGGATCCTGGAAATGAAAGGTTTGTTTTAGCTGTAGATGTGCATAGATATTGCAGATATTTCTCATCTGCTTTGCTTTGAGCCTTCATACTTGTCACAGTGGAATAACTGATCAGGTCATTGTAAAACTGCCAGATTTCTTGTGCTGTAGTGCAAGTTGTGCTTTGCTATTGTTGTTTTCCTCTTTGTCACATTGTTCTTTCACAAGCTTCAGTGTTTGAGAGTGTTCTGGCTCCCATACATGGGTGATTTGGGGTTGGCAACATCTTTTATTTTGCTTTCTTATGTTTTACAAAAATCATCTGGCAGAGAGAATGATTTGTCCGTGGTGATTTTAAGCTCTTGAACATGGTAATTTGTTGCTGCAGCTGTTCTTCTGTTATAACTGCATTGTCAAACCTGGTTTGGGTGTGCCTCTGCACATAGAGAGTGTAATTTGTTCTGAATAATTGAGGATACCTTGATGACAGCAGCTGTTTGAGGCCAGCTCCTATGCTTGACTGAGTGGCAGTAGGGACTTTTTTTTCCTTTGATGCAGACATCTCCACGCTTAGTTCCCATGAATGTGATTGCATTTGCATTTTCTTTAGACTAGAATATAATAGTCACACAGTATGGCAGTGTGCTTAAGTTTCTTGAAGTTTTGGGCAATTTAGGAAACTTATTGTAGATAGCTGTTTTCTCAGAGAAAGTAGTGTCCTAAATTTGTGTGTCTTTATTGTTTCCATCAGAAAATACTTATTTTGTACCGTATTTGTGATCATAAGTGTTTCTTAATTAATCTATTTAGATTTCTGAAATAAATTCTCTTTTCTTTCTCTATTAGAGGCTTTTGTTGGTAGTAGAGTCAATTGAAATAAAGGCAGTGGGATGGATAACAGTCAAAGAGAAAGAACAAATAAAAAATCGATTCTAAGTAAAATTACAAATATCTAACTCTATTAGAAATTAATTCTAATTGAAAGGGGCAACAAAATATGTTTTAGGTATTTTTTTACTATTTCTTAGTTGCTTATTGTTTTAAAGAATGAGAACATCAGCCAAGATCAGGCTTGAGGGGGGAAAAGAAAGCAAATTGTTACTGTACAGTTTATGGGCAGAGAGTATCTAAATTTATTAAGCTTTTTAGAGGTGAATTATTTTGAATCTGAACTGAACAAATGAGGTTGAACTTGATAAATGAGCTTGAACTTGTAGTACCTCTGCGAAATGCAGATGATAATGTCTTTAAAATAAATTACTCATGAATAAATCAAGATGTTGAAGTTGCAAAGGGTGAGAGATGGTATAATAGGGAAATTCTTTGACTAGGAAATTGTTTCTGAGACCTTTCTTTATAGTATATGTAAAATGAATAGTGAATATCATGAATGAGAAATATTTTAAATGTCAGGTACTGATAACATTGGAGAAAAAGAAGTTGATGGCAAAAATTATCGTATTGAGAGGTACTGTGCCTGGTTTAGGGCTAGTAAAAGGCAAACGCAGATTAAATTTAGATAAATGAAAAAGAATAGGACTGCAAACAATAACACAGAGGTAGAAGAAATATCAAATGAGATTATTATGCAGGATATCAGCTTTGAAAGGAAACGGGGTTGTAGATAATATCCTGTCTAATTAGAATACCTATAAAGAAGGTCATGTGATCTAATTTCAGCCACCACAGACCCTGCCGGCTCCTTGCATAGGTGCTGGAAAACAGTTGAATCCAAGGGTGAGTCAGGGATCCTCTAAGAAAAGTGCCTGATGGTTCACTCACTGAATCTTTCAAATGGCTTTCTAGAAGTGCCAGTCTCTCCCTGTGGATTACATACAGAAACTAATTCCTAAATTTTAGGTGACTAATGTAGTTACCAGAGGATTATAGTTACCAAAGGTGCAAATACTCGTCTTGGCTTTTGTCTCTGGACTTTTCCAAATATGAGATTAAAAGCTGGAGAAAAAACACATTATACAGCTGTTTTAACTGGAAGTGAGCACTTCCAGTATAGTATTCCCCACAGACAAGTCCTGTAGCTTAATTGTCACTTCATCTACTGGTAATTGATTCTCAAATATCCGTTTTTTCCATTATTTCTATCCTAAAATAAATGTCTTCGAAACCAGGTAAGTCCTGCAAGCTTAGATGAGAAAGTTGGTGGCTCTTAGAGAAGGTTAGCAAATAAGGAGGAAGATGTAACTAGACTGGATTATGCCCATTAAAGACTGGCCTGTAGGCAAAAAGATGAGATTTCATACTAGAAAAAGTAGAAGGATGCTGATCTAACTAAGGAAATTATAAATAGCACCTGTACAATTAAAAAAAGTCCTTGATATCTACAAAGAAGTAATCCTAGGGGAAAATGAAGCTGTACATAGACATTAACTCAGGTAAGATTATTTATTTTTTAATTCTTAATTTGTTCTCTATTTGTACAATTTGCAGTAAAATGTTTTAATGATTTCTTCATCAAATTTGGTTTCACAGTTCTCATTGCAAGGGTCACATATACCTTTCCTTGGCAGTTTTCCAGAACGGTTATAGTATTTGTAAAGTTTCACATTTGAGAGAGAAATGTATATTAAAACTCAAGTGACTAATAGTGATGCAGTGTCTTGTTATGTAATGGTCAACAAAACCATTATTCATTTACTTTTTATTTGACAGTAGTAAAGGCACTGCAGTTTTATCTTTCTAGCATGAAGTGAGAATAAAAGTGAAGAACACCAGAACTCAGTGGTGCTATTATATTTCAGCAGATTGAAATTTTCAAAATGCCACTTCTGCTTCTCTCCAAATGAAAAAAAGTTTGATTGTAGAGACAATAGCATATTATATCTTTGGAGAGAGTTCAGAAATATTTGAAAATATCAAAGATGTGGCAGCATTGTTAGAACCATTGTACAGAGACTTTATAAGTATTGCTGAGCACTGTAGATGTTTTCATTTACTGGGAAGGGAGCTGTAAATAAGCAGTATTGCTTTTTATGTTACTAACTTCAGTGAGTTACTGTTTAATTGGTATACAGAAAAATTTCTGCCAGTGAGTTTACAACCAAATGCTATAATGAAATGTCACTTCTTTTTAAAAGGTGTTACTTTCCCTTGATTAGCTGAAGTACTAAATCCATTTCAGTAAATGAATCTATTGATTTTAGCTTAATGTGTTGCAATAAAAAATATTTGAGCATGTTCTCAGTGGTAGATTCATGAGATGCCATGCTGGATTCTGTACCGGCAGTGATGTGAGATTTTTCTCCATTTTTCATGCATGAAGTAGTGAAGTCAACCTTGTTTCAGAACAGAATTAATGGCCTGGGGTCTGCTGGATGCCAGTTGTCTCACTTAACTGTGCAGAAGCCATCCATGGACTCTCACTGGATCAGGCAAGACCCTGATGGTGCTTTAAGCGGGAGGCAGTGAGGCTGTAACCAAACAGAGCTCTTGAGCCCCTTGCCCCTTGCAGAGGTGGTTAATATTGACCATGGTCCTCACTGCCTTGAGGAGCTGCCCATTGCCTGCATGTTCCTGCTGCTCCACACAAGAAATAAAACGCCCCGTTAGTCTTGTACATTAACCTACCCAGGTGTAATTTAACAGAAATACACACACGTGCAACCCAGCTTCTGCTTCATTTCGTTAGTGGGTCATGGTTAGCCATGCTTCATTGGTGATCGTTGCAACAGCAGATTAACTACATGTTGTAGCATTTCTTTTAAACCTACCTGAGGTGTAGGGAAGAGGGTGATCTGTAGTAGAAGCAATATAAAGGAATATGCAAAAGCAGGATTAGAGGCAAGAATGTTTTTGTCTTTTAGAAAATAATGCAAGGTACAATTACTGCATTTTACTACATCATTACATTCTACCTGTTACACTTTGGATACCATTAATGCGTAGAAAGGGGTTTCAGAATAATTTAACTTCAATAGAAGGAAAGGAAAGGACATCTCTAATTAATTTAGAAGGACATTGATAGACCAGTGAGTCAGGTTTAGGATTTACAATTCTGAAGTTAATGCTAATGCAAACATTAAAGCAAACAGACCTTGAATTACTTAATTACTACCTTGTTAATATTTCATTCCGAACTTTAAGGAAAAATCTGTACTAACTAATTACTAATTAGTAATTAGTGCTAGTAGTTACAGCAGGAAACTACAAACCAAGACTTTTTCATTAATTTCCCCACTGTGTGCACTCTTGCCTAACAAATCAACTCCCTTTTACCTTGGACTTCTCAACTGCAGAATTGCATACCTGAAGCTTTTTTATCTAAAACGTGCTAATGAAATGAGTTTACATTACAAGTTATTTATACACATTACAAGTGTGTAAGAATACACTTTGAGATTGTTGGATAGCAGGTTTAGAGTTGCCATTGCTGTTACCTTGTTTTTCTTTCTCTTATCTCTGTTTTTCTAGGGAAGAGCATTTAAGGATTTGTTTTTTCCTGGATGGAATTGTTAGTGTCACTGACTGTCTCTAGAAAGGGCTTATGATGTTACTTGAAATGCTATTACATCATGTGAAGAGCAAAACAAATGTTTTTAGCTGTATTTGCTAGGGAACTAAAGCTGTTTTGGTCCTGGGCCTTAGGTAGGAGAGGACAGCAGCTCAAACACAAGTGTAGCACTTGAGCAGAGCAGTCAAATTAAGCTCAGGATCCTGGGAATTTAAGAATTGGCCCATGCAGAGATCTTTGTGGAGGACAGCTTTATGACAAGGGTTTTCTTGGAGACATCACATGATTAGAAAACTCAAGAGACTTTCCTTGGCTTTGCTTGCCTTAGCTTTTGCAGACCAAGTGGGTGAAGTCAGTTCATGAAATAAGAATGAAGACTAAATGTTGTTGCTTGTTTACTTTGTTATTGATCCCACATATAACAACAAAATGTGTGTACAGAGCCATGAAAACTGTGCTCATGTACAGTGGGCTTTCCCAGTCTTCCTATCTTTCAGGGCTTTGGCAGGACCAACTATTAAAACATTAATTATTTCCTGTTATCAGCACTCACCATTCAATGTTGCAATCCCTTTTAGCCAATAGTGAAACAAAAACTCAGATACAGTCCTTATTCATTTGGCTGGAAACACTGCTGCCCAAACAGACCAATAAGTTTATAGGTTTCTCCACCATATCTTGCAAAATCCATTGTTTCTTTTATAGCCAGTTGTGACACTCAAAAGTCCATGAATACTGTCCATTGCTCTGCCTCTTGATTTCTGCAGTCTGTGTTGCCCCACCCCACATCCATTACCATGATGTCCTGGTAAATCTGGCTCACAAACTCTGCAGACTCATTACTAACGAGACATGGAAAGGAAAGAGGAGTTTGCAATGAAAGGTAAAGCAGTAAGAATCCCTCTGTAGCCTCATTTATCGACAGATTTGTGCCATTGATAGATTAGCCCTTGCTTACCTTTCTTTCAGCTGACTGACCTCATCAGCTGGCAGGCACCCTAAAACCATTTGCAGTTACTGAGCCACGATTAACTTCCCTGTAGAGCCTCCTACATTCTGAAGCCCTACAGTGATCAAGAAGACCTGTGTGCTTAGATACTAGATTGTAGGTCAGATTATACATCATGTCATTAATTGCTTTTGAAGAAGAAGGAAAAAGCTTTCTGTGTCTTAAGCCTCAAAGCCAGTTAGGCTTTGAAGTTTAAAGGAAACCATTCAAGAAAGGGGAGGGAGTTCATGCCAGCTCAATGCTATAAAGGAAGATGAGAAGTGGGTTAGGGCAGTTGACTTTCGCTACAGCACTTCCTTTGATCAAAGCTAATTTTTGAAAGTCTGCGTTAAGTCAGCAGCTATTAATCTTTTTGTTGTGGTGTATTATCTGTAATGGGGAAAAAAAGAGATTATTTTCCTTCTAATTGAAATCTTAAAAGGATGAAAAATTCCTAACATGACTTTTGCTGCTTTTTTTCTGAACACATCTTTGCTTTATTATTTTGATGTCATAGCACTGCTGAGATTATTTTTGTTGTTGTTGTTATCATTGTTTGGCTCCTCTTGGCTTTGTGTTGTATATCATTACAGTGTTTCTTCAAGGCAGTTATCAGTTTCCTCATTCAAGTGGTTCTAACAGTCACCTAAAACTCATCCTATTAAAATTCATTATTTAAAAAAATAAAGGTGGAATCAGCAGGGTTGTGAAGTCCTACTTCAGTAATCAGGTGTAAGAATGCCCTCTCAAAATGGCAGGGTATTCAAAATCATTGTAGTTCGGCGTTTTTTGTCATATATTGCAAAAATAAAAGTTTGTGCTTTATTATTGTCATGGTTTCAGTCCATCCAGCAGCCAAGCCCCACTCAGCCACTCTCTCATTCCCCCAACCAGCAGCACCAGGGAGAGAATCGGAAGGGAGAAGGCAGAGAACTCACGAATTGAGGTAAAGGCAGTTCCACAGGGAAAGCAAAAGCCGTGCACACAAGCCAAGCAAGGGATGAATTCCCTGCTTCCCATGGGCAGGGGGGTGTTCAGCCATCCCCAGTGGAGCAGGGCCCCACCACACCTAGCGGTGACTTGGGAAGACAAATGCCATCACTGCAAACGTCCTCCCCTTCCTCCGGCTTCCACTGCCTTATATACTGAGCATGATGTTCCATGATGTGGAATGTCCGCTTGGTCAGTTTGGGTCACCTGTCCCTGCTCTGTCTCCTCCCACGCTCCCCCAGCCTCCCCACCAGCATGGCAGTACAAAAATGAGAAAAGGCCTTGGCTCTGTGTTAGCCCTGCTCAGCAATAACAAAAACATCTCTATGTTACCAACCCTGTGTTCAGCACAAACCCAAAACACAGCCCCACACCAGCCACTCTGAAGAAAATTAATGCTACTCCAGCCAAAACCAGCACAAATACATAATACAAATACAAAGCCTGGAAATTCCATTAAAAATTAAGATGTTATTCTGCTGTAAGAGACTTCTCTGATTTCAATATCTGACTTCGAAAAAACTTACATGTACCACGTAAAAGCTAGGATGAGCAAGACTGAGCTCCCCTCTCTGGCTCAACCTTTTGGTTCTTAGGAGACTTGGCTAATGACAAACCATTCAGTCTAATGGAATAGATGGGGATCAAAAGAATTTCTGTTTCCTACAAGTTCTGTAAATCTCTCTATGTTCTAATGTCAGATTTGTGAGTAACTAGGAATTGCCTCTGAAATTTATGAAGGGAAAAAGTTACTGTTTTTGTAAATATGTTCTATGCAAAAATCAAAACATATTAAATATGGGAGATTAAAAGCAAGTTTTCTATTTCTGGTCTTAGTTTATCTGTGCATTCTCTCTGTACAGTCTCAATGTTTTCAAGTATTAATAGGGTTTCTAGATGCTAAAAACATTTATAAATTTATAATCTTGCTCCCTACCCCCATTTTTCTTATAATGCTTGCATAGCATGTTTAATAATTTACATATCACTTAGATACCAGTGTTTGATAAAGTCCGTATGCCAAATTCAGCCTCCAATGATACATTCCTTTGTTTGCCTACTATAGTGCAAAATACAAAGTAAAATTTTGATTATATCTTTCTTAATGTTGTTTTTCAGTAATGTTCTGAGGCAAAGAAACTTGAACCATGGGGGAAAGCAGATCTGCTAAGAAGCCAGTTTGGGCTTTGTTAGGCAGTGAAGTAGATATATGAATATATTACATATGATTATCATAAAATTAGAGCCTGGAAATGGAGCAGTCATGCTGTTGCATTTTAGACAGTACATTTATAATAAGCTGTAATAAGGTAAACGCTTTGAATGGATCTAACAAGAAGCATTACTTGTGAGCACAAATGTATGTTCAGTTCATGCTTTTGAAGCTCAATTTAACACAGCAAACAAATTTCCTTATAGTGTTGACACAGTTGTTCTCAGTGGTGAATTTTGATTTATAGGGAAAAAGCTTTAAGGAAAAGGTTGTTTGGGATCTAAACAAAATAAAATACTATGATTCTTAATGGCTGTAATTTGAAAGCCGTGTGTTACGAGTAAAAGTGGGTTTAAAAGACTCACTTGCCATTACTTGATACTTTATATTCTAGTTTAAATTTCTCTTGTATCCTGACTTGTTTTGGCATCTTTCTGAAAGAGTATAAACCCACAGTTTCTAGGAACATTGCAGAAGCTAGATAAGAAATAATGAGAATTAGGTTTAGGGCCCAATCTTGCTGACACTAGTGTGGGCTAATTGATCTTCTGAAGCTGCTCAAAGGCAGATAACTTACAAGGATAAGAGCTGGTAGAGCTGGATCCCACATGGATAGCCATCAGATAGTGTCTGAACTTGTAAAAGTTGTTTTTCCTTCCATAAAAAGGTTGCTGGGAAGCTCCTGGTAGCCCAGCCCTATGGAATCTCCCTCTAACCCATCCCTGGTTATGTGACTGCAAGTGACAGAATCTCTTGTATGGTGTAAGAAGTACAGGTAAAACAAGATTAACCTAGTCTCCTACAATAACAAGAGCTTGGGTACAGAGGACAGATGAAAAACAGTAGTGTGAAAAAGTACCCTGTAAAATCTAGAGAAGCACAAGTATTGGTCTGGAAAGCCATCCTATTCAAGGTGAATTCCAGCATGTGAAAGACAGAAAATGTCAGAAAAACTCCTCATCCTATTCTGACACAATAATCTAAGTTCTCTTTTATTTATTTTGAGGTGTAGGAATAGTGTTGCTAAAGTGATTATAAAATAGTGATAGCATTGCTTTGTGTCTGTAAGACTTGTTTGGATTTCTATTGATAAATTATTAACAAGATCTCAGCTGCCCTGTGTCACAAGATTTCTTGGTAGCATGATTGTAAGTACCTGAGGAGTAATTAAGATTGGGTTTAGAGAACTTAATGGGGGGTAAATGCTTTCCCTGTGGTGTGGCCACAGACTATCTTTTTCTTCCTCATTTGCAAACTGAGAGTAATAAGCTTAAGAAATTAATAATTTATGAATGAGCTAAGTGGTGTTTTCTAACTATATTCTTTACTAGTAATGTATAAGTCTTACCTCCTGGATCTTTGTGTCTCGTTATGCAGCACTCCCTGTTTGGGGCAGGCTCCCTTTTGCAAAAGCAATCTGAGTGAACAAAGCACAAATGAGAGTTAAGACTGGCTTTCACAAGCTAGCTCATGGCAAATAGAGGTACAGTCCTCAAAATGTATCAGGCTGTGAGTGAAATATTTTCTCACAGAATAATTTCTGTATTATTATTTCAGGTTTTATTCACCAGGTTACACTCTATATCCTTGTTCTCTTCCCCCTCATACATTTGCTTACCTTTCTGATGGGGTGCCTTTTTCTTCAGAAACCTCCTATGAATTCCTTGTCCTTCACTGAATTTTTTTTTTTGGTTTGTTTATTTGGTTTTTGCATAACCTGCTGAACAGTTCTGCAGTTTGCTGCAGCATTTTACTACTATGCTTGCATCTGCCTGTTTTTCTTTGGAACTTAAACACTTTCAAGTTTCAGTACTGACTGCAGGGATTATTATTATTATTAGAACAATTATTTATGATGTGCCAAAAGCAAGGTGGCCATCCTTGGCCTCTGCAAAGTTTCCCCAGGTGCTTGCAGAACATTGTTTTTTACCTCTTCCTACAAATTAATGAGCTGAAGAGCAGGTGAAGCTCTGTTTGCACCAAACACAAATCCTCTCTGCAGTAAGGTCAAACTGGCAACTTGCTTTGAGAGCTCTGATGCTGCTCTCTTACTGCCTGGGTGTTTCTGCAGTTCCCCTGAGAGTTTCTTGCTCTTTCATCAGCATGCTGAGGGTCAGAATTATATGCGCTGCTTTTTCAATAAGATTTTATTTAGGAACTCATCACAGCAGAGCTGTGCCAAGTTCACAAATCCTCAAATGAGAATTCTTCAGTATCTCAGTTTTTACAGGAGGTATACAGATTTTTTCTCTTTAATCCAGAGACCTGTGATGATTACAGTGCAGGGGCAAGGGATATCAATCTAGAAAGACAATAATTTATTCCTTTGTTTCATTTATCTGTTCAAGATATGTATGGACACCCAAATCTCTACATCCCACCCTTGATGATGTTTAAAAAAACCCAGGATATTTTAAAGCATTACAGTTCTCTCAGGAGTTAGGTGAAGATGGCAATGTCTAGCAGGAAGGTCAGCTGCTCTTTGAGTGATGTAGATGCCTGAGTTATAATGCCCAAAAGTGTTCAAAGAGTTTATTGGTTTGCCATGGCAAATGACTTGACCACTGAGAAAAATGAAACATATAAAAGTAATTTTTTAAAAAAAAGAGTGATCATTGGGAAAAACATTCATGCAAACACATGTTTATTTCCGCATCTTGGTCTAAGCAGTTACCAGCTATCTGCTTTGTCTTAGGTGCCAGTGTGTGTTCCTCTGAGAGTCAAAAGCAAAGCCCAGGAAAACACTGGCTTCTTACAGATAGTTCAAACAGCGTTACAAGGTCAGGTGTACAGGAGACTTTCCAGGATACATTAAGAAAGCTATTTCCAGCTGGCACTGAAATTCATTAAACTTGTAATATCAATGATAAGAGGAAGGCTTTTTATTTCTGATGTTTCCATCTGTCACTTGCCAGGAAAACCCCAGGACTCCAACCCATTATATGTATCAGAAAACAGTGTCCATATTTTTAATTGCTACATGTAAGGATGAGAGATTCTTTGAGAAAATATTATGTGTTCAAAAGAAAGACTAAATCATGAACTGAGAGTGCTAGACACTGGATGTCAGAAGCAAACAAAAAACACCCACAATTTTAAAAAGCCTCGTTCTTGTAATTTGGAAACATGATTTTTCTTCTTTGTTTTTTTCTGTGATTCTACAGTTCTTGGTGTTAACATTGTGGTTTAATGAGGCATGAACAAAAATGCTAAAATTTATTACTTCTTAATATTCCTTTCCAGGAATGACAGCTCAAGACTGGAGCATTTCCATTTCCTGTGTACATAAGAAGCAGCATAGCTGCACTTAGAAGGCTTTATTAATGTTAAATAACCATCTCAACTGCATTGTGTTTACCCAAGCTGATAACCATTTGTTGGGTAATACATTCCTTAAAAAGGAAACACAATCACTATGTTTAGTTTAGCAAGAAATCTATGAAATAGTCCCTTGAATCATATAAAGAAATAGATATTAAGCTGCATTACAAAATCTGTTTGGGCTTGAGTAAAAATGCAAAGCAGATTAACTGATGAACATTTTCCAGCAGACAGTATTCACGTGGTTCAGTGTACATGATTTCTATTAACAGGCATTTAGTAACCATCTTGTAAATTTTTTATTCTTTGCGAAGTTCGTCTGTGGAAATCAAGAGGTACTTTATGTGAGTGGGGAAAAAAAGTTCTTCAAAAGCATCTGAACAACAGTCCAAGAGTTAGGAAGAAGCACTGAATGAACAGCTTGGGATCTGTGTTAGGTGGTGGACTATGCCCTATAGGTGCTGGGGGCTCTAATAACTTCGTGTCTACTGACTGTCTCAGATGTTCTCACTCAAATCATTCTAATTTCTTATATTCATAACCTCACTGGTAATTACATGTAAGAGTGCTTTCAAAGGATCCCTGTTTCTCACACCTCATTTCCTCTCAATTGCCTTGGTTTGACATGAATGTCCTTGGACTTCATCACCTTTAAGTGTTTGGTCTTTAAAAAGATCTTGCTTTGAGTTTGACATGTCTTTCTATCTTCAGAAGTTGTTTTTATTTTGTTACTGCTGCTTCTTTATTTTTTCTGTCTCTGTCCTATTTCTTCAGGAAGTCTTGACCCCTCTTTGTTTCCTCAAATTCCCATGTAATTTTTCTTTCAGTTCCCTGACTGTTGTGATTGCATCTCCCTGATCTTCAGATGTTGCCCTAATGCTGTGGAGTCATAGTACTAGTGGACAGCTCCCTGTTGTCTTGGACATTCCACACCACTGGAGAAGTTTGGAAATAAAGTCTATTGTACTTTGCAGTCACAGCTTTGGAGACTAATGCAGAAATTAGAATTTGAGATGTGGTGTTTTGCCATAGAGGTTTTATTTACTAGAACTGTCATTTGTGGCTGAATGTATCCCAATACCCTCAGGAGAGGGAGCTCACACATGTAATGGCTTTGGACAGTTCCTACAAAAATGTGATTTATTTTTGCAGGGTGACCTCCTAAGGGAGGTGTGGGACTCCAGATCTGCAGTAAGAGACTAGGAAGGAACCAAAATGTTTCTCCTTCATGGCGCCACACAGCTGATCATTTATTTTGGGATGTGCCTCTTTCACTTGTTTGTTCGCTTTGGTTGTGGGAATGTATCCTAATGGAGTAAATAGAGTTATGATATCAGCAAGAGCAAGAATTACTTTCTGGGCCTTATGTAGCAGCTCTAAACTTTTCTCGCCTCCAGGCATTGGAATTTGTGTTTAAAAAAAGAAAACAAATAGTTTGTGTATTTGAGTGTATCAAAAGGAAATGCCTTCATTGCTCATGCTAGCTATAAAAAGGCAGATTCTTCTTAGAAAATAGAAACCCATTGAATTTAGAATCCATCTTGCCTTTATTTTACGGTTCCTTTTACTTTTTAATTCTGTATTTGAAAATAAAGATGTTTTTAATTTTGTAAGATTTCAACAGCTGCTTTTGCTCATTTTTCTGTCATGGAAGTGCAGGTTTTCTGCATCTACTATTATGATCTTTCTTCTGGGACCTTAAAAATTGGCTGATTGACTAGGGGTGTGGAGTAAAAATAGAAATGGGTAGATTGAAGAATGTTTTTCAATCTGTGTTTGGTAATAGGGGGGAAAGTGCAGCAAAAAGGCATTTAAAGAGAGAAAGAATTTTAAATTGAATGTTTTAAGATTTTTCTTAAAAACATCACTTTCTTTAAAGGGGATTATTTACTAAACTGAAGTAATTTCAATCGCTTTGAAAAAATCCATGCATATGGAAACATAAGACTTCTTTCAGCCAAGTCTCCATTTATCTAAAGGCTTATCTCCTTTTATCTTTCTAAAGAACTTGAAAATGGGGAAAGTAGATGCATTTGTAAAGTTTAAGCCTGTCCGTTGTAGACATGCTTTCTGAAATACTAACTTAATTACCTTAACATCTAAATTTGTATTATTAGTGCCTCTTATGTAGAGTAGGAGCTTGCCCGGGAATTTCATTCTCCTTTGGGTTTGAGGGTGAATGAAACTAATGTTTGAGCAGAATGATGGACCAGTCTGACAGTCAGGTGCCCTGTGGAGAGACACAGAAAAACAGGGGCTGCTTTTGGTAATCAGCAGAGATAGTAAAGGCATCTTCACAAGATTGGAGCTAACTACATTCAATTTAAATGGTTTCTTCTCTTTCTCAGCTGGATATATCAGGTTTTTGTCCACATTTTGCTCTGATTTAATATAAACTGTGACTGCATGTTGCTCATCTCAAAATGACTCTGTTATTCAGCCAGGCAAGAAAATTTGAAATTGGTTAGATATTTTAAATTTGTAAGATATATTTTTCCTTTCTTTCAGAACATAGGGGATAGAAGAAACCTGGAAAATGAGAGATTTCCTAAGATTTAACTATCTTTATTTTTGGAAAAAGAAATAAGCTTATGCCACTGAAGTTCTTCTGAGTGAATGGCCCAGATGATGAGGGTGGGGGAAGCCTTTCTCAGCAGGGAGGGGACTATATAATAATGTAATCTGACATTTTTAAGCAGCGGTCTTGTATTACATCAGTCTGATTTGATAATGAACTACTGCTGAAATGGGGATGCAGTTCAAGCCGATTTTTTTTCAATCACACCTTGCAGACCAGTGGTAATGTAGTGAATCAGCTTCCAAAAGGATGCTCTGTGTTTTTGGAAATTATTTCTGTCGGGCGAATAGGCTGGTTCCTGATAATTAGATCAAGTACAGACAGGAGCACTGAACATTGCTGCTGCTGAACAATTTCATTCCTCTTGAAAAGAAGTAAGTCTACAGGTTAGTGTTTGTCCTTGCCCAGGACACAGTTGTTGCCCAGACCTGTGATACTGGTGCTACTGTTCTGATGCACACCACCTCTGACAGCCCTGTGTCCAAGACTTGATCCTTTGGGATTCTAATTCTGACTGGCCATCTGAAAATAGGCTAAGAAATAAATGTTTAATTAAGGCAGGCTCCATGGAGTCCTTAGTGTGGTGGGAGTTTCCATCTTGAAATCGCTGAATGCTGGTTCAAGGCCCTTTATCAACACTATGGCAGGAGCACTGGCACTGTACCAGCACTGGGGATAAGCACTTTGGCTGAGAACTGCCAGCATTCCTAACTGACCTTCTGTGAACCACTAGAAGCTAGAAGAAGTACTTCTCAGGAAGAGAAGTGATGGTGCATTTTTTGAATACTGCTATGGACTGTAATATTTAAAGGGAAGAAGGAGGGATGGACACACTGCAAAGGGAGAATCGAGAAGACACTGTGCTGAGGAGATCAGAATTAATTCCCAGAGGGAAGGAATTTCTAGACAGTTAAATTTGATGGTTTCCCTGTCCCACTTTGAATCTGAAATACCAGAAAGTAGCATGTGCGTGTTAGGTAGAAATAAGGCATGAAGTATGGATACTAGAATCACTGCGGCCTTGTTCAGTTCTTTGTATAAATAATAGCCATTCAGAAGTCCACTAAAATGCAATAGTGGAAGAGTGTTTTTAATACTGAAAGTGTGTTTTTCTCAGAATACTTGTAGTTTTAAACAAATGCCCAGCTAAAAGGTTCTTTTATATTAGAATAAGTACCTTTGTAAGACTAAGGTTACTTGACAAACTGTAGGGAAGAGTAGGTGCTGTATTTCTTCCTTTGTAATTACTACAACTTGCAATTGTTAAAGGCTGTGATCACCAGTTTTTTAATGGGAAAATTTATTTAAGTCAGTGCTTTGGCAGGTGTTCATATTTTGTGGAAAGATCCATCTTCCAGATTGCTAATGAATGGCCAAGCAAGTCTCTTGATAGTTAATAATATTGCTTAATTGTTGCAGTCAGATAAAGCTGCCACCTAATTTATTGCTATTCTGAGCATCTGAACACTAGAAGAATGATAAGCCTTGAGAAAACTTTATGAGGTAGGTGGTTAGTTGAAGTCATTACCTGCAATTTTATACATTTCCTTCTCTATCAGGTGATCTTTCTGATGTTTGCCTGCTTTGGCAGAAAATTGGACATGTGGCCATACCCCCTGCTGCTCCCACTTCCACTAGGCAGCTGTTTTCAAACTAATATACCTTCCCAAGGCACTGCACAACCAGGAGTTTCTTCCTGGGTTTATGTATCCATAGTATGCTGGAAAAGGATGTTGTGTTTTCCTGCATACACCTAATGAAACATAATGCATCCATAAACATTTCAGTCAAATCTCTGGACTGCATGTGACTTCTCAGAGTGGATGGGAGAAGTGCAGTGCAGTGCTGTGCAGAGCATTCTGCAATGGAAAAGACTGCTAATCTGAGTATCTAATCAACAAAAGACACAAACTTCACTTAAGGAGTAAATGATTTGAGGAAAAAGCTCTTTGTAGTTGCTGGAAGGGATAAAGAATAGTGTGTGATGCAGAAACCTGACTCAATCTCTTGTCAGTCCTGCAGCAGGACAGGACTCAATTGCAAGCGAGTTTTACAAAATTTTCTTGAAGTTCCATGTTCACTTGACAAGTAGAATTCTAGTGCTGCTTATCCAGGAGCGAACACATGTGTTCACATTGAATACCAAAAATGTTAGGATTCTGCTTATCAAATCTTGTACTGTGAAGTATAATAGGACTCAATCCATGCCCAGGACCACTTCCTTAATTAATTGTCTTTATCTGGGAGTTAATGGAAAAGGGTTTCATGGGTTTTTCCACTGTATGTGCTATTAAGCTGTCTGGGGACAGTTATGGCCTTTTTAAAACCTGCATCTCTCTGACAGTAGTAAATTCCTGTGTCACTGCTCAGGATCAAGTAGACAACAGAGGTGAAAAATTATGCTAATGAATTGCAATAACCACCTCCTGTTTACGAGAGCGCTTATACATAAGATCCTGAATCCAAAGTGTTACATTACCTTGTACAGCTTCTTATTGGTAAACTATAGCAACTAAATGCAGCTAGCAGTTAAATACAGCTTTATACTGCTGAAGAGGCTCTTTGGAACAAAGTGAAGTATATGGGTAAAATTGTTAAAGCATTGGATAAGGTTCTCAGGTTACCATGGCTACATGAAAATTTTGCATTGTATCGTAGATTAGGATGCATAGGATGAAGTAGCCAAAACAACTACAAAGTCCAATGCATATAAACTACATTTCCAAACCACATAGCATTGCCAAATAGAAAGACAACTCAGGATATTGGCTGCTGGCAAATCTATGAATTAATAAAGAGAGGCCTGAAGGATATTTAGAATATATGTCATTTGTAAGTCTGCATTATTTTGAAGTTACAATCTTAATTTTTAAAGACATATAAAGAGAAAAAAGAATGAAAGAAAATACCTCAGTCATGTAAAGAGTGGAATGATTTTTTGTAAGCTTTGTCCAGTATTGAAATCTGACATTTTGCTGTGAGACCTTCAACAAAGAAGGTTGATGAAACATGGATGATACATTTCGTGCACTTAGGCTGGCAGTAGCACTTAAACTGGAAGCAGTTTATTCCCATGGAAACCTATTTGCATTTGGGCCAGAAGTGACTTTTTCCCCCCTCTGTTAGCACTGCTGATGTTTTAACGTAATATAATTGCTGAATATTGACAGCAAATTTGAAAAGTATTTTTAAAATGTTGAGTAGCTGACCATATGGAAAATGGAGATGGATTATGTGCAATTTTTTTTGTGTAGGATGAAGGCATGTTGCTGAAAAATGCAAGGCAGCTTTTGATCTTCTATTATATGCCTGAAAGAAAAAATTGTGAATTTAAAAATCTGTTTATCCTAAACAATTTTTTTTTAAACAGGTGACAAAAGAACTCAAACAGTATGACAACAAAATTATAGAGTGCAAGTTTGAGAACAACAGCTGGGTCTTCATGAGACAGAGGATAGACAAAAGCTTTCCAAATGCCTACAGCACTGCCATGGGTGAGTAGAACAATTTGCTTCAGAAGTTTCTTAGGTTAAAGTTTTAATGTTTTACCTCTGTTCTAAGTAGGAAAGGCACACTGTGTTCTCATTTCTGGTCTGAGTCCTGACTCCCCTAATTATAGTAATGCCTCATCTTGCAAATGCTTATGTCATCACTAGTTTTTAGATAGCATTAATCCTCTGGCTGCAGGATTATTTGATAAAGTCAGTCTAACCAACACTCTGATGCAGAATTTAACAAGTAACACAGAATCAAGTGCCTAAGTCTTTGCAGACTGCAAACACTTGTGCAAAGATGACTTTTAATAGCAGGGCATGCCTTTCAAATCAGAGCCAAGGAAGTTTTTATTTACACTAACATTGCTTCAGCTGACATCAGTGCCTAGCATTGTGTTGGCTTGCTGGGTTGTAATGCAAACTGGCACATTATGAGTGGAATTAGTTAAATAAAAAATCCATTAAAATGCCAAAACCATTATTTGGCAGATGGACTAGAAAATTAATAGGAGAAAAATGTCATCCTGAATTTCAACAATAGTTACACAAACAATGAAGCAGGGAAACTAATGAAAGGTGGGGGTATGTTCATGCAAACTTGTGAGACTTTTATGTTCCTCTACCAAAAAATATTTTGCCAAATATTGTAAATTAAAGGATGATATTTACTTTCAGATGAAGTGTAAGAGTTTGTGTAGACATGTGTGCAAAGCTGAGTAGCAATAAACATATCGATACAGGCTTTTGTTAAGTGCCAAAATGAAGTTTAATAACATTTAAGACCATGCTAATTGCTAGGGCTGATGTAGGATTTTCTCTAGATCCTTGTTGTATTTCTGCCTGAGCAGTGAGTAGATTTTCTTGAAGAAATATAATGTAGTCATTTTGCCAGGAGATGATAAATCTGTTAGTACTTCAGGGAACCAGCACAGAATGTAGCTGGAATACTTGCTGAGCAGGCCTGTCAGGAGAGAGGAATGGACCACAAAAGTCATACAAGTGTAATGACATCTCTTTGTGACCATGACCTGAATTTTTATATTTTTATTCTCTGGTTCACCTTAGTGTTTCAATAGTTAGGTTCCCCTGGAGAATTCTCTTATTTTTTTTTTTATTCCTGACCTTTTTTTCTCCCAAGACACAGTGAATTTCCTAAAAATTAAAATAAGATTAAATGCTACAGGAAGAATTTTAAAGATATGCTTCAAATTTTCTATAGGAATTTTCAGAACAGAAAGTTTTCTTTTGGCTTTGAGTTTTCACTTTTGATCATTTTTCAAAATCTCCAAAAGTTATACTTCTGTCATTTGAGACTTCTTTCTCTAGATCCTCTCTTCTCTATTAGCTTTCTCTTGAAAAATGCTATTTATTTTTCCCCATGGTTGAAATAGCAACAAAATAAGCATCTGTCTGAAACTTGCTTTTGGACTTTGTTACCTTTCAAATTGAAACAGGAGGTCTTTTTGAGTGACTAAGCTAAGGTAGTGTTCAGAAGTCGATAAGGACTTATCCAATTACCATGTGACTCAAATTCTGTTCCTAAATTACTAGTAATCATAATTCTTCCCAGTCAAATACCATGCAACTCTTAAACCACCTTTTAACCAAAAATAGTGAGATAATTAATAATAATGATAGAAAAGTGCTCTATTAATTGTAAACAAATCCTTTGGTTCTGGTATTCTGTGGGAAAAGAATGGAAGGCTTTTGAAAATCACTGTTACTTGTAACAATGCTACATTGCAAGTACATTTTACGGAGTCTAACATTTAGTACTCTAGGGGGTCAATAGACTGTTTTGCATGGAAATTGCATCCTTACTGTGGCCAGCCCTTACATGCTATCAATTATCCTCTAATATTTGTGCTTTCTTCCAAGATGGTTGTAGGATTCACACTTAATTTCATGCTCCTTTTTTCCTCCTCTAAGTCTCTCAGGAGGATTAATTAGGGGAATGCAAAGTTACATAGGAAAGCATTAAAAATACTTCATTTGTTTATGGTGAAGTAAGCGTATTTATTTGTTCCATAAGATCCCATGGGCCATGATTTGCAAACTGTGGTTTGGGGAGTTGTGTTAAGTACCCCAGCAGTGCCTGTGCATGTGTGCCTTGGCCACCATGTGGCACCATGGCTTCCCCTCCATCATATGGTCTGGTGTTCTAGACATGCCATTTGCTTGGTGCCAAGTCTTTTTGCCCCATGAAGATATAAGGGTTAAAAAAAAAAAAAATTTGCAGGTTTAGGGTGTTTATAGTACTTACTGTTGAAAGAAATAAGTTACCACAATTCAGATATTTTCAATATCAGAAGCCAGCCTTGTTTCCATCTACTTGGATTTGATGTGTGTTTCAGAGCCACGTCTCACAAGGCCTTTCTTGATGTTCCTTGCCTGAATAGGATGTCAGCTCTTGGTGGTTTTATAGTTGCTTCAGGGATCCTTACACACACGTGCCTTTAGTTTGTTTTAGAAAGAGACTCCCATGAGAGTATAGGCCCATGGTATTGCTTTGCTCCCTGGGGGGCAGAGCAGAGTTTCGTGGCTCTAGACACAACCACCTTGTCAAAGCGTCTGTCTAAGGCTTAATTCTCGAGCCAGAGTATGTTGTTATTTTGCTAAGAGGGGGTGAAGTTATTGAAGTGCTGGCTAGAACAAATCAGTTTAGTGACATGACAGTGTGTTCTTTGTTCCCAGCTGTCTGCAACAGCATCCAGAATCCAGTGACGAAGGAGATGCTGTTTGAGTTCATTGACAGATGTGCAGCAGCTTCCCAAGGACAGACACGAAAGCACCACCTTGATCCTGACACTGAACTCATGCCACCCCCGCCGCCCAAAAGGCCTCGTACCATAACATAGGGCCTTGGTCTCAGAGGATCCCGTGTGTGTACAGTTCTGCAGAAGGTGACATGCAAGTGTGAAGGCTGGGAAAAGAGATATCTGAATTGCTCTAAATACTTGTGTGTGTTTTTTGAGTTTGGTTTTAGTTTTGTTTTGTTTTTCTGAATTCCACATGCAAATGGAGATTGTTTTGTAACTGATAAATTCAACCTTACCTTATGGTATTTGAAGATTAAATTTCCAAAGGTTTAGACAAGAACCAAGTACAATGAAGTCAGTGGAAAGCTGCCTTGTTTATATATGGATCTCTTTTCACCTTTAATTTATAATGTCAGCAGTCTGGAACTGAGGAAATACTGGGATGCCGTACTTTTTAGGAGCTGTGTTTAAAAAAAGCAAAAGTGTTTTTTTTACTGTTGTTATTAAACTGGCTGTGGTTTGTCACTCATAGTGTAACAGATCATAGTTTCCCTGCATTTCTGAGATTTGTGTTTAACAGCAAACAGCAATGTTGTTTGTTTTCTCTGTTGATTAAAAACTAAGATGTCTTAGATTACTCTAATTTTGAAATTAGCTGAATTTTTGTTGAAATAATAAAAAAGCAAATTCTTCTTGTAAATAACATCCTTCTGAAACAAGGGAATGTGCTGGATGTTTGCTTTTTCCCCATGTTTGAACCTAATGCCAAATGTATAGTGGGATGATTTTAGCTTTGCTTTTTATCTGTAGATCATAAATGTACCAAATCCTTAGTATTAAGGTCTCTGTTAAAGAGACTGTTTCTAGTACAGGGCTTAGTTCTCCACAGTGATACCATTGTAAATACTACTAAAAAGTACACATCACTGTGATATGCAAGAGTAATGAGCAGTGCTGATAATGAAGTTTTGCATCCATGCCCAAAATGGCAAAAGAAATGCCAGGCAACTCCTGTGTAAAGGAGAAGGTAGTTTCAGTAGAAGAGAGCCACATCAGACAGAAAGTCTCCTGATTTACATAACTGCAGGGCAAAAGTAAGTTATTTTGAGGTGGTGGATGAGTGTCCCAGGGAACAGGACACTCATTTTAAAAGATGGGGCTGGCTGTCCTGTGACACTGTGCTCATCCTCTGGCTGACTTTCTTTCTTACCAAATGAAGAAGCACATGAATGCCCTAATGGTTTTTGTTGCAGCAGACTGGCAGATGTTCATAATATTAGTTTTGAGAAGCTGCCGTCTGGCTGTCTAAGGGAGGAGCTGTTCTGAGCTGGGATTAATTGGAAACCAAATGCAGATTTTAAAGTTTACTGTCCATTTATCAAGCAGGGATTGAATTGGATCTTTCTGTCATTTACTTAGTGTGTGAGTCATCCATCCATTCACTACTCTCATTAGTGAAGGTCATTAATTTGTTATAACTAAAATGTATTTTTGTTTAAATGAGTTTTCATGTTTGTTTGTAAACAAAATGTACTCCTCTATGTTTTTTTTTCTATATGAAAACTTGATGACTTTGCTTTTTGGTGGCTTCTCTGGTTATTTCAACCTGTTGTATAAATGCACACGGCATCATTTGGATGGCGTTCCTAGTTTCTCTTTCTGGGATATTCCGCATGTGTTTTAGAGAACTGAAGGAGTTACATATGTTACTTTTTATACTATGGTAAAACTTGAGGGGAAAAGATGCTTTCATCAAAGTTCTTTTTTTTAACTGTACATAGTTTCTGTGCATTATCTATTGAAAAAATTTAATATCACCTATGCAAGGTTGCAAAATGATCTCTTAAAAAGAGCCTTATTAATTTGATGTGAAAACCTATGCATCCTCTGTGCATCTTGCATTGAAACACAGTTAATTACTTTTTTGCTCAGTATGAATAATTTCCCCCAGATTATACTTGTCAGTGAGATTGTCATAACATACACTTTGTCACTGCTCTCCACGGTTCATGGTAATTACAGTGTGTATGATGATTACAGCCTTCTCCATGAGGTTAGGACATTTATTTTTTTTAAAATGTGTCCAGGTTATTTCTGTCTTTCTCCTTCCCAGTTCTCGCATCTTGTATTTCTGCAAGACCTGGCTTCTGATTTACCTTTTACTTCAGAGCTGCAGCACTGCAAGCTGTCTTCCATGTGCATTCCACTAAGTCCATGTATGTGTTTTGGCCCTTCTATTTTGACAAGTGTCTTTTTCCCACTCTTGGTTTGAAATGGATATTTTGAAAGAATAATGATTCTGAGAAGGTACAGAGCTCCATGTTCACATTTGATGGTCAAACTTGTCTTGCACTGTGACCTGTAGCTTTTCAGAGGGCTCAACCACCTTTGCTCTTCTGTAAGGGGAGGCTCCTGGGGAAGGTTTAAATGAAGGTGATGAAAACAAATGGACTTTCACTTGGACCAGATGGGTTTAATGCCATGAGAAATGCGAGCCTCCTTTCTTTGCTACTAGATATTCAAGAGATTGAAGCTAAAAAGCAAAGAAGAGTCCGTGCCAGGAAAACAATGATGAAGATGAAAAACAATACCCTAACTTGTCTACTCTTTGGTGTACAGCATGATTTCATCCACTGTTTTGTCATTTGTTAAATATATAATTAAAATTTGGGTTCTGTGGAATTTCCAGAAAATGAAAGTACATTCCTCTAAAAACCATGTATTAAGTATTTTAATAAAGTCAATGGTTTAAAATACTTTCCCTAAAGATGTATCTGCTTTTGGTGCCTTTCCAGTGGTACTGTGGTACCAGTGCAAAGTACAAGGATACCTCCATGTTACTGTTATTCTGTCCTCCAAGAAAACGATCCACATTTTTCAGTGGCTCTTTTCTGAGGTAGGAGCCCCCCAGCCCAGCTGTGGCCATGATCCATTGTGCCCTTTTTAAATGCAATTTGATCTTGCTGCAGGGACAACCAAAAGGAAAACAACTGATGACTGAAGTACATATTCTATAACAGGCTAATGTTATGTAGCTTATCAGTTCACTGTTAAGTGTAGCTGCATGAAAAGTTGTGCAAGAGGTCTGCAGCAGTCTTCCCTGACAATTTAGCATTCAGCATGACCCTACAGCTGGTAGCCCACCTACTTGGATCAGCTCCTGGACTTGTATTGTAATAAGGCAGTTTCCTTTTTCAAGTTGCAGCTGTCTAGGTGGCATTTTTCAGGAACTAAGAAGCCTATCTTTATAATTTCTTTCTAAATTAAAAGCCTGCCTCCACTGCTGTTATGTTGTTGATACATGTATAATTCTTGTGGCACTTCTCTCAACCATTTCTGACTTTGCAGTGCTTCAGTGCAAATGCCAAACCTGATCTGACATCTGAGCACACCAGGAGAGGTATGGTTGCTTCTCTATCCCCTGCTCAGTCCTCTGCTCTGTATGCATTAAGGAAGGGGATTGATGTGCCTGGGCCAGCACATCACACTGTGTAGTTTGTGTTGGCTTGGTTGTTCACTGGAGCAGTCCTTCAGGATCCCAGCTCCTCTGCATGGCAGTTCTTCACTTCTGTGCCTAAGAGGTGTGACTTTATATTTGCATAATGTGTAAGGCATAATTGTCTCTTACAATCTCAGACTATTCTCAAAGATAATGGCACAGCAAGGTAATTTCCTAGGATTCATCTATACTCAGCAGAGAGAGAATAGGAGCTGAAATCAGATTTGTTCCTCTTGCATCTCTCATGCAGATTTTTTTCTCTTCAGTGCTTTCTCTCAATTCTTTCTCAGTCGGTATGGTATGTCACATTTTATGTTACTCCCCTGTGCTATTTGGATTTTGTGAGCAAAGTGTTAAATATTTTTATTTCATAGCATTGAAACTCTTGCAATGTCAGTTAAATTTATAAGGTCATTAAAAATATCCAATTAGTTGGTCAAGAGCTATTTCTTTTCAATAGATTATATTGCTTTCCTTTAGTCTTCTGTCATGGTTTAACCCCAGCCAGCAGCCAAACCCCACAAGCTGCTTCTAAATCCAAGCAGTCCTGCTAACTTGAATGAACTTGAAGTAACATTTGGCTGAAATGCTTTAAATAGCCAGACCACTTCTGTCCTGTACTGCAGCATGAGGTTTGCTCTCACTTTGCCTGGGGGCTGCTGCAGTTTTCAAGGCTTCCAAACCCTGCAGGGGTTAGATTTCACCTGTGCCCCTTTTTTTTCAGTGTCAAGTTTCTACGCTCTATGCTTCTGGCATAGCTCCCCAAGCTTGGGTTCATCCTTACATCTACCTACCTGCTTTTCCAGTTGTCCCATGGTCAGGTATGAGACAGAGAAAACTGTGCCCTGTGACTGATCCCCCACTCATGTTCTTTGAGGGCAGTGCTCCTCCCTGAGCCTGTATGTTCATCCCTGTATGACCCCAGCCTTGAGGATCGATGTACTGTCGATCGATGGGCTGTACTGTCCCTGCCAGTCACGCTTGTGCAGGGAAATTGGAGTAGCATCTACCAGCTGTGACAGTATCCATTGTATGAGCAAGGAGCCCTTTTCCCCTTCCCTCCCTCATGACTCCATCTCCATATTTCATGTGCAAACAAAGGTAAGACATACTCTTTACACTGACACCTGGATAAATTAGTTAATGTTTGCAGTGGGAGTATGGGTTGGTGCTCTTTCTGCTTCCCTGGTGAGTCTGCTGAGCTTCTGCAGAGATCTGTAGGGCTGAGGTTGGAGGTCGATGGAGACATTTACCAAACAGTTTTCCCTCAGTCGGGGCTCATTTTAGTCTGGTTCATTTCAATCCAGAGTCAGCAATGGTGGGGAGCACATGAGCATGAACCCTTCAGTGATGTCCATGCATTCAGAAGTGATACTACTTTTTTTTTGGTGTTACAAAGCAACCTAAAGTAAAATTTTAAGTGCAAACCATTTTCACTTCTCTTAGCACTGGATGTAAAAACAACAGACATTTTAAAGCCAAATTATTGTCAAATTGACTCTCATTATAGGAATTTATTTCATCAGAAATACTGTTTCATGTCTCCTTTCTCCTTCCTCCACAATATCTTTGTGAAGATATACTCCTTCCTCAGTATCTTTGTGTCTGTTTGACTAGCAGAAAGCATACTAATCGAGTTCTGGAGCATTCATCTATGATACTTTGGGAAAATTAAGTTTTGATTAACTCTTCTACTCAGAACTTCCTCTAATGTGGGGAGATGATAACATTATCATATGAAATAAGTCTGTACAAATGCCAAGTGGGTAACACTGGAGGAACAGTATTTTGTTATTAAAACATACTTCAGAAGTTTCTGAACTAATTTAATCATCAATGAATGGGAAACTTTAATCCAAATGGTAAAAAATTCCATTCAAAACGGTAAGTTGATTCAACAGAAAAAGCTTGGAAGAGTACAAATTTCCACAGACTGCTGTGGGTGCAGAAGGGGATGCTGAGTGTTTCTATGACCAGAAAATCAGTGCATTGCAGTGAGAGCAACTGGAGACCAGGCAACAAGGCAGAGGACACCATACAAATGCTACAGGTTTGGTCTTGTGGAGGAAAGGGCATGAAAGGCAGCCAGGACTGATTGTATCTCGTGTATGGAAGAGTAAGGGAAGAGGTAAAATAATAGTGAGATGGCACTGGGAGTAGGGAACTCCAGTGGAAAGATAAGAGCAGAGCAGACATCAGTGACACTGAGAAAAGAGGCATTTACACAGGAAAAGAAATTGGTGAGCGGGGGAAGCAGAACAAGAGAAGGCAGCAAGGGCTGGCGTGAGGGATGAGGACCTGGAGTCTCCTGGAGCCAGGAGACTCAGGTGCACTCGGGTGCTGATGGAGAGGGCTGGCAGCAGTGAGGGAGGACCAAGAGCCAGCATGTTTGTGATGAGGACCTAAAACAGCAGAGTTACAGGCAAGACATTTTTCTTCTAACAACTATGCTATTCCTGAGCTCCAAACCCTTGGGAGTACAGTTACATCCTTGGGCATGAGCACACTCCCAGATCATTGGGAGAAGCACAGTGAATGTGAGACACGTCTCTGCATCACATCTTGGCATGGAGACACTAGTGATCCCTTTTTAGGTAAATCAGTGCTATATAAACCCATGTGCAGAGCCAATAGAGCTCCTTGTTACAGATTTTACAGGTGTGGCCTTGGTCTTCCTGCTGCCTACCCTGGCTGCATCCACAGCAAATTGGACTCTCAAGTTGGGGCACGTGAGGCCAAGGCATTACATGCTCCACTTTCCTCTTACCTCATATCCTGCCAATAGAAATGCACATGTTTTACCTGTGTATGTATTAATTTAAGATGAAGCACTGAGCAGACTCCAGGACTGGAGAAGTAAAAGAATAAATACAGGCAGCTGTGTTTGCCAAATACTGTTCCAGTGAACTCCAGATTAAAAAGCCTCATAAATGGGCCACAAACATGGCTATGTTGTATTTCTAATCAAGTGGACCAAGAGAAAAGCAAGTCTGCTGAGAGGCCTGGAATTGCAGGATCAAGGGGACACATTCAGAATGGCACAGGAGTGCAAAACCAGAAGCATGTCTCTTTCCAGGGTAAACAAAATCTCTGACTTATAATGAGGTAAGATAAGAATAGAAAACAATCTTAGTTTGAATTCCCTGTCAGTTTCCTTGGCAGTCAGTCCTGTTTCATTGTATATTTTAGTACTTATAATCTCCTTTGGTTCAGTTTATAGACATTGTATGCAAGATCTTTTTAATGAGGAATTCTGGTTTGACAACATGGAGGTTTGGGACCCATAAAATAACTGCTTGGAAAGCACTAAGGAGCAAAACAAGTCTCTTTCCTCCATCAGGCAGTGAAAAACGTCTCTTAAAGGTTTTCTGGTCTTTAAGCTGTGGTCTTCCAGAATAATTTACCTTCTCCTGCCATGGTAGTTTGTTCTTTTAACAGAAAAGATTTAGTATGTTACTCTTTGGCTGAGAAATCAATCGTACAAAATCGATGATAATTCTGCTGCCAGGTAATACTTATCCGTGTGAGTCAGTGACCTGCTGGTATTCTACAAAAATAATCTACAGCAGGCAAATGCTGTAGTTTGAAGCAGTTGTGGTTGGCTTTGTACGTTTCACCATTTGCTGCTTTCATCAAATCTGTGTGTTTTATTCCTGAAACTAAGAGGAGCCTGTGCCAGCCAGTATAACCAGAAGCTGGCCTTTCTCTTCGTCTTACAAACGTCAAGCAGGAAAACACAACCTCCTTTGCTTCTGGTGTCACAGCCAAGTCATTTTTCAAAAGTGTACGTAGCTGGCTGAGGATGGTGATTTCCTGTTGCTGAGCCTGGTGCACCCATTAGAAGCAGTGGTGGACTCTCCCTCCATGTGGAATGAGCTGCCTGATGCAGCCCCCCAGGCACAGTGACAGCAGTGTGACTGCATTAGGGAAAAGGCTGGTGTTGCACCCTGCCTTCCAGCCCAATCTGCTCCAGCATTTGTAGCATTAAAAGTACAAATTGGCTTTTTCCATCATGGCCTTACAAGAGTGTTGCCTGTGGGGATGAGCCCAGACATTTGGATACTGAGAGGTTCGTGTGTGTCTCCCCACTGCACAGCTTTGGACTACACAGCTTGGAAATGCTCTTCAGTCCCCTGGGCTGGGGCTGGAGGCTTTAAAGGAGAAAGGCACTGGTGTCTGAAGGAGGTGATTTTTTTCTGATGGGGTGGCAAAATACCCCTCTTCCTTTCCCTCAAGGGCACTGCTTTATCAGCAGGGAAGGCAAGTTGGTCCCAGGGGAACAGGAGAGGCTCTTTAGCTCCAGTGAGAGGTGAAGTGCATGACTGGGTCATCCTGACTGGTGGGAATGGGCTGACAGTCCATCAGTAGCAAGTATGCAGGCACACAGGTCTGAAGCAAAAGGAGGTCACTTTCAGCTACAGCTTTATAGTTACCAACTCCTGTAACTCTTGTGTCTTCAATTTACAGGAGCCACAAAGCCCTTGACACAGAGTACTGTGCTGGACAAGTACTAAGGCCTTGTGGATTTGTGTATAATAATTGTTGTCCTTTTGAAATCTGTCTGTGCCACTGAGGCTTCTTGATGCTTCACAGAAAATTAGAGGCATGCTTGTTAAGATTTGGTCATGCTGGCCCAGAGTTGTGAAGGAACAGTGTTCATGAGGCTTGCAGAAATTGAATGAGGACAGCAGCCTGTGACACTGGGACTCCTCACGCTATTGATGGAGGAAAGAGTTGTGTGTACTCTCTGTGGAGCAGTGGTCAGCAAATAACAAAAACCTGAAACGTCTGCTAATGACAGCTTCAAGGAGGAAAAAGATCAGCTCTCTCTGATTATGAAATTCAAAATTTGCTGCATTATGTAGCAGCTTCTGTTCAATCTGTAGCAAATTATTTTCTGAGTTTGTGGAGATTTGACAAAAATACCTATTCTACAAAGCCAGTTGTGAGCACAGAATGTTTCTACTTTCACATACAGCTTCAGGAGGAAAAACAGAACAATTCCTGTACTGGCAGCTGGGTTATGAAAACTGACAGAGCACTGCCTGTGTGAAGAGAGTTTAAATGATGCACAAGGGACTGGTTAGTGTGTAATATGCAAATGCAAATCTATCCGTGAGGCATTACAACTACAAAATGTCTCACAATTATGCTCCTTTCTCGAGAAGTAATTTCTTACTATGGGTTCCTCCCCCCTCACAGCAGCAGGGTTTCATTTCCTGAGTGAACTGGTTCTTCTAGTCCTTTATCCCCTCTCCACGGTGCTAAGGCAAATGGACTGACAGCTGAAGGGGCTGTCACCTCTTGTGATATGCTTTAGAATCGTATAACTATTCAAGTATTTTTTTTAGGGCCTCTCAGATCATCAAGTCCAGGTTCTTTGTGCTACGAAAAGCACATGAGGATTCTTCTCTTGCTGGCCAACTAGTCTGTGGGGTAAACAGTGATCAGCAATGGCAATGCATGTCCAGTTTATCCTCAAACACCATGTGCCCTTCAGTACACCACTCAGCAGGTAGAATTCAGGAAATCTTTCCGGCACTTATAATAAACTGAATTTTTTCAGCTTTGTTAGATGAGCCTTGAAAATAGCTTGCAATACTCTGTGCAAATTACTTCAGCCCAGAGACTGGAAGTGCTAAGACTCTCGTTTTCAAGTTCCTGGACAGATTCTAAGTGACAATGGAACTCAATTCACATCCAAAGAGTGCCTGTTATTCGCTAAAAGAAATGGTATGAGAGTGTCACATCACCCCCCTCGTGCCCAGCTGCAGGTATTTTAGTGGCAAAATTCATTCTGACATTCAGGCAAGCGATCAGTGCCACAATCCCGGCTAAAGGTGACCTACAACACAAGCTTGCATGTATTGTGCTCGGCCTTGGGATGCCAGCCGAGCCATTTTGTATCACAAACCAGAAATTTTGTTTAGCAGATATAATGGAAGGTTTTGTTCAGACTTATTCAGAGCAAACTCCATGAAACACAGATGATCATGTTGACATAATGTTACAGCACAGCAAAAATCTGGGTAAGCAACAACCAAGGTAACTTTCAGGTAGATGTGGTCCTCATGGAACCATGGGAGAGAGGGGAATGTTGTTTTTTCCTTTATGGAGCAGGATGTCAGCATCAAGCATGCCAAATGGAACACCAACTCTAGACTTACAGATGCGCACCCCAGTTTGTGCCACCACAGTGTTGTGGTGACAAGTCACACTAGTCCAAAGGCTCACAAGGTCAGGCAGCAACGTGTGTGTACCCTTCCCCAGGGTTACACATGCCCAAGGCCCAACCTTGTGCTCTTTTTGACGGCAATGTGGAATTTTCTTTCAGTCCTTTAGTGAGAGAGACACATTCATTGTGCTGGTGTTGAGTAAAGTGCAGAAAGATGGGACCAGCTGAAATGTAGCCAGATAAATGGCTTTTGATACCTATTTTTCAGCAGAAATATTAGCAAATTACATGGGACAAGCACCTGTCTGCAATGGCACTCAGTGAGTTCTTGCATTCACATTTTGTAATGAAGTTAAGGCATTTCTGCTGCAGGGTGAGATAAAAGCAACTCACTACAGTCTCATTTGTGCTACCTGCCATGTTGGTGTCTCAGCTATCTGTTCACATACAGGTGGTGATATTCCCTCTAATGCTGTTTAAGGACTCCAAAGATATTTTCACAGAGTCACAGAATAGCTGAGATTAGAAGACAGCTCGAGAGATTGTCTAGTCCATCCTCTTCTGAGGGCTGCATTTATAATTTTTTACATTGCATATTAAAAATGAGAAAATGGCAGAGAAGAACATTAAAGTGTTCTGTTTCTCATTAAAACAGGACAGCTAATACATACAGTATGCTCAGTGACAGTCATTAGCTAGTCAACAAATCACCATCCAGAATACCACAATTTCTTTCTAACACAAATGAACGGCTGCTGTGCAGTGTCTCATGTGCACATGCAGCACATTTAGATTAGATCTGAAAGATAGCTTCTATACAAGCCTGTTGACAATGTCTACTGCACCTCAAAGTTCTACAAGCAGATGGACTTTTAGAGGTTTTTAATTGGTGTCACAAATGCAATCATTGGCAATAATGCTTAAAATAACATTCTGTGTTTCTGGAGTACCTCCCCTTTCTGGGGGTCACAAACATATTCACTGTCACTGGATTGTGCTCCTGCAAGATGGTTCTTGTCCTGTTTTGAAAATGGGGATAAAAAGTAAAAAGAGTTGCTATTTGGAATGCCATTTCCATGGCAAAACCTACAGCTTCTCTCTGGTGAGCCACAGTCCTGTGACAGGGTACAAAATTACCCTCCCTGACAGCCCAAAGTCTTTTCCTGCATTTTCCAAGAATGCAAAGACTGAAGTACCCACAAGTGCATAAAGCCTGCAGTAATTAGAAGATGATTTTGGAAAAAATATCCCAAATCTCAGCCTAATATTTAAAACAATGTAATTTCACAAATAGGAACCCAGTTTCATTCCTTCATGTCTGTGATTCCTAAATCATTGCCACATCTGACTTTCCCTAAACGGGAATTCAAAGTTTCTGGTGGCTCACAAAATCTGCCTATTTCTGTTTTGCTCAGTATTGAGGAAAAATCAATTGCTCCAGGTGTAGCAAACCATCTCAAATCAAAGCACAGTGATGTGAAGACAAGAGCTTCTGTTGCCATTTTTGTACTAGGGCTTCAGTATCCTGAAGGAGGGAAGACTGTCACAACCAAGGACTGTGATGGGTCCTGTCAAAGGGAAGATCAATCAACAGGTTCAAGGTGTGGTATCCAGGCAGGATCAGAGGCAGCTCACAGACATTCAGTTGAGCTGGTCTAGCTTTTCCTGATTCCTCCTCTATTCCTCTGGATAAAGAAGAATTCAGCTTCATGACATCCATGTGACTGGATATGGGGGTAGAGTTTTCTATTGCTGTAGCTTCCTCAACACACAGGGCTCTGTTCCAAAATGCTGCTGGGTAGAGAGAATGATATGTAAACTGAGATCCAGGGAATAAGTATACTTGTTATAGCTAGAAGGACTGCATACTAACTTGTCAGAATGAATGTTTGCCAAGACCATTGTTAATTCCCTAAACTTTCTGAAAATAAAAGAGAATATCAGCCCTGGAAAAATGTGATTGAAGTTAACTGCTTTGATGTTTCTTAGAGAAATCTTTGGGTAATTTCTCAGCCATGTCTGTGCATACTGCAGAATTAAATATTTGTTTCAACCTTACTGAGCTGCAAATTTCTCTGATACCTCGGTTATAGATTTCATGGCATGGTTTTGTCACTCATTAAAAACAGGGCTTGATTAAGCTCCCTTTTGACATATTCCATGGCTCTGCCTCCATTTTGCAAGTGAACCTATTTATATACTATTCTCTGATGTCCTTGGGCAGCTAATCATTCAAATAGCATTCTATATCTTTCCAAGAAATAAATATTAGAAAAAAAGAGAGCCCTGCTGGCAAGAGATTTTATTTGTCTTGGTAGCTTTTGTTATTGCAGAAGGTTTTTTGCTTGGCACTCTGTGCTGTAAACAGACCTGGTAATAAGTCACTCCTGTGAAGTGGATTAAGTTTTGTTATAATAGAAAAAGATGTCAGAAAGTTACAGGAGGAAGTCCTAAACTGTCTGGAGAGCTGAACACACCATTTCCTTCCCTTATTTTCCCATGCAAGTGTTGCATGTGAGAAGAGGCTGTTTTGAAGTCCCTGAACCCTCTTGTGAAACCTTTGATTTGCTGAATTTCTTACTGTTCTTCCTTTTGATTTGATAACCACGTAAGAGGTTAAACTAGGACATTTGGTTGCCTCTGTGCAGCAGTCTGCATTTCAAAGGTAAATAGACATTAAAAGGTTTTACTGTACCTGAGCTGTATCTTAATCAGCTTCATAGTTGATTTTTCTCTCGAAGTCATCACTGAGAAAAGGAGATTTTATTGTTCTAGACATGAGTGTTCATTAGGGCTGAGAGGGAAATGGTATGACCCACAGCTCCCTGTGTAAGTTGCTCTGCCAACCTCTAGTAAGACATCTAACAACTCCTCTGCTGTGATAGAGCTGTCACTGGAAAGAGGGGATTAGAATAGTGACTTGCTGATAGGCCACCCATTGTGCCTTAGACACTGAGCTGGATGGATTTTTCACAAATGAACAACTTCATAAGGAGTTCAATATTAATTTTTTCCCCTAGTCTGCATAATATCCTACTTTATAGTTTCCTGTGATTAAGAGAAGGCTTGGATGGAATCAGAACCCTTTTCTGAATCCATGTGGTCTCTAATGGAATGATTCCATTAGTCTCTTTAGTCTCAACTGACTTGACTTTTCCAGAAAGTTCAAGTCATCTCCCTTCAGCTCCCTTCTGTAGGACTCCAGCCATCCGGAACCTACAGAAAACTCGTCTGGATCACTGTTTGTATCACCAAAAACTTTTCACAACTTTTTCACATGCGCTGAAGAAAGTGCTGTGTTGTAAAAATCATCTTTCCTTGCTGTCTTTCCACAGGATTCATTTTCTGGAAATGACATTGTTGGCAATGGGACAGTAGAAGTTTGGAAAAGTCATTAACACAGCCTGCCCTTCCTGGAAAAGTATCCTTTTGCATGCCATCTGCTCAGCCTGGAAAAGCTTTGTTCTTCTCATAGGTCATTTGAGGATTTGAAAGGAAAGAGCATGATCAAAATCATGCAGGCACAGCACTTTATGCCAGGCTAACAAACAGCCTAGACTTCCCTTCAAAGATGCAGGAGTCAAATAAAGTCAAGGAGTCAATAAAGTCTGCTGCACAAACAAACTTTGTCAGGAGGACCAATTGTCCAACTGGTTCACAGGGAAGCACCAGGTGCTCAGAGAAGAGCCAGACCCTGTAACTAGACATAAGAGGCAGAGAAAAATGGGTTTGGTTTTGGTTTTGGTTTTAAGATATGGAAGTTGGATTTGATAGTAGGATTACAAACGATTGTTTCAGTTGTGCCTTCACCAATAAAGGATCGTTTCTCTACAGATCTTCAGTGATGCAGTTCAGGAAGGTGATGTTGAGTGTGCAGGAAGCTGGGAGCACAGGTACTGGAGCTGTTCATGAATACTGAGGGCTCAGCCCTCAATGGGGCTCATTTACCCTCTTGCACAGAAAGGTGGGTTCCCTCATTAGCTGGGTCATTGCTGCTTGACCTTATCCTGTCCTGAGAGTAATTCAAAGTATTCTAACACTTTTATTGTCTGCTTTTTGATCAGGGAAGAACTTTTTCCCACCTTGACTGATATTTGACTTAGCTTGTACTGCTGGTTAGTAATTCCAGACATTGTGGAAAGAAGTGCTTAGCCATAGACATATGTCACAGACTGAAATTGAAGCTCAATTTAGTTTAATTGTCCTTGATTTTATCAAGCATTCAAAATGACTGATTTCACATGCAGAAAATAAATACAGAGAGAGAGAGCAGCTCAGAAACATCTTTCTCTTTATGGTAGTGATTTTATACAGTTTCCTGGTCTTCCAAAAGAACTCTTTTTTCTTCTGAACCAGATTAAATCTCTTAAATAAAGGCTACTTTGGTAGAGTAAGAGGCCAACATAATTTGTGCAAAGGCATGGAATAGTTTCTTAGCACTGTTACAAACATGCCTTGGGGTGATGATAGTTTTTGTATTGGTTTGCTAACATTTCAATGTTCCCAGAAGAGGCAGGCAATTTGGAGACCTGTGCAGCTCAGACAGGATTAATGGATCCAGCTCGGCAATTAATCTTGGCCTTTGAGTGAAAGTTGCATCCTCCCACTTTCTCTAAAATCATGTGGCCACTTCAGGCTGTTCTGGGAAGATTTTCCAGAGATAACCTGAATTCTGCAGTAATATTCTGTTCACAAAAATTCTGCTGCTGCTGTTATTGCTGCAGAACCCAAGAGTGAGGGGCATGAGAAAGCAAGAAGCTGGAGGAGGTTGTTGCAAGAACTGTTACTGGATTTTTATTTGGTCATTAGTTTCTGATCTTGTGTCCAGGAGCCCCCATTGTGGCCTGGAACCCATTGACAGAAGCCATGCTGTGAAGATCTCTCAGTCTGCTCTGAGAAGGGAAGGAGGTAAAAACCAGTGGTGGACTGAAACCTCACCTTCCATCACACTGTGTCAAGAGAACTGAGCGGATACACCCTGATTTGAAGCAATAGAGGGAGAGATGGCAGGTCCTGCTTCATGTACCAAGGCAAGCACTGAGCAGGCAGCAGGGAGTGCTGGGAGTCTATATTGTTTGGATGGATGCGGCTCCCTGATGGAATCTTCAGCTTCTTGAAGCTGTCTGTAATATCAGTGGCAGGTATATGTCCTACAGGAGCCCAATTTACACACTCTGAATACTCTCTGGAGCAGACATCCTCCATTTGTTGCATCAGTGCCTAAGGTTTTTTAGCTGAATATGGCTTCAAGGCTACTAGAACTTTTTCAGCTTACCCAGAGATCTTTAGGTCTTTCATCCTCTTTTTGTCCTAGCCCAGTCTCAGGCTCCTTTGTGCAGTGTCTGTCCTAGCTGGGCATGTTGAGCCCATGCAGACAGGATGTGTGTTGTGCTTTCCAGAACTGCCTGGCTCACTGTAATTTTTCAGAGCTGAGTCTGTTGCAGAGCCCTTGCTCCAGTAGGATGTGAGGATTCTGTGAACAAACAGAGGGAAGAAGAGGCCTCCTGGTACCTAAGGATTTTATGCAGCCCCATTCTGGATGCTGTCCCTCCCCCAGGCTCCCCAGACCCGAGGAGGGAGCGGTGTGCTCCACATCCACGGTGGCAGCAGAATGCCATCTGGGAGCCCTCCTTCTGCAGGGCCTCTTGGTCAGTTGGCCGTATCTGGGCCATGATGTAATGGCAGAAGTGTCCAAGGGGACAGATGGCAGCTCTGCCAGCCGGATAGCTCATCTGACCCCTGAGCACAGCGCTCTGCCAGGGCTGGGGAGAAGGACCAGGGGACACCCAACAGGCAAACACTGGCAGTGGCTTCTACTCAGGGTCAACTGATCTCCTTTACAGAGCACGAAAAGTATTTTATTAGCTATCTCTGGGTAAGCTTCCTCTCCCAAATAGTTCCAGACAGGATGCTTTTTCACTTACTAAAGATCTGAGGATGATGTCCTCCATTGTTGGAAACTGTCCTACTTCCTTTGATTCCTGAGGAGCTGTAACAGACTATACCAGAAGAGGATGTGTTTCCGTAGTTTCTTCTTAATGGTAGGAAGGAGGTGAAATTTTCTTGCTAGGAATTGATACCTTTTTTTGATTCTTTTGTGTAAAGAGAAGGAAATAATGTAATACAAAATTTTTTAAAAGTTTGTGGTATATGAATTACCTCTTTTACCTTCCTTGTTTTTTATAGCTTTGACATAAGACATATGATTCAATTTGGATTAAAACAGAAATAAGCTCGTTTTGCTCCTACACATTTCTTTAAAATCCTGCACATTCTGCTTTTGATATTTTCTTACCAGATCATTTCTGAAGGGAATACTGCTGCCTCTGGCTTTTAAAAAGTTTAGCTGGTGTTTTTGGAAGCTTCAGAACTAATCTAATCCATTTTATGTGTGCATATGTGTGTGTGCATGCATGGAAGTTTGTGCATGAAAAGCTGACTGGAGTGTCAATAAACCAGTATATAAATTTGGGATTTTAAATTTTTTTTCTTTGTTTTTTTGGTTTTTTTTTTTTGTTTTTTTTTTTTTGGTTTTTGGTTGTTGTGGGTTTTTTTGGTTGATTTTTTTTGTTTTGTTTTTCTGGTTTTTTTTTTTTTCTTTTTTTGGTTGGGTTTTTATTTTTTTTTTTAGTTTTTTATATGCTATTTTCGATTTCTTTTGTTTGAAACTTCTGGAAAATATTACAAAAAAAGAAGTTGAGGTTTCTTGCCATCAGACAATCAGTGAGTAGTATGAGAGGCAGTGATCGCAATTCTTTCCAGATGCATTTATTTAGATTTGTTCATAGACCAGAAATACCCCCGGTACATTTTGTGTACTTTGAATACCTCTAATGCTTTGGATATCTCTAGTTTCATTTGGGGGGAAAACAAAAAAAAGCAGACAAACTAATTCTCCAACTCAAGCTAAGAGTAGCCATGCAGAATTCAGTGACAGATCAGCCCAGAGAAATTCACCTTGCAGCTCATCTTTCAGCCATTCCCACCTTCACTCTCTCCTTTGCCTCTCCAGTGATGCCACATCCCAGATGAAGGGACAACCAGCCCTGTACCTTGCATTATGATCTGTGGCAAACAATCCAGCAGCTCTGTGAGATTCAAAGTAAGCCACTTTGGGCAGCACAAATGATGTTTTGAGGCACAGCATGCTGTCCATGTACCTCTGCAGTGCTTTCCAGCCATGGGCAGAGGTCCCTGGGAGTGCCTGGCCCTGCAGAGGCTCCAGGACCTTGGAGACACATAGGCAGACACCTTGGCACCTGGCTGTGCTCTCACATCTGTGAGGCAGCAACATCTCACTTGCTATTCTTGCTCATGCAGTTTTGACTGGCTGCTTGCATTGCCTCTACAGCCTGAAAAGTGGTTATTTCCACTGATGGCACCATAGGACCTCTTGGCAAAGTGAATGCTGCTTCAGCAGCAGATTCAGTTTCCCTAGGGCATAGAAATCCATGTGACATGGTACAGCACAGCTGGAAATCAGATGCCAGCCTCCTTTAGACAAGCCATCAGGCATGGATGCCAAATGGGTTCAGCTGTGGCACAAAGGCTGCAGTGGAATTGCCACTGTTGTGAATGCTGAAGCTGCCCATGAGAAGCCATGAAGTTATTCTCCAAAGTCACAGTAAGTGTGACTGAACACTTCCCTGAAAATAAATCAGCTTTCCTCAGGGTAGAGCAGAGTGATGTGCAGGCACGACCAGGAAACACCCATGTTTCCCTTGGCATGGCTCTCCTGATTAGGGGATCAAAGGCACCCAGTCTGCCTCAGAGTGTCTCAAGCTGAAAGCCAGGCCTTGCTGCCAGACTGAAAACTGGGAAGCAGGAGGGATTCATGAATCCCCTGTGCCTGTGATGGCTTTGAGCACTGTGGCCTTCTGGAGGCTTCTGCCCACACCCACCATATCCTGTGGATTCAGGGAAAGCTGGCCTTTCACTGAAGGTTGTGAGGGCATCTTCAGGCAAGGGAACAGAAATTTCAGTTGACTTCCCTCCCTTTGTTATCCCCAGCTGCCCTTTGGGGGAACATTATCCCTACTGCCACAGGTTTTTCTGATACAGGAGCCTGCTCTGACAGGGAGCAGTGGAATCAAGCTGGTGGCAGCAATGGGCCACAGCAGAGCCCAAAACATTTATGGCCAAGGTGGCTTTCACAGTGTTAAAATGGCTTGGAAAATGTGCCATTAAGGAGAACTTCCCCGTTCCTTCTTCCCACAGCCCCTTTGGTGGGATGCACGATGGCCACACACTTAACCCAAGATCCCAGGCTGCCATCCAGAAACCTCTTCCCTGAGCTGCTGCTTCTGCTGCTGCTGCTGCTGTGGGCACAGACCTGTGTGTGCTAATGCAATGCAGAGGAGCCATGAAGCTCTCATCTGTCAGCCCTAGGTACAAATTTAAATTAAAACTCATTTAGCTTGGTGCTCCCTTTTGATTTATTGGCAGACGTTTCTCACGGTTTGAGCCTTGTTAAATTTCTAGCAAACACTTCACTGACCAGCTGTTCCTATTAAGTCAAAAGAGTGCTGCAGAGTGGGGTCATTGCCACCTCAGTTTTTTGTGGCTCTTGTACACAGTACCCCCAGAGCTTCCTCAGGGAGGGAATTGTACCCATCGTTCCATGAGACACCTTGCTAATGCCAGTGAAGCATTCTAGGTTTGGGGCCTCTGTCTTTCTGACTTCTCATATTTTTTGTGCTATGAATAAACAAAACACCTCATAAGCTTCCTGTCAACTGATGGAGCAGGATCATTTTCCGCTTCAGGCCTTTCTTCTTGCCATTCCATGTGCTTGCTGTGAGCCAGTCAGGTGGCTGTGGAGGCAATGTCTCAGGTCTGCAGTGCAGTTGCAAACATTAGTCATTTAGAAGTCAGACTTTGTTCCTGTACTTACGGATCTCAGTGAAGAAACTACAAAGTATTAGTGTTTTACATGCAAAAGAGGATAGCTTTAACATCCAAGCACATCTCATACATGCAGTAAAGATGACAGAGCTTTGAATTTTCCTTATTTATCACAGTTATGCTATTTTACATTTAGATTGTGTCTCCCTGCTGAAGGATATCAGGGTAGCTCATAAACAACATACACATTTTAATAATACATCATGGAAACACAGCATCCTCTGGGGTGGACAGAAAAACCCAAGGAGAACTCAGTGCATAGCACGGAAAGAAACTTGTCTCAAAGCAGAAAGAGAAGTCACGATGCTTATGCAATACTCTTAGAACTACACTGCTGTGGAGAGGGAAAAACCAAACAACACTGTTTTTTAAAGTTTTCATCAAGAAACCACTACATGGTGAACGCTATGGAATTCAATTTATCAAGCTCTCAGGATCACAAGTTAGGTCAGCCTTGCCAGGAACTGATGCAGTTTGTAAGTAATCCAAACTTGAGGTGTCAGGGCACTGTTATATTTCTCTGATCTCTTGCCTTGCTCTATTGTTTATTCCTGTGGCACTGTATAACTGTGCTTGGGGCAGGAAAGACACTATTTCCACCCCAGAAGCAACAATTTGATCTAAAACTGAAAAGGTTTAGGAACTGAGGACCCTTCTTCCCACTCCAGCTGTGGAGTTAGTAAATAAACCCACATGTTTGTTTAAAACTCTGTGTGTGTATGTGTGTGTGTGTGTGTGTGTGTGTGTGTGTGTGTGTGTGTGTGTGTGCTGTTGGTGTTAGGAAGGATCTTTGCTCTTCCCTGCCTGCTGAATTGAGTGTGTCATGCAGGTAACAGTCCAGCATTGAATCTGGGCCAGGACTATTGGGAAGCCAAGTGGATGACTGCCATTCGGTGCGAACGATGGAAAAGCTGTTCCTGACTTACATTTGGGAAGGGTCCTTCCACCAAAATAGGTGAGACTGTTCTAATCTTCATTCAGCAAAATCCTCTTACCACTTTGTTTTGAGTGAGATATTGGAAGATTCTGTTGAGCCCACACCAAAACCAGTGCTTTTTCTAGAATGTATTTTCTGCTGTTAGAAATGCTAGATACATTGAAAGAATAGCTGGGAGCACTTTGTCTTTCTTTTAACCTGCTGATGGAAAAATGATCCCAAATGGATTTTCCCAACTCTCTTACAGGAACTTGTATGCAAACAACAAAATGGTAGAGAGTAATAGAGTATTTAAAATTGAGACTCAAAAGATTTAAGACCACAAAATAAAATCCTATCTGCAGTAGGGAAGAGGCATCATCCATCTCTGCCCTGTCAGCCATAGTTAGAGTTTGTTAGCTCCCATTAAACTCTTTGCAGATCTGAACTTGTCATCCTCTTTTTAATTCTAGGAAAGCAGCAAATTGGCTTAAAAATGTAGAAGCTGTCCTTATGTGTATGCACGCTTGCTTCTGCCTTCAGCTTTCAAGCATCTGAAGGCATCCATTAGATTAGTTATCATGTTAATAAGTAGATTTTAGAAATGCAATATATTCACAGATTTTACTTGGAAAAAACCTCAAGTGATTAGAGGTTTCTGTCTAGATATATCAGGGTAGTTGACCTCCATCCCTGAAAGTGTAACTTTGAGCTCATTTTATCTGCCACACAGAGAGAGGGGAATCTTAGTGCCCTGGTAGCAATAAAATTGTAAGGTATGTGGGAGATTAGAGACGGTTCTGCCTGATTCTGAATTCCCATGCCTGGTGAAGAAAGGTGAGGGTCGTTATTGGAGGAGATGCATTTTTCTGGTGTGAAAAAAAGACAAAAGAGATCAGCCCTTATGGATCTTTCTCAGGGTAGCAGAGGATTCTTGTCCCTGTTAGTACGCATTCCCCAGCCCTGGTTATGGGTGAGGTTGTCCATGCACAGTGTGGAGACAGAGAGGATCTGTCAGTCATGTATGAGGAGCTGGGGGCTCTTTGTGGTGGTAAGGGAAGTTCTAGCTTAAAAAATTAGCCATCAGACTGAAGGAATGGTGATTTCCCTGCTTCGGTGTGGAATCAGCCCTTCTTTGCATCCTGTTAAATCTCCTCTGCCAGGGATGACTCATCCCTGAGGTTCATAAAAATACTTCTGAAGAGCCGAGAGTTTTTTTTTTCTCTTTTCCTCTCTCTCTGTCTTTTTTTCCCCCTTTTTTACTGTTGAAGTGGACTCATAGCACTGGATATATATATATATATATATATATATATATATATATATATATATATATATAAAATTAGGAAAATTATTCCCTAAGGATACATCAGAATCCCACTCTTTAATTCCATCATACTTTTAGCATAAATATAAGAACGTCTGTGACACAGGGGATACAATGTCAGCAATGCAGGTAAGAAACACACTTGCAAAACCTGAAATTATGTTTGATATTTTTGGACAAAGGGCAGGGATCTCATTTTCTGTTGTAGTAACTTGGTAGACATAGGCTTATCTAGGTTGCTTGCTTATTGACTGATCAGTTAACCACTGCCTTGTATACATGACACAGCTGCGTGGGGGGCATCTTCCTTTTTGGTATGGGGTCCTATTAGGGGGCACCAAAATCCTATGGTGAAAATAATGTCTTTTTCTCTTATGTGGAAAGAGATGCTTCAGGCCAGCATCATGAACACTCCCCCTGGTCAATGGGGTAATCTGCCTGTCCTGCAAGGTGTTGTTATGTCATGCATGCACCAGGGAGTGCAGAAATGTGCTCCCTGAGCATTTTCTGTATTGTATTATCCATCAGGGCTGTGGTATGGGAGCTGACCGTGAGTTTTGTGTGCAGGATGAGTCACAGCAGACTCAACCTGCTGCAGATGGGGGTGCTCAAAAAGCCCTGGCCCCCAAGAGGCTCTAAGTGACAGCACAGGTGACAACCTAAGCAGTTTTCTTCTCTGTGGAAGTGAACAGCAACCAGTCAAGTGGCATCTTGGAATGAGTCATCGCTGTACTGAGCAGCATCATTATTTTGGGAATTAACTGATGGAAACATGTGCCCGTGTATTTTAAAGGGCCTAACAATAAAATCTACACCATTATAACCAAACTTCACGGAGTTTGGCAGAGATCAGGCAGACTGTGAAGTTTCTATTTGCAAAAGGCCTTATTGATGTTATTCCAGTGCTTCTACCATTATCTCTTGCACATTCTCTATCCTGCCCTGTGACACATTTAGAAAGTAAATAAGCTCATCAGACACATGTTCCATTTTATGAGAGCAGAGATGCGCACAAGAGCACGAATGAATATGAATAGCCCATTTTTGGCACTACCCAAGCTTTGGAGCTGATTTGTATGACTCAGAAATAAATACTGTGCTAAAAGGGCTCCTCCATAAAAATATGGATGGTGAAAGTAATGGGGAAGGGAGGAAACATTCTTCTCAGAAAATGTTTCTCCCTGAGACAGCTTCTTGAGACACGTGGAAAGTTTTGATGTGGGCCTGGTTTGCATGGCAGCACTTTGGGCTTGCTGACACTACTCTGCCCAGGGAGCCATGCCACTGCTTCTCACTGAACGAATACCTTCAAAATGCAGAAAATATAGACTCAACTTTGAAGGGAACAGAGATGAAAGAGAGTCTATAAAATTCTCAGCAACTGAAAATAAATAAAAATAAAAAAAGCCATACAGAGCTTTAATTTCCTTTCTGTTTTGGTTTGATTTTGTTTTGTTTGTCTTAGCACTTTCCCCATTTCACACTCTCAGTCTTAAATAAGAAGGTGGCCTCAAATAATGCATTTTCACACTTGACAAAAAAAATTATTAAACTAGTTAGCATCATACATGAACTGGGAATGACTGTGAGCCTAATAAGGCCAGGAGCACCCCTAATATTTAGGTTTTTGCCTGTGTCTGCTTTTTAGGAATGGTTTTAAAAGGAACTATTTCTCCTACCATGTTGGCCATAAACTTGTCACATTGCTACCAAACCATGGCTGGTGTAAAATGGGCACCCAGAAAGCTGTTGGTTGTGCTGGATTGTCATTCCAAATACATAAGAGAAAAGGGCTTTTTTTTTCACTGCAGAATTTTGGTGCCCCAAGCTTTTTGGTAGAAGGGCTGTTAACACTGTGCAGAAGCCCGTGGGCATATCTCTAGCTCTGGGGATCCCAAATCCTCACCACCTCCCCCAGAATCTAGATAGCTGTGGAGATCAGATGTTTCTTGTTAATTCTCAGAGCTCTTTGAAGGATGAATAGAAATGGAATCCATTTGTGAGAGATGGGAGATGCTTCTCTGCTGGGCCATGAATGCTATTTCGATAGCAGAACTGGGTTTGCAAGGCTGCCTCTGTCTAGGTGCTAAGCCAGTCGACATGGTACCACTTTATTCTATCCATTGTGGACTAAAAACGATGTGTGGGATGCCCCAAAGGAATTGTACCTTCACAGGCCATGCCTTCAAGTGCTCACTAGTGGTTATTCTGACCTTGTAGCAGAGTAGATCCAAGTGTGCCAAGCCAAGAGAGCCTTAAGATCCATACTTTGTAAGGCAGATGTAAAATAAGATGTAGGAAAAGTTTCTTTTAAAACTGTCTTGATTAAGACACAGCCAAGTGTTTCTGAAGAGTCTTGGAAAGAAAAGAAGGCTCGAGTGCTGCTTGTACAGACTCTGTCCAAGCAAGGAGAGGAGGGTTTTGGGTCAACTCTTTCCACAGCACTGGTTGATAACGCTTTCTAGTGTTAAAGATTAATGTGACAGGATTAAGAGTTTTATTTAGTAAGTCTTTTCTCCTTACTTTGTTTTGGCATGTTTTTTCCTGGAAGATTAAACTAGAAAGCAGTGTTCCTACAGTGAAAAAATGCATCATCGGAACAAAAAACTAGAAAGGCTTCATACCTGGTCAGCCTTTGAAGTACTGCTGCACAAATTCAACAAGTTTTTAGAGGAATAGTGTGGATTTTGTGTCCAGCTTCCACACAGAAGGGAGCTGAAAAGTGGACCTGAGTCTGACTATGAACCTGCTGTGCTGTGAACCCTGGATGGGAAGGAAGGGACCCACTGATCCTCTCAGAGGAGATGGGCAGGGGATGCCTGGTCTCAGGGGCATGCTGGCCTCCAAAGAGGTGAACAGGGAGGAAAGGAAGGATCTGTCCTCGGGTCTTGGGCTGTCAAAAATGGATTTTCAGGACCTGACTGCTAAGCTATTGCTTGGTCCTAAGTGGATTCAACCAGAGGCTCTTGAGGGCTCAGAGAGCCCTTTCTCCATGGAGGAAAATCCTCACTACAACTACTCATTGGTTCACTGTGGCCAGAGACTAAGTAAAAGGCACAGAGTGATTTTTCTGTGGCAGGTAGCAGGTTTTTGGTGTACTTGTTACAAGCTTCTGGTCCCTCTGTGAACCCAAGGTTAATTTAGGAAGGAATCAATCTTTTGCACAGGGGTATCTGTAGTGGCTTTGGGGAAGGCTTTATAGATCTGTGTGCACATAGTAAAACCCCAAAACAGAGAAAAGAGCCCATGTTTGAGAGAAGATCCACTCTAGACTGTGACTGTGTCACAGCCCTGCCACGGCACATCCTGGCACCGCCACTCCTGCCTGTCCCTGCCCACTCCCTGGGGCTCCCCATACCACTCCAGGCCCTGGACCCCACGTCACCCCTTGGGGCCACCAGCACTGCAGTGGGACCAGTCTCCAGCTCCCCACAGCCCGGCCCTGTTGTGCCAAGCCCACCCACAGGGGCACATCCCAGCCTGAGAACACGCTCCTGGTATCCAGTGAACACACCGCAGGGGACATCCCAGGTACAGAGTCCCCTGGCTATTTCCTGTCACCACAATTCTCCTGCTATGCTGAGATCTCCTAAGCCAGGGAAGAAATACCTGACTAGGTCAGGAATGCCACCATCCATTACACTTCCAACAGAAGACTTTTCTCTGAGAGCTGGTTGCTACTTTGAGACGAGTTGTTAATGAAGTGCAGGCACATACCCTCAGCCAACTATCCTGTACCATTTGGTTCCCTGGAATTAGGTGTGGTATTCACTTCCAGCACCCTTGAAGGCAGCATGCTGGGGTTTCGGGTTTAAGCATGTTGGGCTTGAACTAACAAGGCAGCAGCATCTCTACATCGGTTCCATCTGGAGAAGTATGATACTGATTCACTTTTAATTTCCCCCTACATCTTCAGCTACTGGAAATAAAGGGGTGTAAAGAACATCATTCCTTGTCATTGTAGTTACAGAAAATCCTGGAAATGCAACTGAGAGTACATGTAGCTTCAAATTTCAGGAACTGAAACAAACAAAAACGTGCAACATTTATTAATAAAATTTCAGTTAAGTCTCCCTGGTTTCAAGCGTTTCAAGTTACACAATTTCTCTAGGGGGAGGCAGGAGGAAAGTGAATTTATGACTGTTGAATATTTCAGCCTGTCAGAATTGTATTGAGCACTACAAAAAAGTGGATGGCTAGAAATAAATTTGGGTGTGAATCAGCTGTTTTTTCCACAGGTCTGGTTTACACTGGCAGGGTGTGCTTAACAGTTGAGTGGAGAAAAAAAAAAAAAAGTGACAGACAGGATGGTTTCTTACAAGCTCCTCAGGGATTTTAAACACAAGCTCTGTTCTTCCTTTCAATTCGCCCTCTGGTCACCAGCAAAATAATTTAGATTCAAGTTTTGGGTTTAGGAGAATTGCTGGTAGAAAGGAAAGGGTTAATTTGTTTACTTGGGGTGGTTTTCAGTTTATTTTGTTTTACTTTTTAAAGCCCTGATGTGAATTATCCGTTTTGGCAAGTGAATGAGAACAGTTGCATGTACTTGGTATTTTCTGTCACATACACTATTATTAGTAAGAAACACGTTTCCTTTTGGGATGCTAAGGACAAAAATAAGGCTGTTCACATCATCAACCCCCTTACTAACTCTGTCAAAGCAATTGTGCTGGCATTTAAGAGAACTGGCAAATGCATTTATTCAGGGGCAAATGTGATGCATTCAACGTTCTTTTCACATGAAGAAGAAAACAGAGGCTTTTAAGAACAGGGAATATAATAGCCAAACTTTGGTAATGATTTCTAATACTCTAAAGAGAAAAGAGAGGAAAAAGATCCATTTACTTTTTCGGTGTGAAGGAAAGGGAACAACTCTATTATCCAAAATCTCCTCAGGAGCTTTCAGTGCCACTTGGTGCACGTTTTCTCTCCATGTGTAGACAGATCTGCCTTCAGTGGCAACTCACTGGGCTGTGGCTTGGACATTGTGTGCAATATGGATGGTATTGCTTAATCATCTAAGCACAAGGACAGCACATGTTCCCACAGCACAAAGTCTATCCACTTGTAGGGCAGGATATCTTTCCTAAGAATGACTCCTATCATGATGCTCAGATGATGTTGAGCTCTTTTCTTTTGTCAACAGTGCTATCCTCAGTCATAACAACATGGTGGGTCATTGGGTCATCTCCCTGAGTACCCTAGCAATTCAGACCATGGGGTTCTGAAATTTGCTTCCTTTCAGGGTGCTTCGCTCACTGGTATTGGCTTTAAATTTGGCCCAAATTAGGTTGGTTTGTAGTATTTTCCCACCCTATCACACTTCCTTTTCCACTGATACTGATTAAACAGAGCTCTTCGACACTCCAGAACAGACTTCTGGTGCTGATCCCTCACTACTTGTCACTTACCTACTTGGTTCCATTTGTTGTGGAGAAAGTTGGCAGTTCTAAATCCAAGTATGGGTTTAATGTAACCTCTCAACATTGAGACGAATGAAATGCAGTGGTGGAAAGTACTATGGCAGCTGATATACAGGACAATTGTTTACTTTTTTTTTTTTAACCAAAAATGCCCAAGAAGCTGGTAGTGATAGCAAGCAAAATGCCTCTTTCTGGCTGATGGGGACAGAAAAATTATACAGATACAGCAAAGAGATAGAGAAGTTTACTTTACACTTAGCAATGAGGTATTTTTCCTGTCTGTTTCAAGGACTTTGGTCTTCATCCACCAGTCTTTAAATATATGCTAAATAGCATTTAACAAGTGGCTTTTAAAATAGGGTGAACTTTTGCAAGGGAAGTATTTATAGAAGTAGCTATTTAGTTTGTTAGTAATTTTCGGTATTCATTTTGCTGTTGCTGAATATACAGAACAGGATTATTCACCCACATTACCCAGCTACTTGTGTTTGGTAACACAATAAAGATCGCGAGGTAAGTGTCTATCCATGGTAATGACTGTGATGTCATGATTCATGTGATGTCCCAGGTATGAAGAAGTGGAGTCTGTGAGAAAGAGTTGTTTTTGAAAATACAACAAAATATAAATGTCTTATATTATTGGTCAAATGGTAGATTAAAATGCAATTCAATTAAGGAATGTTGCAAGGAATTAATTTTCTGTGACACATTTGAAAAATGCTTCCTGATATTGGAGTTCACTAAAAACACAATAGTATCTTATTAAAAGAAGCTGTGGTACTTTTCCAGCTATTCTTTTCCTATGGATGAAACTTGGTGACACCAGAAATTTATAGAATAAGGTGATGTATTACAGTACCTAGCAAAGAATATGTTTTTGGGGTGCGGTTGGTATTTTTTCATTTAACTTGCTGGCAGTTGCCAGCTGAACTGGATATGCCCTTGGAAGTTCTCTGACCTCTTCAACATCTGAGACTTACAGTATTGTAAACTTGACACACATTTGGATAAGATTTTTCTGGTGCTGCATCTCCATGGAACTGCAATGAAACCATGCAAGGGAATATTCAGAAATGTAGGTTTTAAGTCAGGTGTACAAACCATTATCACTAGCTGCTTCAGAAGGTGTTCAGTGCAGAAGTTGGGTTGATCTTACCCAAATGCAATTGGTTCCTCTCTTCAGAAGTCTATTGAGATGATGTACCATTTCTCTATCTCAGTAATGGGGAAAGTCTCTTGGGCTGGACATGTGCATCACACAGCTGGCTCTGAACTCTGTGCTGGATAATAGGGAAAATTACTTCTCATTCATTTGCAGCTGAAGACTGGAACTTTTCACTGCTCTGTGACACTGTGAATCAGGTCAGCCTCCTTGGTCATCCATTGACCAGCCTCAGCTGGAATTTGGGATCCAGAACAGGGCAGAGGCTATGCCAAGACCGTGCTGGTGAGCATCTCAACAACTAGCAAGGCAACCTGTTTAGAGTCACACTTCCAGGACATAGCCTTCACCAATGTACCTGCTGCCTATTTCAACACACAACAATTTGGTGTTTTGAGCTGATACTTGAAAGTCTGATTCTTAAGTTGAAATTCTGCTATAACAGTCCAAATCTTCTGTTTGTTTCTCCCAGCCTGCTAATATTATCCTAGTCCTGTTTCTGCAGGTGACACATATGTGTGAACGATTAACTAGTAATGAGCTAAATGGTCTCCACTGACAGCAACATCTACTCTTGTCTTTCTCCATTTGGTGGAGCAGCACATGAGCTGCTATACAAGAGAGCATCACTTCATAATAAGGGAAATATGCTGGGGAAAATCCATTTTGGATTTATGTTTGGAACATCTACAGATGTCTGCTCGAGCTTTCCATTTTGTAAACTCTTGTAGTCAGGCTGAAAATGCAATGCAGTTAGGATCAATGGGCAAACTCACAGATATTTTATCCCTTGGATCAAAGAGTATGGAAAGGGCAAAAAAGTACCAGGAAATTTTTAACAGCAAAACTCAAATGCAGGAAGACAGCTGTTAAAGATTTACTGATACTTTTAAACTGAGGATCTTCTCCAACAAGGTCTCCATTAACACCATGTCCTCCAGTGCTATGGATCAACCAACTTTCTCCACCAGCAAGTTGACTTCCATTACACTGGCATCACTCTGAATGCTAATAACTGAGAGTTGATAAAGGTTGATACCAGAAAAGTATGTCTGGAGATGGCAGCACTCATTCAATCTGACCAAGAAATGATCTCATAAAGCAAGAAGAAATTATGGCCTTGGAGAGTCTGCCAAGAACTGGCTGGGACAAGCTGTGATGTTCTTCAAACTCCCAGGCTAACCCCACACTGGCCAGCTAGAGCTTGAGATGCCAGATGAAGCCTGCCTCTGGGATACTCTGTGGCTCTAAGTGCTGGACCCAGAGCTGGAGACAGCACACAACACTATAGGTAAGCTGCATGAGGCCAGCACTTCTGGAATTGCAAGGCGGATAGAAGCACTGCCAGTATTGAGTTTTCCAGGAAAATGGAAACAAGTAAGTGAGGAAAATACAAAGTCAGTTTTAGGTCAATTCTGCAGAGGAAAAAGAGCACAATAGGCAGCGTTATTTTTGACAATAGCTGATCCTGAAGATGTTTTTAATGATTTTCTATCCACCCGAACAGAGAGAGTTATCTGTGAAACTGGTACAAATATTTGAAAAATGTTTCACTGCCCTTGAAATGAGAGATGTGTTTTTAAATATATAGTGTACAGAGAAGGGGAAGGCCTTACATAGCCTGTGACTGATCTAAGGTTTCCCAGTCAATCTTGCAATTTTAGGGATGGTAAAACAGCAGCTTATTATCTGTAACAAAAAAATCTTGCCCCAAACCCTTAAATTCCAGGACAGTAGGAGTGGGAATCAAATAAGTACTACTGTGAAGATAATTAACCATTGACAACAAAACAAAAATTTCTTCCACAAAGGACAGCTGCCTAGCTCACACTGAAGCTTGGAGCAAATGTTAATTCTCTCATAGTTAATTTATAGATTATCTGAAATATCTTATCAGAAAAGAAAAAAGCAAGTCCCAAACCATGGAGCTTCCTGAAGAAAGGGGAAAGCATAAGGCAAAACTGAGAGTCAGTGACTGAAAAGAAACATTGCAGGAGCTGCAATGACTTTCTTGTCTTGCCAGAACATGCAGACATTGAAAGTCATGACAACAGAAAGAGCATCTGGATGCATTCAGTGGGATTCCTTTTTGCTTTACCTTTTATTTTCTTCTTCACACATGTGAGGGAGGAGAAGTTTCTGGTGAATCTGTTTGCTTTTGCCCTCATGCCAGAAGCAAACCCTGACATCCTACCTGGTGAAATACAACAGGATGGAGACATACACATCACTAGAGGGACTGAGTGACATCCCTTGCCCTGGTTGCATACCTGTTAAGTCCCAATGCCATTGGAGTTGCCTGGGCTGATGCTGCTCTTTAGTACTGCCAGACATTTTTCTGGATGTGACTGTGATTCCTGAATGCTGTCACTGCCCAAGTGTGAATGTAAATTATGTCAACAGAGAATGGTGTCAGGTCCTGTTTGCTCAGAGGTGTTCTTCTTAACAGTATTGGAGGAGATGCTAAATGGGTTGACCCAAAACCAAGTGCTGTACCAAGAATGTCCTAGACAGCCTGCTGGGAACAAGGACACGGGCATTACACACAGTGTTACTGGCACAAAGAAGAATTTTCAAATGTACTGTCAGGAAAAGGATAAATTTTATTCCCATGAAGGGTTTATTAGAGATGGGTGTAAGAGTAAGTTACAAAATGTGAGAAATGTATTGATGTTAATAGTTGGAGGTAATATATATCTAGTGTTGAGTCCCTTTCAAAGGACACCATTCCTGGAGTGGCTGTGGATCAAAACTAGTGAGAAGCGTTTGAGGACATCTTCCAAGAGATCAAGTGACATTTATCCTACTGCTCACTATTAGATAAAATGTTGAGAATCCCCTGGATTATCAGTCCAGCAAAAGTTACCTTCAACTTCAGGTAAAAAAAAGGAATTGAAGGAAGGTGCATTGATCTAGTAGTCACTGCTGGGGTAAGAACAGGAGAAATAAGCCTTTTAGAAGAAACAAACTAAGAAAAAAAACCCAAAAACAAAAACAAAAAAAAAAACCAAAACCCTAAACCCTCCAAGAAGCCCAAGGAAAATTGTATAGCAATACCAAGAGCTGATGAGATATATCAGTGTTGCCAAACCCCAGAAACAAAGAAGGGTGATCAGGTTCAGAGGAGTTCTTGACTGAATAGGGAGATTTATCTCAAATATTCTGCCCTTGTCCTACAACTCTCTGAACTGAGAATGCTTCAAGTCCCTGTTTTTCCCAGTCCAAAAGTTTAGGGACAAAGAAGTAGTTTGATGACTGAAAAATGCTGGAGAACAGGACTGTTAAAATTAGAGTTGATATAATCTCAGAATGTATGATTAGCATGCAAAACCAAACATTTGTCATGATTTATAACTCCTATCTTATCCAAGACTGTCTTGAGCAGATGACATCCACACCGAGGACCAGAACTAAAGTGCTGATTCTGTGTTGCTGATTCTATGTTCCTGTGTATATGTTGGATTATTGTCAGAAAGAAATTAAACAGAAGCAATCCAGGGCTTTTGTATCTCTCCCCTCCCAGGCTGGTATCTCAGAACTAGGCTGACCAAAGGATCTTCTGCCTGCCCTTCTGTCTCACTGGGTTGTGGCTGAATTCCTGGCTGTGAAATAGCTCAGTGCCAGGAGAAGCTGTGCAGAGCTCTCCTGCCCCCAGAGTGCAATGACTTGGTGGTGGGGCTCCTATCCGTGGATGCTGCAGAAAGTTGTTTCATAATCCTCAAATCCCAGAGCACCTCCCCAGCCCAACAATCAGTATCTGTCCTCAAGGGAAGCCTAGGGTCAGAGGAACCTGCTAGTTCTAGGGGGGCAGTTAGGGAACTGGAAATTATTAGCAGTCTGAACATGAATTCTGTGAAAGAAGACTTGAACCCTATCAAATATGCATCATGACTGATGGCCAAAGGATGAGTGTGGAAAGCATTTTCATGTGTAGTGGGGGTGCAAGAGTTAGCTACTTCTGAGATTTACTGGATTATCAGGAAACAAAACAATTTCTGGTACAAGGCAGAAATAGAGCTGAAACTGTTTAGAGAAAAGAACAAAATCCTGTTTGTTGTTTTTCTTTCTAAGAAAAGTCTGTTGTTTAAGGGCAGTGATTCTCAACATATGACAGAGAAAACAGCATTAAGAAAGTTGTTGTGTGCTCAAAATATCCATGCTTAAAAATGTAGTGATTTAATATACTGCTTTGTTTTGGATTGTTTGACAGAGGTATAAAGTTAGATTTCCTGGGTCCTTAGGTTACTTGTATGAACATTTTATTTGCATGTACAGTTAAGCCCCAAATGTATTTGAAGAATACACTCTTATGAATTTGGGCCACGTTCTTAAATGCAAGACAGATTTGGAATAGCATGCATGACTTCCTGGGATACCTAAGACACTGTATTAATCATGATGTGAGAAGTGCCCATATTGAGGGACTTTGAGCTTTTTAATCTCATGCATGTTCCTTGAAACATTTTGACTTGCATGAATCCAAGAATGCAAAAGGAAAGTGGGACATGAAATGAACCTCTTCCAGCATCTTTATCAAGGCAGTACATTTCTCCCAGAAGGGCAGAGTGTGCCTAATCAGACAATGAAAGGCCAAGAGACTCACCAGGAGACTACAAATCCATTAATTTGGTATCACTTGTGGGAAAAAGCTGGAAGCAATTGCAGGATTTGTTAAGCAAAAAGGCTTGGCGAAGTCAATTGATTAGGGAGGTTTCAGAGAAAGCTGTTCCTGCTGAGCTGCCAAGGTAGAAGGTCCAGGAAATTTTAAAGTGTCTTGTTGGCACCATGTGAAACAGAATGGGCGCTACCATGTAAGAAAAACTGAAAAGCTATATAAAGTTTTTTGTTGTTCTTTTTTTTTTTTTTTTAAAGAAAGGACAAGTATCTGATATTTCACCAGAAATCCAGTCCATTGTCTCATTTTGCTACATTAAATCTCTGCAGAGCCCAGTGAATAAAAGGGACTGACAAATGCAACTGTTATGTAATAAATACTCATTACAAGTGTTAAATAATCTCTGCCAAGAGAAAAGACTTTCCTAAGATGAAACTGTTTTTAAATAGGGGAGAGTCTCACTCAGCAAGCACATAACTCAGTGTTTGTCCATTTTTTTGTTCCTGATCTGTGTCACCATCTGAAAACTCAAAACTGGGAGAGAGACAATGCTTTCTACAGCACCCCAAATTAAAAGCTATCCTCAAACACTCCAGGGTTTCAGAAGGAATGATGATACATCTCTAAATAAAGTGGAATTGCGTCCAAATCTGCTAAAAAATGAATGGGGAGAAGGTATTACAGCAAGAATTTTCACACAGTCAGCAATCAGATGTAAGAAAAATCTGGTTTAGATGGCCTCTATTTCACAGATAATGAGGTAAAGAGACCCAGGTTAGGTGTCTGGAGAGAAAGAGCTGCTCCACAGAGTCTTTCCAGACAGCATGGAGACATGGGGACTAGCTGAAGCCTGTCTGCTGTGCTCTGCGAGGCAGCCAAGGGAAGAGGGTCTGTGTGACGAGAGTGAGACACAGTGAGGTGCTTTGGATTGCTTCTGAGCAGTGCAAGCTCCATCTGTGCTGAAGCTCACACAGAGCTGTGCCTCAGTGATCTTTTCCCCCTGTGAAGGGAGCAGGCTGGAGGCAAGTAAAGGCTGGCAAAATGCTGCCCAGGGAGAAATGACCAAGCCCAGCACTGAGCAGAGCTGAGCTAGCAGTCAGTGGCAACCCATGCACATCACTGCTGATGACACTGCTGGCCAGGAGAACGACTGGCCGGGTTCAGAGGTGAAAGGACACCGTGCCTGGGACCCACAGCTGAGCACAGAGCCCCTGCCCTGCCAGCCTGCCTGCTGGGGGAGGCCAGCCTGGGGTGTTGGGGCAGGCGTGCACACAGGAGAGCAGAGCACGGCTCAGCCCTCTCCCAGCACTGCCAGGTCCCTGCCAGGCTGCCTGGCTGAGCAGGCAGGGCAGGCAGCAGATGAGCAGCTCCTGGGATGTCACTGATCTCCAGTGGAGCGTGGGGCAGCAGCCACAGACCAGCAGGAGCAGCCACTCAGAAAAGCTGTTGCAAGGAATCCAGACACGTTGGGCTTTTCTTCCTCAACAGTGACCTGGCCAAGACCCAAAGACCTGAAGAGACAGTGTCAGCTCTAAGTTGCCATCATGTTGGTTGTTAGAAAAAAAAAAACTTAGGAAAATGAACTGTCCTTTTCTGTTGTGTGAGTCTCCACACATTCCAAATGAAAAGGGAAATTAAGTACTTATTTTTTTGTGTTTCAAAAAGTGCCTACATTAAAAGATAGGTTCCAAGGGAAAAAACCAAAAGATTTCTGACATGCTTGTTCTTTGTAATAAGAATACAAAAATGGTTTAATGTGGTCGGTTGCTTCTTCAGGACTCTTTGCATTTTACTTTATACAAACAGAACAAAGGGTCAGTGACTGGGCTACAGAAAAAACAAGTTTTGTTTCTCCCCACGGAGGAGAAGAAAGAAACTGAGAGAAGTTCATGTTCCCCTTGATGAAAAAAAGACTATGTATCTTATATTCTGATCTGTGGGACTTGTGGTTTTGACAACAGAGAGGTCGCCTATAACACTTCTAAAATAAGCAAAATAATTAGCATCCTTCCTCAGAGCCACTTATGAAACCCTCACATATTTATCAGTGGGAATAAAACTTGGACAATTCTGTTCAGGCTAAGGTGGCACGGCTACAGCTGTCGGTGGTGGACTTCTGGCAAGATCCATGGCCTGGTGATGCTGCATGTGAGAGGAGAGGAGAGGAGAGGAGAGGAGAGGAGAGGAGAGGAGAGGAGAGGAGAGGAGAGGAGAGGAGAGGAGAGGAGAGGAGAGGAGAGGAGAGGAGAGGAGAGGAGAGGAGAGGAGAGGAGAGGAGAGGAGAGGAGAGGAGAGGAGAGGAGAGGAGAGGAGAGGAGAGGAGAGGAGAGGAGAGGAGAGGAGAGGAGAGGAGAGGAGAGGAGAGGAGAGGAGAGGAGAGGAGAGGAGAGGGTGCCTTCGTGCTGAATGTGGTGTGCAGTGTGTGAGGGGCACATGAAGTTCCCTGGTGGCTTCTAGCTGCCAGCCTGGATGCAGGCAGGGAGACAGGGCACATAATCTCAAGGAAGTTAGCCTGTGCAAGAATTGTCATGGCTTGGCCCTCCTTGGCCTATCAGAATGGGAATATTGGTCAAGATTAGCCACTCACAGCCTGGAAATGTCTCTGGGGCTACTTCTGCCTGTGCCTGAAGAGTGTGTCCTGCCCTTTTTCCCTCACAGGCATGGTTAATTATCCTTCAGCCAGTTTAATGAGCTGAATCAGTTCACCACGGCCAGACTGAGAGCAAGAGCTGATTTGAGAGAAGCAGCCAGACACACATCCAAATGTGTGCAGGGGAGAGATGAGCAGGGAGAGGGACTGTGCTTTAGCCATGCCAGTGAGCAGCTGGAGTCAGCCTATCCCACCTTGGTAATCCTCACCCAAAGCAGTGGGTAGCCAGTGCTTCAGCCCAGGTGGCTGCTGGGGCTGCCCCAGATGGGACTGGGGGACTCACACCTTGTCACACTTCTCTTGTTGAAAATAGCTGCCTTCCCTGGAGCATATTCTGCTGCCTGTGTGCCAGGTCAGGTTGTCAGAGAGACAGACTCTGAAATCCCATGTCCCAGGAAACTAGACCAGTTTAGTCCATGTATCTACAGGCATGAGCTGGCCCGTGACAAAAAAAACCTAAAATGTTTTCTGTGCATTGGCATCTGTCCTTGGGTGCTGCTCACTTCTCTGAGGAAACTGCTGACATTTCCTCAAGAAACAGAAGCATCATTCTAATGGCATTCTAATTTCTGGAAACAGAGGTTTTGCATGTACTAAAAAAAGGCATAGCCATCATGGCTTACTTACAGGCTTGGGAGGAGGGTTTGGCAGGGATGAAATCTCTGCAAAAAGTCTTTTGGAAGCGACCCCTCCTCTCTGCTGCTGACAGTCTTGGCACTGTCCAGATCACGACTCTTGGCTGTAATCCAAGTTTCTCCTGGATGCAGTTATTGAATCTCCTCCCCTTATTTTCCCCAGTGTGTTTGGTAGACAAAGTTACACAATGGGGTTTAGTGAAAGAGTTTCATTTTCCACCCCAAGTGCTAGCTCCCAGGGGGAAGGAAAAAACATCCTTTAATTATGATTAGTTGCTGCCTTTCAGTTTTGGAGACCTAGCCTTGATGCCACACTTTCTAGATCTCAGTGGTGGGCTGTAATCAGTTCTGGCCAGGCCTCTTGGCAAATGCATCAGTGCAGTATCTCCTTGGAAGATTTTTTTCCTCTTTGCAATTTGTCAAGAGTTGTGGACATACTTCCAAGCCTTCTGTTGGCAGAGTGGTGCATATGTTTAATATAAAGTACATTTGTGTGATTACAGTAAGTTAATATATACCTAAAACCCAAAGGTGTAATAAGATTAGTAAATATTAAGGTGAAGTATCCAGTCTCAGTTTTGAGGAGAACATATTCCCTGGGAGTCTGTAAGGATCTGGCATGCTCAATGAAGTGCCTTCAAAGTATGTGAATTAAATGGTGTCTGTATCTTGGACAAGAAAATATATTTTTAGGCATGATGTTTTGACATTCTGTCTGCACATGGATGCTTCATGGCTCCTGAAGAGAAACTCATCAATCTGGGGTGACAATTAGATGGGAAACCTCACAGTAAGCAGATTTTAAGTAAAGGATATATGGATTAGTGATTTGAGATGCAGCAAAGCATAGGGGAAGCAGCTAAGCTGGATCCTTGAAGAGTGTGAATTATTTAAATATCAGTTAGCAGGATCACAGAGGACAAACCCAGGACGATATTGCTCTTAACAAAAGTTGCCTGAATATATCCCATCAGCATGTTTAACACTGGGCAGGGGAAAGCTGTGAATGGAGAACTTGCTGTGCAGCTGGTTCAGCACAGATCCTTTGTGGAGGAGACAACAGCTCCTCAGCTGGATGAATGGGTAGGTGGAGAGAGGGATTCAATCAGTTCCCATAGCTCCAGGTGTGTCTGCTGAAACTCTCTCTAGAGAGAGAATATCTCTGTGCGGGGGCAACCTTGCAAATGGTTTTGGAGTCCCACATCCATATATGGCCAAGCAGTACTGCTAGATAAAGGCAACTTGTCAAAGCACATTGCATTTCCACCTTCATAAAACCATTATTTCCAGCTGATCCTAGCTAAAATAAGAATGAAAAAATCAATAAATCCCAGATCCATGTAATCTATTCTTAAAATGTAATGGAACCTCATCAGTAATGTCTGGTAATTTGCTATCAGCTTGGTCAAGGACAGACAAATTACTTAATTAAACGTAACAGTTATTCTGTAAAGACTTAGGAAAACACAGATAAACGTAACTAATCCCTCTTTATTTATTCCCTGCAAACAAAAGCCTAAGGGTTTCTGGAGAGGAGGAGAAAAAAAAAAAAAAAAAAGCAAAGCAGAGGTGCAATTAACATAATTAGGGACGGCTGTCGCTCAAACCCGCGCCGCAGCCCCAGGGCGGGCTCCGTGCGCTCTCCGTGCAATGCGCGGCTGCTGCCACCGGGCGGCGCCGCTCCCGCTCCCGGCGCCGCTCCCGCTCCCGCTCCCGGCGCCGCTCCCAGTGCCCTCCGCCTCGCCTGTGCCCGGGAGCTGTAGCACAGGCAGGGTCATGGGTGTTTAGAGGAAAAGGGTCGGTCAGAGGAGAACTCTGCCAACCTCATGACCTGACTTGTAGAACATGCAAGGAAAGTTGCCCCGGCGTGCCCTCATTGCTCCTGGCCCCTTCGGCTGGCTGGCTGGCTGGATAGGTGGAGGGAGAGAGTTCCCATACCTCCATCCAGCTTTAGGTGTGCCTGCTGCAACCATCTCCAGTGGGAGCACAGCTCTGTATTGGGATAACCTTGAAAATCGCCCTGGAGTCCCATATCCACTGTATCCGCATGTTGAACGTCCACTGCTTCCTAGCTTCTTGCCAAAACTGCTTCTCTTTGATTGAGAATAAAGTATGATTGCAATCAAGAGAGACAAAGCTACAGATGACTTGGCAGTTTTCATCCCTGAGTGACTGCATTTCTCCAGGTGATGTCTTTCCTTTTAAATAAAATCATCACAACAGCAATTTGTGGGATATAGGGTCCAGGCTCCTCACATCCAAACAAGAGGAGTTTTCACTGAACTGCTACCTGATCAGGATTAAAAGATCATACCCCTGAAGTTACCTATGCGCCATTCTGTACCTGTCTCTGGTTTGCATCCTGGCAACCTCACCTTTCACCTGGGGCAGGATGTGTGATTCCTGAAGGTACAACAGGTGACCCATGCTTCACATCATGCTCTCTCCGTGGAAAAATAATGTCCTATGAGCAGTGGGTGGTGATATTTGATGCTAGTTACTATCCAAATACTGAAAGGCTCTTCAGGTTGAAGGGAAGCTTATGGAATGCCAAAGAAAGCCTTACTTCTGCAGTGAGTGAGGGAAGACTCTCAGCTCTCAGTCCTCTTCTTGGTTATGAACAGAGGTAACTCCTCCTTGACGGACACACTCTTAAGTTCCCTTTACAGACTATGGGAAACAAAAAATACACAGAACAATGAGTTCTGGGTACTAAGTGCTAGAATATAATCACAGTAAAAAAGCCAAAAACACAAAAAAAAAAAACCCCAAAAAAAACCCCAACAACAAAAAAACAAAAAAAAAAAACAAAGAAAAAAACATAAAAAAAAAAAAAAAAAACAAGAAAAGTGAAAGCAGCCCCTCCGGAGAAAAAAAAAAAACCAAAACAAACAAAGAAGAGACTATAATAAATTCTGACCAAAATACAAAATAGTATTCCCTTCTAAAGCACATGCAACACAAGAGATGAAGAAAAAGGCAGCCTGATTCTATTACCAAGTATTAACACCCCTGGCTAAAGAAACCCTGCAAAAAGGAAGGATTAACATTTTCAATAAAGGGGACCAGATATTGCAGTGCTAATCATCAGCACTCTCCACTGACAGAAGAATAGAAAATAATGTTCTTAATAGTGCGAAAGAGAACAGGAGGTGCACAGGCAAAGAATCAGAGGTTGCTGCTGGTAAATGACAAATAACTTGGTTAGAAAAAGGCATCACAAATAGGGGATGTCTTTGCAAGAAATAGAAACTATGCAAAATTGTCCCAGCATCTCTGTGTCTGGCTGAGCTGCAGTTCTGCCAGTGGGTGTTGTGGAAAGGGCTTTAGCACTAAACATCGAGGCCACATTTTGCATTGTCATTTTCTAGTCACCATTTTTTGAAGAACAGACCACGAATGTCCTATACATTGCACAATCTTGCAAAAGTCATAGTAATTTACTGGGTAGCTCTGAAGTGTAGTGCCTTGTGCTTTTGTGCTGCCTGTCATTACAGTAGCAGCCTGCCTGTTACATTAAGGTGCCTGTGGAATGATGGGGAATAGTGTTGTGTGATTTAGTGTAAACAGTCACAGCCTCTTTACAACTGAGTCTCCTCTCCTCTCCTCTCCTCTCCTCTCCTCTCCTCTCCTCTCCTCTCCTCTCCTCTCCTCTCCTCTCCTCTCCTCTCCTCTCCTCTCCTCTCCTCTCCTCTCCTCTCCTCTCCTCTCCTCTCCTCTCCTCTCCTCTCCTCTCCTCTCCTCTCCTCTCCTCTCCTCTCCTCTCCTCTCCTCTCCTCTCCTCTCCTCTCCTCTCCTCTCCTCTCCTCTCCTCTCCTCTCCTCTCCTCTCCTCTCCTCTCCTCTCCTCCTTCAGCTGCCACCCTTGTTAGTGCTGCATTTTTCTGCGATAATCAGTGGCATCCAGACACTTTGGGTATCTGGAGCTATGGGTGCATGTGCACTTTGTGCTGCTTGGATTCTGTAGAGCTGATGTGGCTCTGTGTGTTCATTAAGTTCAGTATCATACAGCATGTGATCAAACATGTTTCTTCTTCCAAAAGTCTCCTCAGAGAAATGTAGTTTTTATTGGTGCATGAAGAGAAAACCTGGGTTCTAATAAAATGTATAATTTCTGGCTGCCACAGAATTTGAGCTATAGGTTATTTTTAATTTCTTTCATGAGATGATAAAATACTGGGGACGGTATTTTGCTCTTTCCCTGTTTACATGCAACACTCCAGTACATCTTACATTACATTACATTACATTACACCATACATTATATGACATGATTGAATATAGCCAAGAATCCTCTTGCTCCCTACCCTAAAATGCCTGCAGAGCCAATTAACATTCACGTTGTAAACAGGTGGCATTTTGTCCATTTTTGAATGGCAGTTCTTTGAAGAACAATGCAGATACACACAGTATTAGATTCCCCCACATTTACAGACTCAAGGAGAACTGTCCTCTCTTGAGACTTACAGGGTATTTAAGCAGGCAGAATTTAATTACTGACAGCATATAAGGATGTTCTCTGAGCTTCTTGGAACAAGAATGAAGAAGCAGGAGCAGGACCAGGAGCGCAGACAGCCCACATGTTTACTCAGAGGGCTCCTTCCCAAGTTTGCTGAATCATGAACATCTCTGACGCAGGGAATTCTCTCCCTGCTGCTTGTTTCAATCTGTGCTGTGTTAGGGTACAGAGCTCTGGTTTACAATGTGTTTTGATTTGGCTGTGGGTGAAAGGTTCTTAGTTTTAAGTATCTTTAACTGCTCCCCCCCCCCCCCATTAACCCATACAGTGTCAGAGTCTGCTGTATCCTCAAAATTTCATTCCTGGATCCAGCTTCTGAGGTTTCTCTGAAGTTTCCTCAGGGGCCCTTCAGTTCACGAGAACACTGTTACCAAGAGATTAAATGAATTAAAAATTGATGACTGTTCTGTACTGAATGCCTTGCAGTCAAGGATATTTAAACAGATAGCAGGGAGGGTGGAGGGAAGACTGTTTGCCAGAGTATTTTTTCTTGTTTTTAAATAATAGTTTCATGGGGACAGGGAGGAGGATAGGGAAGGGTGAAACAGGGGGAGTGTCTGCTGGTTCTGGGTAAGAAAATTCCTCTTATAAATGCAATATTGAGCAAAACTAGAGGCACTGTGCCTAAACAAGACAGAAGACACTCAGAGAGAAATCAGAGAATTTTGAAAATTAATATAATTTGATCCCAAAGCCTGTCCTGGCAGGGCTGGGCACTTTGATAAAGGGTACTCCCCTGTGTGAGTTCCTTACAGCTTCTGGGGATGGAGTAGAGCACAGCTAGGTGCCATGATGGTGGCCCACTCTGGCTGCTTTATAGAAGGACAAGGTGAGAGGCAGAGTGAACAGAAGAGCCATTTTTCCCAATCTACCCAGCTTCACTGTTAGCCAAGATTCAGTGCTGCTCTAGTACCTGTTGGCCAAGGGCTCTTGCCTGTGCTGATTTTTTTTTCTATACCATCTGGTGTGATGGCTCCTGAGATGGGAGCATGTATGTGTGTGGCAGATGTTTGTGCCTCTGTTTTCCCCAGTGCTGCTGCTGGAGGTGGGTGGAGAAGTCACTGGCCCTGTGTCCTGGCCATTCTAAGAGAGTTGCAGGTCCAGGTCTGCTTTAGGTTTATGAGGCTGTTATGGTTCACATGATACCATGTTCACAATTCAGCTCTTTAAACCAAGACCAAAGTTTTAAAAAGTGCTGGTGGCTACAGTTCATCTGTCCTCTGATTCCCAGCTGGAGACAGTTTTAAAAGAGGTATTCTTTACAGTATCTCCTCTGAACCTGTTAGGCACCTTTAAAGGTATAATGATCTGAGTACTCCAAAGCATCTCTCTTTTCTAAGAATGATGCTTGAACTCCAGCTGCACCCCTAACTTCACTTCAGAACCTTGGAAGATGCTGTACTGCACAGAAGGTAAAATGTTCATAGATGAGAACAATTTAATCCTGATGGATCAGATCTGCTAGCAGACAGGGGTGTAAACTGGTTTATGTGCAGTGGCTTTCTGCCTTTATTCCACATGAAACACCAGTAATTTTTGGTATCGTTCCAGTCTGTATTGGTGACTGAGTGGCCTTCTTCCTTGTCCTTACCTTGTCCTTACCATAAAAATAATGGCCCTGTGTCCGTGTTGGTAGTAACAGAGAACCAGTGGAGCAGAAGAGGATATTTTGTATGCTGTGAATTTCCATGCTTCAAGATACATCAGTTATGAATATGAGATTGGAGTTCAAATTCAGAAATACAGATGGGTGGAACAAACTCCATAGTCCACCAGCTAAAATCCACAAATCCACTGAGCAAACTGCTACAGGCTCTCCATGTGTACCTGGAGAGGGAGGGAGAGGACAGGAAATTGTGAAGGAGAGCACTGAAGAGCATCTTGTTTACCGTGTTTGAAATGTAAGTTCAAACAAATGACAAAACCTGTGGCATCCAGTCTTGATTGAGAGATGAATGAATGCCTCAGTAGGTCCCCAGAATAAAACAGCATTAGATCCTTCCTTGTATGATTCTACATATTGGCTAACTCATTAAAATGAATGGTCTCAGTGACCACCCAAGTTGTATTTTTCTTGTTTCTTTAGAAACTATTAATTTCCTCAGAATTTAAAAACCACTTCATTCTGAAAAGTAGCTATTACACATTCATGTGAGCTAATATTTTTATGGACTGTCTTAGTTGTAGTAAAACCACAGTCATTCAGATTTTAAAATGTAATTGACCCAGTTAAAGTACAACTGTTGTGAATTTATTTTTCGTTCTAGTTTTCCCCATGAAATAAGCCTGTTTTCTTTGGAGAAGAATGAAGAAGGAAAGCCTCAAATACATGGATGTAATTGTCTTCATTAAAAGCTGGCTGAAAAGACTTTATCCTGTGGGGTCTACCGTCTGTCTCTCAGAGCTAAGTTCCCATGTATTTTTAATGGGAAATTTATTACCAATCAAACCTGTATTCTTGCACTGATACATGAAAGGGGATGTTCTGTACTGTTTCATCGTGCTGGGTCTCCTGGGAAGAGCAGCTCATTACAGCGTCAACTGTCCCTGCCCTTTGCAAAAAGCCCCACCAAGGTCATATCAAGAGGTGATGGATAAAGGCAAGCTTTAACCCTTGACCTTGACTTTCCTGGTGCTGAGTGTTAATAAATCTACATTTAGGGGTAGATGTTTTCTCCCAGCTGCTTTTTGTTTGGGAAAGGGGGTGACATGCTGTTGCACAACAGGTTGCATTTCCTAGGGTAATGCTGCGTGTCCCCAGCACAGAGCCCTGCACCCATCACGGAAGGATGGCTGTGAACAGGGCTCAGGTGTGTGGTGGGGCTCAAGCCACACGACATGTCTGAGATATCTGGGCTCTCTTGTTTTCACAAGGGAGCACTTTGGTACCATGGAAAACATCAAGGTTTATGTTCTTTCTGCTGGAGCATAGGTGAGCCCGAAATGTTTACCCATGTCATTGTCTTCAGAGTGGTGTTTGAGGTGACTTTCAAGCAGTTAAAACCTTTTAAAAAGAGGTCCCTTCCCTATCACACCCATAGGAAACTAACACTGGTAAATACAAGGAGGAAACAATTCCTTTGAAAGGTTTCAAAACTACAGGGATATCAAGAGCACTCTTCAGCTCTATTTTTCAACAACCTCTTGCCAGGTGACCAGAAAGCTTGTCCCAAAATTGTTCAGTGCCATAGATTTACGTGTCCAGGAAGGAGCAACCCAAGTGAAAGAGAGGCCCCTGTCCTCTTGTGTGCTTTTCTTTCTCTGTTCCTCTGCTTAATTTTCTCCAAATTCTCAGTCTTTCATATTTTTTCTTCCCCATTCTCATCCCATTTTTCTCATCTCTCTTCAGTGAACAGCAGCAGGCTCACTCCAGCCTCTGCATCATTTTTCGTAGGGGCTGCAATGCTTCTGGCTCTTATGTTTCCCAGAGGGGAAGAGAGCCATTTGAGGCACACCTCAACATGGATTAGAGGATGAGCAAATTAATGTCCTGGGCTGATGCACTGTGCTTCCAAACCCTTGGTTTCTTTTCTGATGACAAGTATCGCCCTAAAACTTCCAGTGAATGAAAGCTGCCTGTGATAAGTGAGGTGGAAAAATTAGCTCCTGCACAGAGCTACTCTCAATGGCTCTGGGCATTTAAGTGCTGTCATCTTCCAGGGAAGTTAAATTGCTCTGTTCCCTGTGTCCAATTAGCCCTATAATCAACTTAGCAGAATGTGGAACGGGAGTGTGCTGAGATGGGGTATAGTCATTTTGTCAGAGGATATATTCAGATTGATCCCAAACCGGGGCAAGGACCCACAAGGGGATCTTGGAACAAAGGGCAGAGATTATACTGAGCTACTTGGAGCCTTTACAAAACTGGAGGGGGCGTGGGGAGTGCTTTTTGCACATTGGAGAAGAAACACTGGAAATGTCAGAATAACCAAGCCCAGAGTTAATGGCACAAATGTTTGGGTTTTATTAATTAAATGTAAACATTCAAGATAGCTGTAAAAAATAATCAGTCAGCAATAGCAATGAGAGATCAGCTTTAGAATTACCAGGGTTAGCAGGTAATTGCAATTGGCTCTAGTATTTTTCCCTCTTGGCTTTTCTAGGCAGCAAGGCTTTGTCCCGTGACTCTGCAATTTGTTTAAACTCCTCTATTGCCAGAAATTCATTTAGCTGTATCTTTTTGGGTTTCTGATATTGCACAGGATAAATAGCTGGAACAAAACCTTTATTCCTTCTAAGCCTCCCAGTTTGTGCAAACATGTTAGAGGAAGAATTCACAGCCCTGAAGTTAATCAGCCAGCACTGTGGAAAAGTGAGATCTTTCTGTACAGCTTCTTTGAAGTGGGCAGCACACCAACATTTGGTTATGTGATTGGCCAAGGTGACAACTGATGTCAGAACAGTTTAATGTGGTGCAACCCTTTTGCATCCAGGGCAGGTTCTCTGACACATCACTGCTCCATCTTTGCATAAATATTTCTGACAGATGCCCATTTGCTCCTTGGAAGAGTTCTCTCAAGCCCTGGCATATAGTGCAGAGGTCAAAACAAAGGCCACAAGAGTGTGTCAGCAATCCATAAACCAGAGAACAAGAAAGGCCAAGAAGGAAATATAAAGATCTTCCTCCAAGGAGGCAACTGAAAGTATGCAGTATGTTCTTCTCAGCTCTCAGAGTAATCTGTAGAGCAAGGAGGCAGAAAACAAGATGGAGTGGTAATAAATAGAAAAAAATTGCCTTCTGGTGGCAGATGATGTAAAAGTTTATCATTAGGTATATACCCAAAGTGTGTGCTGCCATTCAGTGGGACCTTTATAGGCTGGAGAGCTGAGTGGAGAGAAACCTAACAAGGTTCAAGAAGGGCAAGTGTAGAGTCCTGCATGTGGAGAGCAATAACACCAAGTACCAGTACAGGCTGTGGGTTGACCTGCTGGAGAGCAGCTCTGCTGAGAAGGACCTGGGAGTCTTGGTGGAGGACAAGCTGACCATGACCCAGCAGTGCCCTGCTGCCAGGAGGGCCAGTGGGACCCTGGGGTGCACCAGGAAGAGTGTGGGCAGCAGGCTGAGGGAGGTGATCCTCCCCCTCCACTCAGCCCTGGTGAGGCCACATCTGGAGTGCTGTGCCCAGTTCGGGGGTCTTCAGCACAAGAAAGAATAGTTGCTACTGGAGAGGGTCCAGCAGGGGCCACAAAGATGATTTGGGGTCTGGAGCATCTCTCTCATGAGGAGAGCATGTGGGACCTGTGCCTGTTTTGGTCTGGAGAGGAGAAGACTGAGAGGGGATCTTATCAATCCATACAAGTATCTCAAAGGAGGGTGTCAGGAGGAGGGTGCCAGACTTTTCAGTGGTGCCCAATGACAGAACAAGGAGCAATGACCATAAATTAAAACACAAGAAGTTCCACCTCAGCATGAGGAAGAACTTTTTACATTGAGGATGGCAGAGCCCTGGAACAGGCTGCCCAGGGAGGTCAAGGATCCCCCTCTCTGGAGATATTCCAAAGCTACTTGGATGTGTTCCAGTGTAGCCTGCTCTAGGTGGACCTAGACCTTGGCACAGATGTTGAATTGGATGATCTCCAGAGGTTCCTTCCAACCCTAATGATTCTGTGATTCTGTGATTCTGTGATTCTGAGATCAGGCATGGTTGATCATTCTGTGATTGCAGCATAGTTGATCCAGTTGGGCACTGTGATGGTTGTGTAGTGTTGTCAGTAAAGGCTCATCCAACTCAAGTATGAAGTCTTATGCTTTTGACCAGGCAGTAATCTCTTGTATTCTGCTTCTTCCTGATCTCTTCACTTGAGCTCTGATTGATTTTCAAGAAGAGTGTTTTCTTCATGCTGTCCCACATCTGTCTCATGTTTCTCCTTCTCCTCATTTATGCCTCTGTTGTGGGTACTCATATTTTGGTACAATTGGTCCTATGGCTGTGCTGGCCTGCTACTGTGTAGTATGTATTGGGGTGAGGGCATCATCCCCAGTCTCTCTTCTGCTGTCACAGAAAATGAAAACCTTGTGCCTCTACAACTGCATATTAAAGTGATATAATTTTAGGAGCAAGCAGTAGTTCAGAGTTCCTTGTCCAAAGCATGGACTTGATGGATTTGTCTACATTCAGGAACTTCTGTCATCCCCAGTTTCATCCCATTTGATACAGATCTCCTGCTGAGTGACAAGTGCTGTGAGCTTACTGCAGCAACAGAAGGTGAGGGGAGTAGTTATTTTTAATGCCCTAGGGGCATCCTTTGTCCAGATTACTCCTTTGTCCTCACTCCGTATCACTGTCCTTTAAGGTTCAAAAGTTGCCATGTGTCCTCAGCATGGCTACAGGAGGAGAGAGATAAATGAGTTTGTTTCTCTCCCCCAGCTGTACTGAAGCCAAACAAACTTTGCACCTTTCTGCAGGCAGCATTTAGTATTTTCCTCCTGGTAGTCTGCCAAGAAAAATCTTTACAGAAAAAGGCATGGTGATAGAAAAAGGCCAGAGCAGGAGCTGTGTCTGTCTCCCAGGTCAGGGAAAGGTCAATGCACATTAAATGAATATTGCTGGTGCTTCTATTACAACAAGGCCCAAGCAGTTCAAAGCCAGGCTGCATCATCTGTGGCTGAAAATAATTTGCAGTGCTGCTTCCTGAGCAGCAGATTGGCTTCCCATTACACAGGCTAATGAGAAAGTGTCACAAGTGGTCTCAGTAATAATCTGCAGCAGACACCCTCTTGCCCTTTCTCAGCATACTTGCAGAAATGTTGATAGGAGAAGGAAAGAAAGGAAAGAAAGAAAGGAAAGAAAGGAAAGAAGAAAGGAGAGAAAGAAAGGAGAGAAAGGAAGGAAGAAAGAAAGAGAGAGAGAAAGGAAGGAAGAAAAAGAAAGAAAGAAAGAAAGAAAGAAAGAAAGGAAAGAAAGAAAAAGAAAGAAAGAAAGAAAGAAAGAAAGAAAGAAAGAAAGAAAGAAAGAAAGAAAGAAAGAAAGAAAGAAAGAAAGAAAGAAAGAAAGAAAGATATTCTCACGATGTGTTCTTTTGTATGTTCAGCCTTAATCTCCAGTTCAGAGCAATGGGATCAGGAGGACTTGGAAGCGAGAGGTTTGTGTGCTTACATCACCACCTGACTGCTATTCCACTAAAGCCCTCAGTATGACAGAGCTGTTGGCTCCTAAGGGCAGTGTATGGCATCACCTGATTGCACAGTGGCATTTTAGGATTTCCCAGGTAAAAGTATCTATTTTTGAGACTTGTCTTTTTTGGAACACCTCTGCTCCATCTCTCTCTGGACAGTCTTGTACCTAGCTGCCAACAATAGTGCAAATAGCCCCTGATCCCTGCAGTGTCATGCCAGTTTGGAGCAAAAGCTCAGAATCTGGGTCAGGGCAGAAATGAAACAATGCTGACCATGAGTCAGTGCTCACCACTGAGCCTCCCAGTTGAGATACAGTGAGGGGAGGCACCTGACCTTCTGAATGTAACAGCATGGGGATTCTTACTGGGCTGCTGTGTTAACAACAGTACTAAGCTGTTACATTACAAACTCTTCTTGGACATGCAATATATCTCTTTTTGCATTTGGATAGCTGAGGAGGCAGTGCAGTGCCCTCTGCCCCTTAATCCACTTTTGTTTCCAGTGCAGCTCCAGGGAGGAACAGCAACAGCCTTTGTAATATACTGCCGTGATGCTGACAGGTCAAAAAGCACCATGATCATAAACCACCTCTTTCCAGACTAAGGCCAAGGTTTGCAAAGATCGATTTTCCTGCTTTTCTTGCTTCCAGGAGCCTTCACTAATTGCACTCTTTTACTCATAGACCATTGCATTAACTCTGGCTTTCTAAAGGGCCCCACCAGAAACACTGCAGACATAAAACCACCAGAGTATACCACAACCTTGGAACATGAGTATTCCTTCTCTAATTTATTTGTGACCTACTACTGTGTATTGTACATCATGTTGCTGAGGTTATGAGAGTATGAAGGTCCTCACTGCTGCCTTCTGGCTCAAGCCAAAACCTTGGGGGAGGAGGTGAAAGGAGGATGATTTCTTTTTCCCTAAGAAAAGGTGGGCATGGGACAGCTTTCCTAAATTAAGGGTGGGGTGGGCAGTGGTCAAAAGGGGCAACAAACAAGGAACAGACTGAGAAGCATGTGAGAAAAGAAGGAGGCCTGACAAGGAAGCAGGCTTACTGCCAAACCTTAGTGAGGTATTTTGGCTCATGAAGGCACTGAAAGTTAAACAAGGACTGGAGTAATGTGCCTACCTTTCCAGGACCCAGTGGATAGAAGCAAAGTTGTTTACCAGGCTTTCTAGTTCGTCTTTTTCAGTCACTCTACCCACATTTTCTCCACTGAAGTAATTTACCTATCTTTAAATTATTAGCTGTATATTTTATTCAGACTTGATTCTAAGAGCATCTGGGATCCTCCTGTGTCTTCTGTGTGATGGATCCAGCTGGAAGAGAAAGGAGATCAGAAGTTCTCCCTCCAGTCTCTAGCCTGTTTTGGACACAGAAAAACTGGAAAGTGTGGTGTGCTCAGCAGGGGAGGTTTGCTATTACCAGCATCACTTGAATAAAGAGAATACCCACAGACATGATGCCCTACATACGCTCACAGGGCTTCAAGGTTGCTTGAAAACTTAGGTCTCCAGTCCCTTGAATATCTTTCTGCAGTGCCATCTAAATGTCTTACCTGGGGACCTTTTCTGTGATGTCACAGCTCAGTAACTCACTGGTTCCTGGGCAGGTCTCACCCTGGTGAGGAGCCAGAAGATTCCAGCTGAGACTGAAGGAAGTTCTGGGCCTGCATACCAGTTTTTCTGCAACCATAAATCAAGTCACAGATTCTGAGCCCAGAAAGGTAAAGCAGAGCATTCTTTATGTTTAATCCTCACCGGAAATCACAGAATATCCAAAGCAACCTATGATAAATTATTGGCTTTAGATGGAAAACTAAAAAGGTGCATTCTTATCACTGTGCACTTGCCTTTTTCAGCAAGCCTGATTTGGACTCACAACTCAGTATTTCTTTCAAAAAGTACCTTCTAACCTAAGATATGGCATGGATCAGGCTCTGTTCTCCAGAGCAAGTTATTACTATTATAAAGTTGAAAGGTTACTAAAAAACGAGAATGAAGAATTTGTGAAGATTTTCTTGGCCATTGGTAAAAACTTTGCTTTAACTGACTGTGAGTGCTGTTTCAAAAACAGGCCAGTCTAACAACATAAGGCTAGATACCATCACCGCTCCTTTCTGCAACAGATAATTGTACTGCATCATTGTGAGAATTTACAAAGAGGGGTAAAGGGGCAGAGAGGAAACAAGACAGATATTCAAAGAGAGAACAGAATGAAGTGAGTCACATTAGCAACCCATCTAGTCACCTGAGTTCAGAGTGGTCTGAGATTTTGAAGACATTATACAGAGGAACGCTATACATTAATACATATTCTGCATTTAATTCTAATTAGAGAGGTATGTTTTCCCCTTTCTATTAAATAGTTAGAAGACATAACCAAATTGTGAGTGGTATGCCTGACTTTTCATGGGATTTTCTAAGGCTAGGTTAACCAGGAGACCCATGAAACTGGGACGTAGCATTTGGGAGGCAGCCCCTCAACTAATCTGTGCTACCATGTTGCTTAACCTCGAATCTGGAAAAGACATTGAAACCCATAATAAAACCCCAGGACTGACAGTCAGGACATGTTACAAGCAGGAACATCACGGTGGTCTAAGCTGTCAAAATAGTAACCCTGAATGATAAGAAAGGATGGTTGAAGGGAGGAAAGGTAGTAACTTTCAGGGCATGACAACACTTAGAAGTTAATCAGTCTCTGCAGGTTAATCCATCTCTGTGGTTTCCTTTTCATTTAGAGTTCTCCTGCCTTTGTCACAGCATAAGAATGGGGATCCATAACTGCTCAGAAACAGAAAATACTTCAGCCTCTGGGGTTCTGCCTGATCTGTGTCATTGCCGTTAAATGTAAACTGCCCTTAAAAAGGCATCTTCAAGAGAAAACTACTGAGTGGGAGAGAGGAAGCTGAGACCTCTGTGGCTTGCCTTCTGGTGCTTTCTCTCTTTCAACAGTGCAGATGTTACTTTCCAGTTGGTTTAAGAGAGAATCCCTACTGTTGAGAAGATTAAGGGATTAAACAGAAAGGGCTCCATTGCAAGAATTTCTCTTCCAGCTGGTGCTCAATTGGGGTAGAAAGTTTTCTGAGATAGGGAGACGCAGATATGTTGTGCATACAGATATATTTGGCTCCTCTGATTAATTCAATGTTAATACAGTGTCATTTTCCCTTTGGAGAAAATTGGAGTAAGATAATGCCACATGCTGTCAGTCTTTAGAGGAAATCTGTAGGGACAATCGAAGTCCTGAAATGATTTTTTTCAGGCTTTTAGTTTAGATTCATGACCTTCCTCCCTTCCCCATGTAATTTTAACATTTTTTCTTTTAGTTTTATTGCAAGTGTCAAAATTACAAATCTGTGACTGGATAGAGTAGGTGAACTGTGAATTTTTCTCTCTTTTGCTGGGTTAAGCCCTACCTTTCAAGCTATTTTATACATAAAGACATTCAGCTGCCTCTGATCTTCACGAGCTTTCTCTTGGTTTCTTTAGAATACAGAAGTGGAGGGCTCAAGCAATCCAAAGCCCATTGAAGTGAATGGTCTGTAAAGATTAGAATGCCTCTTTCTTACCATGTCTTTTTTGGGGGCAGAGAGTGTGGTGCAGAAGACTGGGTGTATTGGGAAGGAAGAACTGTACCCAGCCTTTCCTCTTTGTCAGGTGTTACGGGATTGCTAATGCACTTTAAAGGTGGTTTGAACTTAAAAAACTCAGCTAAAATACAGAAACACATCTCATTTTGTATTACGCTGAACAGGCGTCCTGTGCAGTTAAGAAGGGTTTAAGAACAAACCACAGGCTGGATTGACTGATCCCTGATACGTGGGAAAACGTGCAGCTCACTGCTGGCTTTTTGGTGCAGCATTTTCTACCCATGTTCCTTGCTCTACGTTATTTCTACCATATTCTTTCTTTGGATTTGCCTTATTTCCTTCTTTCCACTTTCTTTCTAGAGGATCTGATCAAGGAGGCCTGTTAAAGACATTGCCATGTTCCAGTTCCAGTTTAAACATGATTATTACTGTGGACACTCTAATAACCTAATCAGCCTTCTTCCTCCATCAGACTCACATTCCCCCTATGGTTGTTTTACCTCCTAAATCTGATTTTCTGGGAGAGGAAATTTCAGAATTGCAAAGTTTGGCTGCAAATGGAAAAGAATGAATTCCCATCCTTTCTAAGTGCCTTGAAGGGGAATTATAGAGGCTGGTGCATGTAGTCTCTTCTCAATTACTTATATGATTACAGGGGCAGTAGTCAGGACAAGGAGAAAAGATATCACATATTCTCTGTACAAGTCACTCATATTTTATAGTCATTTACCCTTTATTTCATAATAGAAAAAGAAATCACCAGCACAGTAATTTCTTCCTATTTTCTTGGTAACCACAACAAAGCCCTTACAGACTCAAGGTACATGGGTTCATATAACTTGAACTGGGCATGATTTAAACCAAGAAATGGAGGGAAATTCTCAGGTCTCCACTGGACCTTTTTCAGCTAAGGTTTTACCTATGCTTTTGTTGGCTTGATTGATACTTTTGGGGTTTTAAAATGAAAGTTAGCAGAATTGCAGTGCCATTAATACTTGCATGTTTGCTGATACCATCCATGCCTATGTGGACAGCAGCAGGGCAAGTTCTTCAGGGACCCGTAGATTCATTCTTCCTCAACCCTGCCCATTACAGCTGTCAAGCAGTAAATGAACTGGTTCCTCATGTTAGTTTAGCTTTGGCTTGTGACCTGTATTTTCCAGGGTGCATTATCTGCCTCTTTCCCAGCACTGTGAGCTGCCCAACCCTGCTCCCGTGGCTGCTGCAGCCCCTGGCCAGCTGGAGGGTCCCAGCTGGTGTGCTGCTACCACAGCCCTGCTGGGCTCCACCTGCCTCAGAGCACAGGGCTTGTCACTCAGGGGGCACTGACACCAGCTATTAGTCGTGATGGACGCACACTTGACTAGTTTTGATAGTGGTATTTTCTTCCAGCCTGTGACATTATTTGAACAGATCACCTTTGTTTAGCCCTCACCATGCTCTCATTTGTCAAACAATTGTCTTGAAACAATGTGACTGTACAAAGTTCCCAAATATGTCTGTGTTTGAATCAAGTTCTCTGTTTTTCAGTCCTTCAGGTGCCACTATCAGGAATCTAAACACCTTTGTGAAAATACAGCTTGGAAATAATTAATTTCCTGCTTGAGCACTCAAGAAAATTTTCCTTATTGCTCCAAACTGCTGGGAGCACATTCAGCTGCAGCTCAGCCAGAGCTCTGACTGTTCCTTACCTTTTATAACAGCTATTTTGGTTAAATGAAGTTTCTGGAGGGGACATAGCAATATGAGTTAGAGAGGATAGACTGGACAGACATACCTGGATAGGGTATGTTCTTGGTATCTGGAAATTTGTCCACATTTCCTCACTCTGAAACCCTGCTGGGCAAGCAAGCAAGCTTCAGAGCCATATTGCAGCAACTGCCAGGGCAACCAAGTTGGAACCATGTAGAAATGCAGCCTTGAGTCACAGAATCATCAAGGCTGGAAGAGACCTTTAGGATCGTCTGGTCCAACCGTCCATCCGGCACTGCCACTGTAACCCCTAAACCACATCACCCAGATCCAGATCCAGATCCAGAGGCCTCTTGAGCACCTCCACCACCACCCTGAGCAACCTATTCCAATGCCTGACCACCCTAACAGTGAAAAATATTTGTCCAATGCCTAATCTGAACATCCCCAGCCTCAGTTTAAGGCCATTCCCTCTAGTCCTGTCACTGCAGGCATGGCAGAAGTGACCGGCCCCAAAAACCTCATGTCAGGGAACAGCAGGGAGCAGTGAGTTCCCCCTGGGCCTCTTCTACTTGAAACTAAACTGCCCCAGCTCCCTCAGCTGTTCCTCAAAAGATGTTTTCGTGATCTGTCAGGAGACTTGCTGCCCTTTGCTGGACAGGGCATGTCTGAGCAGTGCTGAAATACAGCTCTGCCAACAGTAAGATGGAAGATGGAAGCAGTCAGAAAATTGCCTGCCAGTGAGTACAATATGTATATTGTGGTGCCACAGTTCAGAAAAGAAACACCTAACGACCCTTTCAGTAGCACAATAACAAGATAACATTTTGGTTACAGTACATCGTCTATATCAGCAATCACAAACTCAAAGGAGTGTTGTGGATATGCAGAATGGAAACCAGCTAAAGGTATCATAATACCTTTTCATTCTCAGGCAGGCAATTATCTTCACACTTTTTAGACAAATAATGCTTTTGAATGCATCAGCAAGCTGAAAATGAAACGTTTTCAAGATTAGAGGGGACAAATTCCTGGTCAAATTGGAAATGTTTGTGTAATTTTTAAAATCTTAAGATACTACCACCCCTCTCCCCAAACACCCTCCATTCATTTCAAGTCTGGTAGGAATTTTATTTCCTGTTAAATGCTAGAGGGCTGCTAGGGGCTACCTACAGCAATTCAAAGCAGGACTGCCATCAGCAATAAATTAGATAATCTGTGGCTTTGTTTAGGTGAGTTTAGAGATTATTTGTGGCTTTGCTATTAACTACGGGATGTCTCTGTACTGTGCTGGGGATGGATTCCCACAGAGGTGGGCTCAGTTCTTACAAATAGAGAAAATAGCACATTCTGGTGGGTTTTACTATGCCTGTTCAGTATGGTTCAGTATAATGTTGACAGTATGTGTGCACATATCACCAGAGATGATGAACTAAGACATCTCACCAGATTTTCAAGCTACTGGACACTAAGAATATCTGTATTTGTGGTTCCACACCATGCCTGAGAGCAGTGCTCTACAGAATTATCAAAAAAACCTGATTAGTGTAATTAATTTTGATTCTGTCCAGAAGCTGTGACAAATCAGTTTGCTGAGCCAGTATCACCTGAGGAGTATGCAGGCCCATAGTAATTCCTGGTGAAATTAGAGGAGGAAGAAAACTGTCACTGAAGAAAAATAAACTTGCATGCTGAATTGTACGCTGCCCAGAGAAACTGAGCTTTGTTATTTTACTCAGCAGGACCATGTGGTGATAAAGTGGGTCTGCTCTGGCATTTCAGAATTGCTGTTCTGTGTTGTAACACGGTCCTCAAAATGTCACAGCCTTGAGGAAGTGATGAACTGGTTTCTTAGCAAGAGCAAATCTCCAGAGCTACCCTGGGTGAACTGATTTGCACCATGTGGAGATTCTGTCACAATTTTAGACCACAAAGAAAATAATTAGGGGAGCTAAGTTTATTAAATTTTAATAAAACCATTGCTTTTGTAAAACTTACATATTTCCTTATCTTTACATATGAAAGGGTGCATTTGTTTAGAGAAAGGTTGGACTTTGCTAACCCCCTTTGCACAAAACAGCACAAGCCCCTACACGGCTGTGTGTGATTATTACATTAACACATCTCTATGGTTACACCACAGAAACCTTTAAGTGTGAATGTATTTTTTCTTTTAAGTACCAAGATGTTCCTGATGGAAAAAAAAAAATGACCTCTTCTTGGCTCCTGAGATAGAGTCAGGGATGTGATTAATGCTGACTGTATTCCACTGTTTTTCCCTGAAGACTAGCTATTAATATTTCCCAGTGATGTATGTCCTTTCACTTAACCACAAATGGGTGGTCAGCAAGGTATTTAAGCCCATATTTTGTCTTAAAAAATCACTTTCACTGTACCATCACACATATGGCCTTTGACTCAATATCCATGGACTGATCCCTTCCAAAAATGCATTAATGGACACCTCATCCTGTTTTACTTTTTCCCCCAGTTATCTGCTGTTTAAAGCAGATCCAACAGCCTGTGAAATGGTGGGTATTTCTAGATTTGGTACATTACTGGGCTAACTCATAGTGGCAGGCTGCTGAAAACCTTTACTCATCACTTAATATGTGTTCTTTGATGTACAGCCTTGAGAAGCCAGTTTGATTTGGCTTTATTTTTGGTTCCATCAGTTGTATCATTGGGTTGGGCCAACAAAGTATCTGACACTTTCAGAAGGATGCACCTCTCATTTTCTTTTAAGCTAGCATATTAATAGAGAAGAAAGGTATCCAAGATCCAAAGCCGTGCTTTGTTACACAGATAAATAAAACACAAATAAATAAAACAACCTCCTGAAACTAACTGAATCACAACAAGAACAGAGCAGCAGAACAAACTAAGATATTGATGGGTGAGACAAATTAAGTAAAAGGCTTGAAAACAAAATAGCTTAATAGAAGTTTCCTCACTCATTACTTAATCCAGCAACTTTTTTCCCAAGTTATATGAATTTCTTATGGTCCTCTCTAGATTCTTAGGAAAGAATGAGCTTTCTGTTTATCAGTTCCTCTTTCTGTGTCCTGGTGCCCAAAAATTGAAGTGTCCTATTGGAGTCAATTTTACAATGTGTATTCTTCAAAACATTATGTTTTATAATTTGCAGTCATTTACATGCGTTTTTTGAGTCCTGTAATGATTAGAACCTCTTGGCACTAGCAGATATGCATCAAGAGCACACTGGCCTATGAATTAGTGTCTAGTCCTCTAATAATATCCCAAACATATCAGTTCAGTTCTTCAAAATAATTGGTAGGACTAAGATTGCTGTTTTTCTTTATGCAAACAAGTGACAGAATGTAGAAACCAGTGAGCATGCCCCTGGAGTATGGGCTTCATCAGGGCTTCAAGCAAATCTCACAGCCAAACCCACAAATTATCAGAGACACAGAGTCATGTATATATGTTTTTCCCCTTCAAGAGACTCTTTTTGTTCTGAAAAGCCAGGGCACAACTGTTGTACATGTCATTTCTAAAACTGCCTCTTCACCTCTTGGTGAGCGACCATTTTGACAGAAATGTCAGTGTTTCTGCCTTTGAATAATTTTGATGAAAGAAAGGGTAAAAAGTGTCCTCCTTTCTAAAGAACAAATAGCAAGTGGCATCCCCCACTCAGAAAATTTTGTTCAAAGTGCTTGTCCCCCAAAGACATATAATGAATGCTCCTGTTGCCAGGAGGCAATTGATATCTTCATGTGGAGGGTTTATAAATTGAAGCACAGTGGTCAGCTTCCCAGAAAAATGTCACAGAAGGGCAGGTGTCAGGGAGAAACTACAGTAACATGGGAGGCAGGTACAGAGAATTAGCAAGTCCAGACAAATCAATTCCTGCTGCAGCTTACCATCCTAAAATTGCATGAAAATGGAGGTGAGCTGAAAACTAAAATGCTTTTATAACAAAAAAATAAGTAAGATTTGGAAAAACTTATATTATTTAATGAACATGGTCTGAGTAGGTCTCAAGCCTGAATTTTGGTTTGAAGCCCAGAATTTCATTAGTTGTGGGTTATTTCTTTGTATTGCAAGACTTAGGACTTATGAAAACTATCTAATTAATTTATTGGGGTATTTTTTGCCTATGATTATTTTCTTGTAGTGTCTGCAGCCTTCCAGAGTCTGCAGAGAAGTGCACATGAGCCAGGAAAATTATGGTAGTTGTAAGCAAGTTCTCCTAGACACTATGATGATACCAATGATCATATAAATAAGCCAGCTCACTCATTGATGTGAAAAGGTAAAAAATAAATAAGACTCATTTTCAAGTTAGCTCACTGCAAGTGGTCATAATAGAATGAATATAAATATTAGAGATGAGGATGTTTTTCCTAAATATTGCCCAGACCATATATTGATTTCAAAGGATGGCTCCTTACTAAAATCAGTAATTCTGCCTAACAAAATCAGAGACAGTCTTAAGGAGCAACAATTATATTTGGATTTATATGTTCGAAGAACCCTAGATTTAGCGTTTGTACCCATCTTTGTATATTTTAGAGGTATTTAAAAAACACAGCTAAAATTGAGGTAGTCGGATCTAGGTCCTTTAAGACTGCTGCTGAATTTTGAACCAGTTTCTTAGGAGTTTTTTGGGTTTTTTAATCTGCAAAGACCCAGCAGAGCTGATTTAATCTCTAATGGCAAAAGCAAGGCAGAGCAATACACTCCTTCTGTTGCTTTCGGAATCAATAATGTCATCTGCTGCATCAGAAGAAACGTAAATCCTTAAATTTAGATGTCGGGAGTACAGTTTAGCTGTTCCTGTCTTACTCTGGTATTTGAAATACTTTGCAGTGTGAGCACCCAGGACTGATGCCTGCTTCCTGATGTACCCATTGCTAGAGACCCTGTGTTCTCTCTGTTAACAATCCTTTAGTAGGTTTTTTAGTGCTTGGTGCCTTCTGAGCAGGCAAGACTGTGTGTAGGACCATAGAAAGTAGATTTGGCCAAGGTTTTTATAGAAAATGCAAATATCTTAGGGTTGTTGAGTAACATTTTATGTCACAATGAAAAAGACGAGCTATGTTTACCATTTAACAATAACAGATGGTTATCGTGGGGTGTGGGGAGAAGAAACACAGAGGAATGGGTTGTTTTCAATGGGGATTTTAGTGTACATGGAAATTAGAAATATGTGGGGATGAAAGTGAAAAAATAAGTTCTAGGGAGGCAACATGGCCATACATGAGATATTATTCTGCAGATGAGTTCTCAGTTTGGAGCCATGTCCATTCACATTTTCTTTCAAGCACCCAACCTGGACTTCCAAACAGATGCATGAACATATGGCAATCTTGTGTCTTCAGTGTCTTTAGATGCTAAATTGCATTCAAAGAGGATTAAACTACCTCAAGTCCCGTCTTCAGAATAAACTTTCCTGGGAAATGAGTTGTAGAGATAGCTACAGGGCTATTCTGTGGTGATAGTGGGAAATGAATGACTTGTTGGTAAAAGAGGATAAGGAAGTGTCTTAAAGTACCATTCATTAGAGGAAACATGGGAAATTTTGGAATTCCTGTTCAGAGGCTTAGGCCTGCCATGTAAACATTAGGAAAATTACATTGATACAATCAAGTTCTCTATGAATAGCTTGATTCTTACCTCATGAAGTTGTCATGGTTTCCAGATCCCAAGCCACTTTATCTCCACCAGAAACAGGGCTTCCTTGTTCTGTTTTTGTTAACACAGTAGATGCCAGGCTGGATCGCTGCTGGGGCAAGAAAGCTCTGAGGGAGTCCAAACCTGGTGCAGGCAAAACCTTAATGGCTACAAGGTGTGCTACATGATACAGGAAACTGGGCCCATTTCTTCTGTTCACTCAAGCGTTAATTCTCTTCAATGAGAAATTAAAAAAATAAGACCTATGTGAACAGGGGAATACAAGTTGAAATGGGGTTGACCCACTTCCTTTCTTTTCTTATGCAGCACCTCCTAAATCATGCCAGAGAAGATGGATTATACTTTCAGTCAGGAGATAAACCTGTAAACTAGTTCTTGTCTGCAGCACTTGTGTATTATAGATCTTGTGTCTCCTGAAAGATGAATAATTATAGTCCCTGGGGATACCCTCTTTCAAAAATGCAGTCATCATGGATTCTGCAGTGTGGGATAGCTGCATGGACAACGATGATAAAGCGAACAGCCTTCTTGTCCCCAACAGGCATGAAAGTGAAATGGGAAGAGAAAACAGTTCTCATTAGATTAATGAGCAAGGCTTCCAATTTCTGGACAAGTTTCTGTTTCTTTTGCTTTGATAAAATAAATACAATTTGATAAGGACAACCAAGTACCATCAAATCAAAATGTGGCATTAACCATTTGAATACACCGAGATTTAACGCTGACTTCTCCCAAAACAATGTCCTATGGATAGAATAGATCCTTCAGAATAAATTGACTAGATTTTCTTCGCCTCTTTTCCTATTTGGCAATCTGTCTTCATTGAAAACTTGGTGAATCAGATAACAAAACCTAATGAGTTGTGCATCATAAATCTGTAATGTATCTCATGGATGAATTCTTCCATGTGCATGTGACATTTACCGTATATTTAGAATGTTGGGCATGCTTACTTTCCAAGTGCTACACAAAGAAGAGTTTATAGAAGAGAATTCTCTTTGAGCATATGCTCTGAATATAACATACAGGGGTGCTACATAGGTTCTTTTCAGGAACCTTTTAGAAGTGTCTGTTGTAAAGAACATAGTGCAGAAGACACAGCCATTGTTGTGAAGCAAATGAGCTTTCCAAGTTGAGGCATTTTTTGTGGAAGATGGAGTGTTCATTGCTACCACACATGCAAAAATCACTAAGTGATGCTTCTCTGTCTGCCTCTGTTTGGTGCCACTGAACCAGGTAGTTATCATAACTGGTACAGCTGTACTCTTACTTTGAATTTTTCATGGTACTAACAGGCATAATGGTCACAATAGACTAGACCCAGCTACCCTGCCACCAAGAGATGCCATGCTCTCAAAAGGAAGCAGAATACAGTCAAGTTTAAATTGCAGTATTTGCCATCATGCTCCATTTTACACAGAATCAGACATCTCTTCATCAATGCATTGGCCTGGGATTGATCTGGGTAGAACAAAGGAGACAGAATTTAATAACTGTGCAAGTCAAAATGACCTTTCCAGAAAGGTGATAACAGCTGCAAATGCATAGAGATACAGAGCTTGGAATCTTTGCACACATGCAAGGAAAGCTCACCATTTTGCCTCTGGCATTTGTGCTCAAAGTGGGAAAAGGACCAGAGATCTCTTCAGCTACCTCATTAAGTGAAAGCACAGCTACTCTCCCAGGAGTAGGGTAGGGTGTTTGTCACTCTCCAGCTTAAATTATATATTTCAAAGCCACCGTTGTTAGCTTCCAACAATGCCTCAACCTTGAAAAGAGTTTCTGCGCAGAAAAACTTGAAACAGCAAAGCATCTTCTAGCTCTAGGAAGACAAAAGATGATCAGCATTTACAAAGATTAGAGTGCAGACACAACAGGGACATGCATTCAGGACATGCATTTGTATTTTTATTACTGCTTGTATTATTGCTACCACCAGTACTTTTGTTATTATCATGATGAAAGCAAACACAAAAGGCCTCTGAATATGCTCCTCAATATACAATACCTTTTCTCTCCAGGATGACAATGATTATACAGAAATGGAAGGGAAACAGCACTATGAAGTAAAGTCCCAGCATTTAAGCTCCATCAGTCCTTAAACAGTGACTCTGGCACCCATCCAAAAAAACAGGATGTATTGATTAGACACGGGAACATAAAAAGCACATACCTGCTACAGCTTCAAACACAGAAACAAAATAAGGTCTTGTCCAATTTTTATCATATTATACAAAATTGCCTGAACAAGCACTAATGGACTATATTTTAACTGGTCCTTACACCCTCTTTATCTATACGTGTATTTAAATTTCATATCAATATCACTTTAGGTCAGAATCAATAGCAAAACTCTGTCAGATTGTCCTAGTATAAAGACTAGCTGTAAAAAATTAAACCTTTTCATTATATCTCTTAGGTCACAAAATCCTGGTTTAAGACAATTGCAACCCTAAGTCTTAATGTTATATCAAGTGCCAGCATTGAGTTGAGGTGGTGATGGTTTTTCTCCCAGTGTCTCTGGCCATGGTACATTTCCTGGTGGTAAGCTGTCCCATATTGTTTTAGAAAATAGCATTTAACCATTCAATATTTTGCTTGCTGACATTGTGTCACAAAGCAGTGTTCTGTCAAGCAGTTTGAAAAGGGCAATAGCTTGCAGAGTGCAGACAAAAAAAAACCAACAAAAAAACAACCCACCAACAGACAAACAAAAGAAAAGGCTTAACCTGAAGGGGGGGGGGGGGGGGGGAGAAAGATATGCAAAAATCCCCAAAATTCTGGAGCTTTTGGCTTGTTTCTCACAGTGAGTAATAAAAGAAGTCCAAGAATGGACAAGTTCAGAACCTGACAAGGCACTGCATAGTTGCTCTAGAAAAAGACTTACCCAAATACGTGCAGCCTTCTGCAGTCCAAGTCAAGAGTGAAGACACTCCCATCCCACTCTGCTTCCCGCAGTCCCTCCGTGTTCCCAGGGTGGGGATCCCGCAGGAGAGGCGACCCTCAGCTGGCATCAGATGGAGAGAAGGGAAAAAGGTGTCAAGAAATGGTGGGCTAGCATGCAGCCAGATGGTTTTACATGTTTGCGGGGCATTTCTGCGACAATGGGAGTGGTGACATTAAAGAAAGAAAAAGGGATTGAGGGATTGAAAAGGCATTGAAAAGAGTTCCCTGTGACATAGGTGAGACAGGAGAAATAGCTTTAAAATTTCCTGTGAGCTGAGAAACCATGTCCAGCTTTCATTATTATGGTTACTCTTCCAAGAGCTGAAATACAAAAGCTGCTGGCAGAGCTGTGGGAGTGAGCTGGAGTGGCCATCAGAGAAGTGAGCAGCAGGAGGAGAGAGGGAGTGGGTAACAGCAATAGATCACTCCATCAGACCAGTCTAAATCAGGCCTCACACCTTGTCAGAAGTTAATAGTCTCAGACTGAGAAGGAAGGTTACAGTGTGATGGGAAAAGCAACCCACCAGCCTCCTCCAGAAGACAGCGATTTGTTCAAGCTGTAGATATATTTTATCAATTATTTATTGCAACTCTACCTTGTCAGAGTGGGCTTTTTTTTTCTCCCTTAAGTAAGAATATTGCTTATCAGCAACTTGATCCCTGTTTGCAATGGATTAAGCTCTTCAAGCATAACAAAGTGCACTATAGCTTTCCTAGATTTTCTGGGGTGCACCTCCCTAAAATTCACACTTTATGTCTGTAGCTGCCAACTGAGTCTTGGTAGGGGGGATGCACACCCCTAGTTTTGGAGGCTACCAGCTTTGCATGCACTCATCTGTAATTAGTGGAAGATTTTGCCCTAAGATTTATCAAACTTGAGAAGAATTGTAACCATTTACAAGTCAGGAATTACTATTACCCTTCTCTACATATCCTGGGTTGACAAGGGAATAGGCCAGTGAAGGTAGTCTCACCAGGGCCATTCCTCCACTGACCCTGTCCAAAGGAAGAGGATCAATATTTTACTTCCAGTAAACTCTCAAGGTCATAGTGCAGTGTCCCTAGCAAAAATGATGTTGTGTCCTAAGTATTTAATTTCTAGATTTCACTTATGGCTGACTACCTCCCTTGCTTAGTAGGATGCAGTAGAGGAGTGTGGTGCCTGGGCCTTGCAAGGGAGACTCCAACTTCAGTCACAGCATTTCTATGTCAGCCATAGTAGTCTTAGAGTCTCAGCCCACCATCCTAATTTTCAAGATTCTTTTGAGACCTCATATTTAAGGAAACAGGAAGGGGTGGATTATCTGTGTGGTCTTGCCTGCCTTATCAATATATAAAATATCATCATGCCAGATGTAACATGCCCTGCAATATAGGTGACTAATTGTTATATAAAATGATGGAGAGAGAGGAAAAGAGGGGGAAAGACTTCTAGTGCTAAACTTGTGGATTTAGGAATTTTCAGGATGAGGACAAGAGGGAAGGGAAGGGAAGGGAAGGGAAGGGAAGGGAAGGGAAGGGAAGGGAAGGGAAGGGAAGGGAAGGGAAGGGAAGGGAAGGGAAGGGAAGGGAAGGGAAGGGAAGGGAAGGGAAGGGAAGGGAAGGGAAGGGAAGGGAAGGGAAGGGAAGGGAAGGGAAGGGAAGGGAAGGGAAGGGAAGGGAAGGGAAGGGAAGGGAAGGGAAGGGAAGGGAAGGGAAGGGAAGGGAAGGGAAGGGAAGGGAAGGGAAGGGAGATGTTCCCAGGAAGGGTTATTCTCACATTTCTGTGTCCTGCTGTTCAGAGAAGGATCTTTTGCTTGGCTTTATTATATTTTCAACAAAATACTGGTTTCTGTTCTTGATGTGGTTGCTGTTGAACTCCATCCTACCCTGCAGGGGTTGCCTTTATCTCTGAAACAGGCATGCCTGAGCCAATCTGGGTGTAGGAAGACACTAGCCTCCTAACATATTTTACCAAAATCAGGTACTGACCTGTAAAAATAAAACAGAATCCCAGATACTACATTTTCATGCATGACCTTTGCCTTATCATGCTGCTCTTCCTTGCCCCTCCTATTCTGGTATGCAAGGTAGGGAGGTGATTGTATAGTATCTATTATTTTAAAATACATCAAAAGTACTATATAGCAGTAGAAGCAGGCACAAATGCATTTGTGTGTGTGTGTGTGTGTGTGTGTGTGTGTGTGTGTGCACCCACCACCCTTGCCTATCAGATTAAATATACATGAGGGTTGCTCAAGTATTTATCAGTTCTTTCCACTGGCTGAGCCTGCAAAAATGCTCATATTGGGTAGAGTTTTGTGCTTTGGAGGTAAAGGACATAAATGTTTTGACTGCATCCTGCATGCATATATTCATCCTCAGTATAGTTACACCAATTATTTTACCATCTGAACTCACTCAGCTGAAGAGTTCTCTTATTTGTATTAGCATTTAGTATAGGGAACTAATTTTCTTTGACTCTATTTTGATACAGTCCACTAAAGGAAGAGGCTGAGGTGGTAAACATGGTGCAAACTATGCATGTGTTCCTGTCTGCAGAAAGATGTGCAGGGAAAAGAGTGAATAACACCACCCCAGGGAGCTGCAGGGAGCATTAATTCATGTGCTCTTCTGCTGGCTGCTGCCGATGGTATCCCCTGTGGAAATACTCCAGGTCACTGAAGGGGTGAGCCCTTATAACTTCCCAAGAGCACGGCAGTCGCTTTGCATCTCCCTGCTCCAGATGGGGCAAATCAGAAAAGTCTTGGAAAGGATGTATGTGTCAAGAGCACCAACATGGTGGCAGTTGAGTTATTAGAGGAAAATGGAGTACAAGCCTTGCAATGAGCCCGGTAAAAGCAAAAGGGAAGCATCATTAAAAGGTGCATTGTTGCAGACACTTCAGAGAGTGGTGCTCCCTGGAGGGGAGAAGAGCCCTGACCAAAGCTCTTGTCTTTCTTACCTAAGATGGATTGGTAAGGAGACGAAATCTAGAAAAAGTTAGAGCCAAGATTAATAGCAAAAGTACAGTTAGTAACTTCACAGAACATATCCACAAGATAATTTATGACAGGAAAGGAAGGAAGGGTATGTACCGTGGTAAGTGTTTGTATAAAAGAAGGGCAGTTCTGCAAAACAGGCTTACAAATATAAAAAATGAAAAATGAGGATATTTTTACATTTCCATAGTTGAGGAGATTTGAAGGCATAACTCATTCTTTATTTTTTACAGAAACAGCTCTCTCTATTAACTCTTCACAAGGGTTGGTTGCCTCTACAAGGAGATTTTTTGGAATGTTTTTCTTAGTTGCTTTCCTAAGAATAGTGTCACTCACACCTCAGTGGCATCAGCTTGATATGTGTAAGCAACTGGGAGCCAAAAGTGGACCTATGCCACTTTGATTTTTCTCTTGGGCAGTTGAGAGACAAACTGACACCAAATCAGGGGACAAAATCATTCACAGACCAGGGCATTTAGAAATAAAAGGTTTATATATTGGCAAAATTGCTGATCACTTCTTCCCTCTTCAGTGCTTCCTTTACTTTTAATGGCAGCAGGCTAACCTGGAGCATCCTTGGAAATTAGAGGCACTAGGTGGGTTGATTCAGCTCTCCAGGTTTGCTTGAAACAAGCCTAGTGGATTTCTCTCAGTGTCTCAGGAGTACTTAAGTCCATCTTCCCTGGGAACTGGAACAGCCTCAGGTGAGCTTCTCCTCATCATGCTCATTCAGCCATGCGGCTTTGAGTGGGGAAGAACAGAGCAATTTCCCTTGCTAATACCTGTCATTACCCTGGACTTCCAGAGAAGAGACTTTGGCCTCTTCAGGGATCTGCTTGATAGAGCACTGTGGGACAAGGCCTTGGAGGGAAGAAGGGCCCAAGAGAGCTGGTTGATATTCATGAATCACCTCCTCCAAGCTCAGGAGAGATACATCTCAACAAAGAGAAAGTCAGACAAAAATGCCAGGAGTTCAGCATGGATAAAATATTTGCTCCTGAACAAACTCAAACACAAAACAGGAAGCAAGGACAGGTAACCTGGGAGGAATAGAATAAATAGTCCAAACAGCCAGGTATCAGGTTAGGAAAGCTAAAACCCTGATAGAATTGAATCTAGCCAGGGATGTCAAGGGCAACAATAAAAGCTTCTATAGATATATCAGTGATAAAAGGAAGAGTAGGGAAAATTTAATGAATTTTTTTTTTTACTCAGAGGGTGGTGAAACACTGGAACAGGTTGCTCAGGGAAGTTGTGGATGCTCCATCCCTGGAAGGGGTGGCCAGGCTCGATGAGGCTTTGAGCAACTCAATCTAGTGAATGGCATCCCTGCCCATAGCAGGAAGGTTTGAAACTGGGTGATCTTTGAGGTGCCTTCAAAAACTACCCATTCTATGATTCCATTATTCAATCCATGACCTGATGAGATGCATTCATGAGTCGTAAATGGCCTAGTGGAGGAAGTTGCTAAGTCACAGTCTATCACATTTGAGAAGTAATGGGAGTCTGGTGAAGATCCCTCTGACTGGAAAAGGAGAAACAAAACCCTTATTTGTAAAAAGGGAGAAAAGCTTTGAGTATGTGTCACCATCACTGAACCAGAGTGTGGAGGATGCAGGGCTGCTTTTAAGTCACTAAGAATAAGGTATGTGATGGAGTGGCAGTGGACACTACTCTATGCAAACCTTGGCTCAGTTTAATAGCTCGGAACAAACTGGATGGAAGGCTGCACAGTGCCCCCACATTAGCAATTATCATGGTAGGGGTCATGACAAAACAGCCAGAGTTGGGAGGATGCTATTTCCAGAGTCTGGCTTTATATGTCAAAAGATCCCAAGCATGCTGGACATTAAAAAGCAAGTTCCTTGAAAGAGATGTTCACTAAGCTGTCAGGAAGCTGTTAGCAGGGAAAGGACAGGGAGATAGACAGACTCCCACAGGGGCCTGAAGAAGCAGAGCATGCCTCTACACTAGAAAGAGGTCAGAGGAGCAGCTAACCCTGGAACTGTGACAAATCCTACGTCTCAATCTCTTCTACACACTGGCTTTTCCATCCCTCTAATCCTCTTTGTCACCTGTCCCCAAGCCCCAGTTATTTTTACCATATCTCTTTTTCAATCTGAAATAACCAGAACGGAACAAAGGTCTTCAATTTATATAATGGAACAAAAATAATACTAAAAATTCTTCCCCACAGAGTCTGAGACAATGACCAGCATAAAATAGCAAGTTTTCAGTAAGCTGGGTGGACCTTTGTTTTTTCTAAATGGTTACAATTAATTCAGAACCCAGCAATACATATGGGTAATTCAAACGGTATCTCTCAGTGTACATTACCTTGCAGCTGTTCTTTGCCATCTCAATTCCAGCTCTCCTCGTTGGTTATCAGAGGAGGTACCACTGCAGCAGCTGATGCTTTGCAACAGGGTATAAAGAGATGGCCATTCTTGGACCAACAAGGCAGATGTCTAGAGAAACAGTATTGGACTCTTAGGAAAGCACTAGGTGCAACTTATGTAGGAAAATTCAAACTTACAGATTTCAGTGTTGATATTTTTGCTGTGTTCATCACCCTCTCCTATTCCCACTCTGGGCAAGCTCACCATGACTGTAACACAACAGCATGCCTGGATAAGGAGTGACAGCACCACTGCCAAGGCTTCTGGTTTTATCTAATTTGGAGAAATAGCATCTTCTGCAATTCCTTGGTTCCCAGCCCTGAAGGTGTTGGGAGCTGCATCTGTCAGCTGCAAAAGAGAGCCTTCATCCTGAGCTGGGGATGGCTGTGGGAAAGCCAAGGCAATACAACTGTGATAATGCTGCTCTTGGACCCAGCAGGGTGATGGGACAGATCTCCTCCCTGCAGTCACCTTGTGGAAGTGGCTGCTGGTTTTTTTTCCTTAAGGGCTTGATCCTGTCTCCACTGCGAACAGGAAGACTCTAACTTTCCCTTTCCTGTGTCCTCTCACCTCCTTTCTTCCACTGATGTAGCTAAGATGTTGGCTTCTGTCATTGATGGCTGTTGTTTGAGGCTGGTGTGCCTGACACTGGGTAACAGTGGTAACAAGGGACCTTTTCTTCTACCATGTTCCTCTTCCTCGCTCCACCCTCAGAACTGTTCTCCACTTCTACATCCATTTTCAAGCCCACGCTTCTTCCTCTGCTCTCCCTCACACCTATGTCAGAAAAAGGAAAAATATGTAATATTCAGAAAAATCCAGACTATTGACATTGCTGCTAATTTCAGCAGTGACTCTTTTTCAGGCTCACACTGTGAGAGCCAACTTTTATTGCCCATTATAAGACCATATCTCCTGATGGAGGGGTGCAGTGCTCAGTGCTGCCAATAAGAGGACATTTAGCCTGGAAATCTGGGAGTGTAATTTATTGTCAGACATGCCCTGTGCACACACACACAGGTAATGATGGTGTTAGCCGTCTGACAAATTACAGGGCCTTGCACATTTGACCTCCTCCCCTGCCCTGTGTGCGGTATCGCATCTCCCAGGGGGTTCATCCTGACATCCCACCTCAGAGCAGCTTCCAGCTGCTGCCATTTTGGATATCCTGCCTATTTCTTTCTTTCTTTCTTTCCAATGAGCCTCCCTGCTCTCACCCCTGGGGTTATTGTGTTTTCACTGCTGCTGCATGCAGGACTCAGTTTGGTGCCAAGCCTTGCTTGAGGATCAAATAAATACCTTATAATTTTACTGATTAGAGCTGTGAACTTTATAACAGTGGTGGAAAGGAGAACATCAAAGACTTCTGCCAAAATATTCAGCTTTTGTCTTTAGCCCTGAATATTCTCCAAATAACAGACTTCAAATTTGAGACTCTTTTCTCTAGGAAACTTATTCTGGGCATTTTATTAATCACTTTGGATTAATTAAGTTTATTTTTTTTTTCTGGTCTGTGTAGACTTCACTTTACAGTAACCAGAGCTTGAGAAGCACAGAGATCTCAAAATGGTCCCAATGAAGTCTTAAAAGTGTTTGCAAGCATTGCCAAAATAGTTTTACTTTAAAATATTCCATGTATAGTGTCTGATTCAGCATATCTTTTCTCCTGGATTTTATTGCAAGTTAAGTACTTAACTGCTGCATAGTAATAGATTAAAGCACACATTTAAACACTTTGCTGAATACAGTCCATACAAAATACATGATGTTGTACTGCAAGGTTTTTTCTTCAGTCATTCAGGGATGAAAGGACACATTCACTAGTGGTCTTGGCACTTGTGACTAAAGAAGGCATTTCACATTCAGATGGATAAACAATTTATGTCACACTATCCAAAGTCCTCATGCTGTCCTTTTAGTGGGTTTGTTTATTTGAACATCTTTATCACAGCACTCAGCAAAATGCTTAATTAGACATGATTGTATAGTAACATGGTAATAAATAATCTCAAATTACAGGGCTATGTTTTTAAAATTTCTTATATAAAGATGCTTGCATTGCTAGAGCATGTTAGTAGGCATCAATCTCTGGCATATTCTAATTGGTGTTTTGTGATTTTAATGACTAAATTTTGATAAACATGGGTGTTAGTCCTGTTTCTCTACCTTAGCTTGTTTGTTTTTTATTCTGACTACTTGCAGGCTTTTATTCACTTCCTCCAGCTTCCTTAATCTCTGTTGGGTTCAAGAAGAGTCATATCCCATTCTTCCCTGCCTGCAAAGCAAAGGCTTTCACTTGCTCTTCTGAACCTGCACATGGCAATTATAATCAGTAATGAAAAGTCAGCAAATAACAATTTAAGTAGTTGCTTTTCAGTAGAATGAGTGCTGGATGCTCTTGAGCAAGCAGGGCTGGTGATGAGCCTGTCAGTCAGGAACTCTCATGCTTGGCAGGCCGATTTACCTGTCTGATGTTCCCGCTCATTCTCCATCACAAAATAAAAACACTTCACTTGTCAAACATCTTCCTTTTCTGGGATGCGTCTCGCACGCACACTGCTCGTCCATTTGAAACTCAGCTGTGCCTCTAGCAGTCAATCTGACAGCTTAGCCAGACTCTGTCCTAAAGAGATTTCCCAGTAGCCCACTGAAGCATCTCAAAAACATGGGGTCTGCACAATGAAAATATTTTTTTATGTCTTATTTTTCTAAACAGAGAATTAACTCTTTGTAAAACAGATCAGGATTTTTGAGTTCTTTAAGACAGGAAAAAGAACCAGTCTTCTTGACATTGAAATGTCCAAGCTAATTTTTATTTCCTCACTCCTGTAACAGCTTGTATTGAGTAAGCAAATCTAGAGATGTGCTAATGGTGGATCTGGCCACACAGGCTCTGTGTGGTTGCTCTTCAGTGACTCCAACTTTGGGATAACTCTTCAGACCATACTGCCTCATTGTTTCCTGACTGCAGCCATCAGTATTTCTCCTTGGCCCAGCTCTGAAGCTGATAGCCAAGCCTTGCCATATGGCCAGGATGGTCAGCCCAGGCTCCTGCCCTAAAGGCAGGTGCCTCAGTCGTTCTTCTCTCATCCAGCCTTTAAGACAGTAAGAAGGGAAGTGAATACAAAGAAGCTCAGCTTATACCTGTTCTTTCTAATTCAGGGGTAGAGGATTTTGCATAAAATTACAGAATATGCTGAGTTGGAGGGGACCCACAAAGATCATCGAGTCCTACTCTTGGCCCTGCACAGCACCATGCCCAAGAATGATGCCATGTGCCCAAAAGTATTGTCCAAATACTTCTTAAGCTCTGTCAGGCTTGGTGCTGTGATCACTTCCCTGGGGACCCTGTTCCAGTACCCAAACACTCCCTGTGTGAAAAACCTTTTTCCTGATATCCAACCTAAACCTCCCCTGACACTGCTTCAGGCCATTCCCTCGGCCATTCCTTGTCACTGTCACCACAGAGCAGAGATCAGTGCCTGCCCCTCCTCTTCCCCTCACAATGAAGTTGTCCCTGCAGTGAGGTCTCCCCTCAGTCTCCTCCAGGCTGAACAGACCAAGTGCCCTCAGCTGCTCCTCACACGGCTTCCCCTCAAGGCCCTTCCCCATCTTTGTGCTCTCCTTTGGACACTCTCTAATAGTTTAATGTCTTACTTTGTGTCACTCAGACCTGCCCCCAGCACTGGAGGTGAGGCTGCCCCAGCTCAGAGCAGATCAGGACAATCCCCTCCCTTGCCTGGCTGGTGATGCTGTGCCTGATGTCCCCAGGGCAGGGTTGTCCCTCCTGGCTGCCAGGGCACTGCTGGCTCATGGTCAACTTGCCATTGACCACAAATTCCAAGCCCCTTTATGTGGCACTGCTTTCCAGCATCTCATTCCCTGCTCTGTCCATAGAGCCAGGGTTGCTCCATTCTAGGTGCAGAATCCAGCACTTTCCCTTGTTGGACTTCATGTGGTTTGAGGTTTCCTAGTCCTCTAATTTGTCTCTCTGCAGGGCCTCTCGACCTTCAAGGGAGCCGACAGCCCCTTCAGTTCTATATCATCTGTGAATTTGCTTAGAATTCCTTCCAGTACTGCATCCAAGGCATTTATAAAGGTGTTGAAGGGCACAGAGAGCCTTCATCCACCCCACTCGGTTATTTTGGTAAGACAAGTACCTAGTGCTGTTTAAGAAGAGCTTCCAGTCTGGGGACAAACTGTTTATTGAGAGAGTTTCTTTCCAACCCTGAGTTTCCAATGATTTCCTTTTGCTCTGAAACCTTAGTGTTTTTACCAATACCATTAGGATTTTGGGGAAACGTGGACCATACGGCCAGATCTGTGAGACTAGAGGTTGCCCAGTTTGGTTTATCTGAAGCTGTAAAGATAGGACCACATCCAAGAAGCTTGGGGAATGTTAATTATGAATCCAACTGCTAACTTTTACATCTTGTCCCTACTGGAAGGATAAAGAGCGAACAAACTACAGAGTGGTCAGAGTTTCTAGCGTGCACTGTCCTTTCCCCTAGGTGGTTTGGCTTCTGTCATTCCTTAAGCTCTGCAGATCTTCCAACTGATCCCTCCCTGCAGCTGCCCCAGCTGCAGCTGTCAGTGAGAAGCTGGTTTTTCTCAGGAACCTGAAAAATATTTTAAGGCCTGAGGTTCCTGTCATGCAAATGAAGGTGTGTTACACATCTTGTTCTGAAAAATCCCTGCTGTTCAATTAATAAAACAGTTATTCATCTCACACTGTAACTGTAGCCTGTAAGCCACTCACCATCTCCAGGTGTGTTGAATGAACCAATCCCATATTTAATAATTCCTCAACAGTATAGGTCAATGCAATAACTTTGACAAAGATTTTCTAGCATGGGATTTTATGCATATTTCTTCCTATGACGTTCAGTGAGAAGACAGCCTTAATAACTTCAACATCCATGTTTTTCTTCCTGTAGTTTATACCTGGGAAAGAGAAATACAGGGTAAATTAAGTGATTTCCCTATGTTCACCTGGGAGGACAGTTGGAAAACTGAATTAAAATCCAGAGTTCAATTAATCAGCTCACACCCTGAGCAACATTGTCCACAGTGGAGAATCCCAATGTACATAACTGGAGTGCAATAGGGAGCACAAGACTGATTTCAGGAGATGATGCCATGCTTCTCAAGCTGAAAGGCTGATGGAGTAACAGGATGAGCTAACTGTAGAGCAAAGTTAGCTTATCCTGTCATCTCTGAGGAGACTGAAAAAAACCACTGACAATATGAAGCCACCTCTTTCCTTGCCCAAATGATGCTTCAATTAGCAGTTGGTTAATATTTAATATAACATATGTTTTAGCATTACAGTAATGTACCAGGACAAAGGGCACCACTACTTTGATAAGTGATTGAACTTTCAGTAGCAGAGAGGGAAGGGAGAGGAGACTCTTATTTTCTAAGTAAATAAAAGGATTGGCACACACTATGGCCCAAAATTTTAATTTCTTTTTTATTATTTTTTACAAAATTATATTGAAGACAAACCAGATGACTCTTATGTTGGCTGAAGACCTTAGCTTATGATTACTCATTTGCAAGCTTTTGCAGCTTAACAAATTACCACCCATCTGGTAAGCCATTCTATCTAGCCCCATGTGTGCTCTTAGCCATCCTGATATGAATTAAAGCACATCAGCATCAGTGGGTTGGCCTGTCCCTCAGAGGTGCTAATGCCATGTGTTTGGAAGGGTGACAGCACCCTTTGGCCAGGTGGTAGGAGCACACAGCCATCTGCTGAACTTCTGAAACATGTGGCAGAAAGGACTGGGAGTTATTGTCAAATCTCCACCTTCTGCAAGACAGATCCTGTGGGTAAGGAAATGACAGGAGCTGCAGTCACAAAGCTTTCTGGGATCTGACCCAGCAATACCTCTGGCAGACACCTACAGTCTCTCCCACATGTCCAAGCCTGATAAATCACACCAAAGGCAAATAATAATGGCCAGCTGTTTAGTTTATTGGACAATGAGCGCTTTTCTTACTCATTTCAATTACTTAATTTTTTGAGAAGGCCTTTAATTTACAGATTGTACCTTGATTCAGCCTGTATGGACGGTGCTTGATGGAATTGATTCCCCAGTTTAATAAGAAGGAACAATGCCGTGGTGTTCTGGTAGCCTGCACTTTCAGACTAAATAGCAAACATCAGAGAGTGGCAGGACAGGGGGGACAATGGCGTTGAAGACATTGATCTGAGCTACATGTCTCTCAGAGAACTGTGTGGTTTTCTGCTGTAGACACAATCAAATATGCCAAATGGCTGCTAAAATGTAAATGTTAGCAGTCAAGGTCACCTTCCAAGGGATACCAAACAGTGTGCCCCAGGCAGGTCCCATTAGTGGTGGCACTGACAGCATTCCTATCATCATCTCCTCCCCCAGTTCTTTGCTCCGTGCTGAGAAATATTCCAGAGGCAAAAGTCTTTTCTATCTGATGCTAAAATTCTGTTCCCTTTTCTCACCCAGCCAAGGCTCAAGTTTAATAAAAATCCTCATTAGTTGTCATCTAAATATGCAGGAGGTTATGCCAAATATTGCATCTGAGTTAGGGAAAGCCAAAGCAGGTTCTAATTAAAGATGGGGCCAGAACAAAACCTTGGGTCACAAGCCTATACTTCATGGGAATTGGGATCCAAGCTCTGAATGCCATTGATCAGAATGATCTCTTCACTCAAAGCCCTGGGTACTACCTGGCAGCATAATTGTAAACCCCTCAGAGCAACCCTTTGATTCAGCCACCCTGCATAACATGGTGGAATTTCTCTGACTGCTTCATTTTAATTATGGGATGGGAACCTTTAATTAATACAACATGACAGTGAAAATATAATCAGTTGAGTGGCCCCTGTTGTTTGTTCGCATGTTAATTTTGCATGCTTTTTTTTCTTTTTTAACACGCTTGTTTTTTAATTTTGTGCAGTTATGTGTGAAAGCCACTAGCAGCAGCAACCAAGTGTTCCACAGGGAGCCCGGGGGAACAGGGTGTTAATAAGTGCTGGGTTTGGCTCCTGAGGAGGCACGGAGGTGCTTGGAGATTGTATAAAGCAAACAAGGTAGCTGGGTTTTTCTGCCAACATGATCATTAGGGAAGGACTGAAAATCAATGATACCTTTTATTTCTGCCTTTATGTTTCAGGGTCAACAATGTAGTAAGATATGTGCTATTAAAAAGACACAGGTTTGTCATATAATTTTCCCATGGTTAGCACAAGGAAAAGTGATTCATTTTTTAAAAGAAAATCTCAATTCTGCAGCAAAGAGAAACTCTTAAATGGCTCTGAGTCCTGGAATACAAAAGAGAAATCCTGAATCTGAAACTGTGTGGCCAAATATGCTCACCTTCCCTTGTAACTTAAAATGCAGAGTTGCTCCCTGTTTAAACTTTGTTTTTTACTGTGCTTTTGTAATGAGGTGTTCCACATGCACCACAGCTTCCTTTCTGTCCAGGAGAGCTCTTGAGATGCAAAATCCTGTGACTTTGAGCAATGGAGATGCTGGTGGCAAAAACTGAAGCTGTACTTTGAACACATTATCACATTTCCAAAAAGTCTTCAAGATATAGGTTCATGTTAGCGCTTTGCTATTGACAAAATACCATCTTGCCAAAACATTTTTTTTCTATTGAGCCTATGAGTTTTGGACGTGCTGAAAGTAATTGCATTGAACTTCATGAAAATTTCAGAAGAAATAATACTTCTCAGCTGATTCTGCTTGCCAGCAGCACATAAGAAAGCTCTAAGGAGTCCATGCAAGCCTTAAAAGTTGCTCTTCTGAGTGGCATCTGTATTACACAGTGAAAAAGTAATAAGAGAAATTTAATATTACAATAGTCCTAAAAATTCAGCTTCTTTTGTATTTCACTAGGCAATATTTTTCCACAAACCACCTGGCAACTCTTGGTCATAGAATTAGGAGCAGGTTACAGTTGATGTGACCATGTCCAGAGCTGCAGCTCCTGACCTCCCATGTCTGTAGGTTCAGACAGTGTTTGTCTGAATCTTTGTGACAAGCTCTAGTCAACCACATGCACACAGAGCTATTAGCTACATGCAGCACAAAGCACTGGGGCTACTGCTAATGGTAATTGTATGATGTTGATAGCAGACTAAGAAGTCCAACAACCTTTAGAAAGCAGCTGAGACCTAAAAATCAAAGCTGATGAACAGTCGTGAGTATTTCCTTCAGTTGTGTTAAAGTCCTGTGAATATTTGAATAATTAATCTTCAGCAACAAAACATTTATAATGCAGTTTAATAATCTGGGCGATAGACAGGTCATGTTAATTACTATCTTGCTTTCTGGTTTTAAAAGCCATTGTTTCCAAGCTCTTAGTTTAGAAGTTAATAGCTTCTATCAGCTTGAAGACAGCAAGTGTGCAGATGATTAATGCCTGAGTGGTTGGCACTAACTGGGGATCTGTGAAAGGGGTCCAGCCCTTGCCCTGCCACAGGCTCTACACGTGAGTGGGGAGAGCAAGTGGCTTTGGACACAGCTCTGTGTTGCTGATATCTCAGCAAT